>NW_027518692.1:34155357-34775714 GCF_043159265.1 Tasmannia lanceolata
CACATAAATCTCTATTTTGCCGACTTTCATTTATCTGGATTATGTGCATGGTTAAATATCATGATTAAATTGTGCTATTTCAATCGTTTGTAAAGTAATTTTTTAAGTTCTAATCCCATGTTTGGGATTCAGCGAACACAAGTCCTTTACTTCCCTTTAATATCTATGGTTGTGCTGCTTGTTTATTCCTCGATATTCTGCAAGCAGTGCGATGATTGGTAACATAAATTATTGCAATTATTACTCTTCTCCTATGAATATGTCTTTAATTGGGGCTCTTGCAGGTCTAACATGGTAGTTAAGCAAAACAAGCGTCCTTTCAACGGTGATGACTCTTGCCAACTTTCTTGTAAGCACCCAAGACAACTGGATTTCATCAGTGATCATCTGGTTTCATTTATGGGAATATATAGTGACATCCCTGAGAAAACTCACCCTTCAGGTAAAAACAAGTTAAATCTGTCAGTCTATATATTAATTGTGGACTTAGCTTCATCACCTGACCCGATTCTGGTATAAAGTTGGTGAAGGTGAAGGATTCATGATCAAATCTCTAGGAAAGGAGAGACTTGTAAATTACACCATTACGGAACTCTCGGTTGCTGGTGACAAGGGTAGCGATATCAGTTCTTTTGGCAGTGTTTCTAGCTTGTCATGGGTCACAAGTAGTTCTAGTGAAGAAGATCCAAGGTCAGAGCCAGCGTTACATATATCTTGTTCCCCCAGTTTCCTCAATCATGACTCCCCGTCAAGGACATTAATGCAGTCGGAGGATATCCATTCACCTCGTTTTGAATGTCCCCCTCAAATACATGTTCCTATTGGACCAGATTATCAAGCAGACATTCCATTATGGGGCTTACACGATACCAAAAATTGGGAGAAGTTCATGGGGACGTGCATTATTCCGAGGCCTAATGTTGACTCATCTGCTCTTGATGACAGGGATGTTGGGCGTGGTAGAATTGATTGTTGGTGCTTGGATTGCAGCTCAGTTAGATGTGTGAGACAACATGTGATAGAAGCGAGGGAAAAACTAAAGGGAATGCTTGGGCAGGAGAGATTTATGGAGTTGGGATTCTGCAACATGGGAGAGGATGTTGCTGGGAAATGGAGCGAAGAAGAGGAGCGGTTGTTTCATGAAATTGTGTTCTCAAATCCTGAATCACTGGGCCAGAACTTCTGGGACCTTCTCTCACTGGCCTTCCCTTCAAAAACCAAGAAAGACCTCGTGAGTTACTATTTCAATGTCTTTATGCTTCGGAGAAGGGCTGAGCAGAACAGGTCGGATCCAATTAATGTCGACAGCGACGATGATGAGTGCAATGGTGATGCACATGAGGATTACCATGATGATGATGATATTTCTGAATCACAAACTAATAAGAAACCAAGTTCAGGAAGACCATTTAACAGTTCTCATCCTATTGCCCAACTTATGGGTAATAATAATAGGCGGAATGGCTTGGTGGCTCATGATATCCAGGATGACTCATGCTCATCTGATGAAAATGAGCACAGTGGGTCTGACTCTTATGGCCCAGCTGATGTGGCTGCGACGCATGAGAGTCGAATCAAGACAGACCATAAACATTTGAACAATGAGTTCAGAAATTACAGTTTAGGTGGAGTGGTTGATCATGGGTATATCTTGGAGCCTTGCGATGCCAAATTTTGGGATGCTCGATTTCTCACTACTGGTCCCTTGGAAGATGTTTTCTTACCTACATGGAATGTGATTCAAGAGGTGTTTGGAGAAGAAGCTTGGAATAACAATGGGTCAAGGAATGATCCAAGTATCAGCTAAGTTGGCAATTATTATTTTTCCTTGGCGAGGGCTCTCCCTTTCTTGCAGTCTATCGCATCTTGCAGGGGAGGTGGGTTTCTGTAACCACTACCAAAGTCATCAGAGGCTATTGTGGGTCAGGTATATAGGCAAGAGTATTCTTTCTTTGAACATGGACCGTCTAATTTCCTTGCACATTTGCGGGGGAAGATGGAAGTCCTGCTTCATTGTAAAATATAGTTCATTTTTTATGAGAGGGGGCTTAGTTTTCATTAGTTAAGGTTTAAGACAACCCTCCTTTTTTGTTCTCCTGGAATTCTTTCTTTAGCAAAATGATAGGTTGAGTTTTACACAGGTTGGGGGGTAGTGTCTTATTAAAATCACAATTCATGTCTATGAAAGTCTAGTTTATTGTTGAAGACAGTTCTTGTTCTTAAATGCGGTTTTTCATGTTGGGTTTGTCCACTTTGGTTCACTATCGACATTTTCTAATCACTCAACCCTCAATAGTCTTTTCTGTTATGTTTTATATAGAGTACCATAAAATGGCACTAAAAGAATCCCACCACCTCTCTTCCTCGACATCGGCAAAACTCTAAGGGGCCGTTTGGATACACCGTTTTCTGATTTCTAGCCCTTCTATCCGTCAGCAAGAGAGTAGCAGCAAGAGAGTAGCAGATCACCCCATGTTTCCAAGTTTAAGAAATCTCAGGATGCGGGGGATATTTCTAAAACCTGGATTTCTTACTTAAAATCCAAGAAACGCTGTCCGGACATTAGACAGCAGCTTGATCATGAACCCTCTTTTACGCTGTGTTCAAAATAAAACCTGGATTCTAAAATCTGCGTAGCCATTTGGATATGCGTATTTTAAAATCCTTGATTTCTTCAAAATTGTATATAGGAGATGAGAGGAGAGACCAGCTGTTGTTTTCTGACTTTTCACAATTCTTTCCTACAGCAGGAGAGCGGCAGATCATCCCACGTTTCCGGTGTTAGAAATATTAGGATGTGGGAAAGATTTCTAAAACCTGGATTTTTTACTTCGAAACCAAGAACCAAGAATCGCTCGAAGCAGCTTGATCATGAACCCTTCTTACATCGTTTTCAAGCTAAAACCTGGATTCTAAAATACGCATATCCAAACGGCCCTTAAATTATTTTATGTACTTTTCTTGAGGAATGCTAAACTGAGGGATGAGTAAATTGTTCCTCGGGTTGGACCTGACCTGAGTCGCACCCCTACTTTTTCTAAATTAATCTTATATCGATAGTTTTTGTTAACAAAAATTAGAGTAATGATAAACCAAGGAGCGCCCTTGCGAAAAATAAAACCAGCTACAACCCTTCAATGGTGCTTCCTTTGGTCCATACTTAGAAAGAAGATGGATCAAAATATGAAAATAAAATCTTAGGTGGAGCCAATGCGACTCCTGTAGTTAGTTTGCTAAATTAGTTAAGTCAGAATTACTAAATTAGAATGCATTTATGAGTTGTTTTCGAACCTTGCGAAAAATAAAACCAGCTACAACCTTTAGATAGTTTTCGAACCTTCATCTTTTACGATCCTAATCCGAAATGAGATTTTACATGCTGTCCATCCGTGGAGTCTTAATCTTTTTTCAAAAAGTATTATGAGGCCCACTTCATAGGATGATCCAAACCGTTCATTTGTATGGCACATAGTTAATAGGCCGCACCCCATAAGTCATCACCATAAGATGTTCCTAGAACTACTATCTACAAGGGTAGGATGATCCTAACCCTCATATCTATAAGGGATTGCCCGTTATCTACGACCCAACCGTTGCCCTTCTCTTCCAGGGGTTTCCCTTCTCAAAGTAGGGGCCACTTGTTCAATGATCCAAATCAATTAGTTTCCTAGGCCTTGTTATGGATGTGCTCTGGAGCAAAATCCACCCCCAGCGGAATATTCTAACCCTCCAATTTGTAAGGGTTTTCATGATGAATACTGACAATTGTTTTTGTTTTTTCTAAAAAAATTTCACACCTTCCATTTAGAGGCTATGTGAAACAACCAATTACTCCAATAGCTCAAGCTGTTAGATTTGTGTTATTTAATCTTTTATACTTAAACATTACCCTCACACCTCTCTCTTTTTTGGTTCACCGTATATGTGGCACATGTGACTCCTCTTTTGGGTTGGTCATACATGTGGATTTTTAATATCAAGGAGTTGTTGGGTTTTAAACTTAAGACCTGCAGTGAAGCAATAGCTCAGATACCATCTGTGTTATTTAATCATTTATACTTCAACATCCTTAATGTTGGAGGGTCTAGGATCATTCATTCAAAGTGGGGTCAAAATAAATGACTTGACTTGTGATTGTCAGTTGTATCAGTGGCCTTGACCGTGTCCACGTGACACACATGGAACCCAAAACTGGCCTTTCAGAATAGAGCCTAAGAGCCATCGTACTCTAAACATTGTTTGATCAAAAGTGGAAGCATACTATAAAAGAATGTGTAGACCTAGTGAAAAGTAAAGGGAAATGATATCCTCCCCCCCTCCCTTACTATCGTTAGATTTTAAAGGCAAAGGAAAACGTTGAAGGGGGGTGAATTTATCCTCAAGCAGTGAACCACTCTCACAGAAACCGTTAAAGGGAGGATTTTATCCATTTAGGGGGGGGGGGGGGAGGGAGAGAATATCAGTGGCCAAAGCAAAATATGGAAAACCAAAACAAGGAACCTGAGGGTCTGGAATGCAGGAAATTTTTAGAAAAGTTTGGAAAGGAAAATATTTCTAAAATTTCCACCCTTTTTCACACACCAAAATAGGTAACTTGAACCAACCTTATTCTATTTTTATTCAGAGAGGACCACAATTTATGATGATACGAGACATTGAAAGAAGGAAAAAAATTTCTCCAGAAAACATTTTCCTACGAATTTTTTTTCTTCTTCCCTCGTGCGTTCTTTGGAGTGATTTCGCACTCTTGGGTGTGCGTAGGATAAACCCCATCAAACCCCGAGCTCAAATTAAAAACCCAGTCATTACCCATATTTCTTCCTCATAAACAAAACCCTATTCCGTCTCCCTTTGAGAGGAAAACAAACCAGACAAACGTTTGCCCTATCTGGTGAATGCAATTCCATGGATTTTAGCGGCAGGTGGACTGGGATCCAGCCCCAGCACCAAACAAACCCTACTCCAAACCCTAACCCTATTCCTAACCCTAACCCTCTCCCTCTCCCTCTCCCTTCCGACCCATATGCTCAATTTTACAATGCACCCCAACATCCTCCTCCTCCAGCCGCCCCTCCCTACCCCCATTACCAATACTACCCCCCAAACCCTAACCTTAACCCTAACCCTGTCCCCAACCTCGAAAACCCACCGACCCAAATCGATTCTACTGCCTTAGGGTACGATGCGGGACTTCGCCCGCCTGGAATTGATCCATATGGGTCTAATTCTTATGTTTCTCATGTGGGTTTTGAAGGGCAGAATGTTTTGTACCCACAACACCAGCAGCAGCAAATGACTCAGTATCCAAGTGCGGCGGTGGCACCCTATTATCAGGACCCGGGACAGCAAAGCTGGGCAGTGAAGGAGGCGATTCGGCAGTTTGGGTCAGACCCAGTTGGTTATCCCTCTGTAAGTGATCTTATCTTTTTTTTCCAAATTTTTAGTCATTTTGAGCTTTAGATATATCTATTATGACATGAAATGTGTTAGAGCTGAAATCCATTGTTGATTGTTGTATAGACTATGGACTGTGTTCTTTTATTTAGTTACTATTGTTATTTATACTTTTCTTTGTTAGTGGAGATAGTATGATTTTGATATGAAAACTGGTTCCTGCGTATGGGTCGTGCTGTTTTATTTATTTACTTATTTTATTAAGATTTGTGCTTTATGAGGTTGGTTTCTTTTTCTCTTTGTTTTTCTCATTTCTGTAATGGAGGTTTGGTTGGAGTAAATTGATTATTCTATTGCTATTCAAAAACAAAAAAGAAAGAAAGATTATTCTATTTCTCCCTGGACATGTAAGGGAGGACATCTTTTTGCTTGAAAATTGTGTTCGAGTGTTTTATATTTTTGTGGGATGCTCTAGTCATTTTATGGAAGTTTGTTGGAGTGAATACGTTACCGTGAGTGTCCTTTGAATACTTATCTAGACATGACTGGAGAGTCAGGGGGAATATTGGGTTGATTTTCATCAAGACATTGAAGTACATGGGTGGTTCCTTTTTTTTCCCATTGTTAAGTAATTACTTGATATATGGACATTTCTGACCTTCAATTTAGATTTATTGGGTTTTTACCTTTTTTTTTCCATTGTTAAGTAATTACTTGATATATGGACATTTCTGACTTTCAATTTAGATTTATTGGGTTTTTACCTTTTTTTTGGTGTCGCTTGTCCCTGACAATTATCTAAGGGTACATATGTTTTCCTACTACAAAAATAAATTTGTGGGCTTTAGAAGGCTACAAGGTTTTTGTAGGTGCATCATTTGTATTAATTTTCTCATCCATTACATCGTTTTCTCAGTTTATTTCTTTCACTAGTTACATTTTTTTTTAGGCATGGTTTGAATTTGGATCGCAGTATATAGACCTAATGTATGAGAGGCTGAGAGCACATTTATCGATGGTTCTGGCTATGGTCCATCTCTCAGTTATGCTCAGTGAACTGCCTTTTCTATTGGTGCAATATCCAAATATGGAAGTCATTCGTGTTCTGATGGAATACGGATGCTTGTTGAAGGTTTTATACGATCTTTATAAAGTTTTATGGTTTTGATGGCACTTGTTAAAGAGCATTGATTTTAGAAATAGGATGTATAAGCTGAATCTTCAGGTAATATGGATCTCACAATGTGGTATCGTTCATATCTTAAAGCCATAAAATTGTTAGAAAAGTTAAGATAAAGTCATGACTTGGAGACATTTCTAGAATTTGAATGACAAATGTACATACATTGAAAATATCAGATTAAGAATTCAGCACACCGGGTCTTTTTCAATTCAATTTGGCGAGGTGATGTTCTACAAGATCAGCAGTCTCGATTCACATACATGTGCCCTTTTGAGACCCTTCGTTCTCTTGGGTGTGTGTAGGCTAAGCTACATCACGCACACCCCAAGCTCAAGTTAAGACCCACATTCATCTCCCATATTTCTTTCTCCATAACCAAACCCTATTCCATCTTTTTTTGGAGAAGGTCCGACCTTGTCTGGTGAATGCATTTCCATGGATTTTAGCGGCAGGTGGGCTGAAATTCTGAAGCAGCAGCATCAAACAGATCCCCTACGGAATGACCCATACGCCCAATTCTGCAATACACAACATCCTCCTCCAGCCGTTCCTCCCTACCCCCATTACCCATACTCCACAAAATTCGATTCCACTCCCTTCCGACCCTGAGACTACCCCCAAGAACAAAAACCCATAGTCCAAATTCAACCCCACTGGTGTCCTGCGTGATGGTGGCATTCTCCTGCTTGTATCATGCCTTTTTGCTTGAAACTTGTGTTTGTGCATTTTACTTTTCTTTGGGATGCTCCAGTCTTTTTATCGTAGTATGTTGGAGTGAACACTTTGATGCATTTGGGTTTTTATTCAGTAGTTTGTGACTTGTTATTGTTAGGGTTCGAAGTTTGTGACTTGTCGGATTTTTTATGTGGTTTCGGTGTAAATGGGTAGTTATTTTCGGATCCTTGATTGGTGATGAGTTTGATGTTTTCTTAGAGCAAGAGCTGCTTGCAGGTCATGTTTTCTTCCGCTAGTTACATACTAGCGTCGTGGGTTTGCTCCCCATAGACGCGAGTTCGAGTCCCCTCGGAATTACCCGATGCACGTGGTTTACAGGTGATTACTTGCATCCATAGGGATTAGTCCTGCCTTAAAAATGTGGTGGGGATACCCTACGTCATAAAAAATAAATAAATTAGGCATGCACTGAGTTTGGATCGTAGTATACTGACCTAATGTTTGAAAGCACACTTATCGATGGTTCTGGCTAGGCACCATCTATCAATTATGTTCAGTGAACTACCTTGTCCATTGGCTCTATATCCTGTCATAGAAGTTAGTGTTCTGATGGAAATAAGGATGCATGTTTAAGGCTTCATATGTTCGGTATCAAGTTTATAAATTAGATGCATATTCTCAATCTTTAGGTAATATAGATCTCAAAAAGTGATACGATTCATATCTTATTGTCATAAAAATGCAAGAAAAGTTAAGATAAAGGGATGATTTGTAGATAATTTGAAGTAGAAATGTGCCTCCATTAAAAATGATATGGGATTAAGTATTTAACACACTAGGTCTTCTTCAGTTCAAATTGGTATCAACAAATATTTCAGAGAGGTTTCTTGATTCTCTTCATTGGAAAGCAATTGCATCGAACATTTCTATGAGGTTGGAAAATAATGGTCTGTGCTATTGTCTTATTCTGGAAGGTAAAACAATTAACCAATATTGAGGACAACCAATAGGAAGGGCTTCTTTTCTTGGAATCAATTAATCATTATTGAGGGAAACCAATAGAAAAGGCTTCTTTTGTTGGAGTCAATTAATCATTATTGAGGATAACCAATACAAAGAGCTTCTTTCTATTGTTGGAATTTAACCTGTATCTTGGTCATTTGTCCTGGCAATGGAGCTGAGACTTTCGTTTTGCAACTCCTGAAGCATTGTTCTTTTATTTTTATTTTTTTGGTTCTTTGGATTTTCTAGATCTTTTTTGCTTCTTACAATCTTAAATAATGGGCTTGTCTTGAATGCTTGAGGGCAATTCTTAGTCACTATCTTTGCATTTAGGTTCCAAAGTTATGGCTATGCTGTCTTATGAGAGGGGTATGGTTCCCTCTTCCTGCATCAATGATATTCAAGAAAAGCCAAGCATTAGAAATTAGGACTATGGAGTCACCAGGGTGGTTTGCTTTTTACCCTACTAATGGTTTTGGTTATTGCTTGAAAATTGAAAAGTTGACGATGACACTATTGGGCTAGGGGCTGTGAATGATCTGTTTATGGATTCGTGCATTGTTACTTTTTAGGCAAATAGCTGCTAGTGGTTCTGGAACCATAGTTACTGACAGCCCTCTAACAGGGCTTGGAGCTTGCTCCCGTGCAAGCTTGCTTTGGAATCTACATTATTATCACTTCCGAAATATAACATAAGTGTGCTTGCAATCTAACTAAAAGGGCCACCTTTTAATTAAGAACATCTTCATATTTAGGTTTTTTTTTACCTAACTGATTTCATTAAGTTCCAAATAAAACTAGATATTATTTTTTTTTCAAAAATTTGTCTGACATGGATCGAACTGTTGGTTTGAATTCAATTCTTTAGATGAAGCAAAAGTGGGCCACCAATTTTTTTTTATTAGGAACGTCGTATTTGTTTTGATCTCTTATCCATTTTGTTGGAGCTAAGTCATTTTAGGTGTCCAATTATTGATAAGTTAGAGATTTTGGGCAGGAGCTAAGCCATGTGAGGAAGCTATATTTGGCTTTCTTAAAAAAGCTTTATTTCCAAAGAGGATTGTTGGCAACATAAAATTGACGGTTTAAGTTTTAAAGTTTTGACTTTTGAGTAATGGTAAAAGGAAGTGCTTGGAACAGGATTTTGGAGAGGAGGTTCATCAAGCATTTTTTAGTATATAGAGAGAGACAAAGGCCCCGACCTAGATGGTTGTCAAATGGAACTACCAATACTTTTGGAGCACATAAAAAGGAGATAATGTGAGTTTCCTCCGAATTCCATGAAAGGGATTTATGAAAGAGGAGGCAAATACAACATCTATCACTATTGTTTTGAAGGAGTGGGTGACTAAGGTGAAAGGTTTACGTCCTATAATCTTGATTAAGGAGAGCATGGCAAGGTGAAAGGTTTCCGTTGTGTAATCTTGATTCATAGCTTATGCTAAGTCATAGGCCATAGCCAAAGTTCTATCAAGAAGACTGAAAGAAGTAATGGCATGATATCTCCATTTCAAGGGTCCATCTTTGTAGAGGATAAACAAATTCTTGATAAGGAATTAATTGCCAATGAATGTTTAGACTCGAGAAAAGTGGAAAGCAAGCCAGGAATTATTTGCAAGATTGATATGGAAAAAGCCAGGAACAATCTAGTTGATTGGAACTTTCGTAAGGAATTCGGTCTATTAAATTTTGGAACCGGAGAAGGGTAGTAGCCCCTTCTCCGGGGTCGCGACCCCTTCTCCCCCTCTCTGCCTCCTTCTCCGACTACATCTATCCGCGATCCCGTCGCCCCGACCACCATTAACACTCTCTCTGGCTCATTTTAGAAGGAGGAGGAGGAGGAGCTCTCATCTTTTTTAGGATTGGGTAAAGAAACTTGTTGGAGGGTTTGGAGGAGAACCCATCTTAGATTTTGAGGAAAGTCTCCAAAGGGGGTGCAGATTAGGGTTTGCAAGGGAAACAGGGTGTTGGAGATTAGGGTTTATGTTTGCCTGTTTGGAGATGAAACTTGAAGGAAGAGGTTGCCGGGGTGGGGGGTGGAGATTTCGTTGGGGCAGAGGAGGCTGATCTTGGTTATTGGTTAAGGAAGAAAGGGGGCTGCAAAAGAGAAGAGATGGGCACCCAGATCTGGTTTTTCTTGGAGGAGCCTCTCAATCCTCTTATCTTTCTACCCCACGTCTGATCTCTGATCTCCTCATCACCACCATCAATCATCTCAGCCATCACCCAAACCCTTATTTCGGCCATTAGACGGGTTGGGGCCGGGGCATTTGCCGTGAGGAGTTTGGAGATAAGAAAATACTTTGGAAAAATGAGTAGGGGGTCCTGGTAATCCTTGGTCCTCTTCGCTTGCTTTCTACCCGCTTGAGTCAAGCGCTTTATCAAAGCTCAACCGGGACATGAGTTATGGTTGTTGACAAGTTCACCTAACAACAACCTCGTCGAGGCCGCCCGGAGGCTGTCGGGAGGCCAAAATAAACTCTTGAGATCGGTAGTGAGGGCGTCGAGAGACTGGATCTGGTTTGTGGAGGCCGGGAGGAGGCCATTATGGCCGGATCTGAAAGGTCGTGGGTGGCCGTGGAGAGAAGCGAGGCTGAAGGCCGGATCTGGAGGCCGTGGAAGGTTTGTGGGTTACCAGGTTTGAAGGCAGTGGAGGCCGTCGATAGGTCATTTAGGCCGGACTTAATGAGGGTCTGTCGGGGATTGGTGGTGGTGCGAGATGAAGTCCGTTGGAGATCTGGTGGTGAAGTGGGTTATTGATCTGAAAATGGTGGAATGAGATGAAGACAATGGGTTGTGGTCGAGGTGGGGTTAGATCTTAAAGAAGATGGTGGTGGTGACTGGTTTTAAGAGGTGGAGATGGATGGTTTTTGTGGAAGAGATGTTGGAGGGACTGGAGGTGGTGACTGGTTTTAAGAGGTGGAGATGGATGGTTTTTGTGGAAGAGATGTTGGAGGGACTAGAGGTGGTGATCGTGGGGATACGTTAGAAGAAATGGCTATCGTGCACGGTTAGGGGCGCACAATAGCTCTAGGTCTTCGAGCGGGATTTTTGAAAACCGAAACCCGTCAGCTGGGATGAGGTGGAGAAGTTTGTGTGGCATGGCAGACACGTATTATGACTTGAATGGGGCCAACAAATTTGGTACTTTTGTTGGATCTGATACAAGTTAGGTTATTGGGTAATGTAATGGGGGTAGCATATAACGGATATGTAAGCTAATCCTACTGTATGTAGGGGGCAGTAGGGGGGTAGGATTGTTGTAGCCTGTTAGGGGACAACTTGTCCCTTATTTGGCACTTTTTGGAATGAAAATAGATATGGAAAAAGCATACGATCACATAGAATGGGAGTTCATTAACTATGTCCAAAGAAGGATGTCTTATGGAGATGGATGGCGTGATGGGAGTTCATTAACTATGCCCAAAGAAGGATGTCTTCTGGAGAAGAATGGCGTGATGAGATCATGCTTGCTTGTCAGCTAATTTTAAAAGGCTCAGTTGTTGATTTTTTTTGTAGCTCTAGCGGATTAGACAAGGAGATTCCCTCTCCATTTCTTTTCACAATTATAATAGAATTCTTAAGCTTACTATTAAGTCGGGGCAGAGGAAAAAGAGTGTTGACTAAAGGTTTCAAAGTAGAAACACACCTTATGTCTCGTCTTCAATTCAACGATGGTATTATCATTTGTTTCAATGACAATTGGAGGAGAGTGAGAATATTAGAATTTTTTAAAGATTTTTTTAGGTAGTGTTGTGGTGAAATAGTTGCGCAGATTTAAAGTAGAAAAAGATGCCCTATGGAACAAAGTAATCAGGCATAACTATGGTTTTAAATTTCGGTTTCGGCTAAAATTTCGAACTTATCCGAAACCGAAATTTATGCTGAAATCCCGAAATCTGGTATTAACGCCGAAATCCCTGATTTTTTGGGATGAAATTTCGATCGAGGGCGAAATTTCGATCGAAATTCTTTTAGGGAATAAAAAATTAATATTTTAATATAAATTTTGATGAAATTCCCGAAATTTTCGAAATTTAGAACGAAATTTGGCAAATTTCGGGAATTTCGATTTCGGTACGTTTCGGTTTCGCTCCCCACCGAAATCCAAAATTTCGGATTTCAGTCGCAATTTAAAACCATGGGCATAACTAGCTTAAAAACACTGCCCTAGTTAAAGAGGGCGATCTTGGGTTTAAGAAGTTGAGGTTGATGAAAAAAACCTTGTTGGGAAAATGTTGTTGAAATACGAAGAATATGGGGGGCACCTCTGGAGAACCGTGATGGACACAAAATTCGGATCTTGCTTCGGAGGATGGAATCCAATAGATCGATACAGGAATAAAGGGTTTACAATACAAAGAGACGTTTTGAAGTTTTACTCCATATTCCATAAAGGGATCCCATTTAGAGTGGGTGAGGGGGATAAGATTAGATTTTGGCTTGATATTTGGTGCGATAATAGATTTTTAAAAGATGATTTCCCCATGCTCTTTAGCTTTGCTTTCTACAAAGAGAGCAGCGTGGCAGACTATCTCTACAAAATCCTCTCTCTACAAAATCAGTGGTACTGTGAGCTAGAACATAGGATTCCAAAGAAACCTCATTGATTGGGAAATAGATAATGTAGCTAATATTCTAGCCATAATTCAACAGACAGGAAAAGGATAAAATATTTTGGAGTTGGATATCGGTCGGGCTCCTTCAATCACTTGGTACTTTCAAATTCTTCCTCACTTGTTCGAAAAGTTTGGTGTATTGAAGCCCCATCTTGAGTGTACGCTTTTCTGGACAACTTGCTTCAGTAAAATTCTCATTGTTGACCATATTCGTCATGTACGTAAGGTAATTGTCAATTATTATGTCTTGTGGTTTGCTGATGCTGTGTCTGTCGACCAATTAATGCTTCATTGTAGGTACACCGCTGAGCTTTGATATTCTGTTTTATGTCTTTTCGGAGTTAGTTGGGTTCTCCTGACCACATCACTGACCACGTTGAGTCTTAGGTTTTTTCCCCATTGGGCTCCCAAAGGAAAGATTATTTGAGGCCATTGTCTTGCTGTCATTATTTGGCTAATTAGGAAGAAAAGAAACATGAGAGTTTTCAAAAGCGCCTCAAAAGGGATTGTGCAGTTTGCAGAGGAATATTTTCTTTGTGGGAGTTCAGTGGGCATCGATCCTTCCTACCTTCAGAAGATTATCACTGAATACTTTCCATAGGTTTTGGGAGGATATCCGGTTGAGTAGAAACTTAAGGAGGGCCGGCGTCCCAAGTGGGAACCATCCCATCCTGAGAAGTTGAAACTGAGCTTTGATGGCTCGAGTCTTGGCAAACCTGACTCAGTTGGCATTGTAGGTCTTCTGAGGTACGCAGATAGAGAAATGATATGGGTTTTTTCGGGCCCTATCAAAGTAAAAGATTCTAACTAGGCAAAGGTTTGAAAGCTTCTTCATTGGCATTAGGCTGTTGAATTAGACACATCTAGATCAGACTATTATTGTGGCCCACTCCCTCAATGTGGTCATATGGATGAGAAATGATGTTAGGCACCCGTGGAGATTTGCGAATGCTATAGAGGAGATCTAGGACATCCTAGAGAGGGTCATGGTACATAGTTGATACATGTTTGGTGGTCCGCAAATTCTGATGCACATGCTCTTGCCTGTTTTGGGGTTACCAGCGTGTTCTTCCTTCTTGTTCCTTCTGCTTGATCAACCCATTGGAGATGATGCTTCTACAAATTGCTTTGTTTTGTTTTGATTGTACTTGTTTTGATTGATTTTCCCTTGCATTTTCTCTCTCGCTTTTTGTTTTGTTTTGTTGTTTTGATTTGAGTGAGCCTGCTAGTAAGTAGTGTAATATGGTATATCCTGGACATGCATTTGGATATGCTAGGTAGACTAAAGTGCTTAAGGAGTTTCCGCCAATGAAATGCATGCCCATGGAAGCAGCCTCGGCCAAAAAGAATTTGCAAAATATCCATGGTGGATTTTGGGTTTGAATGGTCTCGATGTTGTGAAAAGGGTTTCTACTTATGAACTCTTTCTTGCCGCATCGCTTTGGGCAGGATTTCCATATGATAGTTGGCGCTTAATTTTTTTTTTTTTTTTGAACAATATCGGCGCTTAAATTTTATGAGTTGTTTTCTCTTGAATGTAGGCAAGCAATTGAAATTTCTGTTTCCTTTTGCTATATTTTACCATATTAGCAAACCTCAAGGGCGCGTTTGGTTTACCGGAATAGGGAATGAGAATTGACATATGATACCTCTCCCACGTATTCTGGCGTTTGGGTGCAACGAGTGATGGGTTTGGAAAGACCCCTAGCCGAATTTGGGCTGGAACTTTTGGCGGAATCTCGTACCCACCGAAGAGGTGGCATTCTGATTCCGGGAATCAAAGTAAAACGATGCTCTACCTTCTACTATGTCAAGCGAGTCACGTGATTCTCGACGACCCTATTTCCTCTCCTCACCTCTTCTCTCCTCTCATGTAATTTCCTGCTTTTCAAGATTGTTTTTCAATAACATCCATCTGGCTGAACTCCACATCCTTCTTCTTGAGTGAGCCCTGCCATCTCAAAATGTTCCTGTGTTATGTGAACCCTACTCCTCAGGGCAAACATTCCTGCTTTCGTGGATACCACCTTAAGCTCTGCACCAAATGCATCGTTCTTTTTTTTCCCATGCAATTTTCTTCAAGTCGATTCCACCCATCAAACTCATTCTTCTCTAGTGTATTTTTAGGATATCCAGAGGGAGGCTTGATCCAAAATATCGGTTTGATTTGCTTTTGTATTTTTTGCCTCCAATGAGATGCCAGATGGGGTTGGGGATTTTCTTCACTGTGATTGGAATTGGGTTTTTTCTACATTTTTTGGAGTGTTCAATGATTTAGCTGTGATGTTGTGTGGGAATTCTAAGCTGCATTTTCTTGTTTTTTTTTCCACGGTGAAAGATGGAATGTGTCTCTTTGTTTCTTCTGACCCTGAAATAAGAATTAAACTTGAGTTTTTTTTTTCTGTATTTAGGGTTTCGTATACAATGAAATAAGAATGTGTTTGGTCTTTTCCGCTCTGTTTCTTTCCAGTGTCTGTGGTCTGTTGCGTGAAAAAGTCAGGTTTTTTTATGGTTGGCTTTAGTTTAATAATACTTTGATCTTGTTGGAAGCTTCAAATCCATCAAGTTTATTTAGGAGCTCAAGCATGGTTGGATGCACTTCGCCATCACCATTGCCAGTCCCCGACTCCGTGCGAGCAGATCCAATACTGTCAATCCTATTCATGATGATGATTGATGGGGCATGTTCCTTGGCCATAACAAAAAGTTCTCAATCCATCCTAGAAATGAGACCGATATAGTAAAGTCTTTATAAGTCTTATTAGAATTGAGATCGATATAATAAGGTCTTCAACTCAACTCAACTCAACAACGCCTTTGTCCCAAACTAGTTGGGGTCGGCTAAAATGAATCCTTTGGAAAAAATTCATGAAGAAAGTAAAAGGAATCTACCCAGCTCTAATCCTGGTTCTAGTTGGATTCTTCTATGTGGATCATTTTCTTCCATTCTATCCTATCCAAGGTCATGTTCTCTGTCATGTTCCTAGCTATCAAGTCTTTCCTCATTGTTTCTACCCAAGTTGTTTTCGGTCTGCCCCTACCTCCTTTTACTCCATCAATTTGGCACGAGCCGCCTCTTCACACCGGAGCTTCCAAAGGTCTTAATAAGTCTTATTGATGTTTTAAAAAAACTAAATCATATTGATTAGGGATAATACAAAAAAATTATTGAATTTTGATTCCATTCCATGTTGGTCTTGATGATACCAAACACTAGAATTGGAATATTATTGATTCGCTTGATGAATTGCAGTGCTTACCAAAACACTAGAATCGGAATCACTATTCCGTTTACAGTGGGAATTGGAATAGGATTGGAATGTGATGCTGATTCCGATTCTTGATTCTGGCAATCCAAACGCACCTCTAGAACTGCAGCAAGATTCCCAAGCATTTGGGTCATTGCTGGTAGACTAAAGCCAATTATTTTGTGATTGATAATTTATCACTGCCATAGAATATAGTAAGGTGACTCCTCCATATTATCAAGTGGACTGTTTGCCCTTGCGATTGCTACCTGATGAAGTGTCGTCAGTTAGATTGTTGAAATCCCTCTTGGCTTTGATTTGTTTCAGAATTTTTCCATTTACAATCTCTTCAGCTGGATTTAATAACTTACAAATAAAAAGAAACTAACATCGATATTCACTTGTTTAAAAATTTCACTTGCATCATATAGTAGTGTATTTCTATTCCTTCAGTTCGGTTAGAAAAAGTAGTGCTTCCCCCCTTTTTATTAGTGCATCTTTTTGTATTGAATTACTTGTTTGCTTTTGAATTACTCAATTTTTGCTTAATAGAGAATGTGCATCCCTTTATGTTAAAAGAGAATTCCCTTTAAAGCTTAAACTATCAATCTCTTCATTAAGGAAACAGCAATTGCATATGACTCTTATCACCATTTGTACAATGATTGGGTCCATGACATGTCAGACATCACAAACCTAGCCTATCTCCCTTGGTCACACCGTCATTGGGTGACTGTAGCTTGTTGTTCAAGGGTGATGGAAAAGGCATCCTTTTAGGTTTCCCTAAGCCATTAAGTGATTATATGGCTCAATCTTGTGGATGGGATCTCAATTTGGCATGGTACCTGGATCCACTGGGTTGCCTGGTGATGGCCTATCAGATCAACAATACTGATTACCAAACACATGTGCCACTTCTATGGTGGTATCATGACCTTCCCAATTATCATGATGATACTATCTTGCTAGTGTATTTTATATTTGAATTGTATGCAGGTATTTGTGCGTTTGAAGGTGCTTTTTTTTGAAAAAAAAGGTAATGCATTCCGACAAAGGAGAAACAAATTGTAGAGACGAGCCGTCCTTACATAATCAGAAGTACACCATCACAAACAGTTATGGAAGTAAAATCTCACAAACAGTTATAGAGAATACATCACTAATGATTAGGGCACTTTACCATTTCAGAAAAAAAGAAAAGATTAGGGCACTTTGACCCACTCCTTCCTTTGCTAGGGTGTCTGCCTTTGAGTTAGCTGATCTCCATTGGTGTTGTAGGTTTGGCTCGATTACTTTACACAGTCTATCCAATATGATGGAGGCCAACTTCCTCGGCCCCACGATACCCCTTTAGCCCTTGAGATAACCACCTTAGGGTCTCTTTCGAAAATGCAATCGCAGCCAACACAATCCCTAAAAAGCTGCAAAATCCGATAAGTAGTGCCCTAGCCTCTGCATCATAGGAATCTGCAGTTCCCCATGAGCCTGAGAAGCAGCTAAGAATCCTTCCTTCTTGGTCCCTAAAGATTCCCCTCAAGCCAGCTGGCCAATGTATCCTTTAGAACTTAACGAAGCAGATCAAATGAAAAACCATAGCCGAAGCATACGATTTGATTGTGTACCCTAGAATCCACTAGGGAATAAAAAGAACAAAGAGAATAAAGGAATAAGGAAGTACAGAGAAAAACCTTGCCGGTTCTCTCAAACAGTTAGGAGAATGGATCAGAAACAATCTTCTCCAATCTCTCCCCCTTCCTCGGTAGGCCCTAGCAGGAGAAGGAAACGTCCTTCAGACAAGCTGGCTCGGGAGGAGCTTCTCTTAAGACTTAGGGGCTTGAGTTACAATGAAGAACAGGCATCAGAATCCTCTCCAACGCCCAGGGAGAGAATTGGTGAATTCATTAAAAAGAAATGGACTCTCTTTAAAAGAGAGGCCAATAGGAGGAGGGAAGCTTTCTTTAACTTAACTTTCTTTAACTTGAAAGAATCCCATAAGCCCATGCATAAACACCCTTTCTTTGTCAAGTTCATGATGGATGAAAGAAAAGAAAGGAGGCTGGACTGGGAAGCGAAGAAAGAGGTTTGGATTCGAAAGATGAAGGATAGGATTTTAAGAGAAGAGGCTTCTGAGAATATGACTTTAAATGAAGAAGACCAAGTATTGGAAGAAGAATCGGTCCTCGATGAAATCAAATCCACTCTTGAGGAATTGGAGAAATGCTCGGGTTAAGGAAAGTTGTTGCATGAATCGTTGGACAAGGAGCCTTTTTGGGTGCTTTTGTTTCTGGTTCTATGAATTTCCGGTGTCTTGTTAATACTGGTGCTAACAAAAGGAGTGGGATTTGGATTGTAAAAAGACTGACATAGGAATTTTTTTGGGAACCCATAGGTAAGACCGGCAATGGTATGGTGAAGGAAAAAGTTAATGTTTTGGTAGTGAATTTGTTCTGTTAGGTTTACTTTATCTGGTTCTGGGTATGCCCGGTCCAATCTTATTGATATTTTGTAACGCAGGACGGGAATCCTGGTCCCCAATGCTTTTCTAATATCAATGAAATTTGTCATCTTTCAAAAAAAATAATATGAGTTAACCTCCTCCTTGCATTAAACCATCCATATTTATAAAGGTCTTAATCCGACTCAGTTGTTGCTTCTAACTCAAACACGCTACTGCTGACTTATTCAAAAGAAACAACAACACCGAATTAGCTCCCATCGTCTCAATAACTAATGACATAAGCTGCTTACCACAAAAAAAAAAAAAAAAAACAACCGACAAAACTCTCCCGACTTGGAAAACCCCACTAATACCTTTGTCGGCATTAGTGTCTTCATGTACTACATCAGTGGTCTGCACTGATCACATATCCCAAAAATAATGTCTGTCATGAAACTGCACTTCTTCAAGTTGATATACAACTTGTTCTTCTGCAATACAGTCAGCACCTCCCTCAAGCGTGCAAAATGCTCTCTTTCACTATTGACTATGAATTAAAGTATCATCGAAATAAATAATAAACTTGCCAGTGAAGGGTTTAAGAACCTGATTCATCACTCGCATGCAAGTGCGTGACGCATTAGAAAGGCCGAATGGCATCACAAGCCACTTATGTAAACCTTCACCCGGTCTTGAAGGGGCCGTCTTCCACTCGTCTGCTGATGCGAATTTGATGATACTCACTCTTTAAGTCGATCTTGGAAAATATCTTTGAACCCTCTAACAAGTCTAGCATTTCATTTATAGGAAATCTGAACTTTACGGTGATTTTATTTATCTCTTTGCTATCAACTCCCATCTTTCTTCGGTGTCAGTAGCGCTGGTACTGCACACAGACTCATACTCTCTCTAATTAGCCCCTTTCTGATAAGCTTCTCCACATGCTCTTGTAAAATCTGATTTTACTTTGGACTCATACAATGGTGTGGCAAGTTTGGTAAACTAGCTCCAGGTGCAAAATCAATTTGATGTTGTAATCTTGCCTTGGAAGTAACCAATTTGGCAGTTCGCTTGGAATGAGTTCCTTGAACTCATCCAGTAGAGATTGCAATTTCTTAGGGACAATGGAAGTGATCATAATCACCTCCCCTTTTATCACCATGGCATAAAATTCTCCTCCTCTTTTACGTCGTTTTTTAAAGTCTCTACTATTGATAGCGAGATAGGCCTTCCCCTCTACTTTTTCAAAGATATAAACATCTTCCTCCGCTCATAGGCCCAAGGACAATTTTTCTCCCATCTTTTTCAAAGATATAAACATTTTCTTTGGCCTTATGAGTTGCATCAGCATCGTATTGCCAGGGTCTCCCTGACGGTATTATTGCTGGGGTCTCCCTAGTATTATGTGACACGCATCCATGTCAACCACATCACAAAACATTTCATCCTTATAATTCTTTCCAATCGAAAAGGAATACGACAAATTTCAGTTACCTTTGTTTCAGCTCCTTTCTTATTACAGCCAATCTTGTAAGGCGATGGATGCTTTGCCACCTTTAGTTGCAACTTGTTCACCATTGACTTTGACACTGTTGTCACTACTACCGTTGTCTATGATTACATCAAAGACCTTTAGATTGATTGTTTAAAGATATTATGTCGTCGTGGATCTTCTTCCCGCTTTGGCGCCAAGAACAGTTGCCTCACGAAGCCTCTTTGTGTGCCCTAATTGGACCTATGTCCTGGTTTTCGACACCGATAACACTTGTCTGGTGGTACTGGTTTGGTATATGGATTCTTTGATGGAGTTTTTCCTGTTAGCTTCTGAATTAACCCATGAGGAACTCTTGGGCTAACAGCTTCGTCTGACTACTACTAGCCACCTCATCCCGAGTCCCATCAATTGCTGGTTTAGATTGAGTGGTTACAGACTGCTTCTTCCTATTCGATATAGAATATGATGTATTGAAGGAAGTTCGAGTGGATACATGTGTTCTTCCAACTAGTTGCATCTCAACCCTCATAACAAGGGTGATGGCCTCCGTTATGGTAAAAACATGTTGTAAGGAAACTCGATCTTGAATAGCCATTTGCAACCGTCCAACGAATCTTGCGACTTGTTGTGGTTCGGATTCCATTAGATCATTACGCGAAGCGAGGCTATGAAATTCCTTTGTATAGGTCTGCACTAAACGATTCCCTTGCCTGTAATTTTGATAATGCTGAAACAATACTGGTGGTAGAAACCTCGCCCTCAACAAAATTTTTATTTTCATCCGCCTTCGCACTCGTACCTTTCTTTTTCACGTTTGGGAAAGTTGCAATTGATCCCACCATGTCGAGGCTCTGCCTTTAAGCTTGTAGGCTACAAGCTTAACTTTTTTCTCATTTGGAATCCCCATATAATCTTCAAAGATTACCATTGAAAGTGCGAAGGTCAATCTTCATACAAAATCCCGTGATTCCTGATCTCCACTGTCACGATAACCTCCAGCGCCGCAATGTCTAGCAAACACCCTTTCGGCATATTCGTAGACTGGAGGTCTAACTGGAGTAGGAACGCGCCCTAGAACAGACTGCCCGCGAGCCCCTTCGTCGTTGCAAGGCCTGTCGTTGCTGCAATCCCAATTGGGCTCCATTGTCAGTCTAGCGACCGCTGCCTCTAAACATTGCAACACAATGTTTTTCACGCTGGAACTAAAGAAACTCGACCCTCGTACGAACTTCTCCATGATCAGCGGCGTTGGGTTGGTTCTCTCCATCTCGAGTTGCCATCAGCCCAAGTCAATCCTCACTCTGATACCAAATTATCGCAGCGCCAAAGTGTACAATTTGATAGTATACCCTAGAATCCACTAGGGAATAAAAGGAAGAGAATGAGAAGGGAATAAGGAGTTAGAGAGAGAGAATTATGAGTTAACCTCCTTACATTAAAGCATCCATATTTATAGAAGTCTTAAACCAACTTAATTGTTGCTTCCAACTCAAACACACTACTGCCCACTTATTCAAAACAAAAACAACACCGGCTTAGCTCCAATCGTCCCAATACCTCTAATACCTTAGTCAGCATTAGTGTCTTCACGTGCTATGTCGGAACTACAACCAAAATATACTTTTACTGCATTCCTTGGGGGCGAGCGCTCCATCTAGGGGCAGCACTAGATTTTGATTTCTTCATCCATATAATATTTTTCTAATTTTTCAGGGCGATATTGGTAGGGATTACCCTAATAACCATCTTATCTTTGTTCCATTCAAGTAAATCATTTTGAATCTCTGTGTTGATCTTCTCCATAGACTTACTATTTCCTTGAAAGATTCGATTATTATGCTCCATCCAATTATTCCACAACACTACGAAAGGCACAATTTGCCACAAGATTCCCACCCAAGGACAGTGTCCTTGATGAAATTTTGTAATGACCAACTCATCCCAAAAAATGAATGGATTGCCCTCCAGAATCTAAATGCAAACGGGCAATCGATGAAGAGATGCTTACAACTCTTTCCCCTATAAAACAAAGTATACATCTATTTGCTATGAGGAAACTCCTCTTCAGTGGTCGCGTCTATTGACTTTTTTCATTACCGCCGTCCAGATAAAGGTTGCCACCAAGTGAGTACTATCTAGCCAGCCTGATCTAATCCATGCTCCTGAGACTTTACCTACAGGTGGGTCCTTGCACTCCCAATTCCCCCAACCTACCCCATATTTTCCCCTAATAATTTTATGGCAGAGGGCATCTTTTTCATCTTCAAATCTCCAAATCCACTTTCCCAATATTGCTTCATTCCTCTCTTTCAGTTTGCCAATGCCTATTCCATCTCTCGTTTTGGGCTTGTACATTGTTTTCCATCTCATAAGATGTTCATCTTTTGTTCTCCTTTCCTGCCCACAAGAAATTCCTTTGTAATTTTTCTATGTTCTTCCTCATCGTAGAAAGCAATTGAAAAAGTTAGGTAAAGTCTATGATTTAGCCGACACTTTGAATTTATTGCCGACACACGTGTCCGACATGACACGCGTCTCCACACGTGTTTGACACTCCTTTGGACACTTTTAAATGTATTGCCAGGAGTGTTAGAGTTAATGTGCGTGTGTGGACACATATTTGTGTAATAATCAATAATTTTATATGCATGTATGTGCCACCATTTCTAGTTTTGTAGATGTTGCCATGTCGGACAACTCGTATCCGTGTGGAAACTCGACATACGAATCCATATCGACAAATTATGATTATAAATACTTTCTATTTTAGCCATGTCCTCGTTTCTAAATTTTGACGGTTTGTTGTGTGTCACTCCGTGTCAGTGTCGACACGCCTTGTCCACAAATCATAGGATAAAGTACACTGAGAAATTTGAGAGGGCCACTCTGATGAGCATAATTCTTCCTCTAAATAATAAGTAGCTCTTTTTGCATGAGGCAAACTTCCTCTCGATCCTTTCTGTTACCGAGTCTCATAAAGACGGAGCCCCACCAATGCCCAATGGTAAACCAATATATATAATTGGGAGATTTTCTTGTATGCCTCTTGACTTTCAAGCCATTCACCTTGCCCATAACCTTGCCGCTTTTACGGAGAAGATTAACAGCCTCTACCACAAGTATAAATAAGTAGGGCGACATTGGGTCCCTTTGCCTTCCCTAGAGCTTCCAAAGAATCCAATCAATGTTCCGTTACAAGAATAGAAAATTGTGCCAATGATAGACTCACCTTAATCAAATCATGTCATCATGCTCCAAATCCCACATTGGGTTCCCTTGCCGTACTCCCCTAGCGCTTCCAAAGAATCCAATCAATCTTCCATTATAAGAATAGAAAATTGTGCCAATGATAGACTCGCCTTAATCAAATCACGTCATCGTGCTCCAAATCCCATTATGTCTTGTACATAGTTCGCAAAACCTCAATCAACATGATCATAATTCTTTTTCCTGACTGGTAATGAGAAATGATCATATGCCTTTGCCATTTATATTTTGCAAATAATACCCGTGTTCCTTTCTGTTTTTAGAATCCAACATTTCATTTGCAACCAGAATTTCGTTCAGAATCTGTGTTCTTTTCACAGACGAGCCGTTGTCTGGGGATATTATGATTTCTTTACCCTGACAAATGTTAGTTTGGGTGTATCAGTGTATGTATGCACTTAGTGCTAGATTGTTATTTTTTTCGTTTCTCTTTTGAAGTCAGTTAAGATTGAGACTGGATTTCATTTCATGATGGCTACTTGTTAAACAATTTGACCACATTTTTTTGCATACCCAAAGGAAATCTGCATGTTTTTTTTTGTTTGGTCAAGAATTTCATTATAAGGACTGAGGTGGTCAAGAAATACAGAATATACAAGATAAATGAAAAATGCATTCATACAACACAAGGAATCGAGGAAGAAAATCATATTGCTCCAGGGACTCCAAATGAACACCACTTCTAGCAAGCTTGTCTGCCGCCCCATTGGCCGATCTCCTTATATGGCAAAATGAGATCCTAGGAACACCGACAATGTCTTTAATCTCATTAAAGTAATCCGCAAAATGCCAAGGGAACTTATGAGAGCCGGATAGCCACCAAATTACATTGATGGAATCTCCCTCCCACCACTACACAATTGAAGTCCTCCCCCCCCAATAGTTTTATCCCTTGATAAACCGCCCTAAATTCAGCCTCATTGGAATCGGCGAGTCCTAATGGACCCGCAAAAGTCCACCCAACCATTCCATTCTCATCCCTTAGCACTTCTCCGATGCCAGCTGGTCCCGGATTACCAAGACTAGAACCATTGAAATTTAGTTTAATAAATCCCTCTTCCGGCGTTTCCCAAGCTTGAACAAAATGGGTGGGTTGTTCGGCACTAGAACACACTTCTCTCCATCTATTCCATAGATCAAATACGGATACGAAATTAAAGCTAGAAAGCTAGGAAATCTGCATGTACATATGTTGGGATGTGTGTGTGTGCATATGTATGCATGCTTTTTGGTGCATGTTTTGTGAGGGACAGCAGCATAACTATGCATGGATATTTATCATTTTGAGAAAAAAAAAAAAAGTAAAAAGAACTTTGTGTGTATGTATGGGGTGAATGTGTGCATGCCTTCATGCATATGTTTTGATAATGGCACTCTCCCGTCTCCACTGTATCGAAAACTTTTCTGATTGTTGGTTGCTAGATTTCTGGGAATTTTAACTGCCTTTAATAACTAATTAGAGAACCGTAAAATGAATCAAGAAGTGCCATTATTAAAACAAGGGAGTTTGGATATCATTCCCCTATTTCTTCTGTGTTGCTTTTGTATTTAATTTCTTATGATTCCCTGCAGGCTGTAAGACCTTTGAATGGCATTGAGCCGATGGCAGCTGTGAATCCGAATCAAATGTACTGGAACACCCACATGATTCACCCTTTTGCCAATGGTGCTATCAAGAGAGGCCCAAAGAAAACTAAGGTCGTGCAATCCGCATGGTGCGAGATCTGCAAGATCGATTGCAATAGCAAAGATGTCCTTGACCAGCACAAATTAGGAAAGAAACACAAAAAGAATCTAGAAAAATTAGAAGAATCGAAAAAGGCGGCTATTGCTTCTGTGGCTGCTGTTGCTCCGGCAGCTGCAGTGAAACCCAAGAAGAGGGAAAACCCGTCAACAAAGAGGAAGGGGGCGGAGCTAGGGGGGGATTTGGAGACAAAGAGACAAAAAATAATGGAAGGTGGGGCAGCAGCAAATTCAGTGAGGGTGTGTGCAATCTGCAATGTGGTTTGCAATAGTCAGATAGTGTTCAATTACCATCTTGCAGGACAAAAGCATGCTGCCCAAGTCAAGAAACATGCTGGAGGGGTGGGGCCGGAGGCCGTTGGGCTTCTACATTTGACTGCTGTTTGAGATGGGTTTCTGAAAATGCATAGTACACATAAGAGAAATACATTTTCCTCCTTTTTTCTCAGGTTTGGTTAGTAGGTTTGGATTATCATTATCATCTATCATTTGTTGCTGTTAGAGATCATTGTAACCATTTCAATCAGATTGCTCTCCTAATTTATCTCTCTTGCCAAATATTATATCTCAACTTATGGGAAATGATATCGGCACAACCATGTTTTGATATTTTCACTAATTCATCTTGTCTTTTAGTATTTAAATACCTGTCAAAGGTTATAACAGTTCCCAAAAAGTGCTCACAAGCTGGTTGAAAAAGAAAAGGCAAGCTGAGTTTGAGCAATTATTAAAACATGATTGTGCTGATATGATGTTTTGCTGATATCATTTCTCAAACTTATCCATGATTTGTAGTTGTTTTTTATCAGATTCCATGGGCTTCTTCCTTTGTCCCAGTTCTGTAAGCAGAATCTTCCTTTGTCCCAGTTCTGTAAGCAGAATGCTTATTGCATGTGCCGTGGGACGCCCATGTTTTGTGGATAAGAAAGCAGGGATAACCAGATTAGGGATGTGGAAAATCCACCAAACAGCTCCCAGAATCTCTGCTATTCTTGGCCATGCTGTCAGCAAGCCAAACAGCACCGATGAGAGAGCTATTCTCAAAATTTCCAGAAAATACCAAGATGGTGTGGCTGTTAGGCTATTTCGTAACAGTAGATTTCTTTTGGCCCCATGTATACTGGCACGATCATAACAGTTGATCTGATCAGCAACCATAAGTATTACCCATTTGTGCTGATCGCACCTTTATAGGATGATCCCAGCCACTCAATCCATCAAGTATTATGAAGCGGAGCCGGCACAATGTCTACACATTCATGTAGAATATGCAGATCGATTGCTTAAATCAGTACTTGCAGGAATTTTCTGGAAAAGTTAGGAAAGGAAAAATATTTCTAAAATTCTCTACTTGATTACACACGGAAAAAGATAATTTGAACCAACCCAATTCAATTTTTATTTTGAAGGACCTTCAAAGCAATGAATAAAATTGTTTCAGAGTGCATTCTGTTTACCAAGTCTACAGTATGCCACATGAGGATATAAGAACAAAGTGAACCATTCTTAACAAAAAAAAAGAAAGGACAAGAAAGTGAGCTTGTTGGGAAACGATGGGGAGGAAGAGAAATTTAATAGGAAAAAAAATTCCATTAGAAACTTTCTTCTAATGGATGACACTAAATTCTCTATATAATAATAGAATTTCAGTTAACCAAATAAATGGGTATCTTTATAACCAAATCAGACCACCCTTTAAAACCTTTACTAACCTTGAGGTTTGGAAAGATAATCGGTTAGGGAAGATAGAGAAGAGAGATTTAGAAGCTTTAATTAACGTGTTAATTTGGAAAGATAATGACTTGAGGAAAGAAAGAGATTTAGAAAGAGAGAATAATAATAGATAGTAATAGATTTTTACCAATTCTAATCCTTATCAAACTCACTTCCATACGTTTCTATTTACACTCTACATATTCCATCTTTTTCTACTTGTGAGCGTCTCAACTTTTTTTTTGGAGTTCTTATTCGTATTTGGGGTCCAGTAGAATTGGACATGGAAAGATCAAAGGGGTGGATTTGCTGCAGAAGAAGTTTTCATAGCTATACTGATTTCAGTAAGCATAGCTTTCATTGGCATTGCACTCAACATCCATGTCTTATGAAGAGACAAGCAAAGTTGAGGTATTTGAGGATGAAATACAAATCAGTGAAGCATATGGTGTGTTTTAGGGAAGCACAAAGATTGAAGGAGATGCAGAAATTGGTCGCGGTTCATAGTAAGATCCTCGAGATTAAAGGCGATTTGCCAAGTCCCAGGAGTTCAGATGGCGCATCATCATCATCATCCTCATCGTCCTCGTCATCATCATCATCATCATCATCATCATCTTGTTTAGAGGGCAGCGATTATGAGGAGAGTAGTCTCAAACTTAATATCCCTTTTATGTGATTTTGTATGAAGCAGCGAACCAAGTATAAGTATCGGCTTGTGTGATCCAGTGGCTGCTAAAAATTGTCTTTCTTTTCTTTTTTTCTTTTGGCTTCCTACTATTCTTAAGAAACAATATAAGGAAATCAAATCGAGTAGTCATGACAAAAATGCTTTTCTTTATTAAGTCTTTGGAACTTCACATCCATTAATCCCATTTGTTATAGAGGGATTCTAAACTCACAGGCGCCCTTGTAGAAATGGTGGAGAAGAGCGGCATTATTGGATCCACTTCATGTGTATCTACCATTTTCAGAGCCACCTTTCTCCACCGTTTAGCATACCTCTTGTTTTATACATTACTCCAGAGATGGAGAAGTTTGGAGCTCTATAAATATGTAGGGGCTGTTTGGATACGCGGATTTTAGAATCTTGGATTTCCTTAAAATTGTAGATTGGAGATGAGAGAAGAAAGAGAGGAGCGGTTGTTTTTTTATTTCTCACCCTTCTTCCTGACAGCAAGAGAGCAGGCAATCGTCCCATGTTTCCGAGTTTTAAAAATCTCCAGATGGGGGAGAGATTTCTAAAGCCTAGATTCCTTAAAATCCAAGAAAGGCTGTCAGGACAGCATGCAACGGCTTGATCATGAACCCTCTTTTAAACTGTTTTCAAACTAAAACCTGGATCCTAAAATCTGTGGCCTCGTAGTGCTTGGCTGTCAGGCTCCTAGAGTAGTGGTAGGGAATGTCATTACCAATATATTGGAAGAAGAGAGAGAGAGAATTCCCAAGAAATCCAAGTAAAATTCCACCTTTTTGGGGTCTTTGCATTGAATTTTTTTTGGAGACAAAGGGTGCCCCATCAGCATCCATAAACATCGAGTTTTGCGGACATGGCAAAATTCCAAGCAAAATCCTAAAGCCATCCCGGCTTCTCTGTAGGGGTGCAACTTGGGTCGGGCTCAACCCGAACCCAAAGGGTTCAACCCGATTTTTGCTCGGGTTGGGTTGCCATTTCCTTGGGTTGGGTTGGGTTGGAAAAAGCCAACCCGATTTAATTTCAGGTTGGGTTAGGGTTGAGGCCTAGGCAACCCGACCCGAACCGGACCTCCATCCTCTAAATTACCCAAGGGTTGGGTTGGGTTAGGGCCTATCGCGGGTTGGGTAAGGGTTGGCCTCAACCCGACCCAACCTGAGTCGCACCCCTACTTCTCTGCAACCAAACACACTGGGTTTTAGGCTGAAAGATATGTTTTCTCTCTCTCTCTCTCTCTCTCTCTCTCTCTCTCTCTCTTCTATATGTTTGTTCTACATCATAAATTACACAAAGGAAAATGGGTTGGGTCCATGGGACCCACCTCAATTGATAGGGGCACCCTAAAATTGTAATAGGATCCTATTGGTTCCCCAAGGAGATGGGCTGTTGATGGTCCACTTCTGACTATTGAAGACTATTCTCCCCCTCCCAAAAAGAAATCTCCTCTGTTGGAGGATGCACTTGTTCGCCTGCCATTATAGTCGAAAACAGAGACAATCTACATCAACGAGGAATAGTAGGTTGATCCAAATGACTAGGATTTTCAGACCGCCATGCCCAATAGATGAACCCAAAAGAAAATTACATTCTCCTGTCCATTGTCAGACAAATAGACACAATTTCATTTTGGTTTGCTGTATGCCCAAAGGGGAAGAAATCTGTAAATATCATAAGACCCAATCTGAAATCCCAACATATCCAAATTCTACCAAACCATTAAAAAATTATAAGGAATCATAAAGAAACAAAGTCATGCTCGGTAAAAAGTAGCTGAAAACCACTGATGATGTTCAATCAATGGTCTATTTCCCAAGCAGACGACGTCCACGTTGGTTGGCACCTTTCACTCTATAGTTCAATTCCTCCACGTCATTATGTAGATGATCCAAACCTGTGTTCTGCCTGCAATTAT
Source organism: Tasmannia lanceolata (assembly GCF_043159265.1). Taxonomy (NCBI): domain Eukaryota; kingdom Viridiplantae; phylum Streptophyta; class Magnoliopsida; order Canellales; family Winteraceae; genus Tasmannia; species Tasmannia lanceolata. Next base: position 34,184,740 of record NW_027518692.1, read on the forward strand.
CAAAACAAGATTGTTCAGAACAGGATCAGAATGAAACAAATGAACAAATATCAATGGATTATGACAAACAGCAATGGTGATCACAAAATCTAAACTACAATGTTTATTGTGATCTTTTTGAGTTCTGTTTTCATTCCTTTCTACTTTTCTGATCCAAGTACTTTTGGTACCCCTCTTCTGAATTGATTGAATGAAAAAAGTTTATTTGGTGAGGAGGGCCTATGAATAGATAGGGTAATTTCATAGAAAGTCTTAGATTATGCTGCTTCTTAAATGAATAAATGGAAAGAGATATTGTGTTTCATGTCACGCAAGAGACTGACCTTTCTATCTCAGATCCCATGTCAACAGCCATATCCTTCAGCTGACACAACACATTACTTAAATCTGAAAGAGAATCATCTTGCTTTGCCTTCTCTACCTGTTTATTGAAGGCGAAAAAACATAAAAATATAAATCCTGTTGGCCTGAGGGGTGGGTCCCCCAATATATAATAGATAATGATTTTTGATTATTTAGTCAACAAGTAACAACACAGACCTCAACTTTCTGTAGTGCATTCGATGGTTCAGAAGCATATTGTTGAGCATTTGTTCGCCCACGAGGAGGACTCCGTGCTATTCCCAATCTTTCCTTCTGCTCCAAGTGATTGCCTTTTCTTTTGATTGGATCATCTGCAAATCAAATGACTAAATGAAATACAGACATTGACAAGATAAAAAAAAAATCAACAACCAAAAGTTCTTACAAACTTACCTCGTGTGATCACAGGCCCAGAAATTGTACGAGTTTTCTTTGGCTTCCATGTCTTGGAGAAAAGGCCCCCAAGACTTCCCAAAAGTTTCTCGCCCTAAAACAACATCAAAAAATCATGAAGGTGTTCCCTGCATCATAGCTACAAGAGCCTATCCAATAAAACTTTACAAGAGTTGAATAAAATTTAAATATGGGTTCGATCCAGGAATCTAATTCACACAACTTTTAATTGTGATATTTGACTACATAGGTTCTCCTTATCACTTTTTTGGTTGGTACTAGAATGAGATAAAGGGAGTTCAGAAAACATATTGAGTCACGACAAGCCTCTTGTTCACAATTTAATGTTCAAATATACCCATAAAAAAAAAAAGTTCAAATAGCAAATTTGAGACCATGTGAGCATAAATAATTTGTAACTTGCCAGAATACTAACAGCCTGAAACATCATCCTACATAATTATGTTAAAAGAAATAATAGAATAAGTTTTAGGTTTCGAAAGAAAGGTTGGAGAGGTCCTTCCCTTTCTATTTTTTGTTTACATATATAGTGAGGTTTTCCCTAGAGAAATGAAGTAATTTATGATTTTTCAACTTTCAAGGAAGAAGTTGCATGATTTTGGAAACCTGAAGATGGCTTCAAATCTGAATGATGAATCTATACATAATCAAAGAACAAACTAGAACATATATAAAATACAAATATCCACTTTATCCATATACAAACAAATGATACACACACCCAGGAAAATTACAATGGTTACATGAGAAGATGGGAGGTAAATGAAACAACATTAGACTTCAAAACTATAATTACAAGAGAAAATGAGAGGAACATGAAAAAGCCTCATTTCAAAACGAGTGACAATGATGCAGCACTTTCACAATGAAAGGTCGGATAACCAAAAGCTCAAGCTCCTTTATAAGGAACAGAAGGTGATGTAGGACAACAAAACCATTAGCAAAACATAATACAAACCACATCCATAAGCCCATTAATGTCTTACCATATGAACCAGAGAAGCCACAAGTTGATCCAATCTTCGAGTTCATTATTCATCCCCCCCCCCATAAGCCCATTAATGTCTTACCATATGAACCAGAGAAGCCACAAGTTGATCCAATCTTCGAGTTCATTATTCATCCCCCCCTCCCCCCCCCGCCCCCCACCCCACACAAAAAAAAAAAAAAAAAAAACACCCGCGTGGGAAAAAAAAGAGAACAGAACTTAAATCAATCTTCATTTACGTATTTCAGAAAGAATATCAGTTTTTCAAACATTGAGAGTACCAACTTCTGCATAGTTGGATACGGAGCTTCCATTGCGCTCCGTTAAAGTATAAAAGATTAAATAATGCCATCTCCAAAAGCTTAAGCTTTTGGAGTAACTGGTTGTTTCACATGGTATCAAAGCCAAAGGGCCCGAGTTAAAACCTCATGGATAGCAAAAATCCATATGCAATGGCCAAACCCAAAAGGGGGGCCACAAGTGCCAAGCGTAGGCCAAACCCAAAAGAGGGGCCACACGTGAGGGGGAGTGTTAAAGTATAAATGATTAAATAACGCCAAGTAACTGGTTGTTTCACATGCTCTTAAAGGACATAGATTTTAAGAATTGATTGGGTTAGAGGCTGTGGTTTCTGGCTCTAAAATAATATAAAGAAGAGATATCCCTCCTAAATTGGGTTTACGCAAAGTCAGTTGACATTCTGGATAACAAAAGGCGCAGACACGGATTGCAAGGAAGAAATCATGACAACTTGGGGGAGTAAACATGATTTTTTTGGCTTAAAAATATATATGACCCAAAGTCACAAATCAAAACGAACCTCTACATTTAGAAACAGGAATCTATTCGGTAGAATTTCTTAAGCAATTGATGAGTGGTGCACATCACAATTAGTCCACTCCTGTGAGGATGATTCAAATTTTAAACAACTCCCATATCCAATACAAAAATGGAAGAAACTATTTCTCAGCTTAAAGGAAAAACAACTTAAAGAAAAATAAAATAAACTAAAATAAAATCACAAATCTGGTGACAAGCATAACAAAAGGACAACAAGCTATACCTTCTAGTCAATTACTTGACACTGTAGCCACAAAGTTAAAGAACAAATAAATAGATAAACACATTATAACAAACAGTACTCCTATTATTGGGGCATATAGATGTCAGGCATGGCAACCCTACAAACCACACTCAGACATCTGAACTCTGAATGGTTGTCATATATATGAGAAGAGATAATTATACCAAATATTAAATAAATAAGAAATGTGGATAAGTGCATCAAGATAAATAGGGATACATTAGAATTACATAAACAACACTAAAAAAATCGAAAAGAAGAACGGTAGCATAAAGCATTTCTTTAGGGACTGTTTGGTTGCCACACGCCTGGCATCCTCAAGGATTTCCCCAGCAAAAAATGCACTATTTGTAAATTTATGGTGTTTAGTTACCAATTTAGCATCACAATCCTTAGAGACTACCAGACAAGATTCATAGGTAATCATTGCATGTCTGGTGATGTGGCATCCATCCATGTTCCCTCCTCATACCTCCCATGCCAAATTTCTCAAAATGGTGGAATTCTTCATGGAAAATCTCTCTCTCTCTCTCTCTCTCTCTCTCTCTACATTGGTAATGATGCCCCTCCCACTACTCTACGAGGTTGGCAACCAAACACTACATATCACTATTTTAGGAGGTAAATTCTAGGGGGATCCTATTGACTACTTATACCACTAATCTACAAGGTAACTACCTGCCTCCAAACAAAGCCTAGAGGTTGTGTCAATGAATGTCTGAGATGACAAACTTTCATAATATGAAATTTCCATGTTAGAAATAACACCATACTGAATGAAGGAAAGAGGGAATTACCCGACTGAGGTCATGCTCCATGTCGGCAGCAGTCATGTGGGTCCGTGTAATTTGCTCTCCTTGTTGATGCAATGTGATCAGAGTCTTTGTAGCATCTTCTCTAATGTCTTCCGCAATCTTCAAACAGCTGTTGACTTGCTTTGTTGTCTCCTCAGCCTTATAAACCGCATAACCCTCTAGTTCTTGCACACTTTGGTTCTCCAACCCGCCCGTGTCACGAAAATTATTCCTATAGTGATTCTTCGCAGCTAAAGAAGTCGAATAGGAAGATGACGAGGCAGAAGAAGAAGCACCTCTCTCTGCTTCTTCATTGTAACTGAAAAGAGTAGTCCTTAGATCTTCTTTAGAGGGAACGGGAGCGGACGATGTCCTTGTGGGTTTAGATGTTTGTTTAAGATCAGTCTCGGAGTCGGAATCAAAGGGGTTAGAGCCAGGTAAACCGGGGTCTGCGGACCGTTGCTTTGCAACTTTATTCAGTGGTGATTTCATTATTCCAGTTTTAAACATTGTTGTAGAGAGAAGAGATTGGAAAAATCAAATGGGATAATAGGAATTACGAAACTGGATCTTCAAGGGTACCTAAATTCACAAATGAGATAAATTAGACAACAGACAAATAATAAGATAAAAGACTGCACAATCAACACAAAAGATAATGAAGAGAAAACTGGAAAAAGAAAAAAAGCAGCAGGTAGTGTAAAAAGTAAAAACCAATCTGAAATCCTAAAACCAATGAGATGGAACCCAGCAGAAACAATTAAAACAAAAGGAAATTGCAGAAAACAACATAAAAGAAGAGGATAAGCAAAACCCAGAAAGAAAAAACACTAAAATTAATGGAGAGACCAGAAAAAATTCTAGAAAGTCGCAAACGATCAATATAGGAAGAACAAGAAAAAAAAGCCTAGATGACTTAACCATAGAGGAAAATGTGGATTTTTTTTAGGAGACAAAAACATTAAGACAAAAAATAGTGAAAATTAAACAAGAGATAATCAAAACCTGGAAACAAGATTTAAAAAATTGAAATTGAAAGAGGGATTAGAAAAAGGTGCCCTAAAATTCCACAAAAGGACCGGATTGCAAGATACAAAACAATCAAGCCACGAAAAAACAATGAAATTTGAAAACCCACAAAGGAAATTAAGAAGAAAAAAAAACAGAAGCAGCAAAGATTAAAAACTCTGAGAACCCACAAGTCAAAGGGATGGAAACAACAACAAGATTAAAAAGATCACAAAAAATCACAAAAAAAAAAACCCAACATAAAATAGGGTTGCAATCAAAACCCAAAACCAGAAAAAAACTGAAACGTGAGGATGATTTAGAAAAAGGTACATGAAAATTGAAAACCCACAAAGAAAATTAAGAACAACAAAAGCAGCAAAAATGAAAAACTCTGAGAACCCTCAAATTAAAAAGATGGAAACCACATCAAGATTAAAAAGAATATAAAAAATTACAAAAACCCAACATAAATAGGGTTGCAATCAAAACTCAGAACCAGAAAAAACTGAAAATTGAAGATGGTTTAGGAAAAAAAGTACCTGAAATCCCCAATAAGAAAATTGGGACAAATAATGCAAGGGAAAGAGGGGAAGAGGATTCTCCTTTTTGAGGCTGAATTTCAAAGATCAGACGCGGAAATTTTGTCAAAGGGGGCGTGGTTAGAAGGTGGTGAGAAAGAGGGGAAGATGAAGAATTTAAAACCCCCTCTCTCTCTCTCTGGAAGTTTGAACAAATCAAACTGGTGGGGAAAGAGAGATAAAGAGAACAGAGGAAAATATAGATCCAACGGTGACAAGAATAAGACCGTTTGGCTCCTTGTCCTGCAATAGTCAGGACTCATAAATATTATTAGAGGGGGTGTACTGGGGAAGAAAGGGGGCGAGCATATCTTTTCACTAGTTTTTAGCAGTTGTCACATGCAACTTGCACACGAGTGCCATGACCGGAGCAAATTTGCAATTTGATAATGGGCAATGATTTTTTCGCCCCATTGTAGGATAATGCGCCCCACTGGTACCCCGTCAAAAAGCATTAAAGTCTGCCCACAATTCACGTAAGAGTGGGGCGCATAATCCTTCTTTTTTTTGGGGGGGGCGCCAAAAAATCATCTTCCTTTGATAATTTGATAGGAGAATATGAGATCAGCCCTCCCCATTTTTATAATGGCACTCTTACGATTTATTAACTACTTTGTTTTAAGGGAAATGATATATTGGCATCCTTTTCTTCTCCGCCCCTTCGCTCGGGGTGCAACCTGGGTCGGGCTCAACCCGAACCCAACAGGTTCAACCCAATTTGACTCGGGCTGCGTGGGGAAAAGCCAAGCCGATTGAATTTCAGGTTGGGGCCACCAAGCAAACGTGGGTTTCCTGCGGAAATTCCACAAAAGTCCCGAGAACCATAAAAATTCCGGCAACCAAACGGAGCAGCGTTTTCAAATGATTTTAAAAGTCAAAGGAAAACATTTTCAAAATGGGACTCCCTTCAAGAAATAGACCATCCATCCCTTCTAGAAATAAGGACGCTGCCACAAATGACCAAACTACCCTTTTTGCGTAGTTAAAATTTCACTCAAATGCCATCAACAGGTTTTCCTGCTACCGGAGATTCCTTGGTAATAATCGCACTAAGTCATCGTGTCTTCTCTTTCTAATTGACTTTTAAGAGGTTTTTAGGTCTGTAATAACATTTCACAGCTGTTTAAATAATAAATGACAAGATGTGTTAGTGTGATTATCAAAACATGGTGGTGCCAACTGCCAACATCAGTGGGTATTCCTGTTGTTTGATGGTAACAAAATTGACCTTGATAATTGACATCCTCTTCTTTGTCTTACTGCACAATTGTGAAGACATTGTGAACCCGTGTTTTTTAATGGAAACAGTTTTCTGTTTTTATTTTGGTAGCCGCCCTCGGAATCAAATTTAAAGAAATGGAAAGATCTTGAGTGCCATTATCAAAAGAAGGGAGTGCAGATGTCAATACCATATTAATGGTCAATGTTGACGATGGACCTCTATGGCCCTGATTACAAAAACAGAGCAATTCATTCAATTTTTAAAAGTGTCAATATCAAAGCAAGGGTGTGATTATCAGTTCCCTTGCACTATACCATAGATGTTAGGACTCAGTTTCAACTTTAACCACGTTGGTTAACATGCAAAATGTTGTCCGCGCGTTTGAGAAAGAACATCTTAACAGAAAAGATCCAATGCAGCAAACGCTCGGACATCCGAACGACGAAGATCCAGGGGCAGCAAATCGCAGGAGTAATGCAGACAAACTGATGTTGGAGATGTTGAGAGATAACGAACACGGTTAGGGTAGGGCTGAGAGCCCCTTCTCTTTTGGATAAGTCAGTAGAGGGGTACCACCGTTAGGGTAGGGCTGAGAGCCCCTTCTCCGGCCACATTTCCGGCCGGATTCCGGCCGTGCCGCCACTTCCACCGCCCGTCCAATCGGATCTTGGCATCCCTCCTCCATCTTCTCCACCCTTTCCTCCATAAACCCATTTCTGAGTGTGAAAGAGAGCTTGGAGGAGGAGGGAAATCCCATTTTCTTTAAGATCTAGTGAAGGAGTGGAGTTCGTTGACGAACTCGGTAAGGCTCACGAGCGTTCTTCTTCTAAAGTTGGGTCTCACCATGAGAGAAGAACATGAAGCATCAGTTCTGGGACCCCTTGAGGATTCGGATGATGAACCTGCACAAAAGAATTTTGGTAACTTGAAGATAAACTGGTCCCCGGGCATTCTGAGAAACTCCAAAGAATTTCTCGTTCAGGCATCTTCTGGATTGTTGGAAACTCTGGATTCCAGCTTACCTGAGCTGCTGGACGAAGAGCAACAGCCATTGACCTTCACTCAGTTCATCCAATACAAGTTAAGTAAAGTAGAATCCCTAAGTGAAAGACTTCTCAAAATCAAAGCCCTTGTTGACAATGAAAATATAGATAACTCCTTGACCTTGAAAGCCAAATTGGACATCCTAAAAGAGATTGATGCCGAGATTTTTCACTCTCCAGCCCATTCTATCCTTTCTACTGAGTCCAGTTCCTCATCAAAAAAGAAGAGTAAGAACAAGAAGAGTAGAAAGAAGGCCAAAGCTCTTTTTCAGCAGCAAATTGAAGATGAGGAAGAAATCTTCTCTAGCTATGAAGATAGATTGAAAATCAGTCTGGCTGCTTCTCAAACTGGAAACCCTCCATTTGTTGAGGATTCTGCCATTGCTGTGGAAAAAACCTCCAACCAGGAATCCACTCTCCCCTTTCACCCTTGCACTGATCCTAAGGCTGCTAGCTTACAACCTAGTACTGGAGCATTAAATTCAGCAGGAGGTACTGATGTTGCCATAACTGCCATGTCTGCTGGTCAAATGAAATCCTACACAGTGCAGAGTTCTAGTGCGGTCATTACTGGTTCAGCTTTGAATTCAAAGACTTGCTTGTTAGGTGGACCCTTGGTGAAATCCACCAAAGCTAGTCTAGCTCATGATTCTCAAGGCTGTGCTGGAAAGGGAGGGGAATCAACCCATCTTTCTTCCAGTTTTGATATCAGTGATAGCACTGCCGCTCTTTACCCGCATTCTTCATATCCCATTGAAAAGGACCTCCATGGTCTTCCTACCATTGCTAATCATGGATCTCCTGTGGATGGCTTTGTTCCCAATCCAGCCACTACCATCCTCGCCCCTGGTAATGATTATCCAGTGATCTCTTCCAACTTCGGTTCATGCAGAGACCCTCTAGTTTCTCCTGTTATTTGCATTACTGCTCCAAATTCAGCTGGTGTTGTCCCTCTCAAGAACAATGGTGGTCTTTCTGATGCAAAGGCAATAGGGAAGGAGATTTCTTCAGCAAATATAGTTGATCTACTACCAGCTGTAAATCTCCCTTGGAAAAATCTGTTCAATGATCAGAATTCCACTCCTTGCACTGCAAGGCATCCTATCCCAACTAAACTCTCAGAAATCTCACCAGCTGAGGAAGAAAAATCAAATCTGGAAATTCTTTTTCAAGATGAAGAGATCCAAAGGTATGAAAATCAGTGGGCAAATTGTCTGGTGGGGTATTTCCTTGGGAGACGGCCATTCTTCTCCACTCTTAAAGATACCCTTTCTAGGAAATGGAACCTTACTGGCCCTTTCCAAGTTGTTTCTCTGCAAAATGGATTCCTTTTGCTAAAGTTCTCTTGCTCTGAAGAATGTACTAGAGTCCTGGAAGGCAACAACCTCCATTATGGAGGAAAACCTCTTATATTGCAGAGGTGGGATTCTGATTCCTTACTTGAAAAGAAAAAATTGCCAGAAATCCCAATTTGGGTTCGTCTTCCTGGGCTTCACCTCAAATTCTGGAACCCTCACTGCTTGAGTAGAATTGGAAGCATGATCGGAAAGCCACTTTACATGGATACCCACACAGCTGAAACTTCAAGACTCCACTTTGCAAGAATTTGCATCCAAATTTCAGCTGAGCAAGACCTCCCTGATTCTATAAAGCTTAAAACTTCCTCTGGGGAGATCATTCAAGAAATTGTTTATGATTGGAAGCCCAAGGCATGTTCTAGGTGCAAAGATTTCAGCCATTCTTTGGAGAATTGTACCTTAATTTCTTCTCATGTGGTCCCCAAAAAGGTTTGGAAACCTGTCCAAAAGAGTGTAGTCCCTGAGCAAGCTAAGTCTTCTCCCGAAAATCTTCTTCCTACCTGTAGGAGCTTGCCTCCTAATCAGAATCTTCTCTATAACAGATTTGATGCCCTCTGTGATCAAGGAAATATGGTATCCAAGGGAGGAACCATCACCCCGATTCCCCCAGACGCAATTGACAAAGGCAAAGCAACTGTGATAACAAATGTGATTAATAGTAGTAAGCCCCCATTAGATAGCCCATTATCTAATTCAGCTTCTATTCCCTCTTCTTCCAATGGAGAACCCTGGAATTTAGTCTCAAAAAAGAAAGGGAAGGTTTTACCTTTTGTTCCTCCCCTACCTGGGTTTCGAACTCCACCAGCTTTCAAAGGCCTTATCCCTGGAAGGTTCTGATCCTCAGTGGGCTGTAGCTACTTTTCTCTGGTCCTTGCTTGGTGGGTTGCTATTGTCCCCCTGCAGTGTGGGAGCTTTGCCCATGTTTCGGGCTTGTCTTGTATCTTGGGGTTTCGCCCTGTTTTGTTGCTTTTGTTTGGCTTGTTGCTTCTTTGTTTTCCCCTTTATGTTAGGGGTTGCTCTCTTGCTCCTTGTATATCTTTCGATTTCAATTAATATTTCTGGTAGGGGTCCTGCCTAACCCCAGCTTACCCATCAAAAAAAAAAAGAAAAGATCCAATGCATCTCTCGTTGAGTTACACCATAAAAGCGAAAGCAAAATAACGAATAACTATGATTGTACTAGGGCTGCAACTCGAGCCGGGTCAAACCTGACCCGCATCGACCCGACCCGAAAATAGCCTGGGTCGGGTTCAGGTTTCATGGGTTTCGGGTCGAGCCGGGTTCAGCATTTAAAAGCCCGCATGAATCTCGGGTCGAGCCGGGTTTGAAGGGGCCCGACCCGACCCGAGTTACATAAGTTATAGTATGTACATTTTTTTCTATTGTTAGTTAAAAGTTAAAGGGATAATTACATTTACACCCCCTCTAGTTTCTGACACATCCACTTCCACCCCTATAGTTTAAAACGTGACAAATACACTCTTGTAGTTTCAATTTGTTTAAGGTAGGCCCCCTCAGCTGAAGGTTCGTCTATAGATTGAAGGGTTAGGATGATCCGATGGAGCTGATTTTTTTGGCACACCCTAACTATGTCAGGACCCATCAAATGAACGCTTTGGATCATCCAAACAATGTGGGCCCACATTATTTGGATGATTTTTTGGTAGTGTTTGGATTCGGGTAGGGGCCCACATTATTTGGATGATCCAAAGCGTTCATTTGATGGGTCCTGACATAGATATGGTGTGCCCAAAAAATCAGCTCCATCGGATCATCCTAACCCTTCAATCTATGGACGAATCTTCAGCTGAGGGGGCAAACCTTAAACAAATTGAAACTACAGGGGTGTATTTGTCACGTTTTAAACTATAGGGGTGGAAGCGGATGTGTCAGAAACTAGAGGGGGTGTAAATGTAATTATCCCAAAGTTAAAAGTGAAAACCCACGCACCCACTGTTACTGTATGTGAGTGTAATTTCTGCTTCTATGAGTTGAGTTGATTCAAGTGTTTGATTCAGCATTGTTTGATTGTAATTACAACATTGTTTGATTACAGCATTGTTTGATTCAAGTGTGATGTGAGTGTAATTACATCATTGTTTGATTCAAGTGTAATGTGAGTGTAATTTCTGCTTCTATGAGTTGAGTTGCCTTGCCAAACAAGAATTTTCCTTAAAAATTTGCGTCAACGTGAAAAAACCCAACCCGACCCGAACCGACCCGAGATTTATCATGGGTAAGGCCGGGTTTGGGAATCGTGGGTTTTCCGGAAAAAAACCCGACCCGACCCGAGATATTTCTCGGGTAGGGTTGGGTTCTCCAAAACCCGACCTGCCCGACCCGAGTTGCAGCCCTAGATTGTACCATGCAAGGGAAATAATGTTTATTAATGGATATTGTGTTACCTCCTCTTTTATTATTAATTCTTATTTTTATTATTAACTCTTCTTTGGCTAATATTTGATGTTATCCTTCCTCCTCTGAACTTAACACCATGGTTTAAAATTTAGATTTCGGTACCGGTTTCGGACTTCTCAAAAACCGAAATTTCAACCGAAATTCCGAATTTTCAGTCGAAATTTAAAAAGAATATTTAATTGATTTCAAAAAATTTCGGCCAAAATTTTGTAACATATTAAAAAAAATAAAAATTTCAATTTCTCAAAATTTCAGACCGAAATTCCAGAAATTCCAAAAAGGCCAAAATAATTTAAAACCATGCTTAACACACTAAACATGGTTTTAAAACCGTGCTTAACACACTAAACAAACACTCTTCTAATATTATATTCATTTATCATATTGGTCAATCTTTCTGATGCATATTGGAGACCGAAGACAACTGATGAATGCAGTGTCATTTGATTATCTCATGTTTTTTCAAACTAATAATTGCTTAATCCTTAGATTTACTAGTTTGTTAAATAAAAACCATATTTATTTAGTTACAAATCAGTAATTCTATATGCAAGTCCATGTATGGGCGTGTTCCCGTTTTTAGATTTTTAGGGTTGCCGTGTCGGACACCTCATACCTCATATCCATGTAGACACTGGACACAAGAATCTATGTCAACATATCATAGAAGAAAAGTGATCCTTTCATACCCACAGACAACTGAATCTTAATCAAAAGCACAAGATGTAAAATGCTAATTAATTTACAAATTATGTGAAGAACAGTCAATCACCAGGCTTTGCAGAGCCAATTATCGTTATCTTACATGGATACTTAGAAAATAAATCCATGCTATTCGAGCGTGTTCAGAAAAAGGAGAAGCACAAACAAAGAGATACCACACATTTTCCTACCCTTTCCAAGACACTTGAGTAAAAAAAAAAAACACGTGCCATAAGCATACCTTAATCCTCATAGACCAAAGGCGTGGATGCTGGAAATGTGTAGATTATTTTGCTGTCTGAAGTATGAGAATGATGATCTCTAGCCACCTACACAACTGGCGATGAGGAATTTCCTCTGGCTACCCGGTTCCTCATGTAACACCACGATGTCTGTCACCTTCTCAATCAATTCCTCCAGTTCATCTACTCCAAAGCTCCGATAATCAAGAACTTTCTTGTACCTTTGCTCGTATAGTGGAACAAGTTCAGTCAGTAAGATCTGGCAAGAGCAGCTTACAAGTAGTTCTTGCAACTCCTGCTTGAAACATCCAAGATTTTTGTTGGGTTCATTCTCCTCTTGTCCACAGACCCTTTCATCATCCGAAAATTCGTCCGAAGAACAAACCAAGTCAATGCACCCAACCATCTCCACTCTCTCCTCTTGAACTCTCTTCCCCTTCCTATCCTTTGTGGGCGTATCTGATGGAATACTTGGGCACACTTTTTCAGAGCTGTTCATGGGATTGCGGAGGCATACAAACTTCTTGTTTCCCTTCCCCTCCACAGTTAGCTTATCAGCCATCTTCTTGAGAAGGTTCCTAAGCTTAGATTCGCCGTACTCTAAAATGTACAGTGGCCGCCCAAATAACTTTTGATACTCAGATGGAACACGCACGAGAGATAAGCTTCCCCCGGAAAGCTCGACTAATTTCACTATCTGACCCTTCAAACCCTGAAGGTCCCCAGGTTGCACCCATGATGTCTGGTCTTGTGCGTCATTTAAACCACATGGAAGACTTTGGGATCTTGTGGTAGGAAAATAAGGCATCGTAATCATATTAGTGCTATACTCGGATAATGAATGCGATATTCCAGAAAAATCCCCAGAGACATGAGCTGAGTTGAAGCAATATATTTGGCTCATGTTGGCACGGGTAGTGTACTCACTTTCTGAGAGTCCTCTAAAGACAATTGCTTCGTCTTCAATTTCAGCATCCAAGTTGTCGCTAAGATGGCAGCTCATGAGATAACCACTTATGTCGGGCCCACGAGAAATTAATGCCTTCGGAGGCACAAAGCCTTCTCCACGGACTATGCTTGGCCAATCCCAAACAAACCTACCGGCATTTCTCAGAGCAGATGAGATGCCTACACCAGAAGGGATGACGAGGATAACAGTGTACCCACGTTGACCCAGTATATGTAATGCTGGTGCAAAATCTACATCCCCTGATATAAGCAAGATTGAAGAGGGAGGAGAATTGTCTAGTGCGAATAGAAACATGTCGACCAAGATAGCCTTGTCAGCAGCATCCTTTCTACCATTTGGGACGTCTATGAGTTTCACACCAGTTCTTTGGAAGCCCTCTCTCAGCCTTCGTGGGATGCCATTGAAATCTCCATAAGCAGAAAACATAGTCACCACACCTTTTATCAGGGGGTGGACGCGCAATGCCAATCGGATGTTTCCAGCAACATCTTCGGCACGCACATCGCTTGGAACAGGGCAATTTTCAATGTCCCAGAGGATACCCACAGGTCCATCTAAGGCTGTGATTTGGTGGTTGGGTACATGAGGTGGTACCATGTTTGAATTCATAGTACTTGGTCCACTGATGTTTGAAGATTCGGAAGACACTATTTTTAAAGATGGGTTTGGATTTATCATCATGTTGAGGTCGTAAAATGCAAGCCTCCTACATATGGTAGAAACAGATGAGAAATTCAAATTCACGCAATGATCGGAGTGAATGTAGGTAAAATATTCAAGCAAAGTTAGAAACCAAAAACAAGTAGTAAAAAATGAACAAAGTTCCTGCAACAGTTCTCCATCAATCGCAAATAATTACTTTCATACTAGTAGTATGGGTGGATTGAAGTGAAAATCAGAGCATATTCAAGAATGTACTATCACGGCGTCCTACACTGTGAATCTCACAAGTAGATTGAGCATCACATTAAAAGAAAACTGAACTTCTTTATTCAGTATAAAACAACCTGATTACCAGCCAACGAGCCAAAAAAACAAGTTCGATTCTAATTAACATAAGAAAAATCCCGTCTCCCTACAAATTTTCTTACTCAGAATCAGAATCATTCAGACTCTCCAATCATGTGTACGCACATTGTGTGATTTGAAGATTTTCCAAAATCCACACAATTGCACTAAAAATCCCCTAGAATATGAAATGGTAACAAAAGGGAGATGATATTTACAGTCCCTTGTTTTGATATTGGCACTCTTTATTTTGAACTTCTCTGTTTAGTTGTTAATAGCTTGTTTGGAAAAGTACCAGATAACAAGTGTAAAATAGTGTCAATATCAAACCAAAGGAAATGCAGATATCAGCTCCCTGAAAAAAGAAACTCACGACTTTAAGACCCCATAGATCGGTCCCATGGCACATTTTACAAAACAGTTGAATTCACTTAAATGAATTGTTTATGGTTCCTAAATTACTCCAATAAATAAATAAAAAATAGACAATACTTTTCCTGAAGTTATATCTTTTTGGCCCATTCTCTCGTTAAAACTTACACTTTGGTTTCATTAAGGCCATGTTTGGCAACCATGATTTTTTTTCATGGAATGTGTGCGTGCGTATGTGTGTGTTGAGTGATAGGGAGAATGGGAGAGTGAGAGAATTGAGAAGGCATAAGTGAAGAGATGATGCAAAGTGGCTAAAAATTTGGGAAAACAAAAACTCTACTCAGGTGTCAGTTCTCACCCTCTCCTCACTCATGCCCTCTCAATTCTCTCCCTCTCCCACCCTCCTTGTCCCTCTCCCACCACTTGATAAACTATATTATATGGAAAAACCTTTCATAGTTTCATTACTGCTAAACATGGACTAAACTGTTAATCGTTTGCATCAAATGCTGGCAGAAAAGGGGGCAAATGCAATGATGAAAACTAACAATGGACAAAACAAAAAAATCATTATCAACCTATAACGGATAAAGTGTTGTTTATTTAATCTGAATAGACAGTTGATAATTCTGTATGTCTCAGTACAATCTTATAGCACACCTCTAAACCTACCCAAAAGCCCTCTTTGATGTCCAGAATCTTCCGCATAGGCATATTGTTAGTGTTTTGAGACCTTGTGAGATTTTTACATTCAAATTTGGTATAAGAGCTCGATCATCCTGCATCCACAAGAGTCAAAGAAAAGAAGAAAAGGACATACGGTGGAATGGGGATTTACAGGGGTTTTCTGGGAAGTCGCTTCAAGTGCTTGACTGTGTCCAATTCATGTCCATTTGGCCGGAAAATTTGCAATCTTAGTAGTTTTTGCATCAGAGTGTTTTTTACATTCAATTGAATCTTAAACTAAGTTTAATTAGATTTTTGTGTACTAGGTTTAAACTTTCCACTCTTAGATCCCTTTCTGCCAAGCTTGACAGGCAACTTCAAGAATAACTCACATTATAACAAAGATTTGGGGATTTTTTTTTATGCAAGAGCATCATTTTTTATGTGCCAATTCATGTACATTTGGGCTGAAAATTTGCAATCTTTAGTAGTTTTTACATTAGAGTGTTTTTAACATTTAATTGAATCTTAAACTAGGTTTAATTAGGCTTTTGAGTACTGAGTTTAAACTTGCCAGTTTCAAAAGGTTTCTATGATCACAAACATGTGTGTTTTAGAAACTAGGGATTGGTTATAGTCTTGGAAAGTTTAAAGAATTAATTTAAATAGATTTTGGTAGTTCTGAAGGCTTCCAATTAGAGTAAAAGGTAATGGATTATGTTATGAAGCAACGCGCAATTCACTTTCTTTTTTATTTTGGGCTACATTAAAATAGAAATTAGGTTTTGTTTCAGTTGATTTAAGGTCTAAAACTAATCTTATGCCAATGGTTTGGATTAGCTATGATTTTGGGAGGCTATGAAAGAATAAGAATATTTCCTCCTCTCTTTGGATATGATGCACAGAAATATATTTTGGTGTGATGCTACCTCTATTGGTAATGCTACTATATCAGTAAGTTCTCGTTGGATTGGGAGATATTGTTGGAATTTTAAGTTTTTAATTCTAGATAATGTTGCAAGTTAGAGTGAAGTTCAAGTTTGGAAATCTTTTATTATTTAAAAAAATACCTCCTCCATTAATTGCTGCCACACAAGTTCTGGCCCCATAGGCTACATCAGATTTTTGCTGGGAAATTGACAGTATCATCTAATATTGTGACCTAGAGAACTTTCGATATGACAATCAAGAGTGAGATTGAATTAAGAGGTGAAATGAATAATGCAGAAAGCATTGAGGTGCTGGTAGAATTAGCAGAGAAGATTGATCAAGGTAATAAAGTTTAAAAAGTAAAACAACATGACCATCAATTTTAAAAGTCAAATCAAAATATGGACAATTTAATGAGAGAATCAAATGAAAACATGAAAGGATACAAGAATAGAATCAGCAAACATTCGATGAATTCTAGTTCAAAATAGATGGAACAAAATGTGGAAAATATAGATGATGGAAAAGCCAAACAGGTTCAATCTGGTGGAAGATTACCCAAGGAGTTTAATGGTAATGGTAGACGAGGTTGATCAATCGAAACATATCCTAAATTGAGAAAGGGTTTACTCAATAGATGAAAAGAACAATCAGCCCAATCTTAATCAATATCAGAAGGGATTGAATTTGCACATGAATAAGTCTCAAGGATGACCAAACATATGGGCCTAATGGTTGAAAATTTGGGAATGATGTCCGGATACATACATTTGTCAATCGGGTGCACAAATATGTTTAGAAGTATGATTGGCAAATAAAGTTGACCGGAAACATTGAAATGTGGCTTTCCAATTTAACCTTCAACAGAAACTAGTAAATGTCAGATTGGGTGGAAATTACCCAACTTATCATGACCTTGAACCTAAAAAATATCCAATATCAAATCACTAAAAAAACGTCAATTACCAATACCCATTTGCTCTCCTAATTAAGAAACTCTCAAGAAGATAAAGATGGAGAAAGGACAAAACAAACAAATAGCGAATCCATTGAGAATTTTGCTCAAATTGACAGAAACCAATACAAAAACACGGATTACCGAAAATTGTAGTCTATTAAATTTGGGAAAAAAAAGCATAAAAAAATATACACAATCCCCTCAGACAAATCTTTAAATAAAAAAAGGACAATTGCCACAAATCAAAAAATTATCAGAGAGAGAGAGAGAGAGAGAGAGAGAGAGAAAGACCCCCATTACCAAAATCCTAGCTTTAAATGGGTAATCTTAACAAGGAAAAAAAAAACAAATCACTAACCTGAACAACCCTAAATGAAGAAATACCTCCTTCAACTGAAAGCACCCAATAGAGACAACCCCATTACCAAAATCCTACCTATAAATGAGAAATCTAAACAGAAAAACAAAAACCAAATCGCTAACCTAAACAACCCTAATTGAACAGAACCCTAAACACAAGCTTACAAAAGACCCCTCTCCAAAATCCCCTCTTCCCTCTAGATAAAAAAAAATACTACTCAACACAAACAAATCAATAACAAATCCCCTGACCAATATCTCCTTCAATTCAACAGAGCCCCACACATAAACACCCATATCACAGAACTCTTTTTCCTCTGAATAAAAAACCCTAGCCAATGCGGAAAATCAATAACAAATCCCCCTATTGCAAATACAGTTCTTAAAACAAGCAATGACCCAACATAATCCAATAGAAAAGCGGATAATAACATCATTTTTTTTCTCCATCAACAATCAAGAAAAATTGTATAGAAAAAAGACGAGAGTTGAAACATTTATTCAAAATACTAAGGATTTAAGACTTACCCACAATAGATCGAGCTCAGATAGCCTAAAATCCCAAAAGATTTGTTAATGAAACTGACCTTGACGAAGAAATTAAATCCCTACAAATGGATTGTTCTTTTAATTTTCCTATCAAATGCCACAAGATGCTCGAGGCACGTGCAAAAGAAGGCACGACCAGCGTAGAAGAGTAAAATGATATATTCGTCCCCTTTTCTTCCCTTTCTACCCCTCTTGTGTATAAAATATGGCTACTCTTTTTACGGTACAAGGGGGTGACCCAGGTAAGAAATAGGGGTAAGTATATATTCGCCCCATTTTACACACGGTGTTTCTCTATGAGCGCCAAATATCCAATACCGTATTTGTCTCATGCAAGAGAGAAAAGTACGGCCTGCATGTTTAGTGAAAATACGGATTGCGGGCACCTTTTTAAACAAGAACAAAAAACGGGCTAATCTTCAAAATCGGGTTGGAAAAAGACCCTGATACCCTTCTGACATCAACAGAAACGTCATTCAGCCTCCTTTTTCATTACTGGCATGTTTCACGAGGTTCTTTTGGTTCATCTGGTATTTTAACCGACATAAGTCATAAAACAGTGGATTCGTTTCTATCTTGGCCGTCGGAAATACCTAGAGACGGATGAATGCCTGACACATGTTGAAAAACTTTTTGGAATGCTAGCGGCTCTATACATAGTCGATTTGGTATGGATTGAAATCTTTCTGTGAACCCAGAGTCCTTGGGTTCCTTTAAATCTTAGTCGTCGCCAATATGAATAGACGGTCGGATCCACGGCACGTGGACATCAATATGAAACGGTGGCGTCTTCTAATAATACCCCTCTCTGTAACCATTATTTCCGCCGGCGTACCAATTATTCCTATTCCCCTCTCTGTAACCATTATTTCCATCAGTGTACCCATTATTTCCGTCGGCGTACCCATTATAATCCCCTCTCTATAACCATTATTTACATCGGTGTACTATTCCTATTCCTCTCTCTGTAACCATTATTTCCATCGACGTACTATTCCTATTCCCCTCTCTGTAACCATTATTTCCATCGGCGTACCCGCCGGCATACCCATTATTCCCCTCTCTGTAACTATTATTTCCATTTGTGTACCCATTATTTCTGCCGGCGTACTCATTATTGCCCTCTCTATAACCATTATTTCCATCGGCGTACCCATTATTTCTGCCAGTGTACCCATTATTTCCCTCTCTGTAACCATTATTTCCATTGGCGTACCCATTATTTCCCTCTCTGTAACCATTATTTCCATCGGCATACACATTATTTCCGCCGGCATACCCATTATTTTCCTCTCTGTAACCATTATTTCCATCAGCATACCCATTATTTTCCGCCGGCGTACCCATTATTTCTATCTTGGCCGTCGAAAATACTTAGAGACGGATGGATGCCTGACACGTCTTGAAAAGATAGCGTCTACCATTCTAAGCCAAAAGATAAGTGAGAAAAGATAACATCAGTGTTCCAAAAAGTACAATAACGTCGGGGTTCCAAAAAGTTTTCCAACACATGTCAGATCCATCATTCTCTAGTTATTTCCGACGGTCAAGATAGAGACAAACCTAAGGTTCCCTCGGTTCAAATACACATTTAAATGAACTAAAAGAAGCCTCGTGAATCGGGCCAATTTAAGAGGAAGTAATGAAAAGGGAGGACTCTCTCGATGTCAGAAGGGTATCAGGGTCTTTTGACCACCCAATTTTGAAGTTTAGCCCTTTTTTTGTCTTGTTTTAAAAGGTGCCCGCAATCCGTATTTTCACTAAACATTGGCCCACATTCCGTACTTTTCTCTATGTAGGAAGAGAAAGAAAGATGAAAAAATTACCACTTAAATTCGAAATGTTGCTAAAAATATTAGTCGGACTAGCTTTGTGGAAAAATGACGAGAGAGGTTTGTCTTATTGAGTTCTTCGTGTGTTCTCTCTCCTTCCTGACAAGAGATGTTTGCCACGTCATTTCCTCGCATTTTCCGACCGAGGAATGCAACTGAACAAAACCTTCATCTTCCTCCTCTTTTTCATTTTCCTTGGGTCTCTACTAGGAAAATGACATTTGTTGTGGTAAAAAACAGTTATGTGAGGTGGCAATCCAAGAAAAGCAGACCTAACTGGGATGTGATCGGATATTGGGTTGGACGTTGATCTGATCATTTACTGAGATTGGCTATGTACTAAGACGAATCATGCGCAAGGTAACACCCGGTTAGAAGGCCAACCCAGGGAATAGTCCCCGGACGGGCCCTCCAATGTTTAAGTCAGCACATGACATCATCTATAGGACGTACATAACATAAAATAGCTATGAACAGTAATTTTTTGGGTTTCGGACCCCTACCTTTGAGCCTTTAATGGCTATTTATAGTAAGCGGATATGGTTGATTTACCCTGCTGTCCCCCGACAGGTGTCGCCTTGTGATTGGGCAAAATGTGGGTTGGATTCTCTGCTCTTTAGGGTTAGGCCCTTAATTTGTCTTTGTCGAGAGGGGCAATTTGAGAAATATTACTTAGGGACACGTGTCACGTTCTGATTGGACAATCAATTTTGGGTCCCCATCAACATTCTTTTTTTACTTTATGTTACAAACCCAAATCAGTTCTCAACAGTTTTGATCTTCTTAGAGGGAAGATCAACCTCTTGACCCACTTTGAGGGAAGGGTTGTTCCTCCTTTATGTGCAAAAACACAATTTTGGGTATAAATTTCTTCATTCATTCAGAAAGGTTACATACAAGTTATTTGTAGAAAATTCCTACTCTAGATAACTCTTATCTCTAAGAGTCCTACCCAAACCAAACAACGAAGAAATCAATCACTAAAAATTACATAATCAAACATAATTTATTTTATTCCAACGGAGACCCACACGCAGGTAACACTTCGCTAGACTCTGCATTCACCGATGTTCTTCTTGTTCCTCTTCGTTTTTGAAGGATAATGACCAAAGTCTTCACAAAGAGAAACGTGACTATTCAATATTATATTATGTCATCAAAAAAGAAGAAAATAGAAAGAAAAAAATTCCACAAAATATCATCAAAGATTGAGCAAAAAATATCAGGGCCACATTGTTTGGGTGATCCAAAGCATTCATTTGATGGGCGATCACATAGATAGGTGTGCCCAAAAATTCAGCTTCATATATATATATATATGAGAAAAGTGTAGCTACACATACGTGTAGCTAACTTAGCTACACCAACGGCTTTAAATACAGTGGGCCCCACATTGTTTGGGTGATGCAAACTATTCATTTGATGGGCCTTCATATAGATAGGGTGTGCCCAAAAAATCAGCTCTATAGGATCATCCCAACCCCTACGATTTGTGGAGGCAAAAATGGACGCGTAAAAACCTTCACAAATCTGTCCATTTTTGCCCCCATAGTTTGAAGGGTGGGGATGATCCTATGGAGCTGATTTTTTGGGCACACCCTATCAATGTGAGGGTCTATCAAATGAATGGTTTGGATCACCCAAACAATGTGGGCCCACTGTATTTTAAGCCGTTGGTGTAGCTAAGTTAGCTACACGTATGTGTAGCTTCACTTAACTCTCTCTCTCTCTCTCTCTATATATATATATATATATATATATATATATATATATATATAGGACTGACTTTATATGAATAGATCTGATTTACGGGCAACAGTAGGAACATCTATTTGTCCGTATCGTGGGTCTACTTACTGCAAAAGGTGAACATCCCCCTTCCAAAACACTCACTTAGATCCTCCTGCAGGCATTGGAAATGGGACTGAAAGAGAATTTATCTTTACACTATTCCAGAATGTATCACGACCCTATCTATTCATCTTTTTCTAAAAGAAAAACAGAATTTCGCATCTCTCCACAAACATTACATGCAAGAGCCTCATATCAATGGAAGTGATCGATGTTGGTGCATTCTCCACCATTCATCGCCCACGTCAACATCATTTTCGTTTCCCACTTTTCTCAACGAGGTGAATCCATCCACAACCAATATGAGTTGATCTAGCCTTTGCGCACCACCCTTTGGATAATTTGCTCCCATCGATCAATCTTTACATGTAAATAAATAGCCTTCAATGTTGAGTGGCCGTTGAAATGCTGAGAATGCTTGGTGGCCCTTCTTCAGTTTCACAGCGCTACTAGTTGTGCATCGCTTTCCATCATTTCGATCACTTAATTAGGAGCTGCTTGTTTTTTCATTTGTTTTATTCATGTGTTGACAGTGACGGCGAAGAAATGCTCTCTTCTAGTTCATGGTCCCTTTGTCCTCACTTTTACAAATAAAAGTGCAACTGCCTTTCCATCAAGGATCCGTCTCTTCGGGGCTCAATGGTCAAGGCTTTGTTCTCCGACCTAGAGGTTGGAATTTCAATCCCAGCTTACTTCAAATGGATCCGTCTCTTCTCATTTTCATTTTCCCCCTGATATGTTACTTAAAAGCATTGCACTTTTTTACAAGGTCATTTGGAAAATTACGGTAACTCCAAGTTTCTTGAAACTTGAACTAGAGGACTTTATCAAGTAAATACTTTAGATTTTCCGCCGGTCAAAAAAAAATACTAAGGATTTTCTGTTGTTTGCTTTCAAGATATCTGAGCCGAAACGATACTGGAATTGTTTACTGCTGACTGTTGTGACTTGCTAGCAACGTAAGGATTTCCTAGATATGGTTTGTGATCGGATTCTTCTTGACTGTTTAGAAATAGATCTCAAGAGAAATTTGGGTAAATTATTGTGTACCCTTGGCCCTGAATTTGCACCATGTGCTCCACGTTTTTCTTTTGAAGATTTTTACATCCATCTGAAGATCAAGCATGCAATACCTTGTAGGTCACTGAACTTTTGGTTGATTATAGCACACAATGTAAATTTGCTCTTTACCAGTTTTTATTCTATATTGCACTTCTTGAAAGTGAGTTAAGTGTACTCCGCTTGATGATATCTGAAACGAATAGGCTTTTAATATTGGTTTGTCCTTTCAACAAAAGTGCTTCTGTACAAAGAGTCAAAGACCATGGATTTAAATTTCTGTTTCTGTTTGGCCAAAATTCCGAAATTTTAATTCGCGAAATTCCGGATTTCGACCAAATTGGACCCATCCGAAATTTGGGTCTGAAATTTAAAACCATGACAGACAAAGCACTAATATGAAAACTCTGTTGCTTTTGGTCTGATTTCCATCTTTCAATACAATTCTTCATTAGTTAACTCTCATAAAGAGTTTCATCTGCTTAACCTTTTCTCACGTCAATATGCAGTGGGACAATTGAAGGGGACATTGCTATATTAAACTCATCCAATATGCAGATTCAGATGAAGGTTAGAAAAGCACACCTGGGAACTGTTACAGCAGTGATGTTCTCCCAAGATTCCAGGTAATCATCTGATCCTTCAATTTCATTCCTGATGGTTCTCAAATTAGCTTGCAATGAAATGCTGTGCCGCCCATAATTCTATTTATCAGTTGAAATTAACGTACAATATCTTTCCATTTTAATGTGTACATGCTGACATCTTCTGTAATTTCTTATTTCTTAATTTAACAAAGTTATAAAAGAAGGTAAAAATATTTAAAGATGGGAGTGATTTAAAAGTTAAAACAATATTTGGTGAATAATTGTAAATTTAGAATTACATGAAAGGAATAAATCTGTTACTGGTGATGTGAGTTCTACCCTTTTACCTATGATCTACAATATGTAACTGTTTTGGCAGTATCTTAACAGTGTGATTAAGCTAAAATTTATGAATATCACCTGACATTACAGGCAGGGGCGGAGCCAGGAATTTGCTTGAGGAGGGGCAGAACATGGGTGAGGCCCATTACTCTTTTACAGTAGAGGGTTTCTCCCAAGTAAAAAAGGGGGCTAGTATAACTTTTCCCTTACATTTCATGTAGTGGGGCCAAATTATATTACACATGTTTTGATGGGTTGGGCCCACTATTTAACACTCCTAGCATGGCATGGGTAATTTGTTTTGGGATAGTGAAAGTTCGTGTAGTCTGGTATCATTCAAAAAGTATTGTACAACTTACCATATGTTGATCCAAACCGTTCATTTGATAGGCCACAATGTAAGGCTATGCCAGAAAACTCATTTCAATGTGGCAAGGCTATGCCAGAAAACTCATTTCAATAGAACGATCCTAGCTCTATGAAAGGTCTCCATAATATGCAATTCCAATACAGATCGTAGAGCTAGGATCATCCTATTGAAATGTGTTTTTGGGCTATGACCCTAACATCGGAAATACATTGCACCCCAAAAACCATTTTCATTGGGGTGCAATGTATTTACAATGTGGCTAACATCGTAAATACATTGCACCCCAAAAACCATTTTCATTGGGGTGCACTGTATTTACGATGTGACCCATCAAATGGACAGCTTGAATCATCCTATGGTAAGTTATACAATGCTTTTAAAAAAATAATTTGAACTATACGAGCTTACACCATATTATAACTGATATATTTTGAGCGTATCAGTGGAGATTTTATATGGTGTGTGTATGCGTGAATTCCAGTTTTCTTCTGGGTCCCACTTCAGAGGATGATCGAACCGTTCATTTGTGGGCCACAAATCCACAATGTCATAGGAGATTTTTAGTTCGCTGGATGGAGAGAGAGAGAGAGAGAGAGAGAGAGGTATTAATTGCAAGAGTCAATTTCTGACAATTACAATTTTGGACAATTTTGTACGCAGATTATTCGAAGTTGAAAAAAACGCTATGTTCTCATTCCAGAGAGAGAGAGATTATTCGAAGTTGAAAAAAACGCTGTGTTCTCATCCTAGAGAGAGAGAGAGAGAGAGAGAGAGAGAGAGAGAGAGAGAGGTATTAATTGCAAGAGTCAATTTCTGACAATTACAATTTTGGACAATTTTGTACACAGATTATTCGAAGTTGAAAAAAACGCTATGTTCTCATCCCAAAGAGAGAGAGAGAGAGAGAGAGAGAGAGAGAGAGAGAGAGAGAGAGAGTCAATTTCTGACAATTTTAGACAATTTTGTACACAGATTATTCAAAGTTGAAAACAACGCTATGTTCTCATCCCAGAGAGAGAGAGAGAGAGAGAGAGAGAGAGAGAGAGAGGTATTAATTGCAAGAGTCAATTTCTGACAATTACAATTTTGGACAATTTTGGACACAGATTATTCGATGTTGAAAAAAACACTATGTTCTCATCCCCTCACTTTGTCCATACTTTGTCTAGGGTTTCTCCAACTCTAAAGTTCGGGGTGGAGTTCGGGTTTCTTTTCACAAAAGGCATCCTTTGATCGTGGAAATTGTTCTGATTTAAAAAAAAAATGTTCACCTTGTTATTTAGGGAAATCATATCAGCACAACCATATTTTGATATTTTCACCGACTCATCTTGTCTTCTAGCATCTAAAGAGCTGTCAAAAGTTATTACAGTTCCCAAAAAACTCTCACAAGCCTATTTTAAAAAGAAAGGACAAGCTGGGTTTGTGCAATTATTAAAACATGGTTGTGCTGATACCATTTCCCATTTTTTATTATTCAGCCAGCTAACAAAAGCTAATTACAGTTAAAATATGTTAGTCAATCGAAAAAAATGTTTATTACAATTCCCTATCAGCCAATTAAAAATGTATAGACAATCTGAGTTTGTGTCATTATCAAAAAACAGTTGTGCAAATATCAGTGGACATAACAAAATACATTAGTTGGTGCTGCCCAGGTGCGAACTGGGGACCTTCAGGGTGTGAGACTGACGCGATAACCGACTACACCACAGCACCAGCTGATGCTGCATTTTGAATAATAATAATAAAAGATATACTCTGATAGCTTGTAAACTGAAGAGCATTTCACCAATTGGTTTGTGATTTAAGAAAGTTTTGAAATAACTCATATTTTTGGAATAAGAGGTTGGGATCATATTTTTGGTAGAAATAATCTAAAATTATGAAAATGTATGGAAGCGTTTGCAAGTGACTAAGATTTATGATTAAGGAAGTGTTAAAATAAGTACAGATGCACAAGATCATCACATAAACACACCCAACGACATGTGCTGACGTGTTTGTCTAATAATTCAGTGCATAGCATATTTCACATGTAATTCATAAATATTTATAATAAGGGAAATGATATATTCACCACTTCTTTACAGCTCCCTCTAGTGTATTTATGATCAAGGTTTTAAATTTCGGATTTCGGTCCTCACCGAAATCGTAAAACCAAAATTTCCGAAATTCACCAAATTTCAGTCGAAATACCGAAATTTCAGAAATTTCGCCGTAATTTTTGGTAAAATATTAATTTTTTATCCCTTTTCAAAATTTCAGCCCAAAAACTTGACATGCCTTTAGGGCCTGTTTGGATACCGCCCATTTTGTATTTGGATTTGGAATTGAGTTTTGAATAGATCCGGCAGCTCATGGAGAGAGAGAGAGAGAGAGAGAGAGAGAGAGAGAGAGAGAGAGGGGGAAGGGGGTACTTCCTAGTGGAGGGAAGAGGTTGAGGAGCAAAGAGGGCGAAGGAAACTGCCAGATCTGTGGATTTCCAATTTCTTATTTCCATAGTAAATTTAGAAATCTGATTTTTTTCACTGTCAGCTGCTGAATTAGAAATCCAAGAATTTGATCCGATCCAAATTACAATGTAAAAAGGGCTGCAAATGTGAGAAACCCAAATCAAAATCTTCTCGGCATCCAAACGGGCCCTTACAGAATTTTGGCCGAAATTTCAGGATTTCGGCTAAAATTTCGGTTTCATTTACCCTCGAGATTACTCCCCAAACCGAAATTTAAAACCTTGTTTATGACTACTTGTTTACACCGGAGGGGGTTATGCCTAGTAAAAAAAAGTGGGGCAAACATATCACTTCCATTATCAAAAAAATAAATACATCGCATTTTACATGCAATTTTTATAAATATAATTATTTAACAGATATTGGTCTAATAATTTAATACATGGCATAGTTCACATAACATATTTCACATGTAATTCATATAAATATTTAAAATAGTACATACACTATATTTTACGTGTAATTTTTATAAATTTAATATTTTTAGAAGGTTTAACTCGTATACACTTAAGGTTTTGAATTCGCCATACGTTTCAGTTTTGGTATAGATGGACAGAAACATTTTGGTTGTTTTGGGTTGTTTTCGGTAAAATTTTAAAACTATACTTTTAGGGTTGATTTGGATGTAGGGGAATTTTTATTATAAATTTTTTATAAAATATATATATTTTTTAGTATTTCCATGGGATTTTTTCAAAATTAATTTTTGTATTTTATACAGTGAACCACTAAAGTTGACCAAACATACTTCAGGAAAACCATTCAATTCCTCTAATTTCTAAATGCATCCAAGAAAACCTTCGCTGATGTTTGGTTCAACAAATGCTAGAAGGAAAACTCTTTCTATGACTAGTGGAGCCCACACATGTAGGGTAGTTTGGCTACCATGCATATTTTTTTTCATGATAAATCGGTGTCTCCAAGTGGAGATGAGGGTGAAGTCACTAAAATCAGGAAACAAAATCCAAGAAACTAGTGTCTCCGGTGATGAGATGTGGCTAAAATTCAAGGAACAAAAAACTTTACTCAAAATCATATTGACCTTTCCCCGATTTTTAGCCGCATCTCATCATCGAAGACACTAGTTTCCGGGATTTTGTTTCCTGATTTTGAGCGACTTCACCCTCATCTCCACTTGGTGTCGCCGATTTGTATGAAAAAAAAAATCCTCGCGGCCAGACATGGGCATATATTAATGAATTATGTACTGGAGAGGTCTACCCAAGGCCTAATGGCAAACCATAAAAAGGAGCCCTTAGTGGGGTTATAATGGAGGACAAAATAATGCAGTTTATACCATGGTTTTAAATTTTGGTTTTGGTACCGATTTCGGACCCCACCGAAATCCGAAATTTCGGGCCAAAATTTGGTAAAAATTAAAAAAGATTATTTAATTCATTTCGAAATTTCGGCCGAAATTTTGTAACATTTCTTTAAAAAAAAAATAATACATTTTCTCGAAATTTCGGCAAAAATTTGGGAAAGTACGAAATTCCGGATTTCGGCAAATTTCGGTTTCGGTCTCCACCGAAATCTGAAATTTTGGATTTCAGCCGAAATTTAAAACCATGGTTTATACATGAGTAAGATGCGAGTGGGCTTATGATGGAGGGTCTAACTTGTTAAGTAACGAGTGATCTACTTGTGGGGTTAAGATGGATGGCAAAACGAGCCAGTAACCTAAAGAATAACACAATTTTTTAGTTAAGAGTATACAATTTAAGTACAAACTATCCATCTATTCATGCAGGTTGGTAAAAGAGTTATGAAGGAAAAGTCAAGTTACCAAGTGCTCTTTCAGCTACGCTTGTCATTTTCTCCATTTTGAGTGGATGAAACAAAACTTATCTTCGAGGGTAAATCGATGCAGGGTAAGTAGATTCATCTGAAATGATTTACCCTAAAATGGATTAGCCTCTTGTGAACACCCGAAATTTTGATACCCAAAATACCCCTACTTAAATTTTCGTCCACCCTTAAAAGGAGAGGGTGTTTTTGTCTTTTGGAAACCCATTAGGGTCAGGACTTTTAATAGAAAACTATAAATACATCCTTTAGGGTTCTACAAAACATAACTCCAACCCTAATCGTTTCTGCAGCCCTCGAAGAGAGAGAAGTTCGTGAGAATGGCGTGGGAGAATCGATCATAGAGCCTTCGTCTGCGAATCCGGGTAAGAACTTCGAGTCTTAATTGTTTAGGTAGTTAAGAGAACTAAAGAAAAGAATATGATTAATCCGTTAGGATTGGCGTGTGTGTTGATCTAGGGATGTATTCATAGATCCCTAAGAGAATAGAATTTAGAATATGGAACTAGGATATTTAGGGTTTAGATTAATCCCTAAAAAGCTTAGATTAATTATGATAAATAAATCCGAGACTTTTGGAGCATGAAATTGGATTAGATGGATTCCTCTCGTCAATACGAATCGAACGGATCCAACCACGCGCGAATCGGAGGTCAAACGAGAAAGTTATGGCTTTTGAAGTTTTTGGGACGAATCTTAAATTTCTGCTGGAAAAACCCAGTCAGCGACCTTTGAACTTCCGAAGGAAACCTTCGGACTTCCAAAGGGGTACCAGTAGAACTGATTTGTGATCTTCGGACTTCCGAAGGGGTGCATGTAGAATTGATCCTCGACCTACGGACTTCCAAAGCAAACCTTCGGACTTACGAAGGGGGACCAGTAGAGTTGGTCCGTGACCTTCGAAATTTTGAAGCAAACCTTCAGAATTCCAAAGATACCCCGTCGAACGTCTGAACCTTGAAATGTTATGAAACTTTGAAAAATCATAACTTCTTCGTCTCTTATCCGTTTTCGATGCTCTTGTGCTCTATGGACTCGGCAGAAGACCTACCTTATGATAAAATAGATTCAAGAATGTTTGACGACTCTATAATGATGATAATTTCAAAATACAAAAAAAGAACCCTAGGACAGGTTACTGTGTCTTTCCGATTGGACAACAAAGAGTGTCTTGTGTCAGTAAAAAGGCATATATGCCTAATATGACTAATGTTAATGATGGAACTCATGGAGAATACCTATACTATTGATTGTAGGTAACAAAAGTGTACAGTGAAAAGGATTTTGAACTTCAATTGAGGTGAGTAATAAGGGACTATACTGATGAGTTACCCAAAATCCTTTTTGACAATATTCATATTGTTCACATGCTTTATTGTTTGAAAACCCATTCAGATTATTGATTATTACACCCTATTGAATATTGAAAACCATGATACCTTATAGATTGAGATTGTACACCCATTATTAACCTCTTTGAACCACATGCTATTGAATACCTAACCTTCTGAATATCAAATCAGTTTTTCTTGAGATGCTAGTTTATTTCTGGACCCTTAACCACTGGGGGATGTATAATACCTTTGGCACTTAGATACCACTGGACAGTGTAATTACTATCATATAGTAGACAGATATCGAATCAATAAACATAGCACTATCGATGTCTCAAGAAACTCTGACTTATCGAATTTGACACCGATATCGAATATTGAAATTGAATGGTGCCTTATTTCTGAAATTGATGCACATTGAACTACCAATTACTGTTACCATTGAATGCTTTACCGTCTTTGTATTAATTTTGCTTTTGATGCCATATCTGTTAGTGTAGCTTTCTTATTATCTCACATGAGTGCATTTAGCTCACCCTTATTTAACAGTTTTAGATCATGCGGAGTGATTCCAGCTTGAGGTTGGAGCGGAACGGGAGACTTCTGGAAGTTCCAGTTATTTGCTTTATTTACATATTTAGTGAGTATTTGCTTTCAGTAGGCATTGGATAGACATTGTTTTATTTTATTTCAATATTTGGGATGAGAGGAGATTGAATTTGATGTAATAGGCTAGACATATGTTGGTTGGATAGTTTATGAATGATTAAGAATTATGGATTTTAATTTATTATGGATTGAGCATGGTTCTGTTTATTGCTAACCTTGCATGCTTGTGAAGACGACTTTGCAGGTATGTGGCGCTGTTGCACCCCTAAGCCTTGTGATTGTAAATTAATATGTTGTGAGTGGCTTAGGACGTGACACCTCGTATATTTACTCCATTGGTACAAGCCTCAAATGGAAACATAACAATAAAAACAGTGCAAGAACTAACCCACCTTTGATGAGTGATTTAAAGAGGTACTGAACCTTTTTTTTTTTTTTATGTGTAAGCTGGGGTTAGGCGGACCCCGACTAGAGACCTACTGAACTTCGACAAGTCAAGATGCGTGCATGTGAATTTGCGCCTATGTTGGCCATTTGGTAGTGACCCAAAACCAGTGGCGGAGGGACACATAGCGTCGGGGTGGCCACGGCCCCCAATGACTCGCAAAATCCCTTTTATAGTATTGATATGTGCATAAATTATTACAAAAAGTTAGTAAGCGCCCCCTAGTGACCATTGTAGGCAAAGAGTAAATTCCTAGCTCCGTGCCGAATACACTTGTGCATGTGTTCCTCGAGACACTCATGAAGTTAAAGAAAAGGCTGGTGGAAATGATCTTTATGATTATATACTACATGGCTTTTGATGATATAGTGGTTAGTGGGTTATGTTTTGCTTGGTTATTGTGTAGCTTCTCAAAATGATTGGGGACCAACTTATAAGTGATTTTATACCAGCGGTTGGGACATTCCTCTATGACATCGGTGGGATTTGTTAATGCTCCCGGCTTGCACCAGCCATCATTTGCTTTGTAAGGTGGATAATCCCTATCTTCTGCTATCAATTCCATAATTGCATAATAGGGCCAATCAATAGGTTTCTTCTCATAGTCTTTAAGATCCATACCTTCCCCCTTACATAGTAAGGGTATAGGTGTTCTATATCTTGACATATACATGTCATGCGGTTAAATCACTTCCCTACAAACAGCATGTTGAGAAAATCCGCCGGACAAATCTGATCCGATCGTGGACAAGTAAACGAGAAATAGAAAATAAAGCAATCCACAAGATGAACACCAAGATTTACATAGTTCGGCCAAGCCTAAATCCACGGGTGAGAAAGATGATCTTCACTATGAGAAAACAATATACAAGGATTACAATGGCTTAAACCAAAACGTACAAACCCGCTACCCTTTCCTTGCTTCTCAACTAAGGCCATACACCGAGAGCAACCCGAGAGAAAAACCCCAAGAGAAGCCCCGGAGAAAACCCGTGGAGAAAACCCGATAAGAAACCGTCTCCTCTCTCCTCTTCTCTTTTTCCCTCTCTCACTCTCACCTTGAGGTGGCCGACAAACCCGAGGCCCCTTCTCTTACAGCCACATAAGAGAGCAAAACAACTCCTTTTATAGCACATAGGTTTTCCCCAAAAACCTAATCGGAGTGTTTCCTTTTTGCCTTCACCGAATCCACCGTGGGAAATAAGGCAACTTTCCCAACACAACATGTAATAAGTATGATTTTATAAGTAATACAATTTTAGTCTTGCACCTAAATCCACTGCTACAAAGCCATGAGCTGTGCAGTAAAAGCCATCACAGTAAATCCACCAATAACTTGATGGCTTTCTATGGAAAAGCTATAGTGGGATATGGAGGTCAATATTTTTCGTCAAGGGGAATTTTTTTTACCAGATTAATTAAGGTAATTCACCCTTGACAGAATCAAGCACAATCACAACCCTGCAATCAACAAGGTGATAATGACACTCTCAATTCAATTCCATGTTAAAAATTTATTATTTGACACAACCTCTGGCAATAGCTAGACAATACAATTATAGTAACACATTGATTGCTAGGTGACATTCACCTCTAGGCTAGTTTCACAATGCACATTGATACCTTGCCCCTAACTCACCTTCACTTTCCTTTATAACTACCACCAAAGGCCTCTAAATATAAACCCAATTCACCTCATTTCCATTTTCACCACCATGGCCTACTTGTAGATGCCACCTTACCTCTCAATTGAACTGAATCAATTTTATGAATAAACCCTAGCTTACCTCATCCGCATGTCTCTCTCAAACCCCATGACTACTCCTCAAACATAGGTTAACTACTAAACTTAGCCTCAAATGTCAACACCCCCCTCTTGTCCCTAGGCCAATCATCTTTAGGTCAAAGCCCACATAGGCCTAAAATAACTCCCCCGTCACCTCCCTAAAAAAAGAAAGAAAAATAAAATAACAAGACTCCCAAAACTCAAACTAAAAAAAAAATTCCAACCCTCTCCCCCCATCTTTCTTTCTCTTTCCATTCAAACCCAATACACAGCTTTGACTCCATAACGCTTCAATCATAACATAATGTCATTTCTCTCTCTCTACGTCTTTGAAAAGAACTCGATAGAGAGAAAAAAGACGAAATAAAAGAGAGCGAAAGCATAGCCAAAAACTCCCCAAAACAGAGGCAAAAACAAAGTCCCATCCTTCTCTCTCTCATTTGATTTCTCAAGCCCTCAATCTGTTCCTAATGTTTGGAACTGAAATGAACCCAAAGAACCCATCTTAGAAATCCAATGCCAGAGTCTAATCCAAGAAAGGAAACCCACAAAAGATCTCCCCCTTTCTTGATCTGATGTTGATTTTTTTGAGTCTTTTTTGGGAATTTCTGATTTGGGTTTTTAGGGTTCTTGCCCTGGAGTCTAATCATGCAGCTTCGTTTGTCTCCTAGCATGAGAAGCATCACGATTTCTACAAAAAATGGGTTTCTTGACTTAATGAAGATCAAAATCGGAGCTCGCCACATCTCTTTTTGGACTATTTTTCAAACAATTCTCATTCTTGCCGTTCTTTTGCCCTTTGTTTTCATACTCACTGCCGTTGATTCGCTGGAAAAAGGCGTCGATAATTGCTCGACATTCAGTACGTTTCGATCTTTTCGATCTTATGTTTTTATTTGGCCTGTTTAATTATCATGAGATCTTGCTACGAATTTGAGGTCTTTTAGCTTTTTGGGTTGTTGGATCTGATATAATTTTTTTTGATTTAATTGAATTTGAATTGAAATGTTGGATTTGATTGCTTGTGTTTGGTATAACCTGATTAAATTTGAACTGTTGGGCCCCATTGCCAGCCGTGATCATTCTTTTTTAGTTATAATTATTGTGAGATCTTGTGGTAATCATGTGTTGTTTTATTTCTTGGCATTCTACTTATATGAATTTGAGGTCTTTTAGCTGTTTGGGTTCTTGGAAGATCTTCAAAAGAGATACATCTGATATAAATTTTGTTGGGTTAATTGAATTCCTTTTGGGTTTTGAATGCTTTTGTTTGGTATAGCTTGATTAAATTTGAACTGTTGGGCTCCATTTCGGGTCTTGATCATTCTTTTTTAGTTTTTTTTTTCCTTTTATTCTACTCTTGTGAAGACAGTTGTTTTTGGATCTGTCTCAATGGTCATTGGGTGAGTTTTTAATCCTTGGTTTCTGATCTGGGTACTGATCTTGTCAGGTTTTGACTAATTGGATTGATTGAATTTGCAATTGAATTCTTGGGTTTTTTTTATCCTTTTCTAGTTATGGCTATTGGGTCTGTTTTGAATTCTTGGGTTTCGAGTGGCTTAATTCTTCAATTTGAATTGCTTAGGTTTGGACCTACATCATTCTCTCATTGTGGTTATTGAGTTTGTTCTTTTTCTATTGCCAGAATCTGATTTATTGTGGTTGTTTTTTTATTTGTTCAACTTTAAATGGAACAACTCGTAAGCAATTGGACCTTGATCTTTTCTCTTGTTTCTGTCATTAAATGCTTTCGTTTTCTTTTGATCTTTGATCTATTAGGTTTTCAGGATAGAATACAAGGTTTGGTTGATTGATTTAAAGTCCAACCTTTGGGGTTTAATTTAGCTCACAGTCTTGTTATTATTTGCATCGTTGGTAAAATTCTTTCTTTGATTGGGTTTCGATTTATTGGGCTCTTAGAGTTGGGCTTTGTTTGGGTCTGCATTTGTGTCTTTGAATTGATTTGGAGTAATTTGGTTTAATTACTCATGGATTACTAATGTTAATGGGTTCCTGACCTACATTATTGAATTTGTTCTCTAATTGGATTTATTTTTGGATTATGCAATCATGTTTGTGTTTCGACATTATTATCTTGGAAGAATCATAGGTCTTACTGTAGCCTATGGAAACCCATCTGCTTCATTTTGAAGTATTAGATTTTTCTCACTAGTCTTTTGCGTAGTTAACAAAAACGTCCTAATAGGCTCGAAACTCAAAAGCTCACTTCAGAAACTAAACTCTTCTCGCCTCCAAAATTTACAGTGCTTTGTGCACCCTTCTAGATTTAGTAATTTCACTTACACATTGACTAAGAAAAGAACTTTATAAATAATGGGAATCATACCTCCTAGTAAATGCCAAGTTCACTTTATCAATTAGTCGCATCTAGTCTGACTTTGAAACATGTTTCCTTAAATTAAATTTAGTCTTCCTATTTAGGTGATTTCTTTTAAACGAGTGTATCTAAAACTTGAAATATTTCTTTTAATTTTCAAATTAAACTTGCGAAACATTCTTTACCTTTAAAACTTACCCTAAATCCTACGAACACAATTATTTGTAGAGTTTTGTTTGCTTGAATTATTAGCAGTTCAACATTTTTCTTTGTTCTCTATTGCTTTTTCCGAGAAATCGTCTTTTTCAAGTGTTGAATAATGTATTAGGTTAGTTTAGACATTACTTGTATTAGTTAGGGGTATTGTAGTCATTGTATGTTGTTGCCCTAGTTTGGGCCTATATATACATCATATTCATGAGGAGCTCCCTAGTAGAGTCTTTCCAACCTTCACTCCTCTTCTTCTTCCTCTCTTCTCTAACCCTAGATTACTTCTAACATGGTATCAGAGCCAATGGGCTGATCCTTCAAGAAGGAAAGAAGAAGGATATCTCCCTCCATGCCATCATCCCTTTCTCTCGTATCTCGTTTTCCTCTCTTTATCTCTCTATAGTTTCTCCCTCAATTCTTCTCCTCGCTCGTGTCCTTCCTTCCTCCTCCTCCCACTACAGTACCGCTACAGTAAATCGCTACAGTAACCCGCTACAGTACCGCTACAGTACTCCTACAGTAAATCGCTACAGTAACCTGCTACAATACCCAAATTTAAAAAAAAAAAAAAAAAAAAACCATTTCTATATCCTAGAAATCTCACTCTATCTCTTTCATTTCGTCAACCCATTTCGTTTTTAACCCATTTTCCCTCTATCGTATATCTCAAAACAAAACAAAAATCATGTTTGTATTACTTGTGTAAACCCATTTTGGGTTCTCCTCCACTCCAAAGCTCTCTTTATTTTCTCTTCTCTATAGCTTTTTTGGCCTATGGCCTTTGTCTTTCTCATCTCATCTTCAAGGTGCACCCCAAGTGTTTGATGAAATGTCTCAAAGGGATTTTGTGCCTTGAAAGTGTTCTTTTTGTTTCAAGTTGAAGGCCTTTGGCCTCAACTTGAGGGGGAGTGTTGTCTTGTATTGTTTCTTGTTGTTCTCTTGTGCTTGTCTTGTTATCGTCTTCCTATCATCTCTTTCTTTCTATTACCTTCTATGTCTTTTATGTAGTTCTTCAAGGCGCGCACCAAATATTTGATAAAATGTTTAAGAGAGGTGTGGTGCCTTGTTTGTCATCTTTCCTTTGTCTTCTTCTCTACGGCGCACACCAAGTGTTTGATCAAATGTCCGAAAGCGGTGTAGTGCCTTGTTTGTATTCTTTTCATTGCAAGTTGAAGGTATTTGACCTTCAACTTAAGGGGAAGTGTTTTCATGTAGTTATTTGTGTCTTTTCTTAGGAGTATTGTCCACTTTGTTGTCTTTTCTTGAGGGGGAGTGTTGTTAGTGTTGTCTTTGTCTTCTTGAGGGAGTGTTGTCTTGTTTTCATATCTTGTTTTTCATGTCTCTCCGTGTTGTTCGGCTTTATGCCTTATCCCTTCATGTTATCTTTTTCCTCCTTTTCCGGGCGATGGCTTCCATATCCATCGTTGGTCGGCTATCTTACATGCGACTGTCTTTTCCCGTCCCCCTCTCCTTTCCGGGCGATGGTTTCCCCATCGTTGGTCGGCTCTTTTCAGGCAACGATGTTCATGCCGTCGACCTTGTCTCCAGACGATGATGTCCCCATCGTTGGTTGGTTATCTTCATCTTCTTATCTTCAGGTGACGATGGCTTCCATATCCATCGTTGGTCGGCTCTCTTACAGGTGACTGTCTTTTCCCGTCGACCTCTCCTTTCCGGGTGATAGTTTGCCCATCGTT
This sequence comes from Tasmannia lanceolata, assembly GCF_043159265.1. Taxonomy (NCBI): domain Eukaryota; kingdom Viridiplantae; phylum Streptophyta; class Magnoliopsida; order Canellales; family Winteraceae; genus Tasmannia; species Tasmannia lanceolata. The sequence continues at coordinate 34,221,552 of NW_027518692.1, forward strand.
GGTCGGCTCTTTTCAAGCGACGATGTTCATGCTGTCGACCTTGTCTCCAGGCGATAATGTGCGGTTATCTTACTCTTCTTATCTTCAAGTGACGATGTTCATGCCGTCGACCTAGTCTCCAGATGATGGTTTCCCCATCGTTGGTTGGTTATCCTCTTTCTCTATATCCCTTCTCTCCAGGCAACGGTTTCTCCGTCAACCTTGTCTTCGATGGTTTCCCCATCAGTTGCTATCCTCTTCACCTAGCGTTGTGCTGCTTCGCCAATGTTCATTGTGCGCACCTTTGGTGTGCCTCTTTTGCTTGCTAGATTGTAGTTGTTCTTGCCATGGCATCTCCATTGCCCTCGATATGCGGATATGTTCGCCATGCTCTCATTCAGGGAGAGGCCCTGTTTGATCGCTCTCGTTGTTGTGCTACTTCAGGAGAGCTATTCTTTTGATGGACATTGATCTCGATGTTGTTCATGGTGACCTTTGTTTTTTTGTTTATGTTTTTCATTATGTATGTACCACACCAGCTTGAGGATGAGTGTTATACCAAGCTGGATGTGCATGAGCTTCTTGTACTTTTTTAGTTGTTGACGTAGTTCTTTGTAGCAAGCTGGAGCTTCATAGTGTATACACTCCAGCTTAAGGGGGAGTGTTGAATAATGTATTAGGTTAGTTTAGACATTACTTGTATTAGTTAGGGGTATTGTAGTCATTGTATGTTGTTGCCCTAGTTTGGGCCTATATATACATCATATTCATGAGGAGCTCCCTAGTGGAGTCTTTCCAACCTTCACTCCTCTTCTTTTTCCTCTCTTCTCTAACCCTAGATTACTTCTAACATCAAGATATCCTGGATATGATTTTTTTTGGCTTCTGAATTTGTGTTCTTGTTTTGGCCTTAGTTTGTGGGTAATTTGCTTCAGAGATGCTTGGGCCTTTTTTTACGGGATAATGCTTATACTAATGAGTTGCACTTCCAATGTTCTATTGCTGTGTCTTTTTTCTTTTTCACTTTTTCCTTTTCTTCCTATGTTGTTTATCCCAGCTTTTGTTTCTTGCTTTGGGCTGCCTAATTTTTCAGGAACATTTCATGCCAGTATATTTTCCTGTATTCTCTGATATTACATAACATGTGTTAAGTTTGCATAAACATTTGCATCTATCCAAAAGGACAGTTCTGCATAGATTTTTTGTGTTCTTTTACCAATTCTGGCATGTATCTTGGTTCTTATTTATGCAGTGTTTTGGAAACAACGCAGATTATTGCAGTGTTATATTAACGAGGGTTCTACATGGTTGTGCATATTTTTCATATGTAACGTTTCCTTTGTTTCAGATTGTTTCAGCAGGAAATTTGGACCGGGGTTTCTTGGCAGGCCCGATGTTTCAATGGTAAATACTTATTCTTGTTAGACATGTTTGAAAATTTGAATAATTGATCAATTTTGTGATAATAAGAAAAATTTCAAGTTTTTTTTTTTGATGAATTAGCTATATTATGGACTTAGGCTTGATCATCACTGTTGGTTGCACAGAGACTGCTTAAAGACTTATATAAGATCCTTAATCAAGTCAATTCTGAGGAAATCCCCGATGGAATAAAGCTGCCGGCATCGTTCAGTGAACTTGTTGCTGAAATGAAGAATAACCAATATGATGCCAAGACATTTGCTATAAAGTTAAAGGCGATGGTCTGTCTTCTGGTTTATATCCCCTAATATTTTGATCTTATTTATTTGCTATATCTCTTTTCAATACTGATATGATATGCTTTTCAAATGAGTGTTTTCAAGATGGCCTAACTAATGGTTGGACATGCTCATTTAGTGCTCTTCTTCTTGGCAGATGTTTGTAACTAGACAAGCAAAATGATCTGTAATAAACATTGACAAACCCTGAAAATAGGATTGATGGATTCGGCAGTGTATTTGATTTAACTTTAAAATTTTAAATATGTTTATGGGAAATGCTATCGGCGCTCCCTTGTTTTGATATGGAGCTCCTCTTTGTTTGACATTTCTGAAATTGGATGTTGAAAGCTTTTTGAGATTTGTAATAGGTTGTAGTAGCCAATCAGGAAAGTGAAATTCAATGAAAAGAGTGTCATTATTAAAACAAGGGAGTGTCCATACTGGTTCCCTAATTTTATATAACAAGAGGTACCTGACTTCCTATTTTTATATAATAAGGGGAAACCAAATCTGATTTTTTTAAAAAGTGTGCAGGATTTTAAGGAAAAGAGGACTGTTTGTGCGTAGAATTAGGGACTGATTTCAAAGAAATTAGATCTAGGATGATTTTTTTGATTTTCAAACACAAAAGAAAAAGAATTCTAGGAACAAAAGCGAGAATAAAAAAAGAAAACACATGATAAAAGGAAAGAATCACGGATAAAATTTTCAAGGAACGAGAGATCGGCGTACAAAACCCTCATGACTTCACTATGGGATGCGGATCCGGTACAGCGGCGGCGATAGGCGCGCTCGGAACTCGCTTTCTTGAGGGCCGAGTATCCTACTTTGGAGAACTCCTGCCCTCTACCCTTGGAACTCTCTCCAAAAAACCTCCCACTCCAAAAAATACATTTTCTCAAATGATAAAAAACTCCACTAAACGCTGCCCCTGGACCCTTATTTATAGAAAGATCTAGCCCTCTTAAGTGGATGACATCACGCCACCTCACTTGTGGCTTAGGGCCCACAAATTAGTGATGTGCAATACACATACACATGTACATACGTACATACATACATACGCTCTTCTTGTCCAATTACTCTTCGTTACTTCTTTGCACCATGCCCAAGCCAATCTTGGCTGTTGATCCGTATCCAAGCCACATCGTGGCTCCTTTGTCTTGAATCTAGGTCAAATGGTGCATTTCCTTAGCCCGGTCTACATCACATGTGTGACAACGGATGTCACTTGGTGTTCGATGTGATTAAGCCATTATGGATGTCTTTCTTGCTTTTATGATGGTTTCTAAGTATGTATGTGTGCTTATTTTAGCATTTCCCGAAGCTTCATCTTAAAATTTCATCATTTGCATATGTTTCCATCGTGTGTATCTTTCAATTCCTTTATTCGTCTTATGGTGGGATGTTCTTGTCAGCATCTCGGTGAGAACAAATCTTGTGGTGTGACTTGTTTATCATGGCATGGGTTATATGGAAAACAAGGAATTGTAATATTTCCTTAGGATAAAGCTTCTTCATGGGTGATATTAGTCAGGACATTAAAAGCCTAATCTCTTGTCGGGCTTCGGGCAAGAAAGAATTTTGGGTATATTCGGTTTAAGACCTCTATAGAGTTGGAAAGAGATGATAACTGGAAGATGTCCAAAAGAGAAGACCTCTATGGTGTTGGAAGGAGATGATAACTGGAAGATGTCCAAAACTAAAAGAGACGAAAGCTTCTTTCATGGAAACTGCTACCACAACACATCATTAAATTGGACTTTGATGGTCTTCCTTTGGAAACCGGGTACAAGCTGAGGTTGGTAGAGTTCTTAACAAAAAAGGAGACATTGTGAATGTGTGTTTGGTATGATGCATCAAGGATTCCAACTAAGCCTAGACATAAGTTCTCCTCACCTTCCTACATTTATTCTATAAAGTGTCAGAAGGAAGCCTTTAGGTCAAGGGAAATTTGTCAAATATGTCATCCTGTGGGAGCTTAATTGTAACCTGGGATTGTAGTGATTGGTGCACTTCATTAACAAATTTTTTTGATGATTTTAAATGAAAGGACACGTGTTTTTCATGTTCTTAGAGGAACTAATTATATAGCAAACTCTTTAGCCAAAGGTGTAAACAGAGAAAACGACCTCAATCATGGAATCCATCATGATGTCTCTCAACTTTGTTCATGATGTTCATGTAGATTAGAAAGTCCATACTGCCTCGAGCATTGGCCTTGATCACAATCTCTCCACACCATATATGGCGGAAGAGGAGTTGTTGCCTTGGATTCTGTCCATACTTTCCCTTCATCCGGCAGCCTGCTGCAACTCCATTGACAGTTGCTCCAGATCGGGTGGAGATTTCTGGGCAGCACCTGTAGTCGCCTGTGGTGGGAAGGGTGGCGGGTGGAAGGGAGTATACTGCCTCTTCATTCAGAAGGAAGAAATAAATGAAATCGCGCGCGCGCGAGAGAGAGAGAGAGAGAGAGAGAGAGAGAGAGAGAGAGGTGTGGAATCAGAATACCACCTATTAGGGTGGGTAACGGAAGCCATCCGATATTCCTGAGTTATTTCTGCCTGGGATCCTAATTCAGTAATTCCGATACCTACTTTCGAACCAAACGTTGGAATTAGTGAAAAAAAAGAAACAAGTTCCAATTCTCATTCCCTAATCCGGCTATCCAAACGCGCCCATAAGGTTTTAAACCTAGGTTTCTTGGTTCGTTCAATAGCATATAGGATCACAAAAAAGGTATGCCATGAACTGGTTTGCATTATTGTTTACGATAATTTGCTAGAGGGAATTGTTACTCCCACGCCTTACAGACAATAATGTCACAGTTTTTTTTGTAGTTTTGTGGCTTAGGATAGGCTGGGGCGGTAGTAGTTTCCCACCCAGTGACCATATTAAAGAAAATTTAAAAAAGAGAAAGAAAGGAAATGAGAACGTCATCCTCCTTCTTACTCTTGCATTCTCAGCCACCAGTCGAGCTTCTACTCTCTTCCAGCTCTCTGCAATCTAACTAAACCATCAGGTCAAATTCCCTCCATATTCTCTCTCACTCCATCCACATTTATAATCCTTCAATCCCTTCTTCATTCACCATTCCCCAAAAGAAAAGGTGAAAATTACACACCTGAAAGGAACTGTACCCCATCCTATTCATCCTCTCACGTCCTTTTCCTTTCCAAATCTAGTTGAAAATCCCAGAGAGAGAGAGAGAGAGAGAGAGAGAGAGCCCAACCCAACAATCCCCTTTTAGCTAAAACAAATCCCATTTCTTCCTCTGATGCCTTCACCAAATGAGAGTTGCAGAGAACTCAAACAACCCATCCCAACATTCTTAACCCCCCCTCCCGCGCGGGGCTGCTCTCCCCTCTCCCAACCAACCAACCCCGTTAGGTTTTTCCTTCTAAAGCCTTCACACAATTCAAAGACATCCATTTTCAGAATGTGAAGCGAATCTTGACGTCAATCCCATCTTTGATGTCCTCGACCTGCATTTCATCAAACACCTCCCTAGTGTCTTCCATTCTGCTTACTTCCGCATACAAATCCACAAGGTTGGTGTCGGGAACATGATCCGAACACAAACAAGCCTTGATGATTTGTTAGTGATTTTGTTTCCCAATCTTCAAATCATAATGTGAAAGGTTAATTGTGTATGTGAAATATTTGGTTTTGGACGTAATCGGCAATGAGTGTTCCTATTTCTAGTGTCCATTTGTGGGGAAGATGAGGTTTGGGAATATTTGTTTCAAGGCATCATCTATCCGATAAAATCGGACATAAGATGATAAGAGGGTGTTGTAAGAGACGAGGTTTGGGAAAATCATGAAGTAGAGAAGCTTTTGGGTGTTAAACAAGAAGCCAGTTCTTGCATAGTCATGGAGGAGGTTGCAACGATAGTTGTGCTTGAGAGAGTTGGGTCCTTGTGAATTGGAGAAGCAGGTGTTTCCCTAATTCAAAACCCTTTTCACCCTCAACCGCTTCCCCTAGCCTGCCATCGATGATATTTCTGGGAACACCCCCCTGGACGATCTGGATGGTGTTTTAGATAGTGTATATAGAATGAGAGGAGGAGAATTCTGGCTAGCTGCAGAGAGGGTAGATGGTTTTTGCCTTAGTTTCTTTCAGGTATGTTGGGAATATGTGAGGGAGGATATATTCCGTTTCTTCACAGAATTTTATGAACGTTTAGACTTGGATCATGGCACAGGTGCGGAATCCGAGATCAATCACGGAGATCCTCTCCACCTTCTCCCACACGAACACGCTCCTTTAGGGCGGTTGCACGATTAGATTAGGTTAAACTCTGAAAAAACCACCCGAAAGTTGTCTTTATAGGTGTTTAATATGAAGCCCTAACCCAGGTTTTGCAGACAGACAAAAACACCCTCTTTGTCTAAAGATGGGGGCGAATTTGCTTAGGGGTACTTTCGGGCATTTCAGTTAGGATATGCCTAGGCTCAACATCAAGTCCGACAAATGGTCATGGGTGTTATCAAGACCGTTGATTTAACAGACTATCATGAGGCAGCCCATACAGTCCAATCAAAGATCCCATATGTTAGATTAAGGCCTACAAATATCAAAGCTTTAGCTTCTATTGAGGATAAGCAAATGGGACATATAAAGGCTTTAGCTTCTATTAGAGAGGCGTTAAAGGGGACAAATGCCGACTCCAAGGAGCGAATTATCAGAACCTTGTGGGCTACTCCCCATGAGTATGTACAAGGTCAATGGTTATAATCACATTCATGGTCATGGCCCTTTTGGACTGAAGGAATTTTTCTTTTTCTTTTTTATTTTTCTTAACATGGTTACTGGGTGGGACAACTACTACTGCCCAGCCAATCGTAAGCTACAAAACATCAAGAATAAGTGTGGCTGTATTGACTATAAGGCATGGGAATAACAATTCCCTTTGTCAAAAAACTCAATACAAGTGGATTATGAATCAGCATGTAAGACATGAGAAAGTGAATTGTGAATCTTCATGTAAGGTACACGTCTAGTTTTCATTTTTGACTTCCTTATTTCGAACACAATGTGTGTGTCCGTGTCCGTTTCGGTTCATTAGTATTTCTTCTTTCCATTTTTGAGTCTCGACTTTCTTCCTCTCATATATTTAGGGCTTTGATAAGGATCTGAATGGTATTTCTAAGTACAGCCAAAGATTGTGCCAGAGCAAACTATACTTATGAAACAAATCGGATCAACGAAGTCTACCTTTAATGATCTGGGCTCATATGAACCTGTTAAACCACAAACCCAAACCTGAACCAAGCAAACCAATCGAGGTGACTTGATTTTAAAGTTTAAACAATTCTAGAACCTCCTAAGAAATCCTAACCATCCTCCTTTTCTTTAATTGCAACCACTGGAAACCTTAAAACAAACTCTTTGTTAGACCTAAAGACCTTTTTTCTTAATGGTGTACCTAAAGACCTAACGACTTCTAATTAGAATTAGAAAGACAAAGGATAACTTTCAAAAGAAAAAGAAAGACAAAGGACAACAACCAATTGGAAACAACTAGACACAAAAATACTAATAATTTATACCCAACTTAAAACCAACTTATTCACTTTTTTGTTCGATAAAAACTCACTAAATTCTATTTCAAAAAAAAAATCACTAAATTCTTCTTAATTAATAACAGCCAAGAGTGCGAAATTTCAGCCTGAAAAAACAGGAGTAGGGCCTGCTGTTGACTTCATCATCCATGTAGCCCAAATATCTCTCTCTTTTGGCCCCTTTTCCTCTTTTAGATATCTTTATGGATGAGTTTGGTTGAGTAATCCCCCGATCCTTCTTACTCAAATCGATGTTATGGATTTTTCCCATAAATTGTGCAAACAGGCTGAAGCCATTCTTTTCAGCTGTTTGTGTTCTTTATGTTTAGCTTTCATGTTATCTCCTTTAGGACACAGAGAGGAGTCCTTAGACTCCAGGCCATAATTCTTTAGAGCTTTGCTTCACTTGTTTATGCTAATCACAACAAATATGTAGAAATAAAAAATTGTTAGAGCAACTTGGTCCAAAATTTGGCTGTTTCTTGAGACACTGCCTTCCCTATTTCAGATGGAGTTCCAAGGATTCCCATTAGCACCTTGTTGAGTAGCTAGGCATTGCTGAAACTCTCTCTCTTTCTACTTGTAAAGAAGTAACTATTCTTTGTGAGGTGATCAAGAAGATTCTAAAAAGATGTGATAATATTGTTAGATAGGGCATCTTAGAGTTCCTGGAGCTGGTTAATTTTATTTATATATGTAGGAAATATTATTTTCCAAGGGATGATTGATCTTCTTGATTATAGTTAGTGCTATTCAGTGTTGTTAAGGTTCATGAATTTCTAATCTTTCGTTCTAACTTTTGACATTATCAGCACACAATATCATTTTTGTTAATCGCCATTTATTGAATTGCAGTTTCCTTCTGTACGTTCGTATATATTAATCCATTTAATCTGATCCTAGTGGAAGGTAAATTTTGACTAAGTATTGTTTCACTTCACATGCAGATTGAGAAACTTGAGAAAGAGGCCAGGGAATCCAAGCTACAAGAGCTAACCCACAAGCATTATGCCGCAAGCGCTATTCCGAAAGGCATCCACTGTCTCTCTTTGTGTTTGACCGACGAATATTCATCCAATTCTCTCGCGCGTAGACAATTGCCACCTCCGGAATTCCTACCCTTGCTTTCAGATAACTCTCATTACCATTTTGTTATAGCTAGCGATAACATCCTTGCGACTTCGGTTGTGGTCACCTCTGCCATAAGATCGTCTTTAAACCCCGCAAAGATTGTCTTTCATGTCATAACTGATAAGAAGACTTATACGGGTATGCACTCATGGTTTGCACTGAATCCTCTTCCCCCAGCCATTGTTGAGGTGAGAGGTGTTCACCAGTTTGGCTGGTTAACGAGAGAAAATGTACCTGTGCTTGAAGCTGTTGAGAGGTATCAAATGATCAGAAATTACTACCATGGCAACCACATTGGTGGTGGCTTCAATCTCAGTGAAAGTCCGAGGTCTTATGCTTCAAGGTTGCAGGCCAGGAGTCCAAAATACATTTCAATACTGAACCATCTCCGCATATACCTACCCGAGGTAATCGGATATGACACAATCTTTTGCCTTTTTCTTTGCTTTGGAGAATAAAGCCTATGTTATCTAACTTTTAAACCTGGAAACAGCGTTAAGAAGAGTAAAATTGATCTGGAATTCAGTCCACATTTAGGGCACGTTTGGCCACCATGATTTTTTTTTCATGATAAATCGGTGTCTCCAAGTGGAGATGAGGATGAAGGGGCTAAAAAATCAGGAAACAAAAAACAGGAATCTAGTTTCCAAGGGATAGTAAGTGGCTAAAAATCAGGAAACAAAAAACTCTACTCAAAATAGGACCGACTTTTTCCTGATTTTTAGCCACTTCCCACGCTCATCTCCATTGTGTCCTGTCAAATCTCTCTCCCTCTCCCACTGCCCTACCCCTCTCTTACCACTTGGGGATACCGATTTATCATGAAAAAAAATTCCTGGCTGCTAGACATAGCTTAAGAGATCAACGTATCCAGGTTGGTGAGAAAATGGTCAAACAACAAAAAAATTAAATGCCCAACTTTGCGAACAATATGAAAAAGGGGAATGCGACAAAATAAAGTGGTAAAGAAAAAGTTCGAGAATAATCAGGAGAAAATGGTGAATTAATCTAATTATTACAGCTGGTCCCCAATGTTATTTTCGTAGTATGAATATATTTGTCATCGTTCAAAAAAAAAATGACCAATTAAAAATAGAAGCCCAAAATTATACTTGCTATACTCATTTCTTATACTAAGATGAGTTATTAAAAGTGTTTGATCATCTAATAGCCAATGTATTTTAGAAAACAGAACTTCTGCCCAAGCAAATTAAATATCTTTCCTGTGGGGGTTTTGAATCTTTTTCCTTTTTTTGATACTGTGCTAAGATCAATTTTCCTTTTATTACTTTGGGTAGCAGTGTTCAGAATGTGCTGACAAGTCACTTTGTGATGTATGTGAGCAGCTCTTTCCGAACCTTGACAAGGTGGTCTTTCTAGATGACGATGTTGTGGTTCAGCGTGACCTGTCACCTCTGTGGGATATTGACCTTGGCGGCAAGGTAAACGGAGCCGTAGAAACTTGTAAAGGCAAAGATGAGTGGGTAATGTCAAAGCGCTTCAGGAATTACTTCAATTTTTCGCATCCTCTCATAGCAAAGAATCTAGACCCTGAAGAGTGTGCATGGGCCTATGGGATGAACATTTTCGACTTGGCTGCCTGGAGGAAGACGAATATCAAACACAAGTACCATTACTGGTTGTTGGAGGTAATATCTGAGTCATATGCATGAAAATTTTCCATTCCAACTAACTGATCTTCCAACTTGATAGCATCTTGTTTCACTCTCAAATTGTCAAAATTGCCAACCTATGTCACAAATAACGTTCTCGGGAATTTTTCGGCAAGGGAAAATCTTGGGATATATATATATATTTTTTAATTTTTATTGGGTTTATATCTGGGAAAATGATAAAATAAAATTATTTAAAAATATATAAATTAGTAAAAATAAAATAAAATAATTATTGTAAAAGTGTTATAAAAATATCATGATGTTATCATGGAAATGAAAATATCGCTATATTTTTTAAATTCTCGGGATTATTTCAGGATTATGTCGTGTTACCAAAATATCGCGATAAAATCGCTATACCAACCAGGTCTTCTTATTAACACTGATTGGATATTTCAATCACCTATTTTTCCATCACATATTAAGATAATGTTGTGTCGGCAAGAGTAAATCTATCATTTTTAAAATGTCAGATATTCATCTCTATGCAGTGATTATGTTGGTTGACTTTTGAATTTGGATCACAGACCGTTCCAACTGTACAAACTGTTTGTGTACCTGCTCAGTATATACATGGTTAAAAATTTCGGCCGAAATATCCAGACTGACGCCGAAAGTACATTGACTCGGTGTCGGTCCAGATTTCGGATGAAATTTCGGCCAAATTTAAAATTTGAATTTTTTTTACAAAATTTTCACCCTTTTCTGAATTTTTTTACCAAAATTACTGAAATTTGTTTTTTTTTTTTTAAACATAATTTCAGACGAAATTACGGTTTTTGGTTTCGGTTGTGGCCGAAACCGACATTCAATCCTTGAGTATATAGCACATGGGTAATATGTTGAGGTAGTGAAATTTCTGCTTTCAACTCAATGTTTTCGCCCTACTAAGCACACTGTACACTTTGTCAAGTATCTCTTTATCTGCGCTGGGGTTGTGAACTGTTGTTTTATCGAACTGTGGGAACAAGATTATATTGTCGGTTCTTTGGATTGGTGATAGCCTTATGGTTCCCTCTTTTTGAAGATTCCTCTAATAACCCTCACATGTCAACCCTCACATGTCAAATTTAGAATTGCCTATATTTTCATCCCTTGACTTTTATCATTCCCCCGGTCTATTGACAGTACACTTGTCCAATTTATTATCTTCCCCTCTCCTCACCTTAACTCCAGTTGTCTTAGCTTATTTTCTGTTCGTTTGAGATTATGTAACCGATTGTGACCCCCCAATCTGATTTAATTTAATTTTGAGTCCAATAATTGGATTGGGGGGTCACAATCGGTTGTCATAATCCCAAACGAACAGAGCATTTAAGGGTGTCAATTTTGGCACGGAAGCTCGCTCGAGCTCGGCTCGGAAAAAGCTCAGCTCGATCTCGGCCCGAATCCTTAACGAACCGAGCCGAGCCGGCTGGCCAGGCTCGGCTCATTAAGAATTTAATATATTATATATTAATATATACACTAAAATGGTTGTCCAGGGAGTGAAAGGGGGAGGCAAAATATGTCACTTCTTTTTTGGAACCCCATTTGTTACTTGGACCACCCCCCGTAGTGTAAAAAGAGTAGTCAAATTACACTAGATAGGGCTGTCCAGGGAAGATGAGGGGTGTGAACTTAATATAACCCGAGCTCGATAAGGCTCGCGAGCCTGGTCGAACCTGGTTCGAGCCCGAGCTGAGCCGAGCTTTTGAGCTTAACGAGCCGAGCCTGGCCAAGCTCGGCTCGGCTCGGCTCGTTTACACCCCTAAGAGCATTAGTGTTCTCTTTTGTTCATTTCTCTTTTCCCCTCCTTTTCTCTTTTCTCTTTTCTCCTTCTTAACCATTCTTCAGCTTATTATTAACTTTATTTCCACCTATGCGCACTCTATTTTTACTTATATTATAATTTATACCTGCTTTTATTTTCTCCAAATCATTTGGAACTTTTACATAATCTCTTGTCGATCTCTTGATTTGATCAGCTTGTTTGAGTAAATGTGTGAATTGTTCTAGTGGACTTGCCTAGACCCGAGTGAGTTTTGAGTTGGAAAAGTTTGATAGAATCATTTATTGGAAAAGTTTGATAGAATCATTTATGGGTTAGCAGTGACCCATTTTTCTCACATTATAAAAACTTTTAAGCTTTCCTTTCCTTGGATTGCCTGCTTTGTTACTGTTTCTCAAACCTAATTTTCGGGTGCAGAATCTTAGGTCGAATATGACGATGTGGAGGCTTGGGACTTTACCTCCGGCTCTGATTGCATTCAGGTTCAATGTTCATCCTATCAACCCATCTTGGCACATGCTTGGTTTAGGCTACCAAAATAACACCGACCTCCAAGCCGTAAGTCAGGCGGCTGTGATTCACTACAATGGTCAGTGTAAACCATGGTTGGATATTTCTTTTCCGCATCTTCGGACATTTTGGACAAAGTATGTTAACTACTCCAACGACTTCATAAGAAACTGTCATATCTTGAGACCTTAGTAGGTCAACAGTGAGAGAGAGGGCGGTCAGATGGATTATGGTTCTGCAAGGCGGAGATTTACTTATATTCATCAAGAAAAACAAGAAATTCGCTCTGCGAGTGATCTCAAAAAACCCGGATTCTACCCCATCTTCACACTGAATTGCATTTTTGGTGGCATGAGAGATTCTTTTCATCTGTAACATAGCAATCCTTGTTCTATTTTTGAAGAGGACTTTGATTCCTTAGTCATTCTGAGAGGCATATCTACATTTCCCATTTTTTGGAGCAGAGAGAATTGGATGCTGGACGGTTTGTAATATGCCCATGATCAGAATTGTCAAGAGTGCAGCAAGGAATGGCTTGATTCAACCAAATGTGCAATGAACGGCCACAGACTTATTTGAGTCACCCTTATCCTTTTTCTTTTCTTATCCTATTCTTACCATTCTTGTTATATTGAAATTGTGCAGATAATTCTTTTGTGGGAATTTTTTTAGGGTATTTGTTACCATTCATATGATATTGAAATTGTGCAGATAATTCTTTTGTCTCTCTCTCTCTCTCTCTCTCTCTCTCTCTCTCTCTGTGTGTGTGTGTGTGTGTGGATAGAGGCACCGAGCATGGATTTAACTAATTTTGGTTTATGACAAGAATGCTTGTTGAAAATTTTCTAACAATACTAACTGTTGATTATTTAATGTCATTGAGCTGTTCTTATAAAATATAAAATGTATGTGGTGAGATGAGGAATGAAACAGATCAATTTGGATGTGGAAATAAATCTCGATGTAAGGTCACATTTGGATACCTCATGTTTTTGTACTTGGATTTGGATTTGAGTTTTGGATACAAACTTCATGATCATGTTGTAAATCAGATCTTTTTTCACTGTTGTAGCTGACTTGAAAATTTACGGATTTGATCCCGATCCAAATCTCAACTGCCAAATGTGAGAAATCCAAATCTAAATCTTGTGGGTATCCAAACGTGGCCTAATACATCTCAGCCATAGGTCGTTCTCTCTTTAAGATGAATTTGCATCTCTGCAGAAATAAATTTCGATGTAATAGATCTCGGGCGCAACCAAGGTTTAAAATTTCGGTTTCGGTACCGGTTTCGGACTGTGAAATTTCAAAATTTCGGTCGAAATCTGGTACTTGACCCGAAACTAATATTTTATTCAATATTAAATTTCGGTGAAATATTAAATTAATATTAAAAAAACATATTTTTTGGGTCAAATTTCGGAAAACCGAAATTTCGACCGAAATTCCGAAATTTTGGCCGAAATAAATGACCGTTTCGGTTTTGATGCATTTCGGTGTCAGTCTCCACCGAATTTCGGATTTCGGTCGAAATTTAAAACCATGGGCTCAACAGAGCATAATCTCACCTCTAGTTCATATTCATACCAAACATATTGGAGGAATGATAAATTGAAGTGTTCCCTTGCAAAAACCAACTACAGGGGCACCCCCATTGGTCCACCTATACGAAGTTCATTTATAAGGATACAAAAAATAGGAAAATAGCACAGACAAATATGGAATGAAAGGAACAATAAATGCACTTTATTTAGAAGGACCAATAGAAGGGCTCTTTAGATGGTTTTTTGCAAGGGTGCCCTTCAGTTTATCATCATATTGAGGTGGACTATTACTTTGGCAAGGAATGATATGCTTGGGGTGCCTTACAAGCTCATTATATCCACAACAACTACCAAATTAATAGCCCACAAAGGATCTTCCTATCAACTGTTTCGTTTAGTTTCATGGCAAACTTCAGGTGGTCCCCATACTGAATTCAAGGGAGGGTAACAAAGGATGACCTTCCATATTTGTCATCAATGGCAGATCCCCTCTCTTTCTATTGTCAGAGGTTGGATTGGATCCAATCTCCTGCTATATATAGACTATTTGTTTCTCATCTAAGAGATTGGAGTGGATTACTCCAATCTTGTATTCAATTTCCTGATCCTCTTCAAGAGATTGGATTGCTCCAACTCTTACTATATGTATCAGGATTAGTACCAATCACAATTGGTTATTAATTCCTCCAATGCACAAATTCTATATAAGAAGATACTATGCAACTCATAGAGGTAAGCATTGATTCTCCAAAAGGTGAGTCCCTTCTCCTCTTCTCCCTTGGCTTTTCCAAAGCCCTCCTCACTTCATTCAACCCAATTTCACCAACTGATAGAATAACTATTATTTCGATTCTTGAATAAACAAGGACTCTTCTTCTCTGAATGAATGCGTGTATTTTCCTTGCATGCATGCTCGATATTAAAATGGGCTTTGAACGCATTCACTTTAAAGATAATTCCTCGATTAGATCGTGGTAATTGTTTTTGTGGAAAGCTTTGAATCAATACTTTTTTTATGATATAAATAGTTACTTTTGTCTATAATTTCCTTGTTTTATTTTTCTAATGGCAAATTTTTTTATTTTTTATTATTGTTGATGTACACAAATTATCACTACATAAACGAGATGCATGAGATTCTCTAGTTTTTGATCGGGGATTTGCTAGGCAGGGGCGGAGCCAGGAATTTACACTCCGGGGGGGGTAGTATTTACACTTGCTAAGCATTGATCATAGCCTCATAGGGGGTTGTGGCCATTAAACTAGCCAAGCATGCATGAACAACCATTCACCAAGTCATTGGGGGGTCATGGCCTCCCTCATCCTATATGCAAGGTTTTAAAGTTCGGTTTCGGTACCTATTTCGGACCCCACTGAAATCCGAAATTTGGTATTAAGCTTTGAAATTTGGGACTGAAATTTCAAATTTTTGTTACATTTTTTATTTTTTTTAAATGCCATTTTCTCGAAATTTCGGACCGAAATTTGGTATTTCGTCAACTATCAAATTTCGGTTTCGGTCTTCAGATTTTGGTTGAAATTTAAAACTATGGCTATATGTGCCTCCGCTCTTGTTGCTAGGGACCATTGCAGGCAGGCTGTTGCATGAAAGAGCGGCCACATGGGCTCAGATTTTGTCTTATTCATTTAATTCATCTTAGGTGACTGCTCTCTCATGTGACAGAGTGTCTGCGAAATGCCTCCTGCGATAGTCCCTAGCAGATCCCTTTTGATCAATTCTTTCAATGCCGTAGGAAAGAATCTGAAATTTTCTAATACCTCCCACCAACCTTATAATATGTTAATTTTTTATTTAATTTTCATTCATGAGTTTTTACAAGGTGTAAGGAGGCATAGTCCAATATTTTTCAGCTAACACCATGGGATGATCCAAACCGTCAATTTGATGGGCCACAATGTAAATACATTGTGACTAACCAATCATTTCCATAGGATGATCCTAGCCCTCCAATCTACAGACGGACTGCATATATATTATGGAAACCTCTATAGATAAGAGGGTTGAGATCACAGTAGGATGATCCAAGCTATCCATTTGATGGACAACAACGTAAATAGCTTGTATACAAAATATTGTTTCCATAGAATGATCCCAACCCTCCGATCTATAGGGTTTTCCATATTATGCAGTTCCTCTATAGATTGGAGGGCTATGATCATCCTATGGAAATGATTTTTTTTGGCACAGCCTATTTATAGTGCGATCCATCAAATGGACAGTTTGTATCATCCTATGGTGTGGGTCGTACAATACTTTTTGAAAAAATACTCTTGAAATTTCCTTTGTTTTTTATGTACCCAAATTATGAGTAGATAAACGAGATACATGAGATTCTCTAGTTTTTTTATCGATTCTTCCAATGCCGAAGGAAAGAATCTTAATTTTCCTATTACATTATACATCCACCAAACTTATAATATGTTAATTTTTATTTGATTTTCATTAAATAAGTCTCTTAAACTTCTAATGGTGTACGTTAAGCTCCTTGAACCTTTCAGCCGTGCAGGTTAGAAATCGTCCACTTCCATGTTGCTTAGAGGATTGGAAGGACATAACAAAGCGTTTTCCTTGACCACTGATTTTGATGGCTTTGAAAACTCCAAATTCGACTCATCTCTGAGGGTTTTATCAGCTCGGTCTCCAAATAACGCATTGGATTCTACTTGAATTTCTGCACCAGACCAATAAAATATAAAAACAAATAGGAACCAAGAAAGAGCGGTTTTTTTGGTAAAAAGAGGGAAACCCAAATCAGTTTTGGAGGAAAGAAGAACACCCAGTTGAAGATTTCAATCGTTTTGGCATTTTGGAAGAGAACCCAAATTCAAGATTTGGTTAGGGTGTTTTTTTTTTTTTTTTCAGAATACCCAAGAGAAGATTGGCGGTTTTTGTGTTTTATGTGAAGACCCATTTGAGATTTTTGAGTTCTTCTAAAGCTTTGGAGAAAGCCCTCTTCTATAATTGGTTAGATTCATATGCTACAGACCCATGTGTAAATTTTGATGGATTTTCATTTTTCCTAGGAAAAAAAAAACATTTCAACAATTTTCTAGAAGACCCACTTGAAGATTTTAGTGTTCCTTTCTTGTTTCTGTTGTAAACCCTACTCAAAAGGTGGTTTTCTGATTTTGAGGGTTAACAAAGTGAAGTCTGGTAAAAAAATTATTTTTGGGAGGGCTCAAGTTTTTGGTGGATTTTAATTTTTTCTAGGAAAACCAACTCTGAAGATTTAGGTATTTTATCTCTTGATTGATTCCTTCTTCTTCTTTTTTTTATTGAGAAGATCCAAATAGATGTTTTGAGTGATTTTGTTTCTTGACTGATTTTTTTTCTTTTTTGTGAAGATCCAATTAGATGTTTTGAGTGGTTTGATTGAGAAGAGCTGTGAGATCTTTGGAAATGTCTGGAAGACAGGATCAATTGGAAATTAAGTTTAGGCTACACGATGGTTCTGATATCGGTCCAAAGAGATTCCCTGCTGCTACCAGTGTTGCCACTGTGAAAGAAAGCATCCTTTCTCAATGGCCTAAAGGTGTGTTTGATTTGTTTTTCTTCCTTGTAATGAATATTGATTTTAACATAAATCTTAATAGAATAGTTTTCCTTGTTTTGAATTTCGATTCGCCTCTGCTAGAAAGAGTTCTTGTTCTGTTGGAAATCTTGACTAAGTACAAAAAGACTAAAGTGTAGTTGCTCTGTTGGTGTTAGATGATGATGATGTTATGATTCTATTATCTGTTTCTAAAAAAACCCCCCATTGCTTGGAAGTCTGGTAAACTGATTTTCCTTGCTTTGGGTATTGATTGATTACCAGATAAGGCGGTGGTTCTCTTGGAAGATTGGATTTTTTTTTTTTTGAATGGATTGGATATTAATTGTTCTGACTAATTCATTATTTAATTTGAGTTTCAAGATTTGCGAAAAGATAAAAGTTTCGTAATTTTTTATGGTCTTGAAGTTTGATTCTCTGATAACATTTTAGGAATGGCTCGCTTGTTCTTGTTCTTCTTTTTTGAATGCTTTACATAATTATTTAACTTTTTCCTTTACAGGCATTAAGAATGGCTCGCTTCTCCCCAATGTTCTGGGTGCAATATGTAGTATGTAGTCCATCATTGCATTAAAAAGATATGAACTTATGAAGTGTTCTAAACTGGCTAAACTGTGATGTAGAATTTTATTCTATGTTTTCTTTTACAGGATTTTCAGTTATTTTAATATTCTCATCAACCTTCTAGAAAGAAAAGACTGTTGTTTGCAATCTGATTTATGATTCAGCTTGGTCTGGCATTCTAATGAGTTTATTTCTGATCATGATTTCAAAACATGTCTTTAACTTAATTCACCTTTCCTCTAAGAAATAAACAAACTGCTCCAGCCCATAGTTTTTGATTTTACAGGGATATCACATGTGCTTGGATTATAAGACAACAATATAGCAGTCTCTGAGTAATTTCCTGTAGTTGTCAGGATCATGGTTTCAAAACTCTCTTGCGTCATCGTGGACTCCCCTGAGTCGACTCTCTTTTACCTTGGCTGCATTCTTGTCTGAGTCTGTGTTTTTCCCTATAAAGTCAAGCAAAACTCATTTCTCACTCCTGAGTCATGACTGTGTCAAGCGAGTACTTAGCTGCATCAAACGAGTACTCAACTACGTTGTGCCTGTTTGACTAGGATTTGCACTGGCCTCGTTTTGACCCGCATCTGAATTTTGAAACAGTGGTCAGGATGAGAGTTGAGTTGAGTTGATCAGGATGAGAGTATTACTGCCCCGATTTCCATGTCAATTCCATGCAATGGTCTAGAAATTTGAACCATGATTGGATTTAATTTCAACAGACTTTTGATCCGTTTCAAAAAAAAAAAACACCAAAAGATAACATGATCAGGCCATGTTATTTTAGCAAGAAGACCAGTAAGCTATTTTACATGGATTCTTTGAATCGGTGAAGTATCTGTGTCGGACACATGTCAGATTTCAATACTTAGGATTCACTATGACACTTGTAGATCTCTTTAATCTACATTTTTGGTCTAAATACTGCAACAAATTTACCCATACAACATACCAAGTAAGTCAAGACGATCCCCTCAAGTCAATAAATACAGAAGACATGCTCTATGGGTTTGACTTCTGACATCCAGTTCCAGCATGATAGAAGCAATGAACCTAATAAGAACAGATAATGCTCTGAGAGTCCAGAAACTAGGACCTAATGGCAACAATCGTGCGACATGGAGGTATTTTTGCGACTAAACTGTCATGGTATTACTATCCTTGGCACGACTTGTTGCGGATGAAGCATTTATGGGTCCAAGATGCTTACGGTGGAGAGAATGTATAGCAACTGAGTAAAGCATTGGGGTTAACTCTCTATTCTAATTAGGTGATTAACAAGGATGCATTTTTCTGTGTAGGGTTGCTGAGTCATTTGAGCTGATAACGGACTTAGTCGAGAGCTTGGTGAAAGTTTGTTGACATTGTACACACAAATAGGGAAGTTAACCCTGCTAACCAGATTCATCTGTGGTATTCCTTTAGGAAGGTGGTTCTTAGACTAGAAATCTTCTTTCTTAGCAACAAAAGTTGGAATCATAGAAAGGCAATAGAAATGAAAATGGAGAAACCAAGAAGATCATAAGAGTGGGCACTGTGAGATGCACCCGACTATCAGTTCAGCCTATTCTGGGAACCTTTGGTCCAAAATGGGAACACTGCAAACTTTTTATTGATGGCTGAATGAAGGTGCTTGGGTTTCAGATAAATGGTTACCTATTTACCTAGGTTTTCTGTAACAATGAGAAAATTAGCAAAATCTGAGAAACATCTCCATTGAATTTCTCATAATGTCTTAGCATATACAGAAGATAAAGCAAATAAAAAATGTCTATAAGTGTCCTTATTAGTTAAAGTAGTAAGTAAAAAGACATAACTATTTGTCACAATCTACATTGATATGGTTATTCATGCCCTAAATGTCTTAGGCATGGAATATGATTTGGTGTTAGACATGGTGAACCTAGATAAACTGAGATGACTACATGAAATTTAGGCTTTAGTATGTAAACTTACATCATAAACTTAAGATATAGAAGAATTGTATCTCGATGAAGACGGATATGTTTACCCCATATAAATAGCTCAAAGATAATATCTATTGAAAAAAATGAGCTAAGTTCTTTTCCCTAAGCTGTATCAACGCATTCCCAACTAGCTAATTATTTAAATATGGATTATCCACATCCTTCTGTCTCTACTCTGTTCTACCACTCATTACATATTTCTGTCACATTTCATATTCATTTGTACTTGGATGATTTGTTTGCATTCAAACGTCGGAAGCTTTACACTGTTATATAACATGTTTTTTTACCAGAGAAGGAGAATGGTCCAAGGACTGTGAATGATGTCAAGTTAATCAATGCTGGTAAAATATTGGAGAACAATAGAACCTTGGGAGAATGCAAGAGCCCAATATGTGATGTTGCCGGAGTTACAACAATGCATGTAGTTGTTCGACCTCCTTCAGAAAAAGCTACTGGTATACTTTGACATGGTCCTAAAGATTTTTTGATTATCTATTGATATTTGTGCTGTCATTCTATAGGTTCTGATTCAACCGAAACTTTTTTTTTTTCATTTTTTTGCTGAATAAAACATTTTTTTATCATGAAACAGAAAAGAAAGCATCAAACCAGCCAAAAGAGAGCAAGTGTAGGTGTGTTATATTGTAATGCACAATTTGAGACTGTAAGCGGAAAGATTAACAGGTGGGTTTTGCTAATCAAGCATCTGGGTTGTGTTGTTAGCTCCATTGGCTATAAAATCTAATGGCTGTGTTTTTCTTCATTGATAGAGGGTTGGAGCTTGGAGCTGGTATCAATATTGGAGCTGGCAATCAGGGAATTTACAGTGAGTAAAGACTATTTGCTGTGTTGTTGATATGATGCACCTCAGATCATTACAGGTTTCTCCACAGGCCAATGCCTTATTTGTAAGAGTTCTGTTGTTATTATATACATTCTCAATTTATTGATTCTTACAGTTTGAGGCATTATGTTTCTGCCTTGTATCTTAATTTTATTTTGTTTGATTGAGTCTTTGCCTCCCCTTCAACAATTTTTTTCCGTGTCTAGTCCAAATTGTGAATTTCAAATTTTCAGCATAAAGTAATTGAGTTCAGATGGTTGAATCAGTATCTACCAACCAAATATTATATATAATATCTCTCACTTAACAAACGAATTGCGTAATCATCCACCCAATTGAACAATCTATTTATTTTGTTTACCCAACTTAAATTGATATTATTGCCTATAGGGTGAAGGACTGAAGGTAATCTTGTAAAATTGTTGCACATTTGCCTGGATAAAAATGTTTTCAAAAGGCATCTTCATTGAGGCTTTGAAGACCTGGAAGGTCTTAAGCATTAAAATGTTTACTCCAAGACCATTGAACAACTAGAAAGCCTTGAAGATCCAAAAGCCTAAGTTGAAAATGGCAAGCTGTACAAAGTCACCCAGTAAAGTTGGCAGGGAGCTTCACTGGGTTGGGTCCCACTAGGTTACCCTGTGACAAGCTTCATTCTTCTAAACTTTTCTCACCAAATAAAGGAAGATACCAAGCCTTGGCTTTTTCTCCTATCTGGTGCAGACCATAGTCACATTTTGTCGGGATTCTGAAAAATTACTGAGATATCTTCATATTTTATTTTTTATCACGAAAATATCCCGATAAATTCGCGATAGTATTTGTTGTCCTAATTTTGTTCTTAAATTCGCGATAGTATTTCCTGATATAAACTTAAAAGTCTCAAAAAATTTAAAACATTCCTAGATATACCCTTCGTTATAAGAGACAAATATTTGTGAATATGGATAGTAGACTTGGCCAATTTCCAAGTCAATCAGCAAGTTTCTGAACATGAATTTTTAAACCATTGGCCTTGATAATCTAGAAGTCTAAGTTGAAGACCCTATCTCTTAACTGGTTTATTTACAAATTGATTCAACTTGGCTAAGTCTTTTGGGTTTTTCACCTATCCTATCTCCAGTAGACTGCCACAATTAAAATTCATTAGAAGAAATAAATTTCCGCCACTATTAAAATGCATTAGATGAAGAAATAAATTACATCAAAATGAGTGATTGACCTATCTACACTGAATGGATGGAGACACCTAGGGCTGCAACTCGAGCCGGGTAAAACCCGACCCGCATCGACCCGACCTGAAAATAGCCTGGGTCGGGTTCAGGTTCATGGGTTTCGGGTCGAGCCGGGTTCAGCATTCAAAAGCCCACATGAATATCGGGTCGAGCCGGGTTTGAAGGGGCCCGACCCGACCCGACCCGAGTTACATAAGTTATAGTATGTACATTTTTTTCTATTGTTAGTTAAAAGTTAAAGGGATAATTACATTTACACCCCCTCTAGTTTCTGACACATCCACTTCCACCCCTATAGTTTAAAACGTGACAAATACACCCTTGTAGTTTCAATTTGTTTAAGGTAGGCCCCCTCAGCTGAAGGTTCGTCCATAGATTCAAGGGTTAGGATGATCCGATGGAGCTGATTTTTTTGGCACACCTAACTATGTCAGGACCCATCAAATGAACGCTTTGGATCATCCAAACAATGTGGGCCCACATTATTTGGATGATTTTTTGGTAGTGTTTGGATTCAGGTAGGGGCCCACATTATTTGGATGATCCAAAGCTTTCATTTGATGGGTCCTGACATAGATAGGGGTGTGCCCAAAAAATCAGCTCCATCGGATCATCCTAACCCTTCAATCTATGGATGAACCTTCAGCTGAGGGGGCAAACATTAAACAAATTGAAACTACAGGGGTGTATTTGTCACGTTTTAAACTATAGGGGTGGAAGTGGATGTGTCAGAAACTAGAGAGGGTGTAGATGTAATTATCCCAAAGTTAAAAGTGAAAACCCACGCACCCATTGTTACTGTATGTGAGTGTAATTTCTGCTTCTATGAGTTGAGTTGATTTAAGTGTTTGATTCAATATTGTTTGATTGTAATTACAACATTGTTTGATTACAGCATTGATTGATTCAAGTGTGATGTGAGTGTAATTACATCATTGTTTGATTCAAGTGTAATGTGAGTGTAATTTCTGCTTCTATGAGTTGAGTTGCCTTGCCAAACAAGAATTTTCCTTAAAAATTTGCGTCAACATGAAAAAACCCGACCCGACCCGACCCGAACCGACCCGAGATTTATCATGGGTAGGGCCGGGTTTGGGAATCGTGGGTTTTCCGAAAAAAAACCCGACCCGACCCGACCCGAGATATTTCTCGGGTAGGGTTGGGTTCTCCAAAACCCGACCCGCCCGACCCGAGTTGCAGCCCTAGAGACACCTCTCTATTGGCAAGCAAGGTAGTATGATGGTATGTTCCCCTCGGTACTCTTATATCATATTAACAAAATCTATGGCGCCGGTACAGGTTCATAGATAAATTCCAAGTTACTATGAAAACCAACAAAAAAAAGAAGAGAGCTGATATTTTCGTCCCCTATGCAGTACGCATTCGCCCCTGTTAACGTGATTTGACGTCAAAAGGCGTTAAAGTTGCCCAGCGTTCACGTTATAAGGGGGTGAATGCGGACTGCAGAGGGGGTGAAAATATCATCGCCCAAAAAGAAAAAGAAAAAAGTCTAGGAGAATCGGAGTCTCCATCTTTCAAAATCCTAATGAAGAAGTTATAGCAAATCAAAAGGGAATCAGTCAACGGGGAGATTGAGAGCAAATCTCCAAGACGTTGATTGGTTGGGTTAGGAGATTTTTTTTGGGAAATGTTAACAGCACTACTGTATTTTGATGAGGGCACTCTCACTTTATTGAAAGTACAGTATGGCCCGCACCATTGGATGATCCAAACCGTCCATTAGATGGGCCACATCCTAAATAGGTTGTGCCCCAAAAATTATTTTCATAGGTTGATCCTAACCTTCCAATCTATAGAGGGTTAGGATCAACCCTCTAACATTCAGATCGGAGGGTTAGGATCAACTTACGGAAATGATTTTTGGGGCACAACCTACATGGGTTGTTGCCCATCTAATGGACAGTTTGGATCATCCTATGGTGCAGTCCATATAGTACTTTTAATAAAGTAAGAGCGCCCTCATCAAAGTACAGTAGTGATAACATTTCCCTTTTTTTCTTTTTCAGGAATTTGCTAGCCACCTTCGCCGAGGCCACTTGCTCGGCTTGTGGCACATGGGTGCAAAGGTGGCTAGCAAAAGCATACAATGAAAAAAATAGTAATCATTACGATTTGTTAGATCTGTGATAGAAGTGCTAAGTTTTAAATGAAAAATTACCCATAAAAATGGAAACGAAGTATGAAAATTTCAAAAAAATACGAATATGTGGTTCTAACATATGACGATTACCAAAAAAACTAAAGTGAAAGTTATAAAATTATGACAATTACTGAAAAATTAAATTTGCCTTAGAATTTCTCCCCTTTTTTCTAGGGGTGCAACTTGGGTCGGGTTCAACCCGAACCCGAATTTGGGTTGGGTGGGGTTGGGTTTTTTTTTTTAAATCGGGTTGGGTTGGGTTGGGAAAAATCAACCCGAATTGCAAACCGGGTTGGGTCGGGTTGGGGTGTCGGGCAACCCAACCCGACCCGAAACCCGATTTCCAATTCCAATATGTATAAAAATTTTACTTCTATATTTGTTTTGTCATTATATAACTCAAATTTAGAAAGAAATAAAAAATTTGGTGAAAGTTGTCCTAATTAACCCTCTTGTTGGGGAACATCTAATGACTAGGATGAGATGGAAATACAAAAATAAAATGGAGAAATCAAACAAATGGTGAAATCGGGTTGGGTCGGGTTGAGAAAATTACAAATCGGGTTGGGTCGGGTCGGGTTGGAAAAATGGGTTCCTCAGGTTGGCCTCAACCCGACCCAACCCGACCCGAGTTGCACCCCTACTTTTTTCTTCGATTCGGAGAAATTCAACCAGCGAATTTTGAGGGTTCCACGTCACCGACAAGCGTCCGACATCCCCGGCGGTCAAACTCCCAAATTTCTTTAAATTCCCTACCAAACACCCTTCGGCGAATTAGTAGAATTACATTCCCTGCTATTTTTCTCAAAAAAAAAAGAGCCAAACAGAGCACTAGGTTTTGATAGGATTTATGGTTAGGGAATGTCCAATTGTGTCCATTCCCCATCATCTGGTATAGGTAGGGAGGGAGGACGATTCATGGGCGATTAAGATTTAGAGATAGAGCCAATCTTTTGATCCTCTTTCAAACAAAGTGAAATGAATGAAGTTTTTCTTAATCTTCTTATAACTTATGAACAGAGGACAAATCTTTAAGCTGCAGAGAGAACTCTTTGTTACATGTTTCGGGTTGTAGGGTGTAAGGAGTAGGCGAGACACTCGTGATAGTCGATAGTCAGGCTTAGGTCTTTCTAGCAAGCTCAAGACTTTCGGTTAGGTGCCATTAAATAGGTTTTGCCCCAAAAATCATTTCCATAGGATGATTC
The DNA here is from genome assembly GCF_043159265.1 of Tasmannia lanceolata. Taxonomy (NCBI): domain Eukaryota; kingdom Viridiplantae; phylum Streptophyta; class Magnoliopsida; order Canellales; family Winteraceae; genus Tasmannia; species Tasmannia lanceolata. Next base: position 34,246,987 of record NW_027518692.1, read on the forward strand.
TAACCATCCGATCTAAAGAGGGACTTAGATTATGAAAACTTCTATAGATTGGACGGTTGGGATCATCTATGGAAATAATTTTTGGGGCATAACCTATTTATGTTGTGGCCCATCAATTGGGCGGTTTGGATCACCCTATGGTGTGGGATGTATAGTCCATTTTGAAAAATACAAGGTGAATTTTTCACTGCCCTTCTATAAATTGTGTTCAATTACATAAATACTTTTGGCTTTTGACTTAGTGGTCGGAAAGACCTATATTGTTTCTTCATGAGAAAGAGTTTTTATATGGTGTAAACCCATATACTCCACCATTTTTCAAAAAAGTATTGTACGGGTCACACCATAGGATGATCCAACCCGTCCATTAGATGAGCCACAATGCAAATAGGTTGTGCCTAAAAAATCATTTCCACAGGGTGATCTAATGAAATACAATGCAAATAGTATTGTACGGGTCACACCTAAAGGTTGACATTTTTACATTCTTCGCAAACAGGTGCGAATTTACCATAATAGGTCGACCTGCAAGTCGACCTTTATAGCATAGGTACAAACATGTTGGAATTTGCCTTGATAGGTCAACCTACATATCAACATTTTCACCATTTGACCAAACAAGTAGGAAGACCAATTACAGGTCGACCTTTCCACCATTCCGTCAGACAGGTGTAAAACATGTGAAAAGGTCGACCTTTACACCATTCCGTCATACATGCGTTCATAAATTCATTGCAACATTGACACCCAATGAAATACTATTAGATTGTGTGAAGCAATATTTCTACTCTGGAACCACTACATAATAGTAAATAGTAAATAGTGGTTCATAAGTATAATTAGTGATGCCTTGATATAATGAGTGCTTCTGAGTGTTTAAAACCCTATAAATACAGTTATTCTCACAAGTATTAGGCAATCTAAACTATGAACCATCATAACATCCGAGTGTATAGAAAATTATTTAACCCATTGTTCGTAAATTCATTGCAACATTGACACCCAATGAAGTACTATTAGATTGTGTGAAGCAATATTTCTACTCTGGATCCACTATTTATACCTTGGAACCATTACATAATGATAAATAGTGGTTCCTAGGTATAATTAGTGGTTCCTAAGTATAATTAGTGGTTCATCGGTATAATGAGTACTTCTGAGTGTTTAAAATCCTATAAATACAGTCATTCTCACAAGTATTAGGCCATCTAAACTATGAACCACAATAACATCCGAGTGTTTAGAAAACTATTTAACCCATTGTTTATATTTTCATTGCAACATTGACACCCAATGAAGCACTATTAGATTGTGTGAAGCAATATTTCTACTCTGGAACCAATATTTATACCTTGGAACCACTACATAATAGTAAATAGTGGTTCATAGGTATAATTAGTGGTTCCTAAGTATAATTAGTGGTTCCTAGGTATAATGAGTGATTTTGAGTGTTTAAAACCCTATAAATACAGTCATTCTCACAAGTATTAGGCTATCTAAACTATGAACCACCATAACATCCGAATGTTTATAAAGCTATTTGACCCATTGTTCATAAATTCATTGCAACATTGATACCCAATGAAGTACTATTAGATTGTGTGAAGCAATATTTCTACTCTGGAACCACTATTTATACCTTGGAATCACTACATAATGGTAAATAGTGGTTCCTAGGTATAATGAGTGTTTCTGTGTGTTTAAAACCCTATAAATATAGTCATTCTCACAAGTATTAGGCCATCTAAACTATGAACCACCATAACATCCGAGTGACAATACACCATACATCCAAATATTAGGCCATCTAAACAATACACCATAACAGTGTAAAGAGGATGATGACAATAACAAATGCCTAACAAAACCATAACAAATCCCTAACAAATAAACAAGATGATGACAATACACCATAGCATTGTAAGGAACATGTTAAACATATGCAAATGTATCACAATGGACCTACTTGAGAAGCTCAGGTTTGATAGCCAAAGAAAAATAAAAGATCCAATAAAATCTACATTTTAGAAGAGGGGAGTTTCACCCCCTCTGCAATGGAATTTCGTTTGGGTTTTTTACAAAGACAATGGAGTTTGATTTTGGCATGGGGAAGAAGAAGGTAAAAATGTCAAAATGTTAGGTGAAATGCATTGGGATTTGTTGCTTACTTTTTTAGAGGGAAAACCAACACAAGGGTCCAAAAACACTCATTGGATGCGTTTCACCCCCTTTTTGATAAATTAGCCAACTTAACCCTTTTTTGAGAATTTTCCCTTTTCAAAATGACACAACAAAATCGCAATATTTTTGAAAAAATTGGAGATAATTATGACAGCCTTATTTGAGTCGGCTAGGAAAATTACATGAGGGAACTCAGACAAGGTAAAAAGGGGTTAAGACTTCGGGCGAGCCAATGATTGATGCTGTGAACATCTCCATTGACTCGAACATGTCAAAGGAGTTTTCTATTGATTTTGTAGAGTAAAACTCGGACTTGGATGAGAACTCAGCCAAGGTAAATGGGAGTTCGAGTAGGTTGATGATTGACCCGGGCCCTCCTGGTTTGATGATCAGAACCATTCATCTGGTGTTCCTCCTAGATGGACCCCACCAAAAAAATCTCCCCAATTAGACAATGCCAACCCTTTGATTTGTAGCTTGTAAATAGTCAGATCATAAAATAAATCAATAGGATTAGATTGGGCCAATCATGGTACGGCCTGGACCCACTTCAGGTCGATGAATGTCATTTTGGCCATCACAAGTCCACCCTATTGCACTTGGTCCGACCCACTGTCATTGAATGATTCTGGACCGTTGATTAACCATGATGAAAAACACATCCTTTACAACGTGTTTAAGCCATTGATTTTTTTTTTTGCACACCTCAATCTTGCGACTGGGATCTCCTTTCGGAATCGGAGCTGGGCCCACTCGGTCACCCTCTAAGGGTACATTGGATCAATGGTGGTTACAATAACCAAACTATCTACAGATCAAAGGGTTGGGATTAAGAGATTTTTTTGTCTGTGGCCCATCACTGCAGGGCCCACAAGATGGTTTGGACTTTGGATTACTATGTAGTGGGCCCTACCTCACTGAGTATTTTTCCCTTTGACAGTATATTATCTATTGCCTTTAATTCTTTAAAAGTACAACAACGGGTCCCACATTGGGACATGTATGTGTGATCAGACCGTTGATCTAGTCTATCATCATGAGGCCATTCATGTGATCCTAGTCGCATGCAGGATCATGATTTTTGGGGCACGACCAATTTAAGATTTAAGTTGGAGCCCAATAAATGAATGGTTTGGATCATCAAACCATGTGGACCCCACTCTATTTTTTAAACTATACTTGCACCATGGCACCACCTTCCAAAGCTTGATTTTTTATTTTTTATTTTGTCTCGGCGGCATGAAATAGCTATATTTGTGATTCTCCTAATTAGGAATCTCCTAAATTAGATTTAGGGGCGTCAATGGACCCAGACGGTCTGATGGATAGTCTGAATCCAAACTTGAATAGATAGGATCCAGACATGGACATATTTTGGATCATCTTCGTAAGATCCAAAAAATTTCGGATCGTGATCAAGACATGGCAAGAAAATCCGATGTATAGTCATGATCCGAGGTCGTTTTACTACAATACCCTCAAAATATTTCTTATATTAAGTCTTAAAGAGGGGTATTTTCATAAAAATGAACTAAATATTGCTTAGCTTACGACTTTTCACTTCCCCCTTTTTTAGACTTCTTTTTCTCTTCCTTCACTCAATCAGTTTTTCTGCTTGTAAACTTGCCACTCACCCCTCAACAAGGATTAGTTACTTTTCAAATGAAGAAAGCTGAGATTTTTTGTTGTTCTGTAAGTAGGACCTAACAGGACACTCCAATTGACTTATTTGAAATGGATCGTGACCGGGACACAAGAAGCAGGATCCGAAAAACACTCTGAATCCTATCCAACCGATAAGGGAATTGAATGGATCGTGACATATGTGGACCCGATCCGACGTGGATCTGTTGACACCCCTAATTAGATATCTACTAAAATGGAAACTTCCAAATATTGAACCCAAAGCCCATAATTAGAAAGGTAGTTTCTAAATCCAAAAATTTGCCAAATTTCCAACTTGACTAAAATAGAATTTTCCTAAATAGAGGGCGAGGTTTCTAAGCTCTAGCTCAGCCTGAGCTAGAGCTCTATAAATACACCATCTCCATGTTGTTTCAGTCATCCAACCCATTCATTCTACATGACCTCACATAGATAAGGTGTTCCAAACAAACCATCTTCATACCATAATCCTAACCATTCAATATACAGAAGCCCATTTTCTAGCCATCCATTCTAAACCTCCACAAATCATAACCCTAACAATAACCTATAATCCTAACCATAACCCTAATCATAACTTATAAAATGAATGCGTTGGGTGAGTCAAACAACTATGTGAGTGGTGAGCTCAGAAACCTTTTCCTAATAGAAATATGTTAAAATTAGAAACTAGTAAAATTAGAAAGTTTCCAAAATGACAAGTGTTGGGATAATGTCATTTCATCGGCCTTATCGTCGATGAGGAGGTCTTTAGGTGGTAAATTTTGATAGCCCAATCATATATCTAAGATTTTCGACCATCGATCGGCTTAAGCTGACGTGATGCAACTGCACCGGCACCGTCAGACATATAACAAATATATATCTGATGATCAAGGACATTGATCTGGTGGGACACCATGCCTCGATGAAGGGATGACCCTGATTGCTAGATCACAACCTCCAAATAGACAATCATCGTAACAAGAAAAACCCTGAATAATTAAAAAAAATAAAAACAATTATGATCTGAAGAACTACATTTAAACCTTTATAGTACGGCCCACCATATCGTGTGCCCTGGTCCCATGCTCTATAAACATCCCATCTGTAAAATAAATGACGCCTGATAGATCAAGTGGCTAGGATCATTCGATCAAGACGGGGCCACGGCAATGGACCCGATTAAACTGGTTGAGATTAGCATGATCCGAATTCTTCATTTGGTAGGCACATTTAAGACTCGAAATTATTATTTGAAAAATAATAAAAAGACCGGATGCAATTGGGTCCATTGATCTGACTGGAGAACACAAATCCAATGCATTGCTGTGGACCCCACCTTCATCGGGTGATCCTAGCCTCTTACAGTTAAGAAAAGCCAACCCTTTTGATTTTATATGGGGAAGTGAATATTCATCATCGGCTTTGATTTTGGGGGCCATATATTACCTTATATATGCTGTGCGGCCAAGTAAATGAATGGTTTGGATCATAATATAAACTGGGCCCCACTGTAATTTTTTTTTTTTTAAAAAACTACTTCACGCCCATACAGCAGAACGGTTCCTACACACATGTAGATAAGTTATTTACACACTAGCTTAAAATACACTGGGGGCCACATTATTTGCGTGATCCAAACCATTCATTTTAAGGCCCTCACATGGATAGGTGTCTACAAAAAATCAGATCCATAGGATCATACTAACCATTCGAGCTGTGGAGGCAAAAAGTGGACTAATTTGTGAAGGTTTAAAGACATCCATTTTACCTCCACAACTCATAGGGTTGGCATGATCCTATGGATCTGATTTTTTGTAGACACCCTATCTATGTGAGGGCCTTTAAAATGGATGGCTTGGATCACCCAAACAATGTGGGCCCCCACTGTATTTTAAGCTAGTGCGTAGAGAACTCTCTACACATATGTGTAGGAACAGTTTTCTCATAGTTATAACTACTTTTCGAGTGAAAATCTCCTAATTTTCAGCACAAAAGGTAGAAATAAAAATCTGTTTTAATAGGATATGGGTGAGAAACAATTTTAACAGAATTACTCCCCCAACTGCTTAAAATAACAGAGTGATGATATTGGCACTCCCATATTTTGATAATTGCACTAACACACCTTGTCTTTTCTGATTTAACTGGCTTCCAAGAGCTTTTTGGGAATTGCAATAAACGTTTGACATCTGGATAAGTAATAAAAGACAAGGTGACTGTTTCTCTGTACAGAATCCAAACTCTTACTAAAAATAGCTTGGTTTTTTTTTTTTTTTTTGTCTATATAAGATCTCTTGTGGAATTTATTAGATGGGTCTTAATTGTTTTTGGATTTTCTTCTGCCTTGGGTATGATGAAAGGTCTTTGGATTTTCCTTCTTTCTCTTCTTCTCTGCTGTTTTTCTCTGAGTTTAGGGGAAGATGTGATAGTTACAGTGAAGGGGGTGACAGCCATTGCTAAAACAGATGATCCCTTTGTCTGTGCAACATTAGATTGGTGGCCTCCTGGTAAATGCAATTACAATCAGTGTCCATGGGGCCAATCCTCCATTATCAATCTGGTATACTGTTTAATTTGAATTTTAGTTCAGTTTTTTTTTTTTCAAAAAAAAATGATGTGGATGTATTAGTGATAAAAAAAATGTATGATCAGTGATAATAAAAAAATGTATGATTAGTGATATTAGATTATGCGAGCAGAAAATAAACTTGGATTCACTGATTTTTTATGTATGCATGGATGATTGATGTTAGATGGATTTGGTAGAGAAATAAACTTGGGTTTGTGATATGTTTGCAGGATTTGGATAACCCAATTCTACCAAAGGCTATCGAGGGTAAGTTGGACAAAAACTTAGGATTTTATTAATCCATGTTTAAGAACTTATTTGTTGATTGGAAGTCGAAATTCGACTAGTTTGAGTCTACTTGACAAGGCTGCAATTTGTGTCTGAGCAACGATTTGCTGATTTGATGATTGGCTTGATCGATTTTTCTATAGAATTGGGTGGGAATGTCAAGACTGGTTTGTTGATCAAGTTAGAGATTTAACAATAAGTACCAGTGAATTTGCATAACAAATTGTCAATAACAAGTTTTCAGAACCCTTTCTTAGTTTTCAGGTACTTCTATTTCATATTTGTTAGAAATTGACAGCTTAATTTACATTGAAATTTCAGCTTTCAATCCTTTGAGGATTAGGCTCGGCGGGTCATTGCAAGACCAGGTTCTGTATAAAGTAGGGACCACAGTTCGCAAATGCCCCAGCTTCAAAAATAGTTCAACTGGCTTGTTTGGATTCTCCAAAGGTTGCCTAACTATGGAAAGATGGGATAAGTTTGCTGGTTTTCTGGGTAACTCAGGGTAAGGATCTCTCTTTAACAGTTTATCTGTAATCTGTTTTTCTGTTTCAATATCTTTCTGCATTTTGTGTCCAATCTAGAAAGAAATGGCATGTGACACTTTAAAAGATGTGCTAAGAGGTGTATTAAAGATATAAGATATACTCTAAGACGTGTTTAAAAGAGGTTTTTAAGTTTATTTTCATTGGTTACAAAGTAAATGTTCTTCGTATTGGTGGTTTGAGAAGAAACTAAATTTTCCTTATTCAACGGTTGCAGGGCTAAAATAACATTTGGATTGAATGCACTCTTTGGGAGAAAAAATACTGAAAAAGATCTTTGGAGTGGTCCTTGGAACCCCTCGAATGCACGTGATTTCATCAAATACACTGTCTCTAAGGGGTACAAGATTGATTCGTGGGAATTCGGTACCTAAAATCATAAACTCTGTCCTCAAATTCAAACACCCATGTCATAGATTCTCTGTTTTTCTTCTCATTTTGACAACACATTCTAATTCCTATCAGGAAATGAGATATCTGGAAGTGGAATTGGTGCAAAAGTAGAAGCTAAGCAGTACGGGGAAGACATGATTGTCCTCAAGGGACTACTCAATGAATTGTATCAGAATTCTACAACACAACCACAGTTATTGGCTCCTGGAGGCTTCTTTGATCAGAAATGGTTCTCTGATTTCCTTCAGACTTCAGGCCCCAACGTCGTTGATGGAGTAACTCATCATATCTACAACCTTGGTGCAGGTTAGGGGGACAATTACTTGCAATATCAATTTTTTGGAAGGTTTTAAAGATGTTTCCCCAAGTGCCCATAGGTTTCTTTCTAGGAATCCCAATTGTACACAAAGCTAGCATTTTATGCAATGGTGTACCATGTACATTTATTCATCATATGGAAGTTGAATTAATGTCTGTGCCAACTTGTATTTAGGTGTCGATCCCAATTTAGCGCTCAAGATTCAAGATCCATATTTTCTCGATCAGATAGTTCAGACATATAGAGATATTGAACTCACCCTTAGGAGCTTTGCTCCATGGTCATCTCCATGGATTGGGGAGTCAGGTGGGGCTTACAATAGTGGAGGCAAAGATGTGTCACACTCCTTTCTCAATAGCTTTTGGTAACTGCTTACTTCTTTTTTTCTGTTATTAATTCACTACCATGTATATTATTTAATTTTGCTGGTGTCAATGCAGAGATAGGAGGTTTTCATCCTAATTTGCAGAGATAATTGTTTCAAATATAGGTCTCCATATTATCCTTTAGATTGGTCTGATGATGGGATTGACTAATTTAGCTGTTGTTTGTACAGGTACTTAGATCAGTTTGGTTTAACATCGGCATACGGCCACAAGGTTTTCTGCCGACAGACTTTGATTGGTGGAAACTATGGACTCCTCAATACCACAACATTTGTCCCTAACCCAGATTACTATAGGTGAGTTTTTCAAAATTAGAAGATCATGAGAACCGATTTCACTAATCATTTATCTGAACCTTCTTATCAAATTAAGATGTTGATAGAATTGTATTCTGTTTATTTTATCAGTGCCAAATTTCAGTTATCAGTTATCTGAACTTTGTTATCAGATCGAGAAGTTGATAGAGCTGTTACTCTGTTTTTTTTTATCAGTGCTCTTCTTTGGCACCGATTAATGGGAAAGGGTGTTCTTTCTACAAATCATAACGGTTCTCCGTACTTGCGTGCATATTCTCATTGTTCGAAGCAAAAGGTATCACTGTATAATTTTCTTGTCAATATTTCTTATTTTTCGTTGTTTTATCTACATTGCGGATTTTGCTTAAAAGCTATTTCACTTTCCATAGACAGATTACTTGGTAAAACTATCTCATAAGAAAATTATAAAGTTTTACGAGTAAAATGCATTGGTTGTGTACATTAGAAACTGTAATTATATTGCAAATACAGTTTATGTTCTAACATGTGCTCAATTTTTTACTCAGCCTGGAATCACTCTACTACTGATTAATCTGTCCAATTCGACTTCATTCAGTGTTTCGGTTTCCAATGACATGAACTTAGATCCACCTCAAGCTGTTACAGATGACAAAGATGGATCAAATTCACAGAGAGAAGAATACCATTTGACTGCAAAAGATGGCAATCTTGAGAGCACTACCATGTTGTTAAATGGGTACCCCTTGGAGCTTACAGCCACAGGAGATATTCCTCCTTTGAATCCTGCTCTTTTTGACGCTTCTTCGCCTGTAAATATAGCTCCCCAATCGATCGTTTTTGTGGATTTGAAGGACTTCAAGGCCCCTGCTTGTGCCTAAGGGAAACATTAGGGGGTTGGTTTCCAAGTACATTCTCTTTATTTTATAGTTGTCTTGAACTATACCTTCTGAGGCCAAGCTTGTACAAACTCAATTCATTTTTATAAAAGGTTCGCAGTAATAACAGTTATGGTATTTTATGTGAAGCTTTCCATGTTGAGTTGCAGAGGTATAACAGATATGGCCTTGTAAAGGACATTTACATTTTGAAGAAATAATTTACAAAGTGATTTATGCAGATATGAACCTATATTTTTGGTGTAAATTGTAGGGAATTTAACGGGGTAGAACTCACCCCTAAAAGCTAGCCATTAGAGGGAGGGTGCCCATTCCCTTATAACCCATCCCATCCATCTTAGTTTACCAATGTGGGACTGTTTTGCTTTTATGTGGTACCCCAACAATCTCCCCCTCCAGGCAGAAGCAACGTGGACCATCTCGCCCCTCCACCCGGTGGCAACATGGGAACCATGAGATATACTACACCGGGGTTTCCGAGATCTTCCCCGAGGGACATTCCCACCCTCGGAGGCAAACCGGGGTTAGCACACCCACCCTAAGCTCTAATACCATTTGTTGGGCAGCCATTAGAGGGAGGGTGCCCATTCCCTTATAACCCATCCCCATCCATCTTAGTTTACTGATGTGGGGCTATTTTGCTTTGCGTGGAACCCCAACACAATTTACCACTGATCCTTATTTCCACATGACTTGTCTCCTCTCATCTTATATTAATCATAAGGCAATTTATAAATGTGCCCTAAGTACATAAGACACAAATACAAATGCTATTATCTCTCACATTATCAAATTGATGTTCATGATCAGATAACATCAATTTCCAAACCAAAAAATTATGGCGTGCATTAGTCGCAGCCTTTGTAAAGATATCCACCAACTGATATGAAGTCGGAATAAAGAAAGATCCAAGCACGAGCATAATGTTGATGAATATAGTGACAATCCACGTCAATGTGCCCTGTCTGCTCATGAAAGACGGATTAGTGGCAATCTTAATTGCAGTCTTGTTATCTCCATAAAGTGGAATGGATGGAGAAATATGAATGTCAAAATGTGAAAGGAGAAAACAGAGCGACACAGACTCATTGGAGGTTGAAGACATGGATCAATACTATGCCTCAATTAATGACATCGAAATTTCTTCTTGAACTTCTTTAAAATCAAGGAATCTCCAAGAAAGATGCAACTTGTGTAGTGGATCAGTGAGTGTCAAGACATTGCCCAATCGACATGTGCATACACAACCAAGCCAAGTGATGATGACAATGGAAAAAAGGGAATTCAGCCAATCGTCCGATGTAAATATCTTATGATGGATGCAATGATGTAAGTTGTGATGTATGAGGAGAGAAACAAACTGACTCACAACTTAGATGGAAGTAGATCGGAAATTTAGAAAATTCGTCGATGTGTAGACTGAAGGAATGATTCTAGGTCATCAAATTCATATCATATCATCTCCTAAAATAATAATAATCTACATAGATAACAAGGATAGTGATGCCCTTTTTCTTCATAAGTGAATAAGGAGTCTGCTGAAGCACTTTGTTGAAACTCATTCCAAACTCTATTGTCTTGAACTTCAAAAAGTAAGCTCGAGGTGCTTGCTTTAAATAATAAAGGCGGTAAAGAGACTTTTACACTCACATACTAGAGGTGGATGAGAAGGAAGAGAGATAGTAGGAGGTGATGTCATGTCCAGTGTCTCCAATAGATCACCATGCAAGAACGCATTCTTAACGTCCATATGAAAAGGGGCTACTATCGAGTAGAAGAAATATGAGTCACCTTTACCACAGGGCAAAAGATTTCTTCATAATCAATCTTATACTCGTGTTTATACCCTTGTGTCACTAAACAAGCCTTTTATTTGTCAAGACTACCATCAGACATGAGCTTAATCAAATAGGCCCACTTACTACCAATCATCAAGGAATTTAAACTCCGAAGGACGAGGAACCAAATCACATGTATTGCTTTCATGGGAGAATTTTTGCTCCTCATCCATTGTCTTTCTGCAACACTGCTGCTTAATGGATAACTTTATAGTTAGATGGAACACGCAATCAAGATTGGCAAACATAGCATGAGAGAACCAACAATAATGACTATGTGGGTGAGATAAACACTAACAACAACGTAAGGAAACCAAGTCAGAAGAATAAAAATCTAAAGGAGTAGCATGCAATGGTGAAGGATTACATGAAAGAATGATAGGCAAGACTTCATTCTTTGAAAAGTGATCACAGGCTTTTGAGGAGAAGCAACAATTAGAGTAATCTCATCAGTAAAGAAAGGTAAATACGAAAGAGCATAAGGGGAAGTTGAAGAAGAAAGGGTATTAAACCAAACCTTTTCCAGCACCATAACCAACAAAGACATATTGAGTAGAATGATCAAAGATTCTATCCCTTTCAAGGGAAGGAAGAACAAAACATACACAACCAAAAACATGAATCAGACCCGACACCGAAATGATTTTAGAGGGTCAGGATCATCCAATAGAGAGATTTTTTGGGGCACAGTCTATTTACATTAGGGCCCAACAACTGAATGGTTTGGATTTGCGAACAAAATGGGTTCTAGTGTATTCTTTTTAAAAAATGCTCACCTACACATGTGGGTGATATAGTACTCATGTTTATAAACCATTTAGTTTGTCGAATCTACGGTTTGTCTACATATTAGAGGGTTAGGATCATCCAACAGAGATGATTTTTTGGGGCCCATTGAGGCCCAACGACTGAATATGGTTTGGATTTTCGAACAAGGTGGTCTCTAATCACTATATATTTAAAGAAAAATGATATTTTCATCCAAATCATGAGGTACAAGTTATCCAACGTTTGACACACAACAATTCATGATAAGATCTATAGCAGAATAATTCTTTAACTTGTCTTACGAGGGGGAAACGTAATTCTGCAAAATAACTATATATCTAAAGAAATATGATATTTCGACCTCCTTTTGTTTGTCTTTTCATAAAAATGACTTCATTGCCATCCCTAGTGTCGTCTTTTCATGAAGAATCATTTAAAAAAAAAAAAAAAAAAACCTAATGAGGTAGACATGGAAGAAAATGATCCATGTAAACGAACCCAACTAGTGTTAGGATTAGACTTAGTCAATTTGAGCCGGGTAGATTCTTTCACCTTGATCATGAGTTGAGGTGGAAATGTTGGGAAAGTATGTGAAAATATCGACTCCTATAATGATATTTAAATCAGCAGCGAGTGCAAGTTGTGCCTATTGCTTGTTTTTTAAGAAATAAGTATGGAAACTCAGCGTAAAAAGCTACTGGAAATTTGGAACGAAAATTCATGCCGCATTCTTTTTGGTTTTGCTTCTTTCGACGTTGAATGGGGTGTTTTACGCCCATTTTTTAAGTGAAATATTTGTTTTACACCTATTTTACATTGAAAGAAGTGGAGCTTTTGTGAAATACCATTCTTCTTAATTTTCCTTCCTAGAGTGTGTTTGGATGTATGTAAAAGTAGAAGGAAACCAAATTCCCATTTATTTACTTTCGTTTTCCTTTTGCCCTGACAGGAAAGTCAAACACTACAAAACAACTTGCATTTGGATGTGAATAGTAAATGACAACCAAATAAGGCCATGGAATGTAAAACATGGACTTCCCACCTTTTGATTCCTCCAAACCGGTCATTGAAGTGACGGAATTAGAAAATCACTTCCAAGAATGATTACCAAATGCATCCTTCCATCATATTCCCATTCCGCTTTTGATTATGTAACCAATCAGATGGGGGACTCACCGAGTCGACTCGACTAGGCCATTAACTAGGTGACGAGTCAGGAAGACCCTGCCAAAATTAAACTGATGAGTTTTTGCAGGTAGACCCAGCTTTTTAAAGAAAACTTGAGCAAATTTATTTGCTTTTCTAAAAGTTCATTGCATTTTAAAATTTTGTTACCAATGTGCGCAATAAACTTGACTCACTAGTTGACCCACTGAGCCATTCTCAACTGGACACCGGACTAACTGCGTAGGGGTGCAACTTGGGTAGGGCTCAACCTGAACTCGATGGGTTCAACCCGATTTTGGCTCGGGTTGAGTTGGGTTGGGTTGGGATTCCCAACCCAACCTGATTTAATTTTGGGTTGGGTTAGGGTTGAGGCCTTGGCAACCCAAAGAGGCCCGACCCGAATCCCGAATCCGACCTCCGCCCTCTAATTGATTTTTGTTGGGTAATGTGTTTTTTTTTTTCCTGTTTGGCCCTATGTGAACCCTAGCCAATCCGATGGACTCGATTTCGGGTTAGATGGGTTGGGTTAGGGTTGACCGTCCTCAACCCAAGGCTCGGGTTAGGGTTGAGGGAATGCTATCATGGGTTGAGTTAGGGTTGGACTCAAGCCAACCCCAGTTGCACCTCGGTTCCGGGCCCAGTATCAGTTCATCCTATCTGTACAGGTGGCATACACGAACACATGGCGATTAAAGCCATTATATAAGTGGGCCATAGGCCGAAGATTGCAACATTCGAACGATCTTAACCGTTGCAGATCATGGCCCACCCTTAGTAGGTTCATAGGCACGTGCCACGTGTACGTTGGGAGATCGTTAGGCATTGGCCTCGCGCCAAATATAGTAGTATATATAGCTCACTATTTCTTCATTCTTCTTCTCCCCCTTTTTAGTCGTACCTCTGCAAACCCTACAAAAAACCTAAGTTTGAATTGCTAGGGTTTAATGGAATTACTAGGGTTTATTTCCTCGGAGGTTTGATCGCGATGTAGGAGCCTTTGATATCTTCGTGAAATGTTGAAAATTCCCCTGTAGAATTCATTGTATTTTTATTTTATTTTTGAGTTATTAAAACCCTAGTGCTCTCTTATAAGGATTCCGTTGGTTTTTTTCGCAACTATTTAATGATCATTGTTCTTTGGAAATGCAGCAGATTTTGGTAGAATTGGACGAATTAGGGTTTTGAAATGTTAGGATTTATTTGAGATGTAAAAGATCGGTTTGTGATGGAGAGTGAGGGAGGAGGAGCTGGTGATGATCAGGGATCGGTCTGGTTCGAAGTGAAAAAGGTTTTATCATCTTCCTCCTCTCTCATTGATGATCGAGATTTTGTTTTAATGATGAATTTGTCTTTTTCTATATGTAGAATGTACTTATTTATCTTGCACGCCTTGAACTTTTTCATTTTTTTTTTCAATCAATGAGAAAAACTTGTTCAAAATTAAACGGATTACAAATAAAATCCAAAAGAAATACCTTTAATCCAGGTCGCATATGGTTCGAAATCCTTTAGTGACTTAAGATTGGTGCTGGATATTTGTGTTCTAGTGGAGATGGATGCACTCCACATATATGCTAAAAAGAAGTTTGGAAATGTCCTAAAATCTGGGATACTTGGGCTAGAGAGGCTAGGGTCTCTTAATCACCAGGAAGAATTTAGGCCCTGTTTGGATTTCAAGAAAAAATGTTTCCAATTGAAAAAATTTCTTGGGATTTTTTTTCTTCTTTTCACAATTTAGAGGGAAATGATATGATTATGGTTAATTTAAAGGGATATTAACATAAATTAAGGTCCCTCTAAGTAAAAAGTGAATTGGTTTGGTTTAAGTTAGTCATTTTTTATGCGTAAAAATGTAAGAAAATTTAGAAACGTTTTTCCTTTACAAACTTTTTTTAAAAAATTTCCTGCAATCCATACAGGGCCTTACAGAATTCCATTCAATCCATACCATAGTATGAGGAAGTTTGGTTATGAGCTGAATTCTAGTTCTACTGCCACAACAATGACCTCGATAATTGTCAGTTTGTCTGATAGTATAGGACAATACAAAATGATGTCTCCTTCATTGTTTGATCAGATGCTCCAATGTTGCTCAACGCAAAAACGCTCTTACGGCCATTCTATTGGGATGCACAAATGCGATCAGAATTGAGTTTCGTACATTTCAAACCCAGTTGGGCCATAGAATATCCATTGAAACAAGGCTGAAAAATTGTTTTCTTGGATGTCTTAAACTATTTCTTGACGACACTCAACTGAAAAAAACCCGATGAGGATTGTAGAATTGCACTCACTGCATATAAGCTCTTTGTCGTCAAAAGAAACGGACACGTCGTAGGCACCTTAACTTCGTTTTTGTTTGTTTGCTACTCCGGTAATGGTTCAGTTTCTGCTTTTTTTCTTCAAAAGTTAAGCTCTTTAATCGATATACACACTTGAAATCATTTTTTTGTGTTGAATTTTTATTTTCCTTTTTCTCCATTTGTTTTCTTGTTTGTGCTCTTTGATACTCTACATTGTATTCCGGCTTGAACTGTGGTATTTAGGTAAATACAGATTTCATAGTTTCTGATTTACTCTTTTGTGTTCTTTTTTTCATTGATGTCCAGAGGCATCGAACTGGCTCCAAATTTTCTATGCAAAATATTGTTGGGGCATTCTCAAACAAAACCCATTCTAGTTTTCTACGCAATCAGGCCCCATCCGATGAAAAAGTCGTGCATTCACGAAGCAGACGTCGATCCTTGCCCGCGGGCAGGTATTTTGCTACCCATGCAAAGGTGGGCAATGAAAGTTCTAGTTCCGCTTCAAAAGCAGAACAGGGCGCACATTGCCTTGATAAACAAGTAACGAACATAGAAACTGAAGTTCCCAAGTCACCTTATAGTTCCAAAAACATTACAGATGCGGAAGGTGGAACTCAAACTGTTCAGGAGGTCTTGCAAAATGAAAAGTTGGATAAGGTTCCAAAAATCAAGTGGGGTGATCTTGAGGATGATGCTTTGGAGCTGCACATTTGTCATGGACTTTCAGATGCTTCTAAAACCAGCTGTGGTGATATTTCAGATGATCACTTGGCGGGGCATGGAAATTTGGAAAATGCTAACGGCTCAGTATCACATGTTTCTTCTTATGCTGCTAACCAAGAGGAAAAAACAGTTCTAATCTCTGAAGATGCGAACCTGTTTCCAGAGGGTCGTTTGGTAAATACTGATGACTCAGTGTCACTTGTTCCTTCTGATGATGCTACAAAAGGGGAAAAGGAAGCTCTAATGTCTGAAGAAGCTAAGCAGTTTTCCAATGAAATGGCTTTTACTGTGCGGGCGGAATCTATCAAGGAGAACTGTAAAGAGGCTAATGAGATCTCTTCTGACAACTTGGAATTATCAAGTTCTGATGGTAAACTGGCATCTCCAATTAATGATGATGAAAATCTTGAGGAAACTCACCATAAATGTCTAGAGCCAAGTTGCAATGAAGCAAGGGATGATCCAGACTCTAATGATCCATTAAAAATGGTGTCTCCAATTAAAGATGATGGAAATCTTGAGGAAACTCGCAGTAAATGTCTAGACCCAAGTCGCAATGAACCAGGGAATGATCCAGACACTAATGACCCATTTACTGAAAATCGCCTCCCATCAATTGTTGAAATTGGAATGTTGACAACACCTCAGGTGCCTCCTAATGATTCTAAAGATGGTTCCGTGGACATTTCTGAAATTCTCGTCATCAATCAGGTTTCAAAGAGCCAATTCATGGGTGCCATAGCAGAAGCTGAATCAGGGGAATGCAAAGAAAGATTTCGTCAGCGACTTTGGTGCTTTCTCTTTGAAAATCTTAATAGAGCAGTAGATGAACTTTATCTTTTGTGTGAACTTGAGTGTGATGTGGACCAGATGAAAGAGGCTATACTTGTTCTTGAAGAAGCTGCTTCTGATTTCAGAGAACTAAAATCTAGAGTTGATGGATTTGAGAACCCGGAAAGGTCCCCTTCTCAAACATCACAAGATGGGACTCCTGTGAACATGAAGACTGATCATCGCAGGCCACATGCCCTTTCTTGGGAGGTCAGCATGCTTACTATGTTTCTTTACTGACATGTACGTGTAATTCTCTTGCAATGCTGCTACTAATAAAGCCACATGCTTAACACACTGGTAAATAGTCACAACCACACATTTGCAAAAATCAAGGATGCTTATAATGAGATTGGTGGAAATATAAATTATTAAATAACACCAACTCTAACAGCTTAAGCTTTTGGAGTAACTGGTTGTTTCACATGGTATCAGAGTGGCAGGTTCTGGGTTCAAAACTCACAACTCCTTGATATTAACGTGTAAGGCCAACCCAAAAAAAGGAGGGGCCACATGTGAGGGGAAGTGTTGAAGTATAAATGATTAAATAACGCCAACTCCAACAGATTAAGCTTTTGGAGTAATTGGTTGTTTCACAGAGATGAAGTGCACAAGATAAAAACAAATGCACCTATGAGTAGAAAGCTATTTAGTCTCCACAGAAGCCTATTATGCAATTTATTTTTCATCAGGTGTTTGTCTAGCCATTCAAAACAAAAGTTGCTTGACTAGGTTCATTATACTTTATATGTTTTGCTCCTAGAAAAAAAGGGATTGCATAGAGCGATGTTTGAAAACTTAAGCATGGACTCATAGGCAACTGACATGGGCTAGTCAACTGGGCAGAGTCACCATTATTTGACCGAGTCAAGATAATGCCATAATGGGGCTGTGCTGTGCATTGTAGCACTTCAGATTGTAACATATATTTTACATATTTATTGATATTCTCTTGTAAATTATGGGGGTAGATAGAGTCCAAGGCCTCTTTAATTGCAACCTCTTTTACCTGGTCACTTTTAACTTCAACTTCCGAATTATTTATTGTTTACATACATGGATTTAAATTTCAGTTTTGGTTCCAATTTCGGCCTTGGCTGAAACCGGAATTTCAGCCGAAATCGGTAAAAGAAATAATTAATTAATCATTTCAGAAATTTCGGTACTTTCGGCCAAAAATTTGGTACTTTCGGCTGAAATTTTGTAAAAATATTAATTTATAAAAAAAAAATGAATTTCTCTCGGAAATTTCGGCCGAAATTTGGGTTCGCGGAAATTTTGTTTCGGTCCCAATTTGGACAAAATTTAAAACTATGTTTACATATTTACACGCTTTTAGTAGGGGTTTGGATATGTTAACCGTAATGTCAACATGCACAGTTCTGCATAAATTCAAAAGCTGATTTTTACATTTCTTCAAATATTCACGCATTTTTGCTTGATCAAGTTGAACAGCTCCCTTTCTTCTTACATGCAATTGTATGCTAGATTTATCCTAAAATATTGGAAATATCAAGGGTTATTTAGTATGACCTGCTAACAGGCATAGTGAGTACATGTAGTGATATCTAGTTCTCTACTCCTATCCACTTACTCTTGAGTATTCTCAAATATAATATAAATAATTGTATGCAGGTCCGGAGAATGACCACCTCACCTCACAGAGCAGAAATACTGTCTTCATCTTTGGAGGCCTTCAAGAAAATTCAGCAGGAAAGAGCCAGCAGACATTTAGCTCAAGGTTCAAAAGGCCCAGTACCTGCGTGTCCATCTCCTCAGCATGTTTCTACAGATCTTCCGAGGAAGCTACCTGGAAGAGGTACAACAACAAATGCTAGAGAACCCAGGATGAAGTCGAGAAAGCAGACTGGAATTTTGGGCCTTGGTCAGGGGAATACTGGTGGAGAGAAGCGGAATTTGGAAACAAACAGGTTGAGCAAGGCACTTTTACTTCAGAACAGCCGCCCGCCATCTCAAGGCTCATCGGCTTCTGATTCCATTGCTTCTCAAGTAGCTTTGAAGGATGACCCCGCCATTTCTGCTGCCGGAAAGTGCAAAAAAGAACCACTTGGATCAATTTCTGAAATTGAGAAGCAGATAGGTAAGAAGGATACAGTTTTGACAGAAAGTAAGGTTGAGAAATATCCGAAGTCCACAGATACATTCAAGAGGCAAAACCCTCATGATGAAAAAGAAAAGGAGAAGGAAAAAAGGAATACTGCATCATGGAAGGCTATGGATGCTTGGAAAGAGAAGAGGAACTGGGAGGATATACTTTCATCTCCTTTGCCGGGCTCATTTCGGGTTTCACATTCACCTGGTATGAGAAGGAAAAGTGTGGAGCGTGCACGTGTTTTGCACGATAAACTAATGTCTCCTGAAAAGAAGAAAAAAACCGCTTTGGACATGAAAAGAGACGCAGAAGAGAAGCACGCACGAGCAATGAGGATTAGAGGTGAGCTGGAGAATGAACGAGTCCAGAGGTTACAGCGTACATCGGAGAAATTAAGCCGTGTTAATGAATGGCAGGCCGTCCGTAGCTTGAAATTGCGAGAAGGAATGTATGCCCGCCACCAGCGTAGTGAATCTCGTCACGAAGCCCATTTGGCTCAAGTTGTAAGAAGGGCTGGTGACGAAAGTAGTAAGGTTAATGAGGTTCGTTTTATTACTTCTTTAAATGACGAGAATAAAAAGTTGATGTTGCGTCAGAGACTTCACGATTCCGAGTTGAGAAGAGCTGAAAAGTTACAGGTGATTAGAACGAAACAAAAAGAGGATTTAGCAAGAGAAGAGGCTGTATTGGAACGTAGGAAGCTCCTCGAAGCAGAAAAATTGCAGCGTCTTGCGGAGACACAGCGTAAGAAGGAAGAGGCTCAAGTAAGACGAGAAGAGGAACGCAAAGCTTCGAGTGCGGCCCGCGAGGCTAAGACTGTGGAGCAATTACGGAGAAAGGAAGTCCGAGCGAAAGCTCAGCTGGAGGAAGCCGAACTTTTAGCGCAGAAATTAGCGGAGAGACTTAGTGAAAGTGAACAGCGGCGGAAATTTTACTTGGAGCAAATACGTGAGAAAGCTTCAATGGAGTTTAGAGACCAGTCTTCACCTTCACTTAAGCGATCTTCAAACAAGGAGGGCCAAGGAAGATCTGTATCGACAAACAGCCTTGAAGATTATCAAACAAATTGCCTTTCAGGGGTAGGAAGTTCTGGTCTGGGGCTTGGCAGTGCAATATTGCAGCACTCATTAAAACGAAGGATAAAAAAAATAAGGCAAAGACTTATGGCCCTGAAATATGAGTTTAATGAGCCTCCGGTTGGAGCTGAAGGTGGCGGAATTGGATACAGAACCCAAGTGGGAGCGGCGAGGGCTAAAATAGGAAGATGGCTTCAGGATCTTCAACGGCTTCGGCAAGCCAGAAAAGAAGGGGCTGCAAGTATTGGATTAATAGTTTGTGATATGATTAAGGTACCATTGCCTTTATTTAGTTTCTCTCTCTCTCTCTCTCTCTATATATATATATATATATATATATATGAGGAAAGTGTTGGTGAGCTTAAGCTCACCAAACTTATGGTGCGCTTAAGCTCCCAATCACATGGGTCCCACATTTTCTTTGATGATCCAAACCATTCATTTGCAAGGCCCTATCATAGATAGGGTGTGTACCAAAAATCAGCTCGATAGGATCATCCTAACCCCTCATTTGTGGAGGGGAAAAATGGGCAGATTTGTGGACAAACAATGTCTGTCCATTTTGACCACCACAAATGGATGGGTTAGGATGATCCTATGGAGCTGATTTTTGGTACACACCCCATCTATGTAAGGGCCTTTCAAATGAATGCTTTGGATCATCCTAACAAAGTGAATGGGGGCTTAAGCGCACTATAAGTTTGGTGAGCTTAAGCTCACCAACACTTTCCTCTCTCTCTCTCTCTCTATATATATATATATATATATAGAGAGAGAGAGAGAGAGAGAGAGAGAGAGAGAGAGAGAGAGAGAGAGAGAGAGAGAGAGAGAAAACGGTTCCTACACGTGTAGATAAGTTATCTACACACTAGCTTAAAATACAGTGGGGGCCACATTATTTGGGTGATCCAAACCATTCATTTTTAAGGCCCTCACATAGATAGGGTGTCCACAAAAAATCAGATTCATAGGATCATCCTAACCATTCGAACTGTGGAGGCAAAAAATTGACTAATTTGTGAAGGCTTAAAGACATCCATTTTACCTCCACAAATCGTAGGGTTGGGATGATCCTATGGATCTGATTTTTTGTCGACACCCTATCTATGTGAGGGCCTTTAAAATGGATGGCTTGGATCACCCAAACAATGTGGGGCCCCACTATATTTTAAGCTAGTGTGTAGAGAACTCTCTACACATATGTGTAGGAACCGTTTTCTCATATATATATATATATATATATATATCTTTCTTGAAAAGTTATTTAATGTATAATATTAATATGCCTACAGTTATCTTCGCTGGATTAAGAATTTTTTTTCCACAATTTCATCTATACTTGGTTAAGACTATCAATTTTTTTTGCACGTTCGGCGCTCCGCTTACCAAGTGGCCGACCGTCTTGCTAGGGAGGGAGTGTCCAAGGATGAGCTAGCACTTTCGATTCACTCCCCCCTTAGCCCTCTCTTTTTCTCTTGTTATTCATTTTATGTTTCTTCTTATCTGCTTTGTATCTTGTCCACCTCGGTCTTTTTTGTTTTCAATAAAATTGGCCACCATTATCAAATTTTTTTTTTACCATTGAGACGTCATAATTATACAAATGACATTTTTATGCAAATATCTTTAGTTTGAAATATTCTGTATTTCTGCACATTTGAGAATTGATTGTGACTATTCCTCTCTGGTATCTAGATGGTCTGATAACCATTTCAAAAATAAAAAAATAAAAAAATAAAAAATCTTGATGGTTTGATAAAATGTGAGCTTGTGCAAATATCTTTAGTTTGAGATATTCTGTATTTCTGCACATTTGAGAATTGATTGTGACTTTCTCTCTGGGATCTAGATGGTTTGATAACCATTTAAAAAAAAAAAAAAAACCCTCAATGGTTTGATAAAATGTGAGCTTGTGAATGTGCTGCTTATTGGAGGGCTGTTCAGATCGTATGCAATTGAAATTGCAACCTGGTCAAATTATGATTTATTTGCTGCTACATGAGTGGCATCCTTACATTTGTAATCCTTGACTTGGTAGACAATTTGGCATGAATGTGGATAAATTGCCTTAAGTTATTTCGGTTCTGTGTAGGCTTTAATTAATTGTTTATTGATAATCCCTAGAGATTCAATGTCGTATATATGGCTGTTTCAAAACTCCCCGAGCTGACTTCCTTTTACGTTGGCCGAGTTCTTTTCCGAGACTGCGTTTTTTCCTTGCCAAGTCAATCAAAATTCACTTAACTTTCCCGATTATGACTGCATCAACGGCGTACTTGGCCGCACCGCTCCGTGTCAACTAGGATTTGCTTTGGCAGCATTTTGGTCTGCGTCCGCATTTTGAAACATCGATATATACGCCATAGGTCTACTAGGATTTGCTTTGGCCACATTTTGGTCTGCATCCTAGTTGATTACTTAAAACACCTGTCCGACAGATTGGAGAGTTGGGATCATCCTATGGAGATGACTTTGCGGCACAACCTATTTAAGTTGGGGCCCAACAAATGGATGGTTTGGATCATCTAATAATGTGGGTTCCACTGTAATTTTTTTGGCGTACTTGCATTAAGTGTGGACACTATATAAAAACTCAGGGTTTATAAGAGGGTTAAGGGTTGCATTAGGGACAGGAGAGACCTTGTTGGCAGGGGGGAAGGTAACGAGGCAGTGGTTTTTGGCCAAGTGCCGAGGAGTAAGACAGCATAGGGGAGAGAGGTACCATCCCCAGGCACCCTCACTAAAAATAAGGGGCAGTTTCATCATCTCCATTTTCTTTTTCTTTGTATACTTTTAGTATATTCTTTGCTATTTAATTTTTCTATTAACTTAAACAAATCAGAGTTTCAAAACTTGGCCTTGGATGAGAACTCAACCAAGGTAAAAGGGAGTCGACTTGGGCAAGTTGATTATTGGCGACAAATTTCTATTAGCTCTGGCGAGTCAAAGCATTAGCTTGGGCGAGTCAAAGGGAGTTTTAATTGTGTTAGAAATGGAGTTAGGGTTAGAAGAGAGGAAGAAGAAGAAGAGTAGAGAGATGGAGAGTCTCCACTAAGGGAGCTCCTCATGTAAATGATGTATATATAGCTCAACTAGGGCAACATGTGTACAAAGACTATACTACCCTCTACAGTACATGTAATACATAGGCTGCCCTTACTTATTATTCAACACCCCCCCTCAAGTTGTATATACTATGGAACTCCAGCTTGGTACAAAGAAAACTATAATAAACAACTAAAAATAACCATACAACAAAAAAGAACAATAATCTTATGCACAACCAGCTTGGTGCAAGACTCCCTTCAAGCTGGTATGGTGAATACATCATGACAGACATAATAATAAAAAGCAACGACCACAAGAGTACAATAGGGAGATCAACGATCATAAAAAAGAAGCAGCTCCCCCCGAATCAGCCATGCAGCGAGAGCAATCAGAACAGGGCCTCCTCCCCCTAAATTAGAGCACGACTAACATTGAGATCAATGATTAAACAGAAGCGCCGTAGCGAACAATGGGGAAGTACTACGAGTAGAGACATCCACCCAGCAACACAATGCCAAGAGAAGAAGAACAATCACCGGAAAGGTGATCGGAACGAACCTATGATGGGTACACCATCGTTTAGAGACAAGGTTGACGGTGGACACCGTCGTCTGGAGATAACCAACCAACGATGGGGACACCATCGTCTAGAGACAAGGTCGCGGGACACCATCGTTTGGAGACAAGGTCACGGGGGACACTGTCGCTTGGAGATAACTAATCAACGATGGGGATACCATCGTCTGGAGACAAGGTCGACGGGGGACACCGTCGCCTGGAGAGAACACCGATTAGCTACTGCGGAAAGCACGTCGCCTGAGGCAGATGATCAACCAACGATGGGGGACACCGTCGCCTTGAGAAACCACCGACTAGCAATGACATAAAGCATGTCGTCACGCCGCCTGGGGCAGAGATAGGCTGAAAGCCACGCTAACGACCAGGCATATAGCCGGACAATGAAAAAGTGGATTGCAACGCAAACCACGATGAATGCGTAAAACTATGCAAAGGAACAACACACATGTAGAAGGAACCGACGAAGACAATGTGAAGAAGGAACTAACAATGTGAAGGACAAACAATGCGAAGAAGAAACCAAACAACAAGAATGGTGAAATACATCAACTAGACAAGGAAAGGGAACCACCACCAACACACTCCCCCTCGGGCGAGACTGGATGAGCCCGGAGACAACAAGACAAGAAAAGACAACAAAAAAGACAACACCAAGATAAAAGGGCGGGAGGAGCGAGGGTTACGGGATTTTGCTCAAAAGGGGAAAGTTGCGTATGGGGGGAGCGAGGGTTTAGGAAATCTTTTGCGTGGGCCAAGGGAGAGAAAATAGGGCTGTGGGAGAGATATTTTAGGGATTTGGCATGAAAAAAAAGGAGGGGAGATGGCATGCATACACAAACGTGACAGAGAGATGCGAGAGATGAGGGATGAAATGGTGAATACTTGAGATGGGAACTCTTCTTCTTTCCTTCTTCCTAGGATCTTTGCTCTGATACCATGATAGAAATGGAGTTAGGGTTAGAAGAGAGGAAGAAAACAGGGAGTAGAAAGATGGAGAGTCTCCACTAACGGAGCTCCTCATGTAAATGATGTATATATAGGCCCAACTAGGGCAACATGTGTACAAAGACTATAGTACCCTCTACAATACATGTAAAATGGGATTGACTCGTGCAAATCTATGATTGACTCAGGGAGGTTTTTTTTTTTTTGAATGGTTGACTCAGGGAGTTTTTAAACAGTGAAAAAAACTGATTATTATAATATAATATGTCATTCAATATTATAATTTCACCGTAGAGATTTGTCATCATGATTGGTTATCCAGAGTTGCCTAGTGTGATCCCTAGGCATCTCTTTCGCTTCATCTTTTATATTATTTATTTCACCTGCTGGCTTTGTTTTTTTTTTGAAATAGCTTTAATTTTTTTTTGAAATAGCCCTGCTGGCTTTGTATCTCATGATTTAATCTCCTCCTACTTGAGGCCTTAAAATTTTTTAAACAATAAATTTCCCACAACAGCTAGACTTTCTGATTTCTGTGAGACCCTCATCCGGCCCATGCCACCTTTACAGGATTTATAGCTACACTAACCAATTACTTATGCCCAACAAGTGTGTGTCACCTTCATTCCCTGAAAACTGGCAACAGCACATAACTCCTGCCATCTGTCAAGCTTTTCAGTATTTATTGCTCATATCTTTGGACAAGTAATATGGTTGGGTTTTGGTTTTCCATATTTCTACATATATCTTCATAAACAGATGCATGTGCCATGACCATGGACCAAAACCATTTTTTTTTTTTTTTTCAAATTTAGGTCATTTCGGCCGAAATTTTTACAATTTCGGTCAAAATGTGACCATTTCGGCCGAAATCTGAAAATTTCAGATTTCGGTCCCAACCTAAATCCGAAATTGATTTCGGATTTTGGCCGAAATTTAAAACAATGGCCATGACATTTTTATTTTTTAACAAGAACTTTATATGAATCACTCAATCTGAAAACATGTACACAGTGCCTTATTTTGACAGCTTAAAGTGATCATCTTGTCTTATGACACGGAGTCTATTACACAGGTGCTTTGTTGGATTTTCAAGCCTGGCTGCTGTTTTGCGTAATTATGGATTTGTTGGTAATTGCTCATTCTAAGTGTGCTCCCCCTTGTTCTGTTAATAGGTTGTCTTTTTAGCCTAGATATGTTTCCTGCTAATGTGCATGTGGGGGCCATCTCCCCATAACTCCTACAGGTTGTCAGCTAAATCTGGTTTTAGTATCTGTCTGTCCAGTTTATTGGTTTATCATGTCTGATTTCTAAGATAAGTACATGATCCACTGGAACTGATATTAATAGATCTATCGAGGACCTGTATTCACTTGCCATCTTATCTTACCCATTCTAGAAACATGGATCTTCCAATTCTGATAGCATTTTCTCCAGCATGTAAACTGTGCTAGGCCTATAATAACCTTTCAAATTGCTCTAGGTGATTTTAATACAGTTGTTTCTCATTGGTAATGTAAAATCTGGTTATCGGTTTGGTTCAATATAAGTGACAGTGTGGTTGTTGCATGCTTTTACTCTATGGAAAATAGCATTTTTACTCATCTTCAATAATACTATTGATGAACTCCATACCTTCTAGTGCACTTTTTAATATTGGGGATGCTAGATGTGACATTTGATTTTGGTTTTGGTTTGGTAATATGATTTGCATGCTTGGGTATTGGGTACTTCTGTTCATGAACAATTTCCATTTCTAGAAAAATTAAAAAAAAATAAATTCCATTTCTGATGTTTTCCTTGTCAAACAGTTTTTGGAAGGAAAGGACCCCGAGCTTAATGCATCTCGCCAAGCGGGCTTGATTGATTTCATTGCTTCTGCATTGCCAGCCTCTCACACTTCAAGGCCTGAAAATTGCCAGGTGACAATATACCTTTTACGACTTTTGAGAGTAGTGCTATCCGTGCCTGCAAATCGGAGTTATTTTCTCGCACAAAACCTTTTGCCTCCAATTATTCCCATGCTATCTGCAGCTCTTGAGAACTATATCAAGATTGCCGCATCATTGAATCTCCCCGGTGGCACTATAATGTCAAGTAAAACCTCAGTCGAGAATTTGGAGTCAATGAGTGAAGTACTGGATGGATTCTTATGGACTGTCACAGCAATTATTGGTCATATTTATTCAGATGAGAACCGACTTCAAATGCAAGATGGTTTGACGGAACTGGTAATTGCTTATCAAGTTATCCATCGTCTGCGCGATCTTTTTGCCCTCTATGATAGGCCTCAGCTCGAAGGATCTCCATTCCCTTCATCTATTCTTCTTAGTTTAAACCTCTTGGCAGTTTTAACATCTAGATCTGGAACCATTTCTTCCATTGATTGGGGATTGTATCTCTCTAAGGACTCTGTTGGTGTTGGCGATTTGTTTGTCATCAATGCCACTTGTGAACATTCTAGAATTCCATCAACTCAACAGCATGTAATTACAGACATACCATTGAATGGACCTGGTCAGATAAATGGGGAAGAGATGCCTAATGTATCAAAGAACAGACCATTAGATGAACCTTGCACGAGTAGGTACGAGAATCCATTATCCAGTGGGGGGGATTCTGGAGAAGTGCCTACTGATATTTCAGTTAAGTTTGACAATGTTGGGGCTTCTTCGCAAAGATGTACAACATGTATTTCCAGTGAATCCCAGAAAAGTACGATAGAGGAGCATGCCAAGACCTTATCTTGGAAGGATGATAAGGGCAAAAATGAAATTAGTGCAGAACAAAGTACTTATTTGAAGAATATAAATGACCTCTCAGAACACGCAAAGAATGAAAATAGGCAGGGTATCAGCTTGAAGCAGCCAGCAGCATTTCTTGTGTCTGCCATATCGGAAACAGGTCTTGTTAGTCTTCCATCACTGTTAACAGCTGTATTGTTGCAGGCAAACAACAAATTGTCGTCTGAACAGGTAACTTATTTGTTAATAGAAATATTCAATCTCACCAATTCGATTCATATTACTAAGTTTTATTTATTTTATTATCGTACATAAAATAAACATTTACATTGTAGGCATGGAACCTTAGGCTGTCTTTATTTTTAATTCCTGATAGTCACCTCTCATCTTTGACTCATATGCCGTCTCTTGTTTATTTCATGCCCATGGTTGTGCTTGTTCTAATTTCTAGGAGTTGTTTATGGACTGTCAAGCCCGGCAGGTAAGCAGATAAAAAATTCTGATTTGCTTTTATTGTCAATTCTCATTGAAGATGTACCATAAAGTTTTATTTGTCGTTGAGCTAAAAAAATTACCAAAAAGGGTAAGAGTAAAAATCCTTCGGTAAAAAGGAAGTGGTTGTGCAACTATGGCTGAGCTAAAAAAATAGATTCCTATATTCAAGGAACAATAAAAAAAGAGAAAAGCAAAGTAAAAAAATTGAATAAAAAGGAAAAGGTGGTAGTAAAACTTATGACTAAAATGGTGCTAGAAAACATCCTTCATAAGATAAGAAGGGTGTCCTATGATGAGAGATTAGCCTCCATTAACAGATTTCTAGAGAATAGTAGAAATCGGAAAAGAACATGGGATGTCTCGAAGGAGATGGCTATTTCTTACTTGGAGGAGGAGATTGAATCTCGAAGAAGCCCGGGGTTCCTAAACAATAACCCGGAATTGGCAACTTTACCGACGTCATTTCTACAAAGTCTTCTTTACGACCTTGGTAAATGCTCCTCTTAGTATCTAGGAGGTGGTTTTGGTTCTGATTTTCGTTTGGAAGTTTTTTGGGTTAGTTTTTGGCTGGGGCCAAATTGAGGTGGGCTATAGTATTGTCCCCAATTGGTTCCCTGTATTTCCTTGGTGATGGGCAGTGTAAAGGAAAGGAAGGGGGAATGGTGAAGGTACTCTCGGCTTGTTTAGTAGATGAAGAATTTGAAAGGGAAGTGAAATAGTTTATCGGCATGGTGGCAGCGTGTGGAAGTGTGGACCTACCTGTAGCGGTTGACTCAAAAGATTTTCTTTTGGTTTTTACCGACCTAGGAGTATGCTCCTGGCCACCTTTAATTGATTCTATGTAATGCAAGTAGGGACCCCTGGTCCCCAATGTAATCTTCATAGTATCAATGAAATTGTCAATTTTCAAAAAAAAAAAAAACTTATTACTAAAATTATAAAATAGTATTCCTAAATTTAAGAAAAAGTTAAAAAGATTCAAAGAAACTTTTTTGCTTGATATAAAAAAAGTCATCTCCATTTCTAAAAGACAAAAAAAAAAGATAAGTAAAATAACTTCCCATGGGGATGGAAATGGAAACATTTTGGCCATTTTAGAGAAATTTAAAACTATGTTTTGAAGACATTCTTATAAATAGAAAGAATAAAAAAGAAAAATGGATCAAACCTTTTAGAAAAAAGTCATGTTTATTGAGAGGAAGAATAGAAAGGAGAAAATGAGATGAAAACGTAACAAAAAAAAGAGATTTCATTTCAATTCATTTAAAAGAAAAAGGAGAAAAAGAGATAAAAAGTAACAAAAGGTTCCAACGAACTTCTTTTTGTTAACTCTTGCAGTATCCTCAAGTAGTAATTCTTCTCCTCCAGCAGAAAAAGAAAGACGTCCTCCAGGGCGAATGAGATACACTTGTAAAGCACTTTTCCTTTGGTAGATCCAAATGGGAGACTTCTTCCCGAAAGAAGAAGACACATCCTAAGAGCTCTTCTTCTCCGGGAGATCTAAAAAGAGGCTTCTTTCGGGAAGAAGATACTTAAAGCTTTTCTCCTCCGAAGCTTCAAAAAAAAAAAGCATCCTAAATAGAGGCATCTTCTGGGAAGAAGACACTTCCTTAATGCTTTTATCCTACGTGGATTCCAAAAAAGAATCTTCCTCCAGGAAGAAGAAGAAGACACATCTTTAAAGACTTCTCTCATACGATATTTCCAAGAAGAAACATACCATCTTTGTGAAAAAGAAGATATATCCTCTAAGCTTTTTTCCTCCAGAAGATCTTAAAGAGAAGCTTCTTCGATAAGAATACACATTCTCACCTCTGAGAGCTCTAAGAAGAAAGAGACTTCCTCCAAGAAGAGGATTTTTTTTTCCATAAAAAGGAGGATTTCCTGGGGAAAATCCAAGAAGATGTTGTTGACGAAAGAAAGACAACCTAAGAAAAATCAAGAGAACTTCACCGAAGACGATCATTCTTTGGGTTAATGCTTCTCTGAAATTAAGGATTGAAAAGCTGATTGGTTTGCAGGTACAACATTAAGGCCATGTTCGGCAACACTTCTCATTCTCGTCTAAAGAATCGGGCGGAAACGAAGTGATGAGAAATTTTAGAAACGGCTATTTATCGCTTCGAGGAATCCTATTTTTTAGTTGAAAAAGTAGCAGAAATTTTTGAAACTGACCTTAGCGGGTCACGCAACCGAACATGATTTTTGAGATTTTTTTGGCTTTCATCATTCTCCACCGCTAAAAAAAGGGGAAATCCCGTAAAAGAATAGTTGCCGAACACACCCTAAAAAACCTGCAAATCACGATACCATTCTTCGTTAGAACAATCTCTTGCATGAACTTGGTCGTAGATGTTCCCATAAGCCTCTGACTTGCTCCTCGCTCCAATAGATCTTCAGGCAGTTATGTCTACAAAACAACTGAAACTGATCACATTGTGAATTATCACACTGATCGACTTTCAAATCATCACACTGTAAGATGCGAGGGTGACCTCGCCAAAAGAAGTTCATGTCACTGCTCTGATAAATATGTAGATTGTATCTACGATAGACATTTAACAACTGGCATCTATCTATCTCCATAATTGTCACAAATGTAGATCTGGAGATACTAAAGATGGATTAATAAATATCTTCCTCCAGGAAGACATATAAAGAGTGCCCCATTTCACACGGACTCTAAAAAGAGACAAGTTATTAAAAATTACTCATAGGAGTTCTTCCGGAAAGACTGCTTTACAAAAACTGAGTCAAATACAACTCAGAGATTTTCCTCTACAAAAATTCTCTTAGAAAGTCATAAGTAAATTTTTATCGAGATTCTCTATAACTAAAAAGGACCACTCTCCCAAGAGGACCTTTTTACAAAAATGAGTTTTAGGAGATATATATTAACGGCTTATCAATTTATTATTTATGTTTAGTTAGAAGTGTTTTCTTTCTTTGAGAAATTTAATTGACGAGCATTAGATTTGGGAGTGCAAGTCCCCACCAATTTAATTAAACCTCTTCTTGCTAGAGAAATTTGATCTCAATGTGTTTATGTGTAATTTTCATTTCATGCTTAAAATTTCTGGCGAACAATAACAGAATTTATTTAATTGTTACTTTGGCTTCACTAGTAGATACATTCATTTTTCTTCTCTGGTGTATTATTGTAATTTAGATTTGTTTAAGATTCTTCCAAGTGTGACGATGTTTCAAGCTGTGGTATGAAACCAAGAGGACTTTTTAAGGATGAGTATCACAAATAATAGTTGCGTTCTGATTTTTGAAATGCATTGAATGGCATGCAATAGTGTTTATAGTATATCCACTTGTTTGCAGTTTGTACAGTTGGGCATGTTGGGGTTGCAACAGTAAAAACAGGCATCCAAAGTTCATATGTTTTGCATGAAACATTATGTGCGTGTATAAATGTGGTTCTCAGATGCACTTTTTAGGGTTGATACATTTGATAGATTCTTTTTTGTTTTTTTGTTTTTCTCTTTTGGACCATGAAGAATGTTATATATGTTTAGCATTTTCTCTAAGCATGACTACTCCATTTACTTAGCTGTGTTTAATTTCAGGGCGTTTACATTCTTCCATCTAATTTTGAAGAAGTGGCTACTGGTGTCCTAAAGGTTTTGAACAATTTGGCTCTCATGGATATTACTATTCTGCAGAGTATGCTGGTAAGTCCTGGTTTGTTTTATTGTTATGCTGGAGGGGTGATTTAGTGGTTTCTGGCTCCTATGTCCTAACATTGTTTTGCAACCTTTTCTAGATGTACATCTTATGGGTCACTTTTATTTCTTTCTCAACAAAATAACTGGTTGTATCTGAATTATTCACAGGCTAGGCCAGATCTGAAAATGGAATTCTTCCACTTGATGAGTTTCCTTCTTTCTCATTGCACTAGCAAGTGGAAAACAGCCACTGACCAGGTGATTTTCTGTATTTAACTGAATCAATCACAACATGTGTGACATTGCCGACACTTTGACTTTGTTGCCGACACACGTGTCTTGTCCAACACGATACGCTTGTCGACACTCCATTGGACACTTTTAAATGTACTCCTAGAAGTGTTGGACTTAATGTGGGCATGTGGTGTTTTGCCTTTTTTATTATTAACTCGTCCTTTATTATTAATTCTTCTTTTAGCTCTTCTTTAACTAATTTTTGTTGTTCTATCCCTCTCCATAAACAAACTCTTGTCCCAATACTATATTCATTGTATCATATTGGTCCCCCTTTCTCGCTGTATATTGGAAACGGAAGAGAACAAGATTAAATTGATGAATATGTTATTATTTGATTATCTCATGTTTGTTTTAGATTATAGTTGATTAATTAAGTAATTTATATTGTTATAAATTATGATAGTAATTAGTAATTTTATACATATGCATGTGTCATAATTTCTAGTCTTTTAGATGTTGACATGTCAGACAATTCGTATCCATGTTGAAACTCGACACACAAATCTCTATCCACAAATCATGATTATATATACTTTCTATTCCACCTTTGTCCTTGTTTCTAAATTTTGGGGGTTTGCCTTGCCCCACACTTTGTATCCGTATCGACTTGTGACACTCGTTTCCGAGTCCATTATTCCATAGTTTTACTACAAGTAATGTTTTGGTATCAAATATCGGCCTATTGGACACTTTTTAGGAAAGATCTTTGGTGGCGCCTATCGAAAAACCTATCCATTGATTGGGAAACTTGTAGGGTGGCATTGATTGGGAAACTTGTTGGGAGTTAGTGCGGAATAATTTCTAGGATTCTTCTATGCTCTAATTATTCATCAAGAGGTTCCCTAACCGTTACTCGTAATTTTTACAAACTATAATATAAACGTAAAATAGAAAATGGAAAATCTCCATCAGGTGATGTGTTTGATCATTGATCTCTCATCATTGGATCATTGCGAAATGACTCATAGTAGAGATCATCTTTAATTTGATGTGCTTTCAACTGTTGATTGGATTTTGAGGAGGGACTCAAATTAGAGATCATCTTTAATTTGATGTGCTTTCAACTGTTGATTAGATTTTAAGGAGGGACTCCCCGAAGAGATCAACTTCGGCATGGTGTTTCGCTGTTGGATTCTTACTGAAAGGTCTCTCAGGAAATAGCATCCTTGACTATGATTTGTGGACACGAACACGAGTGTCGTGTGTCGACACGGACATGGCAAACTCCAAAATGTTAGAAACTGAGACACGGCTAAAATAGAAAGCACATATATTCATGATTTGTGGACACGGATTTGTGTGCCGACTGTCGAGTTTCGACACGGGTACGAGGTATCTGAAATGGCAACCCCTAAAAATCTAGAAATAGTGTCACACTCATACACATACATACATATAAAGTTACTAAGACTTCTAGCATTACATTTGAAAGTGTAAAGGAGTATCGACACGTGTGGACACAGGTGTCGTGTCAGACACGACACGTGTGTCAGCAATAAATTTGAAGTGTCGGCCAAATCATAGATCCTTGAACTCACATAATTGGATGAGAAGTCTCTTATAAGCATGGTTTTAAATTTCGACCGAAATCCAAAGTTTTGGTCCAAAATTTCGGATTTTGGTCAACACATCGAAACTGAAATTCCTGAAATTTACCAAATTTCGGTCGAAATTTCATTAAAATATTAATTTTTATTATTTTACCAAATTTCGGCCCAAAGAAATGAAGTTTCCTAGCTTTTTACTGGATTTCGGCCAAGGCTGAAATTTGTACCAAATCCGAAATTTAAAACCATGCTTATAAGAGATCATCCTTGATCTGATATAAGCTCCACTATCGGATATTCTTTTGGGTTTTCTAGAAAAGTGTACCCTTGGTCCATATAATTTTCACCATTGGATAGAGGTCATCTTTGACCCAACTTGAGTTTCATCATTGGTGGAATGGTCTTTCAAGCAAGGGCATCCTTGATCCATATAATTTACACCGTTGGATCTTTGAGAATGACTCTGGAAGATCACCTTCAATGGGGTGTGAGTTTCACTATTGCATTTTTATGGAAAGGTCTTACAGAGAATAACATCCTTGATTCATAAAGTTTGAGGAATTTATCCATCATAGAGGACACCTTTTTAAGGATGATCTGGAGCTTAATCCATTTGGATGGTCATTATGTTGATTGGCTCAATAATTTGTAAATTGATTGGGCATTTGGGCTCACAATTTGTATGTTCACAAATGCAACAATTTTGAAATCGATCGACATCATAACTTGTAAAGATCCACCAAAAAGTGATTGAGATGACTGGATGAAAACACCTGAATATTGTGTAGAGTGTAATGTTGAATTTGATTAGCTGATTTATGCGGGTAATCTAATCACTGATATACCTTCTGGAGCAATTTGACATTTCATTGTATTGTATGAAAATTAAATTGGGTCGGGTACATGACCCAGAGATCGATAAGCACAACAATCAGTAGATTTCAAGTTGTAAGCCACTTGAAGGCTAAGATGACTTATAATTTGGGTTTTAGCAGTACATGAATCTAGAGATTGATCGTTCCACTGAAAAGTATCTTTCTTCTATTTTATGGTTGGATCACACGTTATTTTTAGACCATTGTTCTCTTTCTATCCTAGAGGAGGCTATTTGAGAGGATACACTGATCATTTCCTTTTCTTCCTCAAGGAAGGGAATTGTGAGATGAAGGATGTGGAAAATGATTTTCTTCTGGTTTCGTGAGGAAATTTGGAGGTGGATCTTGGAAATAATGACTTCTAGTTTTTTTTTCTTTCTTTGAGAACATAAATTTTCGCGCTCTCCCTAGGGTAGGGGTCTTTATATTCACAGGAATTCCCTTCTTTTTCTTCTTCAAAGATTGTATTTATTTTACTGTAAGTAATTCTCTTAGTAATTCCTCCAGTCGTTTGTTCTTCAAACGCTAGCCTGCAAAGTTTATATGATTTTCTTCCTTTCTCTATGTTTTTCGTCTTTTGGTCTTCTATGCTTCCTCACTTCTTTTGCTTCCTTTTAAGCGGTATTCGTGTCGTAGTATTTGTAACTATCAAGTGGTGGGAGACTTTTCAGATGGGTAAAACACCTCCTTCAAGCAACATACTAGGAATTTTTCCCTTTACTTTCTTCCGCTTGGATTTACATAGAGTTATGAGAGTTGTAATCAATTATCCAAACCAATGGATATTAGGTTTAGGTGGGGCGAAAGTATAGCCCAATCCCCAAGCCTTCTTGTGATATATAATATTTGCGTTTAAAGGGGTTCTAGGTAGGTCATGATTCTAGTGAAATCTTTGGGTTTGAAGGCATTCTCAGTGTCCATGGTATACAGTTGTTGCCCCCACCCCAGGCCTTTTTTTACTACTCACAAATATTTAAATGTGAGGAAATTTCAGGTTGGCACTATTATAGCCCCATCCCAAATGTTTGGTCAAGAGCCGCATATCAAAGAAAAAAAATTGTTGAGAGTGAAGCTAGATGGTTGCCCACTGTGCAATGTTATCATTCCGTGGTGCAATTAAAATATGCCCCCGTCCGTGGGCTAAAATGTTGCCCCACAATGCCTCATCCCCTTTCAATTTCTCATTCTTTGTTTTCAATAATCCAAACCATTTATCTGATATCCCTTGCTATGGATGGGCCAAGCACCAATATTCACCCTCACAGTATGATTCTAACCCTCTAATTTGTGGCAGTTAACTGGATGATCAGAAAATAAAAAACAATGGTTAGGATTCATCAGGAAAGCCTCTACAAATTCGAGGCCTAGAAATCATCCTGTAAGAGTGGATTTTGTTGTATGCCCATCTATTTCAAGTCCTAACAGATAAATGATTTGGATCATTGAACAAGTGTGCGCTCCTTTATACTTCCGCCCAAGGAAAGATTGGTGCATGCATAGATGCTTTCTGAAAGAAGAAAAAGGAAATATAGTCCAAGAATAAAGCCAAGCATGCCAATTGATGAACCCAAACAATCTAATTGATACAGAAATTCCTTTCCAACATTTTGGTACTCATTTGAATCGATGAATAAATTGATGACTAAGATATTTTCATGAAAGTTGGTAGAGAACAATGGGAAATGAAAAAACGAACTAAGAACATAAAAAAGAGTGAAATTTATAATATAATGGGTGACAAGAAAAAAGAGAGAAGAGTAGTCGGAAGAATAAATATTGGTAATTATCGGGTTTAGGGGTATGGAGAGCTGAAAAAAGAGTAAGGGAGGCAAAGGTGTTTTTCCTTGCATTTGGCTTTTTTTCTTTTTCAGTTCAGATCAATTTTTATTTGTGCATTCTTCCAATAATCTATTAATTCTTTTGTGAATTTAGACTCCTCTATTCTTGCTATTGTTCGTTTGTAGTTGTTGAGCTTATCTAAAGCTGGATTAAACTCTATTTTAGAGTTTACTATGATTTACTTATTGTTTTTTTTTCCATGGATACTTTTGTGTATTCTGCAACTTGTCTCAGGTTGGTCTACTCCTGCTCGAATCCCTATTGCTTCTTGGCTATTTTTCGTTGTTCCACCATGGAAATCAAGCGGTCCTTCGATGGGGCAAGAGCCCAACTATACTCCACAAGGTTAGTTTACCTTCCATGAAAAATTTCCCATCGATTTTATTTTCTGACCTTCAAGCAAATCTAATATGTTTGCCAAGGAAACAGGTATGCGACCTTCCGTTTGTGTTCTTTAGTGACCCTGAGTTGATGCCCATTTTGGCCGGCACACTTGTGGCCGCCTGCTATGGATGTGAGCAGAACAGGGGCGTCCTCCAGCAAGAACTCAGTATGGACATGCTACTCTCTTTGCTCAAATCATGCAGACAAGGAATCCTCACTGTTCAATCTGAATCTTCACCAACCAAATATAGAGTGATCGATGACCCATGTGATGTATATCAATCAGCCCCAGAACCTAGAAAGCATCAAGTTGAGCTTTCTGGAAAATCTAACCGTAGTAACCAGAGGAGCACTCGGGTTTTGTCGGGAAAAGGAGGTGTTTTGGGCAGCAATGGAAGAGTTGGAAAGGTAAAAAACCTAAGAGATAGTAAAGGGACAAAAACTTGTGATGACTGGGCTTTCAAACACAACCTACCGAGTTTAGAGCCTTCGTCTACTTTCATGTTGCACAGTAGGTTTCCTAGTAGCTTCATAGATAAAGCTGTGGAATTCTTTTCAGCTGGGATCCCAAATGTGTGAGGCAATGGCACCAATGTTTGCATAGATTTGTCAGCTAAGCTTGAATTGAACCTACAACTTCAAGGCTGAGGTGTACAATAGCCTCAACCAATTGAACTACAAACTCAACCACTCAGGTATCAGAATCTTTGCCTTTATATGTGGGGCTGACGAGAACATCTTCTTCTTCTTTTTTTTATAGAAGCGCATCTTTTTTAATAGCACATCTTCTTTTTTTCTCTTCTTACTAAAAATAAATTATATTACTTTTGTCTTTTGCCAAACATGCCATATGTTCCCTCCTCACCCCTCTCCTCCCTCCCTTTTTGGGATATATTAAATTCTTCATACAAGCATTTAAGTTGCATACACTGTAAAACCATGAAAAATCTTGATTCCAATCACATGCTATTCTGTCATGAAATGGCTTTTGCTTGCAACAATCCATTATGTGGTTTGGATTGATGATTCATTTTAGGGCAGGTGAGATCCATAATTGAACCTATAACTGAGATCCATAACAAAAAATTTCTTATATCCCCCCTTGTTAAGGCTGAACTTTGGTCATAGAAGCTGACACCATTAGAGGCAACGGAGGTGCAGTCTCTGTCATGATAGAAATCAGCATGAATTTGAGTTTTGAATTCCATTGGAAGAAGGATTTAAATGCTAGTTCTGTGAATTTTATGCAGATTGTAGTGGTTTGAATGGGAATAATATTTAGAATTGATATGGGTTTGTAATTGATATGGATTTTGAAAGGGTTTGTTGTATGGATCCATATCCATTTGAACTTGGCTTTCCCCTTGAAGAATTCAAGGGTTTATTTGCAGAATTCAAGGGTTTATTTTTCGTAATTTTCTCTTCCCTAGCTCCAAACACCCCCTTTTAATGTGTGGCCTACCCATAGCAAAAACCTATCAAATAAACGGTTTGGATCATTGAACAGTTGGAATCTGTAATTTGTGCAAGGCGTTTTGATATTTGCACTCAGCTCTTAATTTTAGAATCATTTTGAATAGAGCCTCCGAATGCCTTTCTATGAAATTCCCTAGCAAATCCAATATTATATTTGCGACATAAACTGATATTGGCACTGCAGTGTTTTAATAATTGCACTAACTTAGTTTTGCCTTTTCTTTTTAAATTGACGTACAGCTTTCTGGGAAACTGTAACAATCTTTGACAGCTGTTTAAACAAGAAAAGACAAGCTTAGTTTGTGCCAATGTTAAAATATGGCAGTGCCAACATCAGTAGCATTAAAAAAAAAATACTTATTCTGCATTTAGTTCTTCTTACATTGGCAGCCTCTGTGGTGATGGTTCCATGAAGAACCGAATACGTACAAAAATCAACGGTTTAGATTCTTATTGTGGAACACTAATTGAGGCCGGGCTAAGATCATCTGATCTAGGTGGGGCCAGGCCAACGCTGGACTTGAGATTCTGCAATTTAGTATGGCAACAATACTTTTTAGTGGGGGCCTTGGTGCAATTCCCTTTGTTTGTTATTCCATCAGAGAGTAATGGGGCCAATATCCTTTCTTCTATGGAGAAGGAATTTAAAAGGGGAAGTGAATAAGTGATATATTTGTCCCCTTTTCTTCCCCGGGCGACCTCTCCTCTAGTGTATATTCAGTACTCTCTTTACGCTACAGAGGGTGGTCATATATCATTTCCCTTTAAAAAATGGGGTTCCAATAACAAAAAGGGGATGTGGGTATCATTTTCCAAAGTGAGTAAGAAATGAGAATGATATAAGAAACAAAGGATAAAAAGAACATATGCAAGGCATAAAGATGAACATTAAACGTCAAACTCCCAGCACAAATTCCCATCCCTTTCAACAAATCCCTTTACAGCCTCCCTAAGCCTAGCAAGAACAATTGATTTTTAAAAAGATAACATTTCTACGCACAAAGCTAGCTTTTTAATGAAAATATAGCTAAAAAAGCATATAGAAAAAAGGAAGCGAAATCTAGGCAACAAGGTAAAGGGGAAATCCTTTACTTCATGCACCAACTTTGTTAGATCCAAACCAAGCTCTGAATGCAAAGAATATATCACCTTGCTTGCCCCCCCTTCCCCTATGACACCAGCTAAGACTAATAAACAAACCTTCACAAACCTTCCTTCCTCTCTTACACTGTTGCTTCAAATAAGCCTCCAATTGTTCTCCTCTTCCACATCCTCAAACCCAACTCTCAGAAGAAGCTAAAGCTCCAGAGGACACCCAATGGAAAGCTTGGTTAAACAGTTTAGGTAACTCTAAATGCGACAATGCTTTTTGCAAATCCTTATTTTTCGTAGCTGTTGAGGTGATCTAGCCTCCATTGCAGAAGCTGATTTTGATGCAATAGAGCTTCGACCCTATCAGAACTTATACCACCTCTTTGATAACTTTAAAAGGATAGATCTTTGCATTCATTAAGGCACTGCTTCTTTCGACGTAAGATGGGTGTAAGACAAATTTTACGCCCATTTTGGCATAAAACAACTTTTAACCCCATTTTTAAGTGGAAAAATGGGCATCTGATTTGTTTTACTCCCATTTTACGTTGAAAGAAATGAAGCCTAAGAGAAGAAGACAAAAAAAAGGAGAGAGAACATATTAACAAATTGTGACTCCTAGTTTTACCATAGTTATAATTTTTTTTATCTTTGATTTTGTAGGGAGGGAAAAAATCAATTGAACTTCAAAATAGTTTTTTTTATTTTTACCATAGTTATAATAGTTGTGTATCTTTTTTCTTTTTTTTGAATGGTAATAGTTGTGTTTCTATCTTCAAAATATATATTTAATGGCTTCTAAAGAGGCCTTAATATCAAATTTGTAAATAAGATTAACTTCAAATAATCTTAATCGCAAATAGGGACTGATCTTGATGTAATCCAAATAAGTCATAAGTTTTTTGGATTTTTCTGCATTTTTTGAAAAGGTACAATGCAAAGAATAGAGAAAATAAATATTAAATTTAAATAAAAAGATTATGGCTTGCATTTTTGTTCAATTACCAAACTCAATATTCAAAGACCACATAATACCATAAATATATATACACATATATACGAGGAAAGTGTTCCAGCGCTGTAGAGCAGGGAGCTCCCTCCGCTTTAGTGGCTTATAAAGCCTCCCATTCGTCACTTTTTTGTGGAAGCGCAAAGGTGGACCTGCTATACGAATCAATGGGAGGCTTTATAAGCCACTAAAGCGAAGGAAGCTCCCTGCGCTGCAGCGCAAGAACGCTTTTCTCATTATATATATATACTAGTAAAAACCTCGTGCGATGCACGGGCCGACAAAGAACTGTACGGACCACATCATAGGTTGATCCAAACCGTCCATGTGATGGAACACAACATCAATAGGTTGTGCCCGTAAAATCATTTCCATTGGCTGATCCTAGCCCTCCAATCTATAGAGGTTTCCATAATCTGCTGTTCCTCTGAAGGTGCCTGGAATTTGTAGATATTTTTAAAGGTGTGCGGAATTCGTAATATCCTCAAAAAATAATAAGGAAAAGTAGTTTTTTCAGTAATTGTCATATCCAGGTACTCGTTGTCCTTAATTTCCCTTATTATTTCTAACTTCTTTCTTTACGTATTATTGCTAGCCACCTTTCAAGAAATAGTATTTCGGTGCAGTTTTTCATCACATCTAATAAGACAAATCTCTGAATACATACAATTGCAAAGGATGGGCGAGACGTAGCGTTTGGAGAAGGTGGTTAGCAAATCAAGATTCAAAATTACCAGCAACGTGTTAATGCGACAGATTTTGCAAATAATTCCGAACATTCATACCTTTTTTACCCTCACATAGCTAGTATGTACATATATGTGGGGAAGGCAAAAAAGGGTAAAAATCATCCACATTGGCGTGTTAAATGAACAAAATTCTCTCCTTTTCTCTTCTGATATATATATATATATAATTTATTCGGGAAGCAAATATCTAAAACACTAAAAAGAGTAAAAACAAAATGATTTACACCTAGAATACATATATTTTTGTGTCCTTTATGTTTTATGTTCCTAAGTGGGAGTATTTGCACTATTTTCTTATAAGGTTGAATCTATTGACCAAATTATCTACACCAAGAATACATATTTTTTTTGTATCCTTAATGTTTTCTGTTTATTTGCAGTATTTTCTTTTAAGGTTGAAATATTGACCCTGACTTTGTCAGGATGAGATTTTCTGGTGTAGAACAGGATAACCAAGAAGAGTCCAACAAATTAAGAGAAAGGAGGATACCACCACAAAAATCACAATCCTTCAAAGCAGGTAGTCATGGATATTTCACATCCTCTTTGTTTTTTCTTTATTTTTTGTGTGAGAGGTTAGAGATGGGTGTTGGAGATCAAAAGTATAAATGGGATCCAGTGGCTTGCTGATTCAAACCATTATTTTCTGGCCCTACAATAGGGTCACACTCAAGATCCTAGATTAGAAATCTGAACCCACCAATTTGTGAAGGTTTTTGCATTGTTGCCTTCCTTTTCAATTTCAATCATACAAACCACAAGGGTTAGGATCATCAGATAGAGAAGATTGTTTTTGGGGGAAGAGCCTATCCATGGTGGGGACCAAAAAATGGATGTTAGATCACTAAACAGGCGGACTCTACCTGTACTTTTGACAGCCCTTATTCTCTCTACAGAAAGATTGGGCTAGAAACCAAATAATTTGCCCGTAAATCAACCATTTTCTTTAATAACAGTTCATTTTGATTTTCTATTTCCCTTTTTTGAATCATTAAAAACACATCTTTTTGCTTTTATCATGAACCAAAACCCTTCAAGATAGATGTTGCCCATCAAAGTTCAGTTTTTTCTTAGTCTTTTTTAAATGCAAACATTTCTACTAATTTTTTTTTTTAAGATTCTGTTTTTCCTATTTTTGCTGGGTAAGTTAGAATTTTACCCTTTGAATATCACACACTAAATACCCATTTTTCATAAGAGGGTGGAATCAAACCCAAAAACCTTTCAGAGCACTGGACCATTAGCCTACAGTTACAAATGCATCCATAGGAAAAAATTTGGAAAACAGACCTCTTCAATGTGTCGAATTTTACAGACAAAAAGAAGGAACAGAGCTGGTTCAGGAGGCAGATCTCTGGCGGAATGAGTCGAGAAACGAAGTCCAGCGACAAAGGTGAGTTCGAGACTGCCATTGCTGCAGCTGCATTCGCCATTACAACACTCGAAGAAGCAGACTTCTTGAATCAGAAAAGGTTGTCGACTGATAAATCGTCTAAACCCTCTCTGACGAAGAGCATGAGCAAGAAAGAGGAAGCCTCTATGGCCAAGACCAAGACCAAGAAAGACGATAGTGGGATCGGGCAATTCGACTATGGAAGGTTTACTAGACAGCGGTTTACTGGTAAGTAAGCAAATGAAGGTTAACAATAGGGAAATGATTTCAACACAAACATGTTTTGATACAAGACGCTCATGTTTCTTGTCTTTCAGCATTTAAAGAGCTGTAAAAGCAAAAGCACTTACCTGACAATTAAATACTGAAAGACAAGATACATGAGCGCATGTATCAAAACACAGTTGTGCTGAAATCATTTACCTAACAATATATAGGTAATTTTCTGTGAAACAACCAATTACTCCATAAGAGCAAGCTGTTAGAGTTGTTGTTATTTAACCATTTATACTTTAATACTCCCCCTCACGTCTGGCCCCGCCTTTTTGGGTTATGGCTGTACATGTGAATTTTTAATATCATGGAGTTGTTGGGTTTTGAACCCAAGACCTGCCGTGAAGCAATAGCTCTGATACCATGTGAAACAACCAATTACTCCAAAATCTTAAGCTATTGAGTTGGTGTTATTTAATCATTTATACTTCATCAAACATTTCTTCCCGGAGAAAAATAACAATCTGTTGTGTATCAGGGGAAGCTTCAATGAAGAAACCAGAAGTTGAGCCAAAACTGCCTGAAAAGGCGGCTCCTACAGCTCCAGAAAA
The DNA here is from genome assembly GCF_043159265.1 of Tasmannia lanceolata. Lineage (NCBI taxonomy): Eukaryota > Viridiplantae > Streptophyta > Magnoliopsida > Canellales > Winteraceae > Tasmannia > Tasmannia lanceolata. The sequence continues at coordinate 34,290,284 of NW_027518692.1, forward strand.
GGTCAATTTTAAGGCCCCATCACTCAGAAAACCTCCAACTTTCACTGAGAAGTACCAGGATTATAAAACAGGCAGTACAAAATCTGAAGGTGGGCCTGTGAAACAACCAATTACTCCAAAAGCTTAAGCTGTTAGAGTTGATGTTATTTATTCATTTGTACTTCAACACTCCCCCTCATGCGTGGCCCCCTTTTTTTTGGGTTGGCGGTACACATGGCACATGAGGCCCCTCTCTTAGGTTGGCCATCCACTTGGATTTTTAATATCAAGGACTTTGGGTTTTGAACCAAGGACCTGCTGTGACTCTGTGAGGCAATAGCTCTGGTACCATGCGAAACAACCAATTACTCCAAAAGCTTAAGCTGTTAGAGTTGGCATTATTTAATTATTTATACTTCAACAGGGCCAAAACCAAATGCTTCATCTCCTGTAAAACCTACTACGACTCAAGCAGACAGTGACAGAGGAAAGGCGGACACTTGGGAGAAGGCCGAGATGGCGAAGATAAAAACCCGGTAATTATATTGTTTCAGCAGTGCCATGGAGAAGTTACAAGACAACTTAAAATCAGGCTCTTAATAAAACACCAAGTTTTGATTCTTAAACCATGCTTAAATTTAACAGTAACTCTCCTTCAAATGCACGAAGCCATAGCCATGTTACTAGAATTCAGGTTTTCCCCATTTCTAATAAGCTAATGATTTCAGGTATGAAAAGCAGAGGACCACTATTCTTTCTTGGGAGAACGAAAAGAAGACAAACGCAAGACGTCGATTGGACAGAAAAGAGGTTTTTATAACTACCCTTGAAGCTTTGTAACTGAAATTTAATCTGATTATCAGTACTGATCATCCAGTTTTCTAATTGCAGAGAGAATTGGAGAAGCGGAGAGCAACAGCCTCACAAGAATACCGCAACGAAATAGCAAGAATCGATAAGATTGCAGGAGGGGCAAAAGCACTCACAGAGGAGAGGAAAAGAAATGAGGAGTCCAAGACAAGGGAGAAGGCTAAGAAGATCAGAACAACGGGGAGGATTCCAGCCACATGTTTCTGTTTTTGATTACACAAATCCAGTTGGTTATAGGATTGAAACTACAATTTGCCGGTCACAAAAATATTTCTTTTGCCATTTATATGCAATTCTGAGGGCATGCCCAATTATCCTCAGGAATAATATTGTATTATGTACAAAGAAATACATATGCACATGTATCTATAGTTCTATAAATGATTCAGTGTGGGTTCAGGAAGTAGGAAATTCAAGTAACCCAAAAGAAAGAGTGTGATATCACATGAAACGGATGAAAGAGTGAAATAACTAAGGGATTGTCCACCATCAACATCAATGAAACATTCATGGTTAAATCGACTTAACACCACCATATCAAATGAGAGAAAGAATTGGGTACTTGAGGAATTCTTTGGTGAGGATAATTTGGATCTTCGTATAAAATATGGAGCCAAACTGTTGGATTCTGAGATGTGACACCATTGTTTTAGCTTGCTGTAGCTGAAACGTGAAAATGACGCTGCTAAATCCAAAAATTATCAAAGTGAAGGGTGATGTGTCCCTCTTCCTAAATAATCAAATAAATATGGTATGACTAAACACAAACATCTTTTCCATACATTAGAGGGGGTAAGCATGCCACCCATCATATTTTAAATAATAAGACAACTTTCTGTCCTTTTGGAATGCTAAATAACAAAATTTGGAATGCTAACTAAGAAAATGTTGGCCTTCATGATTCTAGAATTGGTAGCAACTCAGTAACTTCATATATAATGACTTGGGGAAGGTTGCTTAACATCAAGAGTTCCAAAACCCTGTTAATTATTTTAATTCGAAGTAACCAAACTGCAGGTGTTATGTAACGAAAAAGGAAATATGACTATATTTGTGTTAGGGAAATGATATTTACGCCCCTTTTATCACCAGGGACACCCATTTGCCAGTGTACTTTGCAATCCAAACCACTGGATTTTTCTGACATAAAGTACATTAGGTCCCTTTTTGCCATTGATACACTGACGCTGGGTGTCCCTGGTGATGAAAAGGGGCGTAAATATCACTTCCCTTGTGTTACTCAACCAAGTCATTAATTAGTAAATATGAAATGGTCCCATCCTGATGCATGAGTTTCACTCAGTTAAGCAAGGTTGGGTGTTCAAAAGAACAAAGACCGCATTCAATGCAGGAGCTAAAGGTAGCAAAGGCATACTAATAAGATACAATGCAGATACAATGGCCAAATTTGGATAACTTGTTACCATGTTATGAGTATCAGTACAAGGTTTCAGAACTCAAACAACTTCTCAGAAAACAGTCTCAAACAAGATACAGGTAATGTCAAGGAGGCACCTCACCTTGTTCAGAATTTTTTTTCCCATTAGAAGGGACTCATACATGTTCTTGAGTACCACGTGCGAATACTCCTCTGGTATGGAAAGTTCTTAATGTTGATTGAGTCCTACTGCTTCTCCGACGCCCTTTTTATAGAAATATGGGACAAATTGAAGGAAAAGACTGACCCATTCGGTGACTTTTGTAGTCGCTCTCACTAAACTGGGATCTGAACTATGACTCAGATCAAGTTTTGATCCAGTTCTAAAAATCTCAGAGAAAAAAAAAACAGCAATCATGCTCGAATTTTAAAAATTGGAGCTAGAACATTGTTACCATCTCTATCTAATCAATATGGTGCCACAGAATAATATGACAACTCATCTTTTTTAATTTATTTTCCATGTTTTCTTTCCAAAAATCATAGATATCAGTTTTTCATTTTTTTTTTTCTAAAAGAATTAATCTCTTTACCTCCAAGCGAGAAGAACAATATGAGTACTCTATTTCATTTCACACTTCATATAAAATGCCCAAATCATAGATGTTGGTAGTCCATTTTATTATTACAGCTGAATGACATAAAAAAGCTTCAGATTCCCAAGTCAGCAGCATAGAAATTCAACAGTGTTTCATGCATTTTACAGGAAAGAAAATCCAAACTTAGTGCTGTTAATGAAATAGGCTATTGATATCGGCACTACCATGTTTTAATAACTGCACAAACTCAGTTTGTCTTTATCTTTTATAATTGGCTTCTGACAACTTTTTGGGAAATATAATAACCTGTGACAGAATCGACAAAATGATTTGGTGCAATCATCAAAACATGGTAGTGCCAATATCAGTAGCCATGAAATATTGCTGTACAATTCATGGGATGATTTGCTCTCCTTTTCTTAAAATTTGCAAACATTCTTCTAATTTCATATATTATTCTCAATGTAAACAAAATCTAAAATTTCTTTAAAATTCACCAGTTCATATTTAAATTCAAACAACTAAGACATCAGCTTCATACACTAATAAAAAAAAAAGAACAGAGAAAATGTCATCAATTCCCAAACAAAAAAATGCGAAGGAAAAAAAAGACAGAAACCCTAATTCCTCACCTGAGCGGAAAACTTTCTCCCTAAAAAAAAGACAGAAACCCTTAAAAAAGGAATAGAATAAGGCTATTGATATTGGCACTCTCATGTTTTGATAATGGGCCGAACTCATGTTGTTTTATATTATTTAATCAGTAGTCAAAAGCTATTTCAATTCCCAAAAGGCACTCAGTAGCCCAAATTAGTACCCTTTATCCACGACTTTGGATCAGGATTGGATTTCAGATGATTGAGAAGAAAAGGGAAACGCCACTTCGTCACTTCTTCCTTGGGATCTAAAGCATTTCCAAACAAAATAACTTTTCTAGAGCGATACGATGCCAAATTGAAATGTCATCACACGTAGAATGTAAACAACATGTCGACACACGACAATATGTGAACGACTCACCTTAAACATCGATGCACGAAAACGCAAACAACACGGTCAATGCGCGCATAATGCAAACGATTCAGGACCAACATACATTTGATTAACTTGCTAACAAAACAACAAAATAAATGCCTGCGCGAGGGATAGGGGACCTAAAGAGAAAGGCTCACCCGAGAAGATGAATCGATTCCGTCGTGTCTTTTAAGTCTTTGAGGACAAGCTACAGCTATGAAAAGAAAAATAACAGTGCAGAAAAGTAAAGATAAATGTAAATACTATGACATGTTTGATGTTAATACTGGCACCTATTCTTCCCAAGTAGTCATATTCCTAATCCTATTTATAACTTCCTTTTGTAACTCTGGTCCACGTCCGTGAGTGCAGATTTGCTGTAAGTGCCCACTTTCATTTTAAATTTTAAACTTACACTCGTGGGAGAATAATTGTTGCCTACATCTACTTAAAATAGTGATACCTGGTGTGTAACTGCTTTGACTCCAAAGAAAAATTTAAAAATGGGTGCAAATATAAACTCAAAGTGACTCTCACCCTCACTCTCACTCTCACTCTCACTACAACTAGGGAGCTGAGCCAACAAAGAGGGGCCACAGGACATGGGAAACAAGAGAACATTTCAACAGTGTGTCGGCGACACTTGTTGCCCCCATCTATTTACTATTGTTTGCTAACTATCAGACCTGATGTATGACACCAATGGTCCCACCTGGTTGGGTTGTAACGTGACCCATCTCTTAAAATCACCCTTATTTTTAACTTGACTTACTACTCTCTATGTGCATGAGGGAGCGAGAGGGAGTAAGGTGAAAAAATTGACGGGAGTTTGACTTTTTTTGAAAGAAAGGCATTTCGCGGCCCGCTTTTGCATGAGTGAGCAGCCATCAATGAATAAGACAAAATCTGTTGAAAAGTAAGGCTATGTGGCTGCTCTCTCGTGCAACAGCCGGCCTCGAAATGCCTTTCTGTGGTGGTCCCTAGCAAATCCCTCAAAGGGCAAATACTTCCCCTTATAATGAATGCATTATTGCATTATGATCTCCCTTCAATACTTCCATGAAAGATCTCTTAAGAGGGCAAATGAGTTCATCCTTAGTGGAATAGTGGGGCAAGAAGACCACACCTTACTTTGGGAAGTGATATATTCGCAACAGTAAGATTGCTCCATTGTGACAGTCACGGGTTCAAGTCACGGAAACAGTCTCTCTGTAAAACAGGAGTAAGGATGCGTATATCTAGCCCTCCCCAGACCCCACAATGGTGGGAGCCTCATGCACTGGGCCGCCCTTTCTTTATATATTCGCATCATTTTCTTCTCCAGGCCACCCCCTCTAGCTAGTGTATTTATGACACCACAGAGGGGTGGCCCGGGGAAGAAAGGGGGGAGGAATATATCATTTCCCCATATTTTTATCCTCATTTGAAGTTTAAAATATTGTGTCAATGGATTAGGTCACACAGAGACACTCCACATGTATATGTTTTTTTGATGGGCACCACATGTATATTTGTCTTTGGACATACTCCTATTAAAGAGGTGGTTGGTTCATAAATATACACACACGCACGTGCATACGCATACTTAAAAAGGACACACATATATGACAAGAGATATGCCAGTAGTGTGTGGGCCTTACCACCCAAGACCGGATAAAATGGTCCCGATCGTCCCTACCAGAGAACTTTCCGGTAGGGTTAGTTCACATCCCTACACAAGACTAGGGTTTGAATCTCTGATTTGATTTACCAATCAACTTGCATTCGATATTTAGCTTCATTTATACAGAGAATGTATATGATGGGTGGCCGTGAAAACACGTGAAGTCTAAAAAAAGTAGGTACGGCCCACTTTTTTTGATGATCCAAACCGTTCATCTGTTTGGGCACACCCCAAGAATCATTTCAATAGGATGATCCTAGCCCTCCAATCTGTTTAAGATTCCATAAATGATTTTTGGAAATCTCCTTTTTCAGATCAGTTCAGATCGGAGGGTATGGATCATCCTATGGAAATGATTTTTGAGGTACAACCTATTTACGTTGTGCCCAAACAGATGAACGGTTTGGATCATAAAAAAAAGTGCGTCGTACCTACTTTTTTAAACTTCACGTGTTTTCACGGCCACCCATCATATAAATTCTCCATCATTTATACATTGCATAACACAAAAGGAGAGAAAAGATAATTTCACATTGAGGTGTTATTTTATGATTTTCTTAGTGTTTTATTATGAGTTTGAGAGACTTAAATTTGTCTTAAGGAATTTATATGTTTATGATTTTGTGTTAATTAAAGACTTTATCAAATTGCTCATGTAACTAGAGGAAAATGCCAAAAAATTGAGTTGAGATTCTTCTATAGTAATTATGAAAGAGGACGTCTGGGACACGTGGCAGCAAGATGAGGACCTATACAGCTTATTGAGGATGCCAAGTGGCAGGATGTCGGCAGGACCATGTGTCAAGACAGAATCCGGCCCCACAAGGTAACATATTATATTAATATCAAAGATAAATTAGGTTGGAAATCTGTGTCGGGTCTCATACCCCTAAGCCAGTAAGCCCTGACCGGTAAGGCATTAACCTAACACTCGGGGTTAGATGCTTGTAGCCAATATAAATTAATTCTTTAGTTGACAAGCTTAATTTTACTCATTTCGAAGTTTAGACTAGTTTGAGAGCTTAGTTTGTCCTTACTCCTAGATTTGTGTTATGTGTCACTCCCTCAAAAGTCCCAAGAGGACTTTATTAGATGAATAGCATTCTATCCATGGTAGAGTACCATCGAGGGGTGCAAGTTTGGCACTGTGAGCCTGGGCCTAGCCTTGAGCCCGAACACGGTTTGGGCTGGATTATTTTCCAACAGTGAGGATGGGCTTGGGTTTACTTTTGTAGGCGTGACCTGGGTCAAGGTTGAGGTTTTTTAAGCCCTGACTCACAGGGTAGGCCTCGGCTAAGATAATGGGATCTAGGGTTGGACTTGGGTTTTGAAAAGCCCGGCCCAACCCGACCCTATTGCAGCCCTAGTACCATCCTTAGTGATTGAGCTTCTAGCTCGATCGCTCAAGGCTTTGTTTTTCAACCCTAAGGTGGGAGGTTTAATCCCAACTCACCCACCAAAAAATAGAGTACAGAGATGTTTACTTTGCAAATCTGTTGAGACTGTAATTAGTTTTCAGTATATTTCGAAACCCTAGTTCTTTTACTTTCCCGACAAAAAGAGGGAGAGAGATGTTGACTTTACAAATCCACTACTAAGACTGTAATTAGTTTTCAGTATATTTGGAAACCCATGTTATTTACTTCCCCGACAACCAGAGAGATAGAGATAGAGGGAGAGTTTCTTGCCACCACAAGTTCTCAATGAATGAGTTGTACATAAGACTTTCTTGAGAGGGAGGGAGAGATTCTTGCCACCACAATTAAGTTCTCTAAATGAATGACTTGTAAATGAAACTTTCTTGCGTTTGTGTGCGAATGAGAGAGAGAGAGTGAGTTTCTTGCCACCACAAGTTCTCTCAATGAATGACTTTGTAAATGAAACCCAAAGAGATGAAAGTCCCAAAACACATCTCTTCTTCACTTCTCAATTCTTAAAGCACTGGCAGAGAAAATTACTTTCATAGACTTTCTTGCTACCACATGTTCTCTCTATGGTCCCTGTCAAATGAATGCGACATGTAAAGAAGCCGCCAAGAAGGAAATATAAGGCCCCAAACCCATCTCTCTTCTCATTTCTCAAAGCCAGAGAGAGAGAGAGAGAGTCATGAGTCAGTGTGTTGTACCCAACTGGAGCCGTCATAGACACCACAGACAAGAACAAGACGAAGAGGAAGAAGGAAAAAGATCCTCTCACGTGCAAAACTATCAACAAAATCTTCCTACCACTCCCATGTAAGCAAAAGATTTATGCCATGTTTGGCAGCCACGAAAAAATTTTCCATGAAAATTGTTTTTCAAATGTTTGGAGAGGGGCAAGGAGAGTGGGAGAAGAAAAGGATTGAGGAACCACGAGTGAAGAGAGGGTGAGAAGTGGGTGAAAAATAGGGAAAAGAAAAACTCTAGATTCAAAATGGAGTTTTATTTTTCCTTATTTTTCCTGCCACCTGCCATCATCTCTTGATTCATGCCCTCTCGATTTCCTCCCTCTCTCAACACTAGGTAAGCTAATATTCCATGAAAAAAATTCATGGTTGCCAAACATGGCCTTAGCAAATTTAAGAGAAATTCACCTATAATTAGCAAAGCATGCACTTTTTTGTAGGCTATTGATATTGGCACTAACATGTTTTAATAATTGCACAAACTCAGGTTGTCTTTTCTTTTTTAATGGCTTCTGAAAGCCTTTTGGGAACTGTAATAACCTTTGACAGGCGTTTAAATAATATAAGACAAGATGAGTTACTGCAATTTTCAAAATGTGGTGGTGCCAGCATTAGAAACCTTTGTTTGAATTATTTACAAATTTTTCAAGTACAAAATGTAACATATAAAAAGTTTACTCTGTTTCAATTATTCCTCATTCTTCTCAACACACTCTTTCTCTTGTATTTTCTAAATGGATTTTGTCTATATTTTGAATCTTCAATTTCTCGTTTACTTGTGTATTCTTTTTTCTATAATTTTCTCTTCTTTCTTTCTTTTTCTGCATTTTCTCCTCACATGTAGCTTCATTTGAGTTTGAAAACCATTTTCCTTTTTCCTTTTTTTTTTCTTGTCAGTTCCTTTCTTATTTTTTTTATTTGTGGAAAAGTCAAATTTCTCTGTCAATATTCCACTTTTCTTTGCTCTTTTTATTTTAACTTCATCAATTTTTTACTTGTAAAAAAACCCATTTTGTTGGTTTCCCATCTCATAATTGTGTTCCCAATGGGATTATGTGTTTTGAAGAAAAAACCCAATTCCTCTTCATTTAACATTCCTTCTTATTTTCTCTTAATCCTCCCTTTTCTTCCCAATAGGTTCAGATGAAAAATATCACTTTCTTTTTCTATGAAACAACCAATTACTCCGAAAGCTTAAACTCTTGGAGAAGGCGTTATTTAATCTTTTATACTTTAAACTCCTCCTCGTGGCCTCTCTTTTTAGGGTTTGCCTACATGTGGTACATGTGGCTCCTCTTTTTGGGTTTGGCCATTGCATGTGGATTTTTAATACCAAGGAGTTTTGAAGTGAGGACCTTTGCACTGATACCATGATAAATTTGGGAATATTTCTCTAATTTTGGATGATTACAATTAGTCCTAATGAGTGTTTATATAGAACATAAAAAGTTAGCAAGAGATAAACATAAACTAAGGACAGAGATAAAGACGGAAATTCTACCAACTGAATCTAGCTTAATTGCTAATATAATCAAACTGCTGCCTAATCTACCACACCCAATCCAACGGTGAATCTCACATATTCTAACATTTTCTACTTTTCACTATCTTTTCTCTTTTCTTCTTTAAACTATTTTCCTTTTTTTAGCTGTAAATAAATCTAATTTTATTTTCTTTTGGTACTTGCCCATATTAATTTTCAAATATTTTCTACTCTCATTTTCGTCTATTTCTTTTAGTTGAGTGGAGTTGAGTTGATTTTCTTCTATTTTCTTTGGTTATCCTCTTGCTAAAGATATTTAAGTTGAAAAAATCCACTTTCTCACCATTTTCAATTCTACACCTACCTTGATATCACTGTCATATTTATTTATTTATTTTATATTTAGGTCGAATTATGGAGTTAAAGAGCTTATGTGGGAGAATGGCCACCTTGCCATGCATGGGCTCGGTGGGCTCATAAGCTCCACACCCACAAAGTCCGCATGGGCCCGGGCCGGTGACACACTTGAGTCCATAGTCCAACAAGCCACCCACCACAACAGGAATTCAAATTCAGCTAACTATGATCCGAATCCGGCAAATATCGCCAACCGGAATTCAAATTCTGCTAACTATGATCGGAATCAGGCGAATATCGCCACCACCGTTGCATCATCTGGTAGGAAATTTTCCGATAATTCTTGTAAGGATCCATCGGGCTTGGACATGGTCAATAAACGGGTCCGGCTAGAATCTGATCATAAAGAAAGACAATGTAGGACTCTCCAGGAACAAGCGAATAGAACCAGCATGAGGTCGTTCCTAGAGAATGAAACAACTTTAATGACAAGGGCATCGTTCGAATCCCCCGAAAGCTTGAAGACGAAGAACACATATGAGGATTCGGCTCTCCGCGATGCATTGGTAAATAAATTGCACCCCATGTGGGCATTCCAGTCATTGAAATTTTAGAGATAAATAGATTTTTTTTTAAAATTGAAGACATGATTTTATTTTGATATATTTAAGGTACATATATATATATATATATATATATATATATATATATATATATATATATATATATATATATATATATATATATATATATTGAAGTATTTTATCGTAAATTAAATTTTAATTTGAATGGGCAATTTTATTTTGTTTCCATTTTAAGATGAATGAATTAATCATGAATATAAGATGTGTAAATAGCATTATAGGGCTTAAGATAACTATCAATGCTTATGAATTTGATCTAGTAAAACTTTTTCCTTTCTATTTCCATATGCTTAAAATGTTCATTATTATCAACAATATATTTGGCTTGCCGCAATGCATCCGTAAATAAATGACACCCCTTGTGGCCGGGTATTCCACTTAGCCATTGAAAGTTTAGAGATAAATTAGACATTTTTTAAAATTAAGGATATAATTTTATTTCCATACATGCCATATTTAATTGTTTTAGGAAATTGATATTTCCGCTCCCCTTTTAGACCAATCCACTCCAACTTGGAGTGGATTGGTCTAAAAGGGGAGCGGAAATATCAATTCCACTATGCTTTGGATATTTCCGCTCCACTTTTAGACTAATCCACTCCAACTTGGAGTGGATTACTCTAAAAGTGGAGCGGAAATATCAGCTCCCTTGTTTTATTGTAAATTCAATTTTAATTTGAATTGGATCGTTTTTTTTTATTATTAATTTCAATTTAAGATCAGCTTGTCACGATGAATCCGGAAATAAATGAAACCCCATGAGTGTATTCTAGTCATTGAAACTTAGAGAAAATTTGGACATTTTTTAAATTGAAGACATGCTGATTTTATTAAGGCCATACTGAATTATTTTTTGCAGATTCAATTTTAATTTGAATTGGGTAAGATTATTTTAAATTGTTTCCATTGTAAGATCGATGGATTTAGGAGGTATAGACATCATTATAGGGCTTAAAATGTTCATTATTATCAAGCAAAAGACAACACATCTCCCACTACTCATCAAAGGCTATAAGTTTGCTAAAAACTGGAGTCTTTTAATTAATTAGAACGTATCCAAATTCTGAATTTCTGGTTTTAAATTTATTCCAAATTCCAAATTCTTTTAGTTATTTTTTATTTAATTAGTTTGTTTAGATAGCTCAAACTCACTTTTTGCGACTGTGCCACTGTCATTGGATTTTGAACAATGGGAAAGCCCTTTATTCTCGTTTTTGCAAGGGCTCCTGTGAGTTTAGAATCCCTCATATAATAATAGGAAACTCGTTCGAGGTGAGTTGACTCGGTGTACTTTTGAGTCAAATCTGACTCACCCCTTTCAATTTTCACATATTACTTTGTTGAGCTTACCATTTAAACATGTTTATCAGGGTAATGCTGATGAAGAAATGGAGAACAAGACCGAAACCGGGCGGTCCCACTCAACAAAACGAAGCCGAACGGCTACTGTTCATAACCAATCTGAACGGGTAACGAATCAATCCTAGCCACCCATCTTTATCTTTACATCGATTGTCTCCGAACAAACAATCTGATCATCGAAAAATGTATCTCATAGACCCATCCGGGCACGAAATAATAGTAGCAATTAGAGCATATGTTCTTTCGCTTAGGGCCTGTTTGGATTGCAAGAAAAATATTTCTTGTCAAAGTCAAAAAAAATTCCTAGTAAATTTTTTTCACTTTCACAATTCAGAGGAAAAATGATACGATTATAAATTTATAACTACTTTAGAAGGATATCAGTGTAAATTAAAGGTCCCTCCAAATAAAACTTGAACTGCAGTGGTTCAAGTTACTATTTTTCATATTTAATCGAACAGTGGAAAAGTAGAGAATTCTGGAAAAAAAATTTCTTCTTCCAAACTTTTCCATAAAATTCCTGCAATCCAAACACGGCCTCATTGATGTATTCTTTGGGTATACTAATGGTCTGTATTACCTCTGATGTAGAGACGCAGAGATAGGATTAATCAAAAGATGAAAGCTCTACAGAAGCTAGTACCCAATTCAAGTAAGGTAGGAAAATATTTTCCCTCCTGTTTATATTTGTTGAATATCATTTTTATTTTTATTTTTATTTTTATAATTTTTTACTAGTATTATTTCATTTACATATGACTTGGTCCTTTTTTACACTATTTTAATTTTTATTGAGTTTTTTTCTAAAGCATTAAGTGACTTAATGCTACTTACAACTATTTATTGATATTACAAAGTTGTGAGTTCACCCAAAGAGGGGAATTCTGATTCCGGTCCGATTGAAATGTAATTTTTATTAGATTTTTTTTAATTTTAATTAAAAATTTATTTTCATTCAATAAAAAAAAAGTGTTCAATAAGGCCAGTACCAAAATAAGTCAGTGCGATTATCATTCTACATAGTGCACGAGGTTCCTGCCATTGTGGGGTCTAAGGAGGGCTAGATGTACGCTATCTTACCCTTACTTTGCAAAGAGGCTGTTTCTGTGACTCAAACCCGTGACCATCATGTCACAATGGAGCAACCTTACCATTGCGCCAAGGCTCACCCTCTAATTATCATTCTACATAGAAGTGTATTTTAAAAAAATACAGCGTTTTTTTGAAAATTTTAGAAAGATGTAAACTTTTATAATCATTTTCAAAGGAGAGCAAAGGAAATTAGAAAATTTTCAGTGAGTTTTTATTTGGAGAAAAAAAAAATCACCTATATTCGATATTTCACTGTTGTTTATAGACAGATAAAGCTTCAATGCTGGATGAGGTGATCGAGTATCTGAAACAACTTCAAGCACAGCTCCATGTGATGAGCCTTAGGGGAATGCCCCAAATGATGCTACCAATGGGAGGCCAACATAATCTCCGGACGTCGCTTATGGCGCGGATGGGAATGGGCATTCCTTCCCTCCTCCGCCCCACTCCTGCTTCCACCACTGCTTTCATTCCACCGCCTTTTGTTTTACCTCCCTTGATGCCCACATACACAACTACACCTTCAAGCTCTGATCACGCCGCCAATCCCTCGATGGCTCTACCCGATCCCTACGCGGCTTTCTTGACCCAAGTAAGTTTGTAACATATGGGCCTCTTAGGAAACCATTAAAATTTACTTCAATATAATCTTATATGCAAATATTTTGAAGCTAAATATAATTATTTGCAAACAATAATTATAATAGTTCGTAGAATGATGAAGTAATACGATCAAATTAAGGTAAATTAAGCTTGACGTCTCATTAGCAAACAAGGTTAAATTAATATATATATATATATATATATATATATATATATATATATATATATATATATATATATATATATATATATATGAGGAAAGTGTCTCTAGTCTCTCCCCTAGATAAGCTTATCTACTCCTCCCTTTAAAAAAACACAGTGGGCCCACGCTGTTTGGATGATCCAAAGCATTCATTTGATAGGTCCTAACATAGATAGGGTGTGCCCAAAAAATCAGCACCAAAGGGTCATCCTAGAACTTCGTTTTGTGGTGCCTTGTGGTACCCAGAATGGACACATATAAACGTCCACGTTTATATGCGTCCATTTTGAACACGGTGTGCCCAACAAAATGAAGTTCTAGGATGACCCTTTGGTGCTGATTTTTTGGGCACACCCTATCTATGTTAGGACCTATCAAATGAATGTTTTGGATCATCCAAACAGCGTGGGCCCACTGTGTTTTTTTAAAGGGAGGAGTAGATAAGCTTATCTAGGGGAGAGACTAGAGACACTATATATATATATATATATATATATATATATATATATATATATATAGAAGAGAGAGAGAGAGAGAGAGAGAGAGAGAGAGAGAGAGAGAGAGAGAGAGAGAGAAAAGTTTAGCTACACATACGTGTAGCTAACTTAGCTACACCAACGGCTTAAAATACAGTGGGCCCCACATTGTTTGGGTGATGCAAACCATTCATTTGATGGGCCCTCATATAGATAGGATGTGCCCAAAAAATCAGCTCTATAGGATCATCCCAACCCTACGATTTGTGGAGGCAAAAATGGACGCGTAAAAACCTTCACAAATCTGTCCATTTTTACCTCCACAGTTTGAAGGGTGGGGATGATCCTATGGTGCTGATTTTTTGGGCACACCCTATCAATGTGAGGGTCTATCAAATGAATGGTTTGGATCACCCAAACAATGTGGGCCCACTGTATTTTAAGCCGTTGGTGTAGCTAAGTTAGCTACACGTATGTGTAGCTTCACTTAACTCATATATATATATATATATATATAGAACCATATTTTAATAATACACTTTTCTGATTGAGTGTTGAGAGCCTTTAGAGAATTATAATAGCCTTTTTACACCTAGTTAAAAAATAAAGCTAAGTGAGTTCGTCCCATTATCAAAATATGTGATATCCGCACGAACATATTTTGATGATGGCACTATTCATTTGGTTTATGCTTTTTTAATTAGTGTAACACTCAAGATGTTATCAATTTCAAATTAGAAAAGTGTAAAACAAAGTGAGTAGTGCCGTAATCAAAATATGGTAGTGCGGAAATCAGCTGCATATATATAATGGCGCGCAGAGAGAGAGAGAGAGAGAGAGAGAGAGAGAGAGAGAGAGGGAACTGAAGGGCACTCTGCAAAAATCAGCTACAAGGGTGCACCTATTGGACCATCACACCAGGTTGCATCTATAATTGCACAAAAAAACAAGATTAAATGATTAATAAATGCACTTTGGTGAGATGGTCCAGTTGAGTCGCCCTAATGGCGGTTTTTACAAGGGCGCCCTATGGTTTAGCATTCCTTGTGTGTGCGCCTGCGCAAATAAGAACCAATTATGATGGCATCCAAGGAGACCTTAATATATGTCATGGACCCCTTTCTCATCACATTCTCACATGCATGAGGGCCCATTGCTGTTATGTTTTGCAGTCGATGAACATATATATGTACAACAGGATGGTGGCACTCTCTCCTCAACAAGTCGATCATGCCGCACAATCGAACAATCCGGAAAATACGAACCATACACCACATGAGTAAGGCTGTAAGGGCGATCTATACCGTCGAATATTGGAGTTATTAGTGAGACTGTGTCAAAATCAGAAATTGCAATTTTGCTTGAGTACTCTTATAGCTTGATATTATGAGAAAGCAATCTTGCAATTTAAGTGTTTAATTATGGATTAGGGAATAGGGATCATGCATGGATCCTTCAACACAATGCAAAATTTGTACATAAGATGTGTTGGGTTCATTTAAGGAGATTAAAACATGTATGTGAGATAGAGTCCATGTATTCAGGCATTAGTCATAGTTGCATATTTCATGTAAATTATCTTTTCATTTTCTACAAATCTTCCATAGATTTCAATATTCAGGCAATAGTAGTCATAGTTGCATATTTCAAGCAAATTATCTTTTATTTTTCTACAAATCTTCCATTTTAAGATATATAAGATGGAGATTGATCTTTCTATTAAAAGTCATAGATTTGATAATGTCATGTGAATTTTCATCTTCCTCTAGGTCTAGGCCCTGTCTGGATGGTACGTTTCAGGCGCACCACGCACGAGCAAGTAATTAAGATGTGTTGCCTTATGGCCTCTTAAAAGACTTCGAATATAAGAGCAACAATTTCTCTCATTCATGGCTGTGGGAGCCAGGGACCTCTATTTCATGCACAACCTTACATAATCTCTATTTCATGCACAACCTTATCACTCTCAGGGACCTTAATTTCATGCACAACCTTACATAATCTCTATTTCATGCACAACCTTATCACATTGACTACATAATCTCTCTCTCTCTCTCTCTCTCTCTCTCTCTCTCTCTCTCTCTCTCTCTCTCATATCCCTATGCACAACCTAATAGTTATCTGTGAACAAAACTAAACTAAAAAGACTCTAAGTCGGGGGTGATACATGTTCACAACAACTAGATCCTAATGGAGGGTGCTAGTGTATACACTTCATTTATATTTTCGTTCATTTAAGTGTTCTCATGGGTATTGTTTGAAACATTTAAAAACCCACTTAAAAGCAACAAACATTTAATTTTCACACATTTTGTTTTAGATGATGATTCTATTATCTCTCGAGTTTCTTTCCACTTCTCTCTACGCTGAGCCCTAGTGGTATACAACGTAACTAGGACCTAAGACACTAAGAAAGTATATAGGATCCCAATAGCACTCCAAATCATGACCAAGACATAGGAACATTCATATCAAATAAATCATGCATGGTTTTCATGTGTTACAACTAATCTATTAAAAAAACAGAGAGAGAAAAAGGAATTTTATATAATAGAAAATCCTAAAATTTTACGCACAAGAAATAGGCCGATTTGGCAGCTTTTTGTTCAATTTTCGTGAAGTCAAATCCTCATTAGTTCGAGTACAGGGGATAGCTCCTTGGCCTCTAATTTCCATATAAAGGACATAACCGGAATAAAGGCTCTTTTGAGATACTGGCTTTGATTCATTGATTCATGTTTCAAATCTTGTATTTTATGGTTAAATCTACTAGATCTTTGTTGATTTTAAATATACAATCTCAAATCAAGTAAAACCTTTTGGAATGGAAAAAAATAAATAAAAATATGAAGTTCTAATTCGCACAAACATGACATTAAATGGTAGTTGTTTGGCAATTTCGCAGAAAGCCATTTTGTGGCTCACTTTTGCATAAGAGAACAGCCACATAGGCTCGCTTTTTAGCAGATTTTGTCTAATTTATTTAATTCATCTGAGGAGACTGTTCTCACCTGCAAAGAGTGAGCCCCGAAATGGCTTTCCGCGAAATTGCATAGCAAATATGATTGTTTGTGTAATGAACTCATAAAAGCTTTCATTTTGGCCATCCCTATTTTCCCCTTAAATCATTCATACATGCACATACTTTTCATGGTGTGTCCTTTTTTCTTGTCTATTAAGAGTTACAAAAATGTTCAATTATTCCCCTGATTGTTGCTTGATCAATTTCCAAATGTCTTCAATTAATGGTAATTAATATCCTTTAAACAAGGCAAATTAAGGAAAGTTTGGTTAGAATTACAGAGTTGGCTTCCAGAAGAGAAGAGAAGGAAATTAATCCTCGAAATTTTCACTTGCATTAATGAATTTCAACTTAATGACAGTTAAAGAATTAATTTAATGGAGTTCAAAGACATTGGAATTAAAATAACATATCATGTTAGTTGCTCCTTGTTCTTGAGAGATTTTTTATTTTTTTGGTGGTTAAAAATTTCAAAATAAGAAAAACAAGAAATGGGGACATTAATATAAAAATAGATGAAAATATTGTGGTATTATAATGAGAAAATATACAATTTATTAGGAGAAGTTTGCGATTACAGGATCTAAATCAATAAATGGAAGTAACCCATTTAGCGGCTAACTTGCCTGTATCTCAAATCTGGAAAATTTTCGAAAATTAAACCTTTTTACCTTTCAATTTCATCATATTTCCACATACAGTTAGATTGTTGTCATATTCTAATCCTTTTCAGAGAATAGCTCACTTGAAAGAGAGAACAGAGAAGTAGAAAAATCTAAAGCACTCAAGAACAAATAAATAGAACAATCTAAACCACCCAACAATAGATGGTTTGTTTAGTTGTTTATCATAAACAGTATAGATACAGAAAACATGTAGTCAATTACACAAGTATGAGAAGAATCACATCAATAAAGATTGAATAAAAGGAAAGAAGCATCCCTTTTACAAACAGACATGTACTCTCAGCATGACAAAAATACGAAACAAAAAACTCTGTAATTCTTTCATTCAAGCTTAAATAATATCTTCATTTACACATCCGCAAGCCTTTTCCACTGTATAAAACCATGAATATAAGTCTAAACCGTCATGAATTACAGTTTCAAAAGCCGTGCAAGGAAAGAAAGGATAGCGCTTCTTTGGAAACTCAACCAGTGGTAACAGGTTTGCTCTCTTGGAGAGAGATTACAGTTTCAAAAGCACCAACCAAGGCCTTCACCTTGCTCTTCCTGGTCTCGACGAGCTTACTTGCGGTCTCTTCAATTACATCATTAAACAAACCTTGCTCTTCTTTCTTTCCTTGCACATCTTGATGCCTCAACATTACAGCTCGAGTTTTTGGGTTAGTACCATATGACCCAAAAGATTCTTTCTTCTTAAAACTTCTCCTCCCAAGATCACCCTTACTGTTTTGATTCTCACCCACCACTCTCCCTTGCCTGAATCTCAGTCTCCTCGGTCCATTATTCTCTGACTCAAGACTTACTACCTTTCCTCTCCTAAACCTTAATTTTTGTGGCACACAATCTTTATCCTCTGGATGAATTATCGCACTCCTCCTCAGACTCCTCTTGTCTCCGTCCTTTGAACCATCAACTTGGTTCTTTACTTCGGTTTCGTCCTCTTCAGAAATGAAATCAGATTCACTAACTATAGTGTCAGAGTCCTCGTCCCCGTCCTCTCCTTCATGTGAAGACAGTGCGTGAGATGATGATGGTGATGATGACAATGATGGGAATAATGATGATGGAGGCGATCGAGTGTTGCGAATTTCATGTTGAATAGGTTCCAAAATTTCATTCTCCGGTTTTGGCTCAATGACATACAGGGTCTTTTCAATGATTTTTTCACCATGGGGTTCAGACTTTCCACGATTTTTTTCGCCATTGGGTTCAGACTTTCTAACCTTGTTCAGACTTTCTAACCTTCTTTTGATTTTTTCACCAATGGGTTCAGACTTTCTAACCTTGTTTTGATTCTTCACAGGAGAGGCTGCTTTCACATCCCAACGTTTCACTGGTTTTAAACTTGGCTTGGGGGACAAAGAAACTATTGGGGGTTTCAGTGATTTTCTTTCTCCAATTTTTGACAAGCTCGTGTTATTGATTATCTTGCTCCCACTGTTCCTTCTACCACTTAGACCTCCCGAGCGATTAAACTGGTTCTTCTCATTGTTTTTCCCACCACTTAAATTTCCTGAAAGATTGGACAGGCTGTTCTCACTGTTTCTTCTACCACTTGGACCTCCATAAAGACTCGATGGGGATAATGACTTTGTGGCCACAGGCTTCGGCTTTGAAGCGATCGCGGGTTTTTTAACATATATCTCAATTTTCTTGCTAGGTGATAAAGCCTTCTGCTTAATGGTTCTGGGTTTATCAGATAACCCAGTGTTCTGCTCAGATGTAGACTTCAGATTGATCACTTTTTTGGTATTCCTATCCCCTAGATTTATACATTTTATTGGTTTTCGGCCTTCAGCTGGGGCTGCATTCTGCTCAAGTGTAGGGTTGATCTTGATCAATAGTTTCTTTTTTCTCTCTCCCCTTAGATTTACATTTTTTACCTGACTTTGTCCTTCAGTCGAGGTCTCCGAATTTCCCCTGATTTGTTGAGGAATAATACGCTTTCCCTTTGCTTCAAAAGCATGTTTCCTTCCATATTTACAAAAGTCGTGGCAGGAATTCGTAGAAGCTCTCAAATAATGGGGAAACAACTTCTCTTCACTGTTTGGAGAAGAAAATGAAGTTCTAATAATTGTTTTTCCTGTTGAATGCCGCCTCAAATTAGCTCCTTTAGGCTTAGCACTCTCGGGGAAGACTGAGACAATAGGTTTTTCCATCCTTCCGTCAATAGTAAATAGGCACAAGGAAAATATTCCTTAATTTGGTACAATGAGATGCAGTCAATACCAAACTAAAACAGAAAAACCATGACCCTGCAGCCAATGAAAACTGTAGTTTCAAAAAAATGAATGGAAATGGATATATCATTGTTCAGCTGGATGAAATTAAAAAAAAAAAGAGAGGATAAAATGGCTTCAAGTTTCATATGATAAGATGAGATGGATAATATCATTCAATACTTTGTGCCAATCTGAAATTACTTATACAACATTTAGAAACTCAACTGAGTACTGAGAAATTAGCCAAGTTGATCTGACTCGACGCTGGACTAAGTCAATGGACTGCATTGGTTTTCTTTAAACCGGGAAAAAAAGCTCAGTAGAAAACACAAAAAACTTGATTGATTATCCAGAGAAAAATTAAGGGGCCATTTGGATATGCGTATTTTAGAATCTTGGATTTCCTCAAATCCTGGAGAGAGACAAGAGAAGAAGCAGACCGTCTGTCGTTTTCTGATTTCTCGCCCTTCTCTCTGTCGAGCGAGAGAGTAGGAGATCATCACATGTTTCCAGGTTTTAGAAATCTCAGGATGGGGGAGAGATTTCTAAAACCTGGATTTTTTACTTAAAATCCAAGATTCTAAAGAGAGGCGAAACGGAGGGACTCGTTCTCTTGTCCCCCATACAGGATTTTGAGGAAATCCAACATTCTAAAATCCGCATATCCAAACGGCCCCTTAGAGGACTGGAATCTTGAGAATTGGCTTGGATACAAGCTCTCATCGAGTCAAGTTGGCTTTCAAGTATCTAGACCTTGGCATTGTATATGATTTTTTGAAATGAACTCATCCATCATTGTGACGTTACTTAGGGACCAAATGATCATCAAGTGTCTCAGATTCTGTTGCTGTCTTGATAATGGAGCCATTTCAAGAAAAACAACATGTGGGTTCTTTTATGTGAACAGTAATTCCATCTTATGATTCACATTCAACCAAATTTCTCCTAAATTGATAAATAGAAAAACAGGGGCAATTCTTGTAGTTTTGAGGAAAAAGTATGCTGTATCATGCATCACTACAAATATATGATGTGTCAATAACACGAAAGCAAAAGGAGAAGAACTCACCAATATCAAATATGTTCTTACTCTGCCAAAAGTGATTCTTGGTAACTCTTAAGATCTTCAAGAGCTTCTCAGCCTGCAACATAGATAAAATAAAAAAGAATATTAAAATCAGAGTCGGATCAAAATTAAGGCTTTTTGGTAGTGAATCAACTTAAAGAAGTAATAAGATCAAAGTCTCCATTCAATCAGCTGAAAAAAAAAATTGAAAAATCCAATGAAACCCAATCCTTTATAGTAAGAAATGTATATAAAACACCAAAACGACCCAGAAAGAGCACAAAAATTCAGCAAAACTCAAGTTTCAGAATTTTGAGACAAAGATTAGAAATGTCAAATAAAATCATACGGAGAAATTTCAAGAAAATTAGCAAAAACATGTGATTCTTTCCAAAACTAGCTTTAAAGAAGATCTCTGAACAACAATAAGAACTTCGCCTAATCTAATAGTTTTTGCTTTTTTTATCTAAAGAATTAAATTAAAAGCTGTAAACAATATCATGTCATTCTATACTTAACATAAGATCCAAAGCCAAATAGATTGAAAAAAAAATCCCTGAATGATTTAAGAAACCCAACAAGCCATCAATTCCAATCTCCACAAAAGCGTAAATAATGATAACAGATATGTATGACAAAAAATACATTAGATTTGTACCATCATCCATACCAAATTTTAATACAAAATAGATCCAGCTTTGTTCTTTTTTTCAATACAAACAGAAATGGAAAATTCTCATCAAAATCACACTTCTCTGCACTGAAAAGAGAAAATAATCCTTCCCCAAATTACAAACTATAAAAGAAATTATACCGAAAATCCAAAAATCTTTCCCATCCATAACATTCCTTTGAAAAAGATATCAATAAGCAAAGTGTATTTCATTGTAAAAATGGATCAAAAAAATTGAAGACCGACCCATCAAGAAGAAGTCTATAAAAAAGAATTTCTTTTGAATCAATATGAAGTGAAAAAAAAAAGGATCAAGATCAAATCTTTCTGCAATTCCTGTCACTAAAAAGAACAGAAAAAATAGAACTCTGTAAAAAAGACTTATATCAAGACCAAACCTTTCTGAAATCCCATTAACCATAAAGAGAAAGGAAAAAAAAACCCATGTGATATCTATAAAAGAGCCCTATTTTGGACAAATTTAATAGTTCGTTTGATAAGAATCCATCAAGAGTCCTGCTACCTATTAAAAAAAAAAAAGTTCATCAAGATGAGACCTTTCTCCAATTTCATTAAACAAGAATCAAAGAAAAATAAATTCCTCATCAACCCATTTGAAATCTGTAAAAGAAATTCCAATACAAGAACTTTCGGCGGTCACCCAAACCAAAAAGAAGATTAAAAAAAAAAACCCCACATGAAATAAATATTTATCTGTGGGAAAGGAATCAAAAGAATTGAAAAAGAAAAGAAATCCAATATTATACCTTTTTTTCTGCAATCGGAGAACAAGCAACCGTGTGAAATGCTTTTCAAAATCAAAACCCACTTTTCTTAGGAGATCGTGCAAGTAACAAAGCTGGTTTTAGGTTCCATCTCTTCAGATGTTGTGTGGGATTCCGTGTTTGTTGAAGGAATAACAGAGAGAGAGAGAGAGAGGAGCGTGAAAAAAGGCGGCCAGAAAAAGAAACGGTCCGGAAACAAATTTATAGTTGGAAATGATTCAAATGGCCACCCAAGTCAATTTATCGTTTATTTATCATCAATTTACCATTTGAAGATAAATTGGATTCTAAGAGATGCAACTCGGGCCTGACTAGGTCTTGTTGGCAACCCGAGTTAGCGTTCCCTCAGCCTTGACCTGACCCAACCCAACCCGAGCCTGACTGGGTCAAGGATGGTCCTTCTTAACAGGTCGGGTTGAGTCAAGCTTTGTTCGAGTTAGCTTATTGCAAAAATAAACTATTAGGCGTAAAATCGGACCGCCTGTAACGTGACAGACACGAACGAGCCCACGGAAGTTTTAAGCAGTCAAGCTGTCTTGCGGATCGAGTATTGGCAGTTCATACAACGTCAGCTCCGGTGCTCGTATCAGTGATTACATCATTGGTCGCGAACACGAGACCTTTGCCGATAAAAGAGAACCCTTCACTCAGTTTCAAAGGTAATCAACAGCTTGCCCAAATTACCTAGGTGCGCGTTTATGCGAACCACCCTTTGCCCTTTGGTTTACCGTTCTTATTCTTTTACCTCCGCCTGACCTGAGTGTCGAAGAGTTCTCTCATAGTTCCAACTCCAGATTTCCCTAACTCTTTTTGTCTGTGAGCACAGGGTACAAGGACATCTAATTTCCTTCAAACCATGCTCTACCTGACGAGGCCAAGGGCAGGAACCACTTGCACAAGAGTTAGATTTGAGCAGCAACGCACAAATTACAAAAAATACATATAACATTAAGATTTTAAAGATCACAATAAAAATCGAAGACATAGGTCAATCCATGATTAAATCAGGTTGGCTTTTTCAAACCCTAATCCAATGCTGCTCAAGCAAATGCCAGCCCAACTTGACCGAACCTTTAGAAGCATGCGTTAAAATAATTATTAAAATGTTTAATTGAGTATGATCGAGATTTTTCAAAATCTCAGTCAAAATATCGTGATAAATATATTTTTCCATTTTCTAGGTACAAGGAGTGGAGTAAAAAACGTCCGGGCATAGAATTCATTGCATTTTATTAGGTGAGAAGAAGGCAATTTTTATGATTTTCTCTCTTTATGATATGCCTTAACTAGTCCTTTGGACCACCAAATTCTGTAGCCCACTTCAATCTCTATCGTATATTTGGAATTAGTGGGATTGTGATGGGCCCACGATGCAGTCGAAAACTCTCATCTATCCGATGATCCTAGCCATTTTAAGATCGATCTCCTCTTAATTTGTGAACGGAAACAAACTAAGTAGCACGTGGCATACGTGTTTTGTTATCGGAGCATTTCATCAAGCATGGTTTGTAAATTTTGAGAATTTCGGTTTCGGTCCTCACTGAAATCCGAAATTTCAGTCCTAAATTTTGGATTTCAGTCGAAATTTAAAACCTTGAGTGCAAGTAGTCAACAGGGAGGGACAAGACAAGCATTCGGTCTGCCTAGAACCTATCTCGTGGACTAGTGGCAAGTAGTGTTTGGTTGTCAACTTCGTGGAGCAATGGTAGGGAGTGTCATTACCAATAGAGAGAGTGAGAGCATCCCCATAAATCCAAGCAAAAATCACTTTGTTGTGGTTTTGGCAAAGATTTTATTGGGAGGAGACAGGGTGACACTCAGGAGACGTCTACAGTAGTCTCCAGTGACATGTCACTCAAATGCCAAGCAAATCTCCTAAGCCATCCCGCCTTCTATGCAACCAAATAGATCTGTATTCAGGCTTGATGTCGAATGGATCTCTTTCGAAAGATTGAGACATGCAAAAACCAATTGACTTAAAGACATTGAAAGACATCTTTTTCATCAAGCTTGATCAAAGGTCTAGAATCATTCTATAAATGTGGGACCACGACCAAGGGTAATAGGTTGAACATGTGATGGCCAATAATATCCACGGGCTCCATTGATCATCTTACATGTGGCAATGGCCCATGTCATGCAATGATTGGTTTCTTGAAAAAAGCAACTTTATTCTTAAAAGATTTTTTTCTAGGGAAATGATTTCAGCACTCCAACGTTTTGATAAACATGCGCTCCCATGTTTGTCATGTAGTATTTAAAGGGTTGTCATAGGAATATTACGGTTCTCAAAAAGCTCTTAAAGCCCTTTGAACAATGCACGATAATGATGGGAGTGCATGTTTATCAAAACTTTGGAGCGCTGAAATCATTTCCCTTTTTCCTATTATAAATCCAAATCCCCGCCATCCAACCCCCCCCAAAAAAAAAAAAAAAAAAAACTAAAAAAATAGTGTCCTTTTATATAATTTTGTAGCTCAGGATATGGATCCAATGGCCAAGATTTTAATCTAGTTGCTATGCCCAAATCTTGTCGATTAGCATTCAGATTCTTTGGTGTGTCCATTGTTGATTGTTGACACCCCTAGTTTCAGACCTTCCCATCGACCTTCTATGCCTGTTTTTAGATTTTAACAGCCAATTAAAAAGATAAAGAGTAAAGAGAAAAGTGTCGTGATCGAAATAAAGGAATACGAGCATCATCTCTTTAAAAAAGGTGTAATTGATTTTCATCACAAAAAGCACCTTGGATACTCTCTCCTTCCATAACTTTCACATCTTTTCAGCTAGAATGTTATTAATTTAATGAAGACTTCATCCTCTCCAAATCAAGTATTGGCTGACCCACATGTCTATAAGCTTTCTCGGCCGCACTTCTATGTTTTTTAATTGCGGAGACGTAAAAATAGAAAAAAATATATATATGGAAAATGGCATTCTCAAACCCTGGCCTATTCCACCCATTTCTACAAATCCTCATCAAAATGCGGCTTGTGGCACTGATTTTTTGGAAGGAAGTAGAGTCACTCCGCAACATGGAGAAGCTTATAGACAATGAAATTCCATCCACTTGGGTAGATGGAATTGGTTGTAGAAGGTGACCCTCCAACCAAAATGGAGGTTTATATCTAAGAGGAATGACATCCGCACCCCTGTTTTAATAATGATAATCTTCACTTATTTTACACAGCTAAAGCAAATCCTAGTTGACTCAGCACAATGCATTCGAGTACTTGATTGACGTGGCAGAGTAATCAGCTGACTTTGTAGGGCAAAAGCAACAAGAACGCGCCTAAGGTAAAAAGGGAGTCCAAGATGACGCGAGAGAGTTTTGAAACCATGATCACAAGTCATCCTAAGAAGCTATCAGTATCCAATTAGAGAAGTAGGGTGACAATGGACCCGGAAGGTCTGATGGATCCAATGGTTTTGAACATTAATGAGCGGGAACTGGACACAATAACTGAATCCGAACCGTGTCCATTGTATCCACATCCAAAGGACTGAAATTATTTCAGATCTTCACCCAGACACAACTGCAAAATCCTATGTAGTGTTTTAGATCCTAATGGAGGGCGCCAATTTTTTAAAATACCCTTCATTTTTTCAGTCATTTATGTCTATTTGTGAGGGTTATTTTTGCAATATTACAAAATCCCACTTTTAATTGCAAACAATAAAAAAAAATTCCCTTTTCGTTTAGATGACGATTCTCCTCACTCGAGTTTCATCCACCTTTCCTCCCCTAACCCTAAGCCCTAATTTTGTACAACATAAGGAGGACCTATGACACTCCAATGGACGGTCTGATTCGAAACAATTCGAAATGGATCGTAACCCAGAAAGTAAGATTAGAAAAGCACTCTGAAAAGGATCAGATCGATAAGGATTCCGAACGGATTGTGAGTTGTGACCAAGACATAGTTGGATCCAATCCGATCCGAAGTCGATCCGTTGTCACATTTGTAGAGAAGTGTAGAATAATAAGAGAAGTTTCATTATGAAAAAGGAGTGTAGATATCATTTTACTAAAATAAATACTCTATACTTACAAGTCTAATGTATATCTTTTTGGTAGGTATTCACCATCAGAGGCTCAGAGCCTACTTCTACTCTCGGGAAAGAAAAGACTATTGACAAGTTGTTTTGCTTGTTGCCATGATCTTTCGGTTGCTGGTCTTCTTGGATCATGACAACAAAGTCTTTGGTCTTCCTTACAAACTTCTCAACTTTTCAACTAGTAGAAAAGAAAAAAGAAAAAAGGCTAGACAGTGTTTGTTGTGCTGTCTTTTGACTATTCATGGAATTTTCCTTTTGATGGTTTGTTGCAGTGTTTAAAAAAGCAGACGGATCAAAATGCAGCCAAGAAAAATGCTCGTCGACTCACAGCCAAGAACGCAATTTACGCGGCTGAGTACTCGGTTGACACGGTCATAACTCAGGAGAGTCAAAGGAGTTTTTATTAACTCTGTAGGGCATTACGAGGAATGCGGCCAAGGGAAAAGGGAGTCGACTTAGGGGAGCCCACGATGACGCAGGGGAGTTTTAAAACTATGGTTTGTTGTACAACGGCTTCATCAGTTTCTCCCAAACAGCATTCTTAATGTCAGCCATGAAGGCTAACGCATGTTAAATTAAAGTTAATGCCTGTTAGAGGAATGCTTTGGTAAGGTGTGACCTCATTCTAATACAATGTGGCACACCCGCTGTAACGTAGTGAGTTCCATCTTTGATTGTTCCAAACAGTTCATCTGAGAGCCCTTGCTCTGGATCTCCTATGACACAAAGATCAATTCAAATCATGCAGTCATAATATCAAATAGTGCGTATTTTGTATAAATGATTATTTGTAAATAATAATTAAAATGATTTTATAATTAATGACTTCCATAGCGGCTTTCTTAGGGAAAGTGTTGAAATCCCTGAGAAATGATATGGCGGAGAGGAAAATGGGAAGGAACATAAACCCATGAAAACCAAAACTTAAAATAACCTTATTCATCAAAAGTTAAAACAAAAATAAGGCCTTCAGCCTAATGTCTAATTCATGATTAACTTAAAATAATCTTATTTGCAAATAAGGACGAAGATTGGTGTCTCCCAAAGAGGCCCTCAGCTAATCGGACAATCCTAACATTCAACTAAATGTATTCCTAACATTCAACTAAATATATTTTTGGTATTTCAATGTGGGCGATTAAAAAAATGAGAATAGTGTTTATGCGCACAAGTGGCTTAAAAAGCCACCGATTGGTCGCTTTTTGTGGACCCCGTAGAGGTGGACCTGCTACATAATTTTACATATTTTTAGTCGAAGAGGTCAAAGATGTTGAGCAGAAACTGAAGATGTTGAGCAGAAACTGAAGATCTGGAGCATCAACCTTACTTACAACGGGAGAGACGAGGGATTCGAAAATCAGACCCAATTTCTCCGCACATGAATTTGAGGGGGGTTTGTTTGGCCATATTGTTCAGTCAATATGGCGAGTCACCCTGGCAACTCAAAAACGGACATGAGAAGTTTTTTGTCAACTCGACCGAGTCAACTCAAGTAATATGCTAACATTATCTCTCACAAATATTCCCATATAGCCCAGAACCAAACACACCCTCCTCTCTCACTAAAATCTCTTTAACTGTTCCCTATAACATTCTCTATCAAACTAACCTTTTAACAATGACCAAAACAGCTTTGAGCCATCGGACAGACTACACATTTTCCCCTCTTTCATACACATCTTAGTACAAAGGAGGAGGAATGCTGACCCATAGGAATTGATAGGCAAACTCGAGTACAAAAACAGTAATTCATTTTAGATGGGACAAAAGCTTAAGAGAAAATTTACATTGCTTTTCCCCATTCACCTTTCTTGTGTTCTAAAAAATATAAGTAAAATCTCTTAATAGCATTCTCTATCTAACTAATCTTTTAACAATGACCAAAACAGCTTTGAGCCATGGACCCACTTTACATTTTTTTTCCTTTCAGACATATCTTAGTACAAAAGAGGAGGAAAACTCTAGTACACACAGTAATTCTTTTTAGATGGGACAAAAGCTTACAAAAGAAATTACATTGCTTTTCCCATTCACTGCTTTCTTGTGTGTTCTAAAACATATATTTTCCTAAACAACAGACTTGAATTTACAAAACCAAATACCTTTGAATCATTCACCTCTCTTCCAACAACTACTTTCTTCACTGAGTTAGGTAGAGAGAGAGAGAGAGATTTACATTCCTGTCACTGTTTCTTTCCTGAGACTGTCTTTTTCACAACTCCTGCTGAGACTAGAAACTGATCAAGGGATGAAAGGGTCTTCATATCATCTGGGGGAAAGTAACTAGCCGCCTTTCCCATGAGGTATGTGAAGAGAAGAGAAAGTGAAGGCCTAGTGGCAAAGCGTTCGCCCAAGAGCTCATCAAGGAATGAAAAGGCAGCCAAGAAATCCCCCCTGCTTGCATTTATTGGTGCAGCAAAATGGGCAGGGATTATTCTCTTGAATGGCCAGTCCTTTACAATCCTGTCAATCCAATCCCTTACCTGTAATTTTGACGCATAAAAATAGATCAGACTTGTTTATGTCACCTGTGTGTGTCTCATGAGATGAATCATTTATGTTGGTTATGGTTACAATATGTGCAAAATAGGAAGATAGTTCTAGACATACCATCTATGAGCATGGGTTTGATCAAACATATTGATACTTAGACGCATAAGGATGTTTTCAAATTAATCATTCAGGTATCAACTTAATGGGAACTATGAACCATAGGTTTTTTTTTTTTTTTTGAAAGATGACAGTTTTATCTTTACTTGTAACTGAATTACATCAAAGGGGAAAAGATGACCACAAATGCAAAACTATACAGCAGAAACCCACAACAACCTCACGCACTAAGTAATTCTGAACCATAGTTACCGGAAGCTTCCTAGCTGGGTGGGAAGCTCGCTTCGGATGATAAATTCTTCTTGCTTCCCAATAGGGGGAGCACACTGCCCCTTACTTAAGAGTACATTTTGTATTAAGGTGATTATTTTTCCCTAAAAGAGTGTTTTCTTCTTTTGATAATGTTGAAAAGGATTTAAACTTACATGAAGTTTCAAATAAAACTGATTCGTTGGGTGGGAAGCTCGCTTCGGAAGATAAATTCTTCTTGCTTCCCAAATAGGGGGAGCACGTTCTCCTTAATTAAGGGTACGCTTCCTATTAAGGTGATTATTTTTCCCAAAAAGAGTGATTTCTTCTTTTGATAATGTTGAAGAAGTATATTTATAACTTGAGGAATGATAGATACAAGGGAGCCCTTGCATAAAGAGCCAAAAAAGGGCTCTTGATTGGATCCACGTCATCAAATGTAACTGATTTTACTTTTTCAAACGATTTTAAAATGTAACTGAAAATGACGTGGATCCAATCAAGAGCCTTTTTATGGCTCTTTATGCAAGGGCTCCCTTGTATCTATCATTGCTCTTAAAACTTATCTGAAGTTTCAAATAAAACTGATGCATTGGGTGGGAAGCTCGCTTCAGAAGATAAATTCTTCTTACTTCCCAAATAGGGGGAGCACGCTTCTCCCTAATTAAGGGTACACTTCCTATTAAAGTGATCATGTTTTCCTAAAAGAGTGCTTTCTTCTTTTGATAATGTTGAAAAAGTATATTTAAAACTTATCTAAAGTTTCAAAGAAAACTGATGCGGGTCTTTTCCCAAAACTTAACATTAAATCCATACAAATAAAATATGTAAAATTATAAATTCCCAACACTTGTGATTCTAATTTTGATGTAAAAGGTGTACTACTTGCTTGCATTTATCGGGAGTTAAAATATTTTGGATGTAAAAATCTCCTTGTCATCAACCCTTGACCAGTTCATAGTCTCGGCAGGAGCTTCAACCCTACACAGTGTAGGGATTTCTTGAGTTTCAACTTTTGACAGTGTCTCACCAAGGGTTCCAAAGCGTCTCACCGCCAAGGTGTGGGAGTTCCCCAGGACTTGCACAGGTGCAATAAACGAATTTTTTATTCAATATTCCACTACTTAAGTCAATGGCCCTAGGCCTTGCAATATATAGAGATTCGTCCCAACTTCTTACTAAAAGACTCCTATTCAAACTTGGAAATAGACTCCCAAACATATTAATTTCTAAAACAATCTACTAGCAATTCTAATTAAATCAAACCTACAAAAAGTAACAGTCCTAAACATAGAAACAAATGACAATTTTCCTAAATCTAATGTGGCTGCATAGTGTCACATAAATAGTTACGTAAATAGTGAACCCTAAATAAAACAAACTATGAAAATTATTCTAATTACATACAAAATGGAAAACCTCAATATGGCAAAGATATCCCTAAGAAATAAAGAAACACCCTAATGCACTATGAATGGGTCCCACTATCAAATTTAATCTTTTTTTGTTCCTCCGTGAAGGCCGGTCCCCCATTGTTCTTGCTTCTAGACTTATGTAGGAAGTGGGAGGTCATTCTTGTGGATAGGAGAAGTAGAGACAAAAGAAAGGTGAAGTTGTCTCCTCCCCATGTTATTATGCTCAATATTTTGAAGGATCTATCATGGGAAACTCGGGTCCCAGCGGAGTTGGGTTGGTGATGTTTCCAAAACGACAATGGGAAGGTGATTTTGGATCTCTCTCGTTCGGTTGGAGTTGCTTACTCCAATGAACTGGAGGGTAGGGCACTAGCTTCCAAATTATTGTTGAAGCCATCAGGGGCAGTGAGTGGGTGGTGGACTCATCCAATGTGATCAAGTGGATGAAAGAAGCAATATTACGGACCATGGTGGATGGCTAACAACATTGACAGGATATTAGACTTGTGTAAAGGGAGGGATGTAATCTTTTCAAATATTCCCCATCACACCAATGAGATAGTGGACATGTTATCCAAGGCAGTCGAAGCTCATTATATGGGGAAACCTCTGTCCTTGATGTAACTCTTTTCTTTCTTTCTTTTTTCTTGTAGGGAACGTTTGGCATGATAGATCGGTGTCTCCATGGAGACACTCTATCATGAAATACTATTCATGGTAGCCAAACATGCCCTTAGTAAATTTTAATTTACTTCCAAATAAAAATGTATAAGTTTGTGCACAGATTGGACACATGGAACAGTGCTGCAGAAAATGCATATGCAAGCACTCAAAAGTGATGGGAAAAAGTCAAATACCAAGTGCTCAAGAATATGTCATTTAGGATTCAGCTTTAAGTGAGGTTTAGCTCTATATGTTCTGTGTTCTGGTTAGTTTGCATTTGAATTAGTTTGTTTCTTTATTTCAGAAAGATTTTATTGAAATAGAGTAAGCATGCCCATCTACACTCACGCACCATACAGAAAAAAACAGTAGTCCCAAAGCATGAAAGTGTGTGCACATCCATGTACAAGCAGGGATTCCGCACCTTTCCAGGAACTTTGTTGAAAACCAGTGTCTTGACAATGGGTGAAACAATTAACTTTTGTGACATCTGAGCAAAACTTTCATTTGGCTCCAAAAGGTTTGACGGGCCCAGAAACAAGATTTGTAGAACCATTCTCTCCCACCCTGCACCAGAAGAAAAGAAAAGAAAAACATCAGTGAATATTTCAGTGTACAAACCCGAAACGTTGAGTTACAAGAACAGGCATGTAGAAGCTCTTGGTGAATAAACAAATTTGGTGCAAAAGATTAAAAAAATATAATGCTTCATTTCAGCATGCTTAAGATTTACATGTCATTGCACAGACTTTAGACACGCAGGCAGTCAAGACATCTCAACAGTAAGCATTCTAATGGCAATAACAATCTCATTTCAGAAGGTATATAAGTATGCCTCACAAAGGAAAAATGTTAAGAAATTTCTCATCGCTGTTTTTAACAGTTGAATTTTAGGAATGAAAACGAGATATAATTTCCGTTATTTAACAGAGCTAGTCTTATATTTAGAGATGATCAATGGATAAGCAACAAAACATGGAAAATATTCAACTGAAAGGGAGTAACTCATGTAATAATTGATAGAAAGGCGTATAAAGTAGAATAGACATAGTTAGAGCTCAATGGATCAATGAATTCGGTAGATGCAGAAAAAGAAAAAAGAAGCCTCTGAAATCAACCCAAATTTGTACTTATCAATTCATTTAATTTCAAATCCCATCATCACTTATTAGCTATTATTAACTGTTGGGTCTGATAGTGTTAGTAACGACGTCCATCCCAGGACTCGTTCTAACAAAATTGGGTGTCTACAGATATTAACAAATAAAGATGATTGAATATGTGTATTGAGTCTATTGACAGTGTTAAGAAATGTTGCTGATATGTTGCATTTGTACTTCTACCCATCGTATACTCAATTTGGTTGAAAGTCATTCTTAGTAGTATGGGATTCCTTTTATGATATATAAGTTGGTCCTATACCACTTCTTAGTTGAATATAAAGTAAGTACATTTTGACTCAAATCCAGCTTAGAACCTCAACAAAACAACTAATTTTCTAAGATTAGTCACATGACTGGCTTGAGACAATCTACCCATGACAGAGACTGACCTTTCTGGCGGTTCATGTTGTTGTCAACTACCGGTTCATCAGGGACATATTTCCCTTTGCTGAGAAGCTTTACTGCTAAACCGTTCTCTGCAGAAGCTAACAAGGATTCTTTGCTAATACACTCCGGGGGTTGTCTTGGAACATAAATCACAGCATCTGTTATCAACAATGTTCGTGAACGCTTGTGATAAAATGCTACCTCTACATATGGCCCAATTCCTGAACCAAAAAAAAAAAACCCTGCATTAGGAACTGACTAACAGTTTTAATTGGGTAAATAAAATTTAAATCATTCTGGTAAGTGGGAAAATGGATCATATAAGAATTCGTAGAAGCACCATGAGTAGTCCAGACTCTACAGCTAGATGGTGATGGAAATATCCTTACCAACTTCTGGTGAGCTGAGAACTTTTTGCTTTATTTCATCAGCCCATGGAGTGGACATATCCTCATCATTGAGCGTTTTCGCACGGAATATCCCAAAAAATTCAAGTGGCAAATTGAGTGGCCAACTCCATTGCCTTGGCGCAACCCAGATTTGCGCTCGTGGGAACTTTCTTGAAAATGGGCCCACAAAGATTTTGTGTTCATATGCAAATGTGGGTAGGACAATGTACTCCACGGGAGCTTCCAACTCCTTCACAAGCTGGAAAGCAGATGAAAAGATAATTCACAAACTTTTTTATAGATGAAGGAAACAAGACCCAAGTTTATACGTTGAATAGAACCACGGGTGATGCAGAAAATGCAAGAGAATCAAAGAATACCTGAATGCATTCTTTGGTTGGAGCAATAGGGGCATGGATCCATAATCCTCCTGACTTGAGCTTGATGACAGTCATTCGGATATTTGTAGAGACACTGCTGAATCCCAATGCTTGCTCTTGTTCGAATAGCCATATGCAACCTTTCACAGCCTTCGAAGACCAATATAAGTGAGATAACAAAAGTTAGAATCACACGATCAAAATGATTTTCTACATGTAGAATGAATAAATCTTCATATGCTTTTACTCCATAATTCAACACATTGGAAGAAGGCAGTAAACATGTAAAGTCTATCTATAAGCATGGATGGCTCAAGTCCAATAATTAGACCATCAATTTAGTACTTAAGAACTTGCTGATTTGATTTAACTGGACCATGACCGCAGAAAATCAAATACGCAAAAACCTTGATTTTTTTTTCTTTTTTGAATGGTATTCAAAAACCTTGATCCAGTAATTAAAAACTTGGAAGTTAAGACCACAACATACACTTTTTAAATTGAAAACTTGATCAAGAACTTGACCAACTTTTGAGTCGTAGCGTACTAAGGATCTCAATTTGAATTTGAGATAATGATGGCAACCCAACTGGATCAATAAATGAAATTGGAAGACACACATAAAATCAGGAGTATTAAAATATTAAAAGAGCTAAAGAATCAACGCCCCAAAGAAAATAAGCCTTTCATTGTTTGTTGAAAAGACGACTAACTCTTCCCCAGGCTTTTAATGGAATCAATGATATGTAGTACACAACAAATAAAAAACAAGAATATCTGCTCTAATTTTGTGATTCACCCAATGTGGTTTTAAAAGAAAAATATATGCCAGACAGATGAACAGAACTTCTCCTTGTCAACCATGTAAAACAAATCAAGCAGTAAAATCTCAAATAAGAGATCAGTTAGAGGAACAGCTGAAAACAGCTTCAATGGCAAACCAAAGAGAATTCCAAAACCCAAAACCCCAGCTTCACACAACCAATACAAAGCAAAGAAAAAGAACCAACATATTAAGCTACTAACCTCAGTCCTTATAGTGCACCTATTGAGAAAAGGACCCAGAGGAAAAGGAAATCCAGTAAAATTCAGATAAAACCTGCCATTACTAGTACTACTATTGCTTGCAGAAGCCACAACCAAAGTGATAAAATCTTTTTTCCTGCTTCTGGGTTTTAACTGTAAACTAAAATCTTTCAAGAACCCACCAAGAAAAGAGGAAGTTTGATTTATACATGACAGAGAGCTCTGTAGAAAATCAGATTTTGGATGACAAACAGCTATGACTGCTACCATTTTCAAGCTCTTCTATATTCAGCATAAACATAACCTTTGGTATTTTATCACAGCTAAAATTCCCAACCCTTGATAGAATTGTGACACGTAGAGGATCCATTCTAGGCTAGATTGGCCAACTCAGATTTGTAAGATTTATTGTGGATGATAAAAAAAGAAAAAGTTCTTTTTTTTCTGAGGTGCAAAAGGTAGCTCTTCTTTTTCCAAATAAATCAATATCCACTGCACACGTGTACCTTTGGTTAGAACTTAGAAGAAGTGGTCAAGAGTTGGGCCCACTATAAATGGGCCATGGGTAAAAATCAAAATGGATGGACAATCCTAACCGTTCAATTGGTTGCTTAAAAATCAATGCTTAAGATAAAGGATATAGTTTTGGGTTCAAGATCCATCCCGCGGGGTGATGACAAATGTACGGTGGAGATGGAAACAAGTGACTCACTTAGGAAAGGTATAATGGTTTTGGGAGTGCACTGTTGGTGGCCCACTAAATCAGAGACCCACATCACTGCCACAGCTGATTTGGTGGGCCCCCAGCAGTCTAGCCCATCGAGGCTAATTCCCACCCTTCGTCCTAGCGTAATCAAATGGTGAGTTTTAAGGTTTGCTCATGAAAATCTAACCATTGATTGTAACTTTGTAAGTAGGACTTGATCAAATTGTTGATCATGGCCCACCATTCATGTGGAACCCATGCATGCAGTTTGGATTGTGGATCCAGTGTTATACAACCCTAATTCGGGCCTTTTCTCTGGGCGATTGCGTAATCTACACTGATCTCGAAATTGTAGATTCTTTCTTAGTTTCTCTCTACTTTATACTTAACTGGAGAACTGCAATTCCAAAATCAGATATATTTAGTCCCGGAAAGAATGAAAAATGCAATGAAAGTAAACCCACATAAGGTTGGATAAAAATCATCAAATCCAATAAAGTCTCCATACAAACTTAGATCTTGTACTCTCAAATACTTATACACAAAATACTCAACTCCCAAAAGCAACAAAGGGTTCAATCTTGGGACCTTAGGCTGCCACCAACATAGCTGGGTTTAACCACATGTGGAAGAAGCTTCAGATTCTTGACTGTTAAACCATGGCTGGGTAAAACCTTCACAACCATCATCATAGCAAGCTCACCTCATCCGTACTGTTTCTCGGTGCAGAATTGGCCATTCAAATGCAAATGCTAGGAAAAGGATTTCATTCACCATCAAAAGACTGAGCAGTTTATCCTTGAAAATAGGGAAGTCGTCGAATTACACCATAACTGAGACTGAAATGAAGAGAAATACCATAGAAAACTTGCAAACTCTTATTAACAGGATTTATAGATAGAAACAAATGGCACTTCAGGTGATGATTTCTCTCACCAGCCAATCCAAACTAGGATATGCGAAGTAGAGTATCAGAAAAGATGGCAAAGCAAGCAGAACAGTGACAAGGATGTACAGTGCCAGAATGGCAGCACAGGCTGGAATTGCGTACAGTACGATCAAAAGGAAAATGACAACCAGTGGGAACTTGGAAGTCAAGTGAACGAAGAAAACCAGGGATTTACGCAAGGAAGCGTGGAGCCTCTCTACGTTTAGGTACTCAGTTACAAGGGTGGCATCATTCGGGTTCGGCTCCAAATGCCCCGGATGCATGTGTGGGGCCCTTCTGAGGTGACTATTAACTTCATTTCCTGAGGGTACACCATTGTTTGAAGAACAAACCCCTTGATGGTCCCCGCAAAAAGCGGGATGAGACTTCACCCTGTCGCCATTCATGCTCTCGACCATCCATAGTAGGAAAAAGTTCTTACGAGGAAACTTAAGATTGCCCTTGTAAACTAGGCGAAAGGATAGTAAGTGGCACCATGGGCAGGAGATGAAGAGAGGTAGCTGGACGGGTAGGGTGGGGAATTTCACGACGGCCCATTGTAGTCCAAGGACACAATTCTTGCAGAGAGTGTGACCACACCATAAGACGTAAGGTACGTTCTCAACAATATTGAAGGATTCCCAGCATATTGGGCACTCTAGACCTTCGTCTCTACTAGTGCTAGAAGAGACCTCATCATCTGAGCATTCAGAACCAGCCTGAGTTGGCACCGGACGGCCGTTCTTTGGTCCTACGCTTCCAGCTATAGCATTTGAAGCAAAACTCCACATGATGATGGGCAGAGGTATCTAATTATGAAAAAGACATCTGCAATTACACCAGTAGAGTCCAAAAAGGCCCAGCCCCAAGGATGGTCCAACTTCGAAGGGTAGCAGTCAACAGGGATTCTTTGAAGTCAAACCTGAAAAATAAACACTATGTTACAAGATCTGCAACATGCTTACAAAATAAGATCTGCAAAAGACCTTGAATTCTTGCAGATGAAAACAAGATCTGCAACCCAACATGCTTACAAAATAATAGAAAAACAAGAAATCTATCATGTGCAAATATAGACTGAAGTGGATATGTATACAGATAAGACTTGTCATTTTACAAAGAAAAAAGAAGAAAATAATGGATGCGAGTATGGGCATTGTATCTTATGCATGAGTATTTAGAAAAACCATACAGGGCATAAAGAGGGTAGTTGACAACTTCCGTATTAAAAGGATATATAAAAGAAGTACCCAGTGGTATCCAATATAAAGGATCGCTATATATGAAAAGATACATAAAAAGTAGCACCAAGCATGTCCAAAAATACTCCAGCTTCATATCATTTCTAAATGGATCTTTGACCTACTAGAAGTATTGAGGCATCATAAGATGGCATATTGGCTGGAACCACACTAATCTGTGAGCAGGTCAAAACAACAAGTTACCTTGACGTTTCCAAGGAACCCCCAGATAGAAGGATAAGGTGGAGCTTCAAACCTTCAAACAAACAAATATTCTCATGCAATTCTATTTGATCAAGGGTGTTTCATCAGAAAACTAAATGTGATGCTCATAAACTAAAATATTATGGTAAAGGCTTCCATAATTCCAGTGCATTATTAATACAATTATCCAGCGTCAAATAGAAAAGAAAAAAGCATACCGCAGGTACACACAGGAAATCTGGAACTGCATCATTTGATTTTAGATTCATAAATTACAAATCAAATGATAAATGAGACCTTGTGGAGCATCCATGGCTCCAAATTGCGATTAGAACATGTATGAAAAGGGCCAAATAGCTTAAATGAACTTTCTTTTGAAATGCTAGGGAAACTGAAAATAAAACTACAAAAAAGGGAGCAAACGTGCCCCATAGCTAATAAATCCCCTACTTACCCATCCTTGGCAAGAGAATTGGCCACATCATTAGCTTCTCTAAGAACTTACAGAAAGAAGCATCATCTGCAAAAATCCAAAATTTCACTGATATATGAGCTAACTGCCACAAGCCTGCACTATGACACAAGGTTGCCAGAGTGGGAATCGGAAGCGGGAATCGAAGGCTCCCAGGGAAGAATCCTACTCAAGGTTGCCAGAGAAAGAATCGAAAGCGGGAATCGAAATGGGAATCGAAGCGGGAATCGAAGGCTCCCAGGGAAGAATCCGGCTTCCTTGCTATGACAAATCACCTTCCATTCGCATTCAAGGAATCACCGTCTACCTTTCTACCCAAAGTCTCCCTCCAAGCTCCTTATGAAAATGCAGTCACGTGAGAGGCGCTCAAGCCTTGGCTTCACTTGAGTACATGATTCCACTAGACCATGAAAAAAGCCAAAATCAACTAGCCATGATTGTCTCCAAAGTAAAACACACCACCGACTCTGACTAGCCCCAAATTCTGCAAGGAACTACCACAGAAATTGTGTTTAATTATGAATGGTGGCAATGGAACCACTTTATGCATTTTGTTTCCTTACCAATCTTCCCTTGGGTCATTCCTTCCATTTCGTAACACCGTCTTGAATCACTACCGCCCATAAATCTTTCCCAGCAAGAGCCTAATTACCAACAATTTTTGATATCGAGAATGCTTATACTAAATAAAGCATGTTTATCCTCAAATATCCCTTAATTTCCGTTCTTTCAAATAGTCCAAACCACCACAAAATTGAGAGAATGACCTCCCCTCGCGCCGGCGCACAATAGGTCTTTTATCGTATCTTTCTTTCTTTTGCTTTCTTTTTCATCTTAGCGGACTTCCTCGGTCATCTTTGTAATTGCGTTCTTATTCTTTAATGATTAATTGCCCTTCAAAAAAAAAATCTTGTGTAGGGTCAAAATCTGACGTAGGGCGCGATCGGCGAAAGCATTCTTTGTCCTTCAAATCGAATTTTAGAGGCACAATAATTTCTAAATCTTTCTGAAATTAGATCTATAATTATTATTATTATTTTTATTTTTGTAGGAGATAAGAAGCTTGGCCTTACAAAATTCGAGGGGACACACGGGTCGAATCAAACTCGAAATAGGCAAATTGAGAATCTCGCGTTCAACAAAAATAGATGGGAGAAATGAAAGAAAAGCTACCTTGCTAATTCCATTAGCATAAATGAAGAAGATAATAGATTCAAGAGAAGGGTCAGGCTCTTTCTCTCCAAAGAGAAATATCTCTACAAATTTCAATTCATCAAAAACTACAAAAAAGAAATACCATAGCTTTATATAGACTAGCCCATTACTAGAAGATGACCAAACTACCCCTAATGAAACATAAATATACAAATCACCTCTAGTGAGCAAAAAGGCTAACAGCCTCATAAAGAAAAATGACAACAAATGTAACAAGATGACTCTCATATAAGTCAAGAACTACAACTAACACTATCTAAGCTAATGCAAACACACGATGAGCCAATACGTCAGGGGATGCTTTGTATCAAACTCCACTTCTTAAAAAGAACTAGACCTAGTGTTCGCATCAACTCCAGCCAACCATGTCCTCCTAAATCAAATATGAAAATAATCCTATGAAAATAATCCACTCTCGTATCAGGAGTAGTAAGCCATAGATGTCACTCAGCCACATGGATCACATGAATGGAACCTCCCTGCAAATGTGGCGGTCTAGAGGGGTAGTAGTACACATAAATACAAGCATATGCTGAAAGTGGCATAGGTATAGTGGTCTGTCATTCCAACTAGCTATAATCTCACCAAATATATCATCTGTATCAGGTGTAGCGGCAATAGGCAGCACCACCTCAACATGAATAACATCTTCCGCAGCTCCCTCTGCCACTGTGGCAAAGGTAATGTCATTTGTGACATCTACAAGTGTATGCTGCTCATCGGAATCAATGCTCGATATAGTCAAGGTTTAAAATTTCGGTTTCGGTACCGGTTTCGGACCCTGAAATTTTGAAATTTCGGTCGAAATCGGGTACAAAACCTGAAACTAATATTTTATTCAATATTAAATTTCGGTGAAATATTTAAAAAAAAAAGATTTTTTGGGTCAAATTTAGGAAAAACCGAAATTTCGGTCAAAATAAATGACTTTTCGGTTTTTATCGATTTCAGTGTCGGTCTCCACCGAAATCATTTCGGATTTCGGTCGAAATTTAAAACCATGGATATAGTATCTAGCTGAGCTATAGGCTCTGGCTCTACATGCTCCACAATAAGCTCATCGTCGCAATCGGCTTCACTAGCATGAGGAACATTTGGTAGTATTACTAGTCAGTCTCATCACCATCACTGTCATGATCCAAAATAGTAGTATCAACAACCTCTCCTGACTGGTCATGTGGATCCTCAATGTTAGCTTCCTCCCCTTCCTAATCACTAGCCTCGTGATCGGCTTCTAGGGGTGGAGAAAATGCATGCGTTTTAAGTGAAGTCTCTGCATCTGCACGGTGAGGGCATCAAGATCAACATTCTATTTATTGCGAGTCTCCGTTCTCGGCAATGCTAGGTCAAGAACTTTAGTCATTGGTCCTCAAAGACTCTTTCCTCCTCATATTGTCTCTCAAACTCTGTCGGGGCATAGATCCTCAAGAAGTGGTCACGAACCTCCTTTTATCGATGGAATGGAGGTTTGCCCAAGTC
Source organism: Tasmannia lanceolata (assembly GCF_043159265.1). Classification (NCBI taxonomy): domain Eukaryota; kingdom Viridiplantae; phylum Streptophyta; class Magnoliopsida; order Canellales; family Winteraceae; genus Tasmannia; species Tasmannia lanceolata. The sequence goes on from NW_027518692.1 coordinate 34,331,210, forward strand.
ACGATGCTCCCTTTCCAGGAGTAGCCACATGGACTCTGGATGTAGCCTGACGGTCTCTCTGGAACTCCATAGCGTCTCACGATGTCATCCCCTAGCGCATCCACTCATCATGTGACTGCATTAGCTTACATAATGGTAGTTGTAGTTTTTGTCTTCTATGAGTCCTGTTGTTACATTTGTTGTCATTTTTTCTTTGTGGGATCATTTTAACCTTTTTGCTCAATAGAGGAGGTTTGAGCATTTAATTTTCATTAGTGGTAGTTTGGCAATTTGATAGTATAATGTGATAATCTATATAAAGCCCAATGGTCTTTCATTTTATAGTTTTTGCTGAATTAAAATTTGTAGAGATATTGCTTTTGGAGATAAAGAGGTTGGCTCTTCTTTTGGATATATCATATTCTTTCTTGTGTTAATGGAATTAGCAAGTTATTGATTGTAGCTTTTCTTCCATTTATCTCATCTATGCTTGTTGAATGCAAATTATCAATTCGCCGCTTCCGAGCTTGATTCGACCTCATGCGTCCCCTCACATGTGATAAGGCCGAGCTTCTTTTCTCTTAAAATATAAAAAAAAAAAATTATAGATATAATTTCAGTAAGATCTGAAAATTATTGCGCATCTGAAATTTAATTCAAAGGACGAACAACGCTTCCGCCGATCGCGCTTTACGTCAAAATCCCATATTGACCATTATTCCAACTCAAAAAAATGACTACTATAATGATTTAGTGGTCATCCATGTAATTAGTCCTCCAAGGCAAGTATCTAAGTTATCATAACCAAAACCAGCCATGAATACCCCAATGAATCTACCAAAATTTTGACTTGACGACCATTTTTATCAATCAATTCGAAACACCGCATTGTTTTTTTAATAGTAAGAAAGAAAACGAAGGGTAAAAGAACTTCAAATTCTCCACGCACACAATCTCACCATGAAGGGTCTATCCCATCCAAAGACAGTTCCAAGTTAAAAGAACAAATGGTTACGAGATAAAAAGATACAAAAACCAATGAAGCACAAATGAGTCCAAAGAATTAAACAATGAAAGCAATTCCAATTACAATTTCATGGTGAATACTAACTTACAAAAAAAATGCATAGACAGCTCCAGTTCAATTTCTAGATTCAAACTTGTTTCGGTCCTGAGTGAGAGCTCGGGTGGGACCCAGCCTAGCATAGGACAGGTTTAAAGGGACTAGCCTACCATGTTCCATGCTCTGTAGCTTTTGGTGTATTGGTTAGCTTTTGGTGTATTGGGTGGGACCCAGCCTAGCATGGGGCAGGTTTAAAGGGCTTAGCCTACCGTGTTTAAAGGGCTTAGCCTACCGTGTTCCATGCTCTGTAGATTTTGGTGTATTGGTTAGGTACCTAACATTTGGCATCAAAGCAAACACCACGTCTTGTGTTCGGGTCATGAAAGGGGCGACCTGTGGAGAGGACTACCTGGAAAGGGCTACCTGGTAAAAATAGCCAGAGTGAAAGCCACAAGAGTAAAGTTGCCACGGAGTGAAGGGGCAACCTATGGAAAGGGCTACATGGAAAAAATGTCAGAGTGAAAACCATCACAGAGTGGGCCACCGAGGACAGCGAATGTAGAAGCGTGGTGGAATGCCATGGTCCTCAGTGGGACCCTACCTAGGTATGGGGCTTGGTCGTCTCAAGCTAGTATGGGACAAGTTTAAAGGGCCTAGCCTAATGCATTCTATCAGCTCTAGAGCTTTTGGTGTATCAGTTAGGTACCTAACAAAACTGCATCTCGGCATTCTAATCGCATTTTTTACTTTTAAATAGAAATTTTTAGATAAAAAGAAGAAGACAGCATCCATAAAAAATAAAAAAAATAAAAAAAAACTACCGAACTCCTAATTCAACATAATTGGCGGGCTAGATAAAATCAAAACCCCAATAAAATTGAAGAAATACAGAATTTAAAACGAATTTCACAACTACAACGACTATCAATCAAAACCCTAACTTTCTGACACGACAGCGAAGCAATCAGAAAACCCAATATCAGTAACAAAAAATGAGAAATTTAGGGCAGAATCTAGCATTTTGGCAGGAATGATAACCGAATCATAATCCTAATTCAACATAATTGGCAGGCTCGCTAAAATCAAAACCCCAATAAAATCGAAGAAATACAGAATTTCCAACAAATTTCACAACGAAGCAATCAGAAAACCCAGCATCGGTGACATAAAACGTGATATTTAGGGCAGAATCTACCATTTTGGCAGGATTGATAACCGAACCATACAATCTAAACAAAAAGATAGACTTTCATCGAAAAGGACCTGATTTCCAGCAAATTCTACAACTACAATGACTATCAATCAAAACCCTAATTTTCCGACATTACAGCAAAGCAATCAGAGAACCCAAAACCAGGAACAGAAAACGTGAAATTTAGGGCAGAATCTAGCATTTTAGCACGAATGACAAGCGCGAATCATACAATCAAAGCAAAAAAAAAGGGACTTTCATCTAAAAGGATCCGATTTCAAAAGGTGAAAAAGAAAATATTGGGTCGATTGAAGGAGTTTGAGAAGAGATCTTACCGTTAATTTTTCGCGAATTTGGGATTGATCGAATGAGGATGAGGAGAAGGATCGAGGAGAGACAATGAAAAGGAGAAAAGCCCTCCATTTCTCCCTCTCTCTCTCTCTCTTCTCTCTCTATATATCTGTTGAGAGTACAAAATCACGAATGCTTTAGTTTTATAATTTTTGTTCTCGAAAACAGAAAACCAACTGCCTCAAAATATCTTGACCTTGTTTACACGGCCTCTTGATCGGGAGAGAGGAATAAGTTGAAATTACAGACATACCCCCTTTTCACTCTTTTGTGAAGGGCCCATATTAAAATTTAAAACTATGCTTTTTAGTGAGACTAACCTAAGTCCTTCAATAAATTAGGGGTGCAACTTGGATTGGGCTCAACCCGAACCCGATGGGTTCAGCCCGATTTTGGCTCAGGTTGGGTTGGCATTTCCTTGGGTTAGGGTTGGGAAAAGCCAAACTGATTTAATCTCAAGTTGGGTTAGGGTTGAGGCCTGGGGCAACCCAACCCAACCCAACCCAACCCGAGCGGAACCCAACCTCCGTCCTCTAATATTATCTCAACTGCTTTGGCCTTAGGTTAACCCGAACATAACCCGGCCCGATTTGAAAGAAATCAAGTTCGACAGGTAGGGTTAAGGTTGATCATCCTTGACCCGAGGCTAGGGTTGAGTCAGGATAGGGTTGAGGGAAAGCCATCTCAGGTTGGATTAGGGTTGGCCTTATGGGTGCAACTCGGGTTGATTTCTGGGAATTCCGGTTGAGCTTTTACCTTAAAATCAGGTTGGGTTCGGGCTGATTCCAATTCATTTTTTACCAAAAGCTCAACCCGACCCCACCCAAGTTGCACCCCTAGTTGGCCTCAATCCAACCCGAGTTGCACCTAACGAGCAACGCACTTTAGTTGCGACGGATACGAACGAAATTACATGATAGAGAAGTAAATATAAAATGAAAATGTTAAGGCCTTGTTTGTTTTAGATTGTGACAACTGATTGTGGAGTCCCCAACGGGACCAAAAATTGCACTAAATTTGAGTCCAAAAATCAGTTGGGGATTCCAAAATTGGTTATCATAATCTAAAACAAACTGGCCCTAAAAGAAAATTGCCACTAGGTTCCTTCCTAACAATCACATTTTGGGTTTCATTGGAGCCAACCAATTTGGATGCCATAGCTGGGCTCATACTTAGATATCAGCGCAATAGAAAGGCATTTTCACCTTGTTTGGCAAGCCGTGATAATGGGCATGGTTTTAAATTTCGACTGAAATCCGAAATTTTGGATTTCGGTGAGGACCAAAACCGAAACGTACCGAACTGAAATTCCTGAAACTAACCAAATTTTGTTTGAAATTTCGTAAATTTCGTTTGAAATTTCGTAAATTTCGTCGAAATTTATAATAAAATATTAATTGTTTACTCCGTTAAAGAATTTCGATCGAAATTTCGTCCAAAAAAAAAACCAGGATTCCATGCATCAATGCCAAATTTCGCCTGAAATTTCGAGATTTCGGCTAAAATTTCATTTTCGGATAAGTCCGAAATTTTAGCCGATACCGAAATTTAAAACCATGATCATGGGTAAGGCATGTAAGTAGTCCACATTGTAAGCATGACAGTGCAACTCGGCTAACTTGCCTTTAAAATGTCCTTCACCCTCTTGGGCAAAGACTTCCACTACCTATCCATCTTGGCAAAAGATCCTCAGGTGGCCAACTTCTTGTGCTATTGAGCACAAAAAAAATAATACAAACCGAGCAAAATTCCAAGGGGTTGTTTGGTGTGTACATTGCACATTAGCGCTGCTAGGAAAACGGGATTCCGTTGTGGGGAAAAAACCGTGCATCAACAACTACAGCCAGTCAGAAAGGACAAATGGAACTATGGAAGGAGCTCAAATCCCCATAAAAGGTAATAAATACACATTGAAAAGGGTCAAAGCAACAGTTACTTCATTCCGGTCCCAACGGATTATTGGACTGAAAATTACACTAAATTTGAGTTCAGTAATTGGTTTGGGACTCCACAATCAATTGTCATAACCTAAAACAAACAGGCCCTAAGCGGACAACTGTGAATATATGATTGCTTGCACTATACATAGTAGACCAATGGTTCTTGGGAAAGATGACACTCCTATTGTTTTTCGTTCAATTTCTAGTGTGTTGAATATGTTTGCCATATTTATATCCCAAACGGCCAAACCTTCTAATTAATGTTTTATTACCTAAAAACAGAAACAATTGGGGCCCGTTTGGATACCCCTTGGATTTGGATTTGGAGGTGAATTTGGATTTTTAAATCCAAATTTGGCGTTTAGCAAGCTTTCATGATATCTAGATTTGGATTTGAGTGAAATCCACAAGATTTACAAATTCCTCATGTTAGTGTAATTTTTTGGATTCATAAATCCTTTTTGCGAGAGGTTATTTATAAATCTAAATATGACCCATAAGGGGTTAAAATGACCAAAATGTACTAAAAAAGTATTAAATGACTTAAGTACCCACATGACATTAAAAACTGATCAAAATACATCGTAATAGATAAAATGACTAGAAAACCCCTGAGTTAGGCAAAATGACCGAAATACCCCTATACCAGGTAAAAATGACAAAATACCCCCGAGTCGTGCAAAATTACTAAAATACCCATATGACATAAAAATGATCAAAATAACCTCATACAGAATAAAATGACTAGAATACCCCAATATCATGGAAAATTACTAAAACACCCATAGATCAAGTAAAAATGACCCATGGCTCGTAAAAAATGACTAAAATGACGAAAAATACCATCATGAGATAAAAATGATAAAAATATGCCATATTAGGTAAAATGACTAGAAATAAAAAATGACAAAATACTCCCGAGTCATGCAAAATGACTAAAATACCCTTATGATATAAAAATGATCAAAATAACCTCATATATGGTAGAATGATTAAAATACCCCAAGATCATGAAAAATTATCGAAATACCCCTATATCAAATAAAAATAACCTATGGCTAATGAAAAATGACTAAAATGACTAAAAATACCCTCATGAGATAAAAATGATAAAAATACGCCATATTAGGTAAAAGGACTAGAATACCCCCGGGTCATGCAAAATGACCGGAATACACCTATACCGGGTGAGAATGACCAAATACCCTGAGTCATAGAAAATGACTAAAACACCCTTATGACATAAAAATGATCAAAATACCCCCATATTGGGTAAAATGACTAGAATACCCCTGGATTATGGAAAATGGCTGAAATGCCCCTATATCAAGTATTTTAGGGCTTTTTGGTTTTGTTAGATTTCAAATTCAAATCCAAAGAGCATCCAAACAAAAAAAATTAATTTAGATTTGAAATCCAAATCTATACGTGGTCATCCAAACGGCATTATTTATAAATTTGTGAATTTTAAAATTCTTGATTTCAAATCCATGGATTTTGGAAATCCAAATTCACCTCCAAATCCAAATCCAAGGGGTATCCAAACGGGCCCTTGATGAATTCCTCATAAAAATGAGTTTTTATTTGGTGTAAGCCCTTAATAGTCCCCCGTATTTTCTAAAAAGTACTATACGGACCACACTATAGGATGATCCAAACCGTCCATGTGATCGGCCACTACGTAAATAGGTTGTGCTCCAAAATAATTTCCATAGGATGATCCAAGCCTTCCGATCTATAGAGGTTTCCATAATACACAGTTCCTCCATAGATCGGGGGTTGGGATCATTCTATTTACTTTTTGGCCCATCACATGGATGGTTGGATCATCCTATGGTGTGATCTATATTGAAGAAGGGATCATCCTCTATAGATCGGGGCTTGCACCATATGAAAACTCCATAACAAAAAGCTGTGATGAATTCTAAGCATGGTTTTAAATTTCGACCAAAATTTCGGATTTCCGTCAAGACCGACACCAAAATGGCTGAAACATACCAAAATTTGGCCGAAATTTTGAAATTTTCGACATTTTCGTAACAAATTTCAGCCCCAAAAATCAAATTTTTGTGCGACTGTACTGAATTTCGGTCGAAATTTCAGGATTTCAGCAGAAATTTCGGTTTTGGCTAGGTCCTAAATTTATGCCGAAACCGAAATTTCAAACCATGATTCTAAGTGAGAGGGAGAGAAAGAGAGAGAGAGAGTGAGTGAGTGAGTGACTGAGTGGGTTTTTTTGTAGTGATCTCATGACTGAATATTTTAGAGTCAACCCTGGTCAAATCAGAGACGGGTCTATGTCAACCCTGGTCAAATCAGAGATGGGTCAATATGTCTTTTATAGTATCTTTGCCTGCTCTCCATTCTCCAAGCATTTTGGGGATTTTAGGGTTCCCTAATCTTTCGGCCCATTTCCTGCTAATATAGGGCTGAAAATGGGTCTAAAACTCCCTCCAAATTTAGCCTGGATCCGATTTGGACACACCTTATCTTTTCTGATGAAAAGATGGTGGCGTTCATGTCCGGGCCCCCACTTTTACTTAGCCATTTCGTCTTGCAGAGAGATTGCAAACCGTTTTTCTAGGGTTAGGGTTTTACTCATTCCTTTTTGCCATCATGGCTGATTTTGATTGTTAAGGAAAATGGGTAACCTAGAATTCGCCTTTTTCGGCGTCTTTCTGCATCAATGTGCCTTAGAAAAGGATCAAAACCACCAATTTCAGCTCTTCATGGTCCCTTCTTCTTTGGGTACGTTTCTTTTTCTTCTTTCCCCTGATTTTTTCCCTGTTTGGATTGCAGGAAAACCATTTCTGTTGGAATTTTTTTTCTAGGAAAATTTTGTTCTTTACACAATTTAGAAGGGAATGATGATATTATTATGGTTAATTTAGACGGATATCATCATAAATTAAGGGTCTATCTACATAAAATTTGAATAGGTTTGGTTCAAGTTCATCTTTTTTTTTTTTTTTTGTGTTTAAAATGTGGAAATTTTATAAAGAAGTTTCCCTTTCCACATTTTTCCTAAAAATTCCTGCAATCCAAACAATGCCTTATCTTGTGAAATGATTGATTGTTTTATTTTCCGAAAATGGATACGTTGTGAGATTGACTTATTTATGGTTTAAATTATTCAAAAGGACAATCAAAGCTAGAACTTTTACTGCATAATATCAGAATTTCCAATGCATTTCTTGTTACGTTATATATATATATATATATAAATATATATATATATATATATATATATATATATATATATATATATATATATATATATATATATTCTTTTATGTTATTGGGGAATTGATTGAACTGATGTTTTTTGGAAAATGGGTAAGCTGGAATTAGCTTTTTCGTTGTTATTTCTTCAGGCCGGGAAGTCAGAGAAAGAACTTTTAGAGGTTTGATATTAGAATTTCAGGTGCTTTTTTCCTTTTTAAATTATTTCTTGAAGATCCATTTTTCAGAATTCATATATTTCTCAGGGTTTTACTTTGACCTATCAATTTTGTTAGATCATTGAATCTATGAAATTGGTTTGTTTGCAATTGTCACTACCCGCTCCTCTAGAAAATAATCAAACCATGCAATTTTAGCTCTTGAACATCAAACCATAGAAAGTGATTCTTTTTTTTCTTTTTCTTTTTCTTTTTTTGAAGGAATGTCTAGGTGGAAGTGTAAGGGAACATTTTCTTAACATGTAAGCATAAAAAAAATCAGAGAAAGTTTCCAAAAAAATCCTCTGACAAATTGATGAAATGGGTGCTTGAGAATGTGTTTTCTTCAAGATCCATAATTTAAATTCATTGATGTTTTTAATATTGTGGTTGCAGGTACCTTGGAATTTTGAATATTGTAGGTGAAGGTACCTTTCCAGGTTCCTTAATTTTTCTTTGGTAGTTCACAAATTGGGTCACAACGGGGTCAAGTTTAACGAAGCAGGGCCCAGGGAGGGTTGGGAATGTGGGGGAGTTCAATGGCCGTCAGAAACTTGTCAATTTTCTCTCGCGGTTTCTTTACATCCGGAACCTGGTCTCTAAGCAACGGAGACGAATGCTCGTTGCTGGCTATGACCTTGACATGTCATACATCACTGATCACTTGTTGGCAATGTCATTCCCTGCCGAGCACATGCGTGCAATGTATCGGAATCCTCTCTGGCAGGTCAAGGATGTGCTAGACATGAGACATTCAGGTCACTACAAGGTACGCTCTATGACCCAAATCCTTACTTTTTTGTTTATAATTTTTCGGTTTTGTTCTGTTTATTTTGATAGCTTCATGAGTTTTTGTTTTTTGGAATAACTACTATTGATTGTTGTTAACTTACCAACTTCTCCAAAAGCTTAAGCTGTTGGAGAAAGGCGTTATTTATCTTTTATACTTTAACACTCCCTTGCACGTGTGGCCCACTTGGCAAACACGTGACACATGTGGTCCCACTTTGGGCTGGCCATCGCATGTGGATTTTTGCTATCCGGGAGGTTTGAACTCGAGACCTTTGCTCTGATACCATGTTAACTTACCAACTTCTCCAAAAGCTTAAGCTGTTGGAGAAAGGTGTTATTTATCTTTTATACCTTAACAATTGTGATTACATAGCATATCTTTTTATTTTGTACAATTGATTCAACATGCGTTATATGTGATCAAAATGAATATATATTATTATCCTTATAATCAATTTTGCTTTTCTCTTTCTACTTATCTTCTTCATCTTCTCCGTCTTTGAACAAATGCAATTACATATGTAATCTATGTTGTTAACGTAGGTCCATTTCTTGAGACTTATCAAGTACACAATTTTTTTGGTGACATGAATTGCTATTGAACTTATGGCATGTTTGGCTTCCATGAATTTTTTTTCATGATAAATCGGGGTCTAAGTGGAGGTGAGGGTGAGGTGGCTAAAAATCAGGAAACAACAAACAGGAAAGTAGCGTCTCTGGTGATGAGAAGTTGCAAAAATCAGGAAACAAAAAACTCTACTCAGAATCCGACCGACTGTTTCCTGATTTTTTGTCGATCACCACAGAAGCTAGTTTCCTGTTTTTTGTTTCCTGATTTTTAGCCACTTCACCCTTATCTCCACTTGGAGACCCTCGATTTATCATGAAAAAAAATTCATGGTAGCCAAATGTGCCCTTAGTGTTTTGTCGTCCTGAACAAATTGCTTTGAAATCTTATATTCTTGTATAGTTTACACATTGACATATCCAACTTAGTGTTTTGTCGCCCCCAAGAAATTTCACTGAAATCGTATATTGTTGTACTGCTTACACATTGACATATCCATATGATGTGTTTTTGGCAGTCTATTATTCCTTTGTACAAATGTATACTACAATTGGTCCTTTTTCCTATGCGAATCCATGTTCTTTATCGCTTGCATAATGTCTTTATCATCATTTGTTGTGGGCATTTGTAGGTTTACAACTTGTGTATAGAAGAGAGCTACGATCCTTCACATTTTCATGGCCGTGTGGAGATGTTCCCATTTGATGACAACCACGTTCCATCTCTTGAGACAATCAAGCTCTTCTGCGAAAGCGTATATTCATGGCTTTCAGTTGATCCAAAAAACATTGCAGTTATACATTGCATGGTAAGATTTGCAAGCATAGCAAAAAACAAAGAACTCACATATACATGGGAGAGGGTTGGGGATGGTATTGTTACTCAAAATTTAGACACTTCTGTTCGTCATTGTTACTAAAAAATTTAGAGTAGCAATACACCTACACTGATGATCAGAAGTGTCTGATAGGCCTCAAAGCATGCCCCTCAAACCCCTTTGAAAACACTAATACACACACACACACACACACACACACACACACACACACATATATATATAGGGGAAAGTGATTGTGAGCGGCCCCTCATATAAGCTTATATGAGGTGACTGCTAAAAACATGGTGGGCCCACATTTTTGGGGTGATCCGAGCCGGTCATTTGATAGGCCCTGACGTAGATAGGGGGTGCCCAAAAAATCAGCTCCATAGGATCATCCCAACCTACTAACTGTGGAGGTGAAAGAGGGGGAAATGGGTGGGTATAAATTTGCCCACTTACCCGTCCATTTTCCCCTCTTTCACCATCACAGTACGAAGGGTTGGGATGATCCTGTGGAGCTGATTTTTTGGGCACCCCTTATCTACGTCAGGGCCTATCAAATGACCGGTTCGGATCACCCCAAAAATGTGTGCCCACCATGTTTTTAGCGGTCACCTCATATAAGCTTATATGAGGGGCTGCTCACAATCACTTTCCCCATATATATATATATATATATATATATATATATATATATAAGAAAACGGTTTCTACACACAAGTGTAGATAAGTTATCTACACACTAGCTTAAAATACAGTGGGGGCCCACATTGTTTGAGTGATCCAAAGCATTCATTTGATGTGCCCTAACATAGATAGGGTGTGCCCAAAAAATCAGCTTCAAAGGATCATCCTAACCCTTCGAACTGTGGAGGCAAAAAATGGACAGATTTGTGAAGGTTTATACACGTCCATTTTACCTCCACAAATCGTAGGGTTGGGATAATCCTATGGAGCTGATTTCTTGTGGACACCCTATCTATGTGAGGGCCAATCAAATGAATGGTTTGGATCACCCAAACAATATGCCCTCCACTGTATTTTAAGCTAGTGTGTAGATAACTTATCTACACTTGTGTGTAGAAACTGTTTTCTATATGAGATTTTATATGGTGTAAGGGCTTACAACACGGTAGGGGTACCGCCCTTGATATTTGATCCAACAACAGCTCACTTTTTGAGGAGCTGCTGTTGGATCAGATATCAAGGATGGTACTTCCGCCGTACAAAGGCCTTATTGTTGTAAGCCCTTACACCATATAATTTCTCTCTCTATATATAGTTATATATCATTCAAATGTAGATAACTACACATTTCCTATTATCCTACTCTCCTGTGGGTGCTGGAAGGACTTTTTGGATATCTTTTTAGATGGAGAGGTACTCCTTTCGCTTACTCACGTCTAGCTTCCTTAGTAATATATACATATATATTATTCACAGTCTCTTATTTTAATAATTGCTCTCCTTTGTTTATTTATATTCTAATTAGCTTTTAAAATTCTTAGAAAGTTGTCAACATCCAATCAAAGAAGTGTTTAATACAGTAAGAAGTGCCATTATCAACATAAGGGAGTGTGAATATCATTTTCCATAACAATCATTTGCTGTAGCAAGTGATTTTTTATTCAGGATCGTATGATTTTTATGTTTTCACCATGTGATCCATAATTACCATTCAAGAAATTGACATGATCAATGCTCTCTTTTTCTCTTAATTATTTCGAGATTAATTCAAATACCAAAGATAACTATCCTCATGTGCTTATTGGGGGTTTCTTTTGACTACCGACTTACTGAGTTTTGACTTTCTCCCATGTTTGTTGCACTTGTTTTTTGTAGGCAGGCAAAGGTCGAACGGGCTTGATGGTATGCGCTTATCTAGTTTATACTGGCATGTCAGCAGATGCAGCTCTTCAACTGTATGCAGATAGACGAACTACTAATAATCAAGGAGTAAGTGACTTCTGCCGTAATTACAATTCTGTCCCTTGATATTTGTTTTAAGGTTTATATAGTTGCAAAATTCCAAAGGATTTGAAGCATTTCTGAATAGACGAGAAAAATCTGCATGTTTTGCAATAGGCAAAGTGCTAACTAAACAATTATCACTATTGCAAGGTGTAAGCTTCTCTTATAATTTAGAGGGAAAAAATTTGGTGGAAGGCATTTCAGCAATTTCAGTGTACGAGTCTAAGTTTACATAAATTTACATAAAAAAGATGAATTCCAATAAATCAAAAGATATTAGAGTAGAAATTAAGTTATACGTTCATGTAAATTTACATAAAGAAAAATGAATTCCAATAAATAAAAAATTATTAGAGTAGAAGTTAAGTTTGCCTACCATTCAAAAACGAAGTTAGGTTTGCCTATTTGGGTCTTGATAGTAAAAAACCTTAATAAGCTGGAGCTTGAGCACTATTGGAAGGTGTAAGCTTCTGTTATAATTTAGAGGAAAAATTTGGGCTGGAAGGCATCTCAAATAATTCCAGTGGCCATTAGAATGTTCGCAGATAAATGTACATTGGCTAATATTAGTGTTACTAGCAAGATCATGGATGTGGCTAGTCCAGACTGAGCATCCAAGGAAACAAGGTAACAGATACTCAAGCAAAGAAATGACTGTGTGACCATTTTCATGTAATAGCGCAACTGTTCCATATCTAAATTTTACAAGAAAGTTCTTTATATAGAATAATGGAAAATAAATTACTTTTGCTTCTTCCTATATATGGGGACTCAGTTTCCCTTCTTGCAAGCTTACTTGTTTAAATTCACTTGACAATGGAAATGATAAATAAGAAGGCATATGGCTACATTCATCAAAAGAAAAGAAGGCATATAGCTAGTATCTACATAATACCATTAAGTTGGAGAGTAGTGCAGGGGAGAGGGCTTAATTCCCATTTCAATGTGCATGAAACTTGTAACCAAGAGTTGTTTCTGATGATACATAGTAATGTCGATCCAATAATGTTATCTCTAATTAAATTGCCCTTTTCTGCTCTTCTCTTTTTTATTATATATGTCATGTCTTGCCAATTGTTCTCATTTTTGTGAGTATACATGCTGATTTGTCATCCTTAACAGGTCTCAATACCAAGCCAGCGTCGTTATGTTAGCTACTGGTCGAAAATACTAACTTTTCCAAGGGGAGTGGTGGATGGACCTCCCAATGTGATTTTACCTCAACCAAGTAGCAGAGAATTGCGGCGAATTCGCCTGTATGATACAGTTAACATTGGCTCGGTCTTTTTTGTGGTGTCAGAGTTGCAAGAGGTAAATTTATGTCTCCCATTTATTTGTAGACCAGAAAACTGCTATTCTTTATTGGTGGTGGAAAAATCTATATCCCGATGGTTCCACAATGATGAACACTTCTGAAAAGCAATCAAGACCTTTACTTTTCTTTCAAATATTGGGCCTATCTTGTGCTGATACCTAGAATTCAAGACTACCGTCAATCTGTATTAGCTTGAGATTGGACGTGGACTTGATGAAGACCCCAGTCCATGTCAATGCCGAGCCTGTTTGAGAATTCATTCATTTTTTTCTAGTGAAAAAAATATCAGAATATGATTTTGGAGATTTTTTTTATTAGTTCAAATTTTGCTGGTTTTAAGAACTGAGTTACCCTTCATATATACTTGTCTCTTGATTGAATCAAATCAACTCAAGGTGGGGTTTTCAGGTACTAAATTGAATTTTTAAACACTTATTACTTATTATTATCGTTCTTTTGAAACGTAGCTTTATTAGATAGAAGAGAGAAGGAAGTAAGAGAGATGACAAGGACTGAGATCGCCCCACACTGCAGAGAAGAAAAGAGAAACAACTAGAAGAGCCAATCAACCCACAGTTAAACGGAAGGAAAAACATTGGACTTAACAAACAACTCCTTCGTCTTAGCCCTTAGCAAGCTATTTCAACCTAAGGAAAGAATAATAATAGAGCAGAACTCATCTGTAAGCACTCCTTCGATCCCGGCAGGACCCAGCTAACCTCTAAAGCTGCCACCAAAATTCAGATTCATGGAACTTGGAAGCGGTGTAGCCCATCTAGAAGAGCATTTCTTCTATATGGTTTTCTTCTTGGAGCAGAAAACCAAGGGAAGAAAATTTGATTTTTGCCACCACCACCCAAACATGAGAGTCCTTACCTTCAAAAGTCCATTGTATTACTTTCCCTCTAAATACCCCACATAATTTTGATGGGGATGATCATCCAAAGTGTGTTACCCAACACTAAGGGAAGAAACATTCTAACCTTTTGTAAGATCACTCACTGACGCCGGGTGAATCATCAGAACAAATCAGAGTGGAAGAGAGAAAGAACTGAGAATCTACCTCTCGAACCCCAGATCTAGCCTCTCCTATCCTTCTGACGAGGGGAATTATAAACATCCTCATCCTACCAACGTGAAAAAGGAAGCCATCTCGTCATCTTTTAAGTATCTTCTAAACAACCAAATCTGTTCCACCTTTGTCTCTGCCCACTTGAAGTCAATCACAGCCTGCATGTTGTTGGCCAGTCTGTAAAGACTAGGGCACCATAGCATAAACACTGTTAATATCTCGTTCAGGCTACTTTTTATCTGTATATGTCTGTGGCTGTTTTCTGGATAGGTTCGGAGGGATGCCAAGTTTTTCAAAATAACCTGAATACTAAAATGCAAAACATTCTTTCTCTTGATGAGATCATGGAAATATTTCTGATTCGAAGGTAAATCCTTTGCATGCATGCTTTTTATCAACACCTTGTGACACGTTGTAAATATTAAAACAGGAGTTCCTTCTTCATTAAGTGAAGAATATGTATAGCAGATTGACTTCCAGTTGGATTCCCTGATCACTTTTCTATTTGAGCCATTTTCATGCTACGAGTCTTCGTACTAAATTGCACTGGGTTTTAAGTTTCCCCCATGGGTTTTTACCTGAACAGGAAAGGTTTATTTTGGTCATTTCCAAAACCGTGACTTAGCCTGTCCTTTGTGAAAAGGAAAGCTACTTGTTTTTTCCATAGATCAGATGTGCTATTTATCCCTATCTCCTAGATAGATGTGCTATTTATCCGTATCTCCTAGATAGATGTGCTATTTATCCCTATCTCCTAGATCGGGGTTAACTTATTTCTAATATTTTTTTGAATGATAAATTATTTCTAATATTGAGACCAATATTTAAATATTTAAAAATTAAGACTCAACCCCGGAATGGATCTTTCAATTTCCTAGGTTGGCATGGCCATGTGAGTGAAAAGTTCACGCTCCTAGTTGTACTAAAAGCATGGCCAGAGTGAGTTAACTCAGCAAGTTCCAAGTTGGCGAGTTTGATTTTGATGGAGACATTTCATTTTTTTCTTTTATATCTAAACAAGGACATCACATGTTTTTTTTCCCTTCATTTTCTTTGATTTTGTTATGGTTTGTAAACTTACGGGGTTTGTTGTGGCAACAGGTTCCTGGTCAACTGTACCGCCCTCCTGTAGAAGTTGCTAGGAGTTGCTGTAGACAAATTAAGCAAGGGTATCATAGAACAAACAGCCCTCGATATTATCTTTCCTTCATTGAAAATGACGGAGATGAGAAGAAACTAGAAACGGAGACAGCGAGAGTTGTAGTGCAAATGGATACGGAGAGTTCTATTATCTACCAAAAGACCTGCCTTGATTACTATTTTGATAAACCTATTCTAGTAAGCCTGTAAATGTTTTTTTTTTTGTTTGGATATTGCTCCTTCACCTCTTATTTTTATTAATAAAATCCTACAGCGTAATACTGATAAAAGTTAATAACACATTATTTTTTGGCAGGTTTCCGGAAACGTGCGAGTCATTTTTTATGAAAAGATGATTGGTGGGCGTCTTTTCTATGCCTGCTTTAATACAGCTTTCATTACAAGTAGCTTGCTACAGGTAATAAAACCAATGTTCTTTTATCATGATATTTTTTTAATGCTGATGTTCTTTTTTTATCATGATTTTTACTAAGCCTTTTATGAAATTTGTCATGGTTTTCATGATATTGATTCCTAGTCTCATTCAGCTTACTTGGTCAAAATAATTTATAGTCTGAATATAATATTTTTTTGGGAGGAATCTATAGCTGCCTGCTTATGGAAGATAAATTACACCACAATTGCATTGTTCTTCAGGTTTGATATCTTTGACGCTTGCTTGGAATGCTTTCAGTTTTCTCTTAGGGATTTGGATAAAGTCGGGCGTAAGGGTAAATCCATATGTGGCCCCTCCTTCTGCGTAGAGTTGCTATTTGGACCTGCCAATGTGAGCAATCCAATATTTCCCATGGAAGATAGCTGTGATGACTCAATAGCTCTCGTGGAAGATAGCTGTGATGACTCAATAGCTCTCGTGGAAGATAGCTGTGAAGGCTGCTGAAACCGAGACCTGATTATTTCAAGTAGACACTCTATGAAAGGTTTGTTTATTCATTCTATCGATCTCCAATGCTTGCTTTAGACCGTGGTCTTAAATTTTGGCCGAAATATTTCGATTTCGGCTGCTACTGAAACGAAATCCACTTGGTTTTGGAAAAATATAAGATTTTGTCCGAAATTTCGGGACTTCGTACGAAACATATTACTTTTCATTTAAACAAGCAAAATTCCTGTCGAAATGTCAACAGTTCGATAGAAACCCTAACAAAAATCCACTCTACCAGCAGAAAAGTGAAGAACATTGAGATTCATTTAAGTTATTTCTAAAAAACGACAAAAAATAAAAAGAAAAACAAGTGTTGAAGAATCTTACCTAGATTTCGGCAGTGATTTTGTACCGAAATGTTTGTGGTTTTACAAAATTTCAACCGAAATTTCACATTGAAACCAAAACGTTTTCATTTCGCTGATGACCGAAACCGAAATTTAATACCTTGCTTTAGACTATAATATACTCTGTTGTGCCATGGTTTGTATCCTTGAGGAAATTCAGGGAAAGATTCTTAGAATAAGGAAAGTTTTGTAACTTGAGATTGTGATATTAATTTGCAGGGAATGAAAGATTGTTTCTTGCACTTTGGTACATTTCGCTGTTGAGATTAGAGGGTTTCTTTTTCAAGCTCTGCTTTCAGTCCTTCAAAGCAGATACTGATATGGTTCTCCGCTGCCGACTATTGGAGCATGCAGTGGGACCTATAGCAAAGCACAAGGGGTGACCCCATATCATTTCTGGCAGGACCCATCAGTTATGCAATGAGGGGGAGTTTTGCCTATTTCTCTCTTACCACAGGCAGATGGTCCGTGGGGCGTGGGGGGCGGGGACCGTTGGATTGTTGTCCGGTGGCTCCCATCGCTGACACGGGTGTCATTACTAATATGAAGGGGAAAGTTGATGATGCTATTCATTTTTTGGCCTGTTGGTATTAGGTATCCGACAATAAGCCACATTTGAATGTGATGTTTATGTTTTTCATTGGGTGGGTCCTACTCTGGATAGGCCACAACCCCACCAATAGTGTTGATTGGATGATCTGAGTATCTGACCGTCTCATTGATGGAACTTTGTTGAATGTTGATCCTTGGTTAGTTTTTCTTTTAGATATGCTTTAGCAATCTCTAAAAAAAGTCATTCAATTATAGGGTACATATCCGAATCAAAATTGGTACTGGGACTCCAAAAGTTTAGTCAGTCTTCACTATTTTGATCTGTTTTTACTTTTTTGCATGCCTAGAATTGGGCCAGATTCTAGAGCCATGTTAATTCAATCAGCTAATTGTATTTACAGGAAGGTTAAGTGGGCTTTTGCTGTTTAAGCTAATCATGGGCTCAATAATCTAGATTTCAATTTAGGCCCAAACAAGCAAACCCTCCGCTATTTAAATGTCTTTGAGGGTATTTTGGTAATAATAATAAGCAAAAAGTTGTTCAAGAACGGGCTCTCCCTCCGGGCATTTTAAAGTTGAATTTTGATGGGTCTAACATAGGAAGTCCTGGCCGGCTGGGATTGGGGACCCATTGGGAGGCGATGTCTCAAAAGCAGAGGTGCGTGCAATTTACCAAGGTTTGAAACTATTGGTGAGAGATTGATTGGATAATGTGGTGGTTGAAGTGGACTCATTGAATGTCATCGGGTGGCTCAAACGATCACAGTGTCATCCTTGGAGATTTTATAGGCTTTTCGATGAGATTCTAGATTGCATGCATCCCTCTTTGGGGTGTTTTATCATGTTCTCCACTCCGCCAATTCGGTGGTGGATAGCTTAGCTAGAGGACTGTCTAAAGAGACTTTGGCTTTGTTTGACTCTTTAACTCGACTATTATTTGTAATAGTGCTAAGTTGAGTTCTTCATCTACATTTTATCATGTATGTAGTTTGATCATCTTGGTCCTCTTCGTTTGCAACAAAATTGGCTACATTCAAAAAAATATTGCTAGCATCCATCGCAAAAAGGCATTTTGCGGCTTGTCTGTCTCATGCCAAACCACCAACCTCGTGAATAGAGACAACAGCTTTTGTCTTCATTCAAGAGGTGGCTGGTCTGACATGCAATGCTAAATGCCTTTTGCGATGGACCCTAGCAAATCCCTTTTTTGTTGATTTAACCCAATTCTTAGCGATTTTCTTATTTTAAGCTGATTTTTAGCCCTTCTTTGAAGTGGGTTTTTTTTTCACATTTTTTCAACTTATGTTTCATCCTCGTCTTTGTGCTCTTCCTTTCTTCTTCTTCTTCTTCTTCCAGGTTGAATCAGCGGGTGATGAAACAAGAATATAGCTGCAGGTGGAGATGACAAAATAGAAAAAAATTAAGAGAAGAAAAGTTATAAAGATGGCAAAATATCTTTTGGACCTTAAGGTGCTCCTCCTCTCTTGGATCATTAGAGTTGAAACTGTCAGCCATCAATAAATTCAGACTCTTTTTTGTAATTACTTGATAATTTCCCCTGTAAATAATCAAGATCAGTACTCTCCCTCATAAATTTTCGAGTAAACCACGGATTTCATGAAGACTAAACTCGTGGGCTGGTAATCAACTTTAGAATGAATCATTTGATCAGAGATACATATTGATCTTGACGATTAGAAGAATTTCATTGTAATCAAACATACATTGATTTTCAATCCACATTTGGGCATGTTAGTATAAATGAGATCTTACTATTGGAATGAGTTAAGGTCTCACCAATGGATCAGACTAAGCTTGATAAAGTAGTCAGGTTAGATCAGGTAACTTAGTTAGATTAGGATTAGGGAAATGATATCACCACTACCTAATTTTGATGATGGCACTCCTCACTTTATTAAAAGTACGGTATGGCCCGCCCGCACCATAGGATGATCCAAACCGTCCATTAAATGGGCCACAGCCTAAATAGGTTGTGCTCCAAAAATCATTTCCATAGGTTGATCCTAACCCTGTGATCTATGTAGGGACTGAATGTTCTAAGGTAATGATTTTTGGGGCACAACCTATTTAGGCGGTCGCCCATCTAATGGACGGTTTGGATCATCCTATGGTGCAGGCCATACCGTACTTTTGATAAAGTGAGGAGTGCCCTGTTTTTTTACCTCTCAAAAGGTGAGATTCAGATATCTCAATTTTTCCATATTTTTTTTCATTCATAGCATTGAAAAAAGTGCAAGAGAGGTACGTGGAACGTTCACCTAGGTTTCTTAGTGATAATGTATCGAATAAAACTCATGATCATGTTCATATTATTTAGTCTTAATCACTACTTTCCACTAAAAAACTGTTAGACATTAGTGTGGGAGTCCTAAAGATAAAGAACACACCACCCACCTTTATTTTCTCAAAAATATATACCACTTTCTCATATAAAACTGAAATCCTTAAATTAATACTTCCTTAGTTAGGCAAGGCTTATAGATACGTGAAACTAACTCTAATTTGTCCTCTGAGTTTTAAGACAACAACAGCAGCCCACTACTACTTCTTGGGCTCAAGCCCAAAACCATAACCAATCAAGCAACTAGAAGAAATTTATAACAGTCTCGACCAGGTGGGAAAAATAAAACAGGATCGTTCTTTATCGAAAATAATGAAGCTTTATTTTCTAATATTTTAAAGGATTTGCTAGGGACTTTCGCAGAAAAGGCATGAGAGAGCAGCCACCTCATAAGAATTAAATGAATGAGACAAAATCTACTGAATAGTAAGCTTACAGCCAGCGGCAAAATGCCTTTCTGCGAAACTCCCTAGCAAATCCCATATTTAAATTAGAAAATAATACTATGAGAAGCCTTAGTATGAGAAGCCTAATCCAAGCTCATTTACATTACCCCCTTCGTTTGGTCAACCCAATCCTTTAGATGTTCCCGACTCAGCCACTAAACGGGCTTGGAAAACTGTTGAACAATGAAGGAGCAACAAAATTTTGTGAAGCCCAGCCCGAGTAACACCTTTTGACACCAGGCCCATGTCTATTTCTCGAAGCCCATATAACAGATCATTAACACCCATACTATGATTAGACTCGAAAAAAGCCCAATTCTATATATGGGTCTCATAAATTTCACAAGCTCGAAAGCACCAACCACCTCCACTCATATGCTTCATCTATATTAGAATCCTCCCCTTGTCCCATCTCTCCCACTTCTTCTCTATAATTTAAGAACTTGCATCAATGGCTCGGCCGCCATTGGCTCCACATATTCTCGCTTTCGTGTTTATCACATTGATCATCTTTACGTGCGAACTGGGGTCGGTCAGGTTTGAAGAGTCAGGTGCTCTTGATGTTTCTACTTTCTCTGATCCTAAGAATTTCAAGTGCAGTCCCAATGGAGCCCTATGTTCTATTTCAAAAGGCGCCTCAAAGACCATGATGGCAAGGGAACCAGTGCCACCTTCGGGTCCTAGTGTTCGACACAACTAGCTATACATACTTGGTTGGTGTATATACATATGATACATATACTACAGTAAAATAATGTGTGGATTGCTTTGTCCACTGTTCCTAGAGCTAAGATGCTGATGCCACAGTTTGATCATAGTTGCCGAGGCAATTAATTTATACGTATTTGTACGAGTGAATATACTGTATTTTCCTGTGTGTTTCTTCACTATGGATAGATTGCAATGCTTCCCGGTGAAATGTTTATGTGGTTTGTGAATTTATGATGTTAGTTTCTCTACTTGGGTGTAATGTATATGTTTATGAATTTATGATGTTGGTTTCTCTACTTTTATGTGGTTTTATTGTATTAGGGAAATAGTAATTTCATTGATCATAAAAACATGTAAGTTGGTTCAAAACTTAGGTGAACTTAATGAAAAAATTAATGATACGGTGGTTACATGATTTGTCACAACACAAGTTGCTTACGGGACACATTACGCAGGTGTATGGTAATTGGGCTTCATTGATCTGGTGAATTTATAGAGATTTTAATTTCAAAATATGATTGCAATAATGCGAGGAAGCTAGCATCAAAACTTATGTTTCAATGTGTAAGATTGAAGTACCAGGATGCTATTATTATAAGTTTTTTATTGTTTTTGTAACAATATTCATAAATTGAACTCTACTGAAAATTTTCGCTAGATCCAGTTGAGCCCATGAAGAAAGTCATCCGATCCATTCAATTCAATCTCTCTCTCTCTCTCTCTCTCTCTCTCTCTCTCTCTCTCACTCACACACACAGTACCCTTGGCGGGCCAAAGTACAATTGGATGGTTTAGATATTTGAACAACGTCAGCGTCACTGTATTTTTTTTTTTTTAAATACGTGCAATTGTGTGTGGATACCATATAAAGTGTTTTTTTTTAAAAAAAAATCACTTTTAAGATCCAAACCGTTTATTGGTTGGGCCCTAACATAAATAGGCCTTGCCCATAAAATCATCTTCATAGGATGATACTATATATAGATCGGTGGGTAGGATCATCCTATGGAGATGATTTTTGGCAAATGACCTATTCATATTGGGGCCCAACAAATGATTGGTTTGGATCTCAGAACAAGGTGGGCCCCAGTGAATTTATAATAAATAAGGGTTATAATGTGTTTATATGCAAGTGCACGTACTCAACTCAACTAAGCCTTTGTCCCAAACTAATTGGGGTCGGCTAATGAATCCTTTAGAAAATTTTCATGAAGAAGGTGAAAGAATCTACCTGGCTCAAATTGACTAAGTTTAATCCTGACACTACTTGGGTTCGTCTACATTTTCTACCATTCTCTCCTATCCAAGGTCATGTCCTATGTTATGTTCCTAGCCATCAAGTCTTTCCTCACTGTTTCTACCTAAGTTGTTTTTCGGTCTGCCCCGAGTCACTTCTTCTCACTGAAGCATCCAAAGGCCTACGTTGGATATGCCCAAAGCATCTTAAGCGGTGCTCTCTCATCTTCTCCTCAATTGGTGCCACCCCCACCTTTTACGGATGTCTTCATTTTTAATTCTATCTAACCATGTGTGTCTGCACATCCATCTAAGCATTCACATCTCTGCTACACTCATCTTATGCGCATGTTGCTTCTTGGTGGCCAAACATTCTAAGCCGTACAACGTGATTGGAGCTGTCTCATAAAACTTTCCCTTCAACCTTACGGTTGCACAGAACTCCTAAAGCATGCTTTCACTTCAACCAACCTGCTCTTATTTTGTGGTTAACATCCTCTTCAATCTCTCATTCCTTATGTAAGATTGAACCAAGATAGCGATATGCAGGTGCACATAATTTTTTTAAAATAGTATTAGGCCCACCTCGTTAAAAGATCTAAACCATTCAAATATTGGGCCCCAACATAAGTAATATGTACCCCGAAAATCATCTCCCTAGGATGATCCTAACCTTACGTAGAAATTTCTATTTGGTAGTTTGTCTAGAGGTTAGAGGATTTGGATGATCCTATGCAGTTGATTTTTTGGCACATAGTCTTTTTACATTCGGGCCCAACAAATGAATAGTTTGAATCTTTGAATAAGGTGGGCTCCGGTGTAATTTTTTATTTTTAAAAAAATATGGGCACGTACGCGCAGACACCATATACCATATACACCCCACCTATTATATGGCACAAAAGTGGAGATATTTTATTGCATCCGTGAGTACGTGCACTATAATTTTTTAAAAATACATTACGACATACCTTGTTCTAAAAGCCAAACCATTCATCTGTTTGGCTTCAATGTAAATAGATTGTGCCCAAAAAATTATTTCTATTGGATGATCCTAACCCTACCATATAAAGACAATATATAGGCGGGCTACACCATATACAATTCTCTACATATCCTAAGACTTAGGATCATCGATTTGGGGAAGGCCTATTTACGATTGGGAACCCAACAAATGATGGTTTGGATCTTTAAACAACTCGGGCCCAAGTGGTTTCTGTAAACAACCGTGAAAAACATAGAACAAGAGTAGACAGAAAGCAGAGCAAGAGAAGACTGCCAGTTGTATTGTTTATTTCTGGATCATTGTGTACATCGGTTGCATATATTTATACAAGTTACATGAATATAATCCCTTGATTAGGGCATATCAAATCAAGAGGATATAAACCCAAAACTAGTACACATTCAATAAAAGGTAAGTATCAAACATGCAATAATATACAGGGCAAGCGACACAACAGGCAATCAAGGCGACACAACAGGCAATCAAGCTATACTTGGAATGTACATGATGTGCTTGCCATCGACAGCAATGAAGATATACACGGAATGTATATGCTGTGCTATGCTATGCTGAACTTGCCATTAACCAACCCCCCTCAAACTGAAGATGCTTTTGAATGCATTTGAAGTTTGGAAATAAGGAATCGTAAGCAAGGGGAGGAATGAGTTTTGGTAAATAAATCAGCAATCTGTTGTTCTGATGGTATAAACGGCAAGGAGATTGTCTTCCGTAACACATGATCACGGATGAAATGACAGTCAATTTCAATATGTTTAGTGTGTTCATGGAAAACATCATTATGAGCGATCTGAATGGCACTTTTGTTATCACAGAATTGAGGAGTAGGATCGGAGAGAGAAACATCCATATCACGGAGAAGCCAGCGTAACCAAATAATTTCGGTAGTGGAATGAGCAAGTGCACGATATTCAGCCTCAGCGCTGGAGCGAGAAACGACTGTTTGTTTCTTGCTTTTCCAGGAGAGGATAGAATCTCCAAGAAATACACAGAAACCAGTTGTGGAACGGCGGTCAGCAACATCCCCACCCCAATCAGCATCAGAATATGCGCGGAGAGTAAGAGATGATTTGGAAGAGTAAAGTAACCCTTGAAACAATGTGCCCTTAAGGTATCGTAAAATCCGGAGAACAGTAGCAAAATGAACAGAGCGAGGTGCGGCCATAAATTAGCTAACAATGTGAACGGGATAACTGATATCGGGTCTGGTAATGGTGAGGT
Organism: Tasmannia lanceolata; assembly: GCF_043159265.1. Taxonomy (NCBI): domain Eukaryota; kingdom Viridiplantae; phylum Streptophyta; class Magnoliopsida; order Canellales; family Winteraceae; genus Tasmannia; species Tasmannia lanceolata. Next base: position 34,355,698 of record NW_027518692.1, read on the forward strand.
AGTTAAGACTCCCAACCAATTGGCGATACAAACAACGATTTGGAAGAAGTTTGCCATCATAAGGCCGAAGCTTCACATTTAACTCAAGAGGGGTTTCAACGATCTTTGTATCGGTGAGGCCAACTCGACTAATAATATCAGATGCATATTTTACTTGAGAAAGAAATTATCCAGTGGACATATAATCAACTTCTATCCCAAGGAAGTAACGAAGAGTACTGAGATCCTTCATCTCAAAGCATTTGTGAAGATAGATCTTAGTATTATTAATGCCACACCCATCATCACCAGTAATAACCATATCATCCACATATAGGAGTAAAATAACAATGCCATGAGCTGATCGTTTGATCAACATAGTAGAATCATAAGGACTTTGAGAAAAACCATATTGAAGAATGGTAGTGCGAAAATTTTCAAACCAAGAGCGAGGAGATTGTTTGAGACCATATAAAGCTCTACGAAGTTTACAAACTTGTTGAGGCTTGTGTGAGAGACCGGGAGGAGGATGCATGTATACTTCTTCATGAAGGTCACCATTTAAGAAGGCATTTTTAACATCCATTTGATGCAACGACCAATGACGAGTAGAGGCAACAACAATAAGAGTTCGTATTGTCGTCATACGCGCAACAGGTGCAAATGTTTCCTCATAGTCAATCCCTTATTCTTGAGTGAATCCTTTAGCAACAAGGCGGGCTTTGTACCGTTCAATTGATCCATCCGAATTGGTTTTGATTTTATAAATCCATCTGCATCCAACAATAGTCTTGCCAGGTGGAAGATCTACAAGATCCCAAGTATTGGTAGTTTGTAAGGCTGTGAGCTCCTCTGCCATAGCATGCTGCCATTTTGGGTCACAGGCAGCCTCTCGGTAAGATTGAGGCTCATGCAAAGGTAGAATAGTAGACAGGAAACAATGGTAATCTTTGAGTTTGGTTGGAGGGTGCCGGTCTCGTTGTGGGTAGGGAAGTGTAGGAGCAACAAGTGGTGGATCACTTGCAGAGGCAGTGTTGTTGATTTCAGGCGTAAAATGGTCAGTAATAGAATCAGGAGATGTAAAAAATTCTGGAGAAGGAGCATCAGGAGATTTTGTCCTAGAAGAGGAGTCAGAAGAAGTATCAAGAAAGGGATCCACAAGTTGAGGGGGCTCAAATGATGGAGTGGAGGAGATGGAATAAAATGTTATTTTCTCCCAAAAGACAACATGACGAGAAATGCGTAATTATTTCGAGGGCGAGAAGGGACATCGAAGACTGCAGCTGGATGAGGAAGAAGACCTTTACGGGTTTCTTTAGCAAGCAGCTGTGATAAAGCGGAATCAACAGTTGGGAGTGGCGAGCGATGGAGGATAGTAGCACGAATTGTCTCAAAGTCGTCCTGAAGGGCCATTAAAAATTGCACCAACCTCATTTCCTCTCGATAATTGTACCATAACTTTGCATCAACCGTCCATTTAGGTTCCATAAGGGCCAATTCATCCCAAATCAAATTCATCTGAGAGTGGAACTCGGAAATAGATTGTCCCTTCTGATGTTTCAGCAAGCGAAGATCTTGTTCCAACTTGTATTTCCGAGCAAAATCAGATTGAACATATCTGCGGGATAAGAAATCCCATACTTCTTTTGCAGTTTCAAATCTACCAAATTTCATACTAATAGATGAGGCCACGGTGTTGGCGATCCAGGTAAGGATTTTATTATTGTTTATATCCCAATCATCAAATTTGGGATCATCCTTGGCAGGAAGTTTAAGATCGCCGGTGACATATTTCCAAAGGCCTTTTCCTTTTAGGAAAATTCTCATAAGGAAGGACCAATGACTGTAGTTTGTTCCGTCCATTTTAACAGCAATCGGTTGAGAGACTTCTGAAGTCATACTGTAAAATGAATTTGTACAGAATCTATGGAGTGCTGTTATCAACCTTGAGAAATATGAGTTCCTAACCCTTCTAAATATGATTCACGAAAAAGATAGGCAGTACGATGGATCCTGGAGAAATACCGTGAAGTGAATGCTGATCCACAAAGGCCGTGGCGAAGGAAAAAAATACCACTGAGAAGTTTCCCGATCAATAAGCAGGAACAGGAAACAAACTTTGATGGAAATTGGCGGAAAAAGGCCAATTTCACACAGCCCAGTAGCAAGTGATATGCAGAGGGTAGTCGTGCAACGGTATTTGCGTGACTATGAGTGGAGTTTGAGGGATGAAGAGGATGAATCGGATTAGATCAACGGATGAAGTGGACATATCAGATTTGATGCAGCAGATGAAGAAGACAGTGGTGCTGAGAGAAACTTGAGCCTTATGGCTCTGATACCATGTAAACAACCGTGAAAAACATAGAACAAGAGTAGACAGGAAACAGAGCAAGAGAAGACTGCCAGTTGTATTGTTTATTTCTAGATCATTGTGTACATCGGTTGCATATATTTATACAAGTTACATGAATATAATCCCTTGATTAGGGCATATCAAATCAAGAGGATATAAACCAAAAACTAGTATACATTCAATAAAAGGTAAGTATCAAACAAGCAATAATATACAGGGCAAGCGACACAACAGGCAATCAAGGCGACACAACAGGCAATCAAGCTATACTTGGAATGTACATGATGTGCTTGCCATCGACAGCAATGAAGATATACACGGAATGTATATGCTGTGCTATGCTATGCTGAACTTGCCATTAACAGTTTCTTCAGAAAATATGCTTATATGATGTCCGCACTTTAAGTGTACGTATTTTTATTTTAAATACAATTGGGCCTATTGAATTGTTGGGCCCCATCAAGAATTCATGTTAAAATAGGGGAAATGATAGCTGCTGCTCCTTTTCATCAATTGGGACACCCAGCAGCAGTGTATCAATGACTGCAGAGGGGATGATGTAGAATTCAACGGATTTGATTGCCACGTACACTAAAGTTGGGTGTCCCATGTGATGAAAATGGGCGCATTTATCATTTCCCTAAAAGAGAGAAGAGAGTGTGTACATATATAGAGAGAGAGAGAGAGAGAGAGAGAGAGAGAGGATTGTCAAACACAACACATAAAAAGTAGGGGTGCAACTTGGGTGGGGTCAGGTTGAGCTTTTGCTAAAATATGGATTGGAATCAAGCTGAACCCGACCCAATTTTAAGGTAAACAGCTCAGCCAGAATTCCCAAAACTCCACCCGAGGTGCACCCCTAGTCAAAAGAGGAATGTCTAACCTCCAATGTTTTGATGGACGGGTCCCACCCATTTACACCTAGCCATAGTATGGGTCGAGCCCACCATGTTACACAAAATGTTTTGATGGGGTGGGGCCCACCATCTCCTTCCAAACTCATGCATAGTTTTGGGCCCAAATTCACACCCCATGTTTGTTTTGATGGGTGGGGCCCACCATTTAGGCCTTAACATACTGGGTCTCACCATCTCCATCCAAAATATCCATAGGGCGGGGCAGGCCCACCATTTCACTACCTATCATGGGCCAGGAATGCTATTATTAACCATCCACACATTCAATAATTACGTCACACTAATTACTTGATGGGCCCAGTTGTGGTGGGTGTGAGATAGCCCAGATGGACTCATCACACTTGAATCTATTGAGAAGATCTGGCCCCTGTCCAGTGTGGCCCACAAGATCAACAGTATAGATCACCACAACCACCTCTGACACCCATTAGGTGGCCACACGAGTGACATCAGAGAGTGTTGGTAGCACTAATCTTAAAAAGTAAAAAACACCCAATTTTACTTCCACCATATATGTGGAGATTTGGGCCTAATTGTTGTTAGGGCTGCACAAAAAACCAGCCAAACCGATAAACCGAACCGAACTAGGCCTTTCGGTTTGGTTTGGTTTGGTTATTCTCGGCATTGGTTCGGTCACGGTTTAGAATTTTACCGAACCGATGGGATCGGTTCGGTTCACGGTTTTAGAGTTTTAAACCGAAAATTAACCAAACCGAACCGAGAAATGGAGGAAAAGGCGAACTGATTTTGTGTCATTCTCAAATCCAAGGTGAGTTATTTCATTTGCAAAGAGAAGATGGGTGATTTAAACAAGGGAGGTGTGCCTATATCAATTCAATATATTCAAAAGTAAAGAATACATTCAGCCCTTTCCCTTAGACCACCCCTTAGAAGTGTAAAAAGAATAGTCCTAAATACTTAGAGGTGCTGTCCAAGAGAAGAAAAGGGGGGGGGGGGGGGGGGGGGCGAATATATCATCCCCTTTATAAGGCCCTCGATTAGGGTTAGAGTGGGAGGGGTCTCTTCATTTTTTTGTTTCGTGAGAGAGAAAGAGAGAGCTTGTTGGTCTCGTTGATTTTGATAGATAAATCTTTTTTTTGGATAGATAAACATATTTAACTACTTGATTTGGATTTGTATCGGATAAACTGTGAACCGAACCAAACCAAACTGGTCAAAATCAGTTCGGTTTGGTTCGGTTATACCCCCGATCGGTTTGGTTACGGTTTGGATTTTCTACAAACCGATGTGATTGGTTCGGTTAAAAAAAACTCCCTAAACTGGACCGGACCGAACCATGTGCAGCCCTAATTGTTGTAATATAATCTATTCTAATATAAACTATCTAATATATTCTGCTATCTATTCTAATATAATAAGGAGGGAGGGGGGTTTACTTTTCACTGCCCATGTGGCAGCCCTCCCCTTCCTCCATTCACATTTTTTTTTTGACTTTTTTTAGACAAAGGCACCAATTCAACCCACATATTTGCAATACTACACCCTCCTTTATGCTTTTTCACAAAGGCACCCATGAGGGCCACATAATTACAATCCTACCCCCCGCCTTTATGCTTTTTAGCAAAGGCACCCATTAAAGCCACATAATTTCGATCCTACCCCTCTCAATGCTGTTTAAAAAAAATAATTCTATAGGGTGATCTTAACCATCAGATTTAAGAGGAGCAGCATATTATGGAAACCTCTATACATTGGACGGCTAGGATCAGCCTATAGAAATGATTTTTGGGGCACAACCAATTGATGTTGTGTTCCATCACATGGACGGTTTGGATCAACCTATGCTGTGGTCCGTACAGTTCTTTGTCGGCCCGTGCATCGCACGGAGAGAAAATGCAAGGATTTCTTGAATTTTTTTTGAATTCTCTGAGCATTACACATCACTTTTTTGGACTTCTTCAAACAAAGGCACCCATTAGGCCACATATTTTCAATCCTACCCCCTCCTTTATGCTTTTTAACAAAGGCACCCATTAAAGCCACATAATTTTGATCCTACGCCCCTCCTTTATGCTTTTTTGATGAAAATATCTATAGGGTGATCTTAACTATCAGATTTAAAAGGAACAACATATTATGGAAACCTCTATAGATTGGAGGGCTAGAATCAGCCTATGGAAATGATTTTTGGGCCAAAACCTATTGATGTTGTGTTCCATCCATGGTTTTAAATTTCGACCGAAATTTTGGATTTCGGTGGCGACTAGGGGTGGCAATGGTTCGGTTTGATCCCCAAACCGAACCGAACCGAAATTTGAATCGGTTTGGTTTTACCAAACCAAAACCGAACCAAAACTGAATTTTCGGTTCGGTTTCGGTTCGGTTCCGCCAATTTTGCCACCCTTTACTCATAATAATTGCAAATATTCGGTTTCGGTTCGGTTTGATACCCAAACCGAACCAAACTGAAATTTGAATCGGTTTGGTTTAACCAAACCGAAACCGAATTTTCGGTTCGGTTTCGGCTCGGTTCCGGTTCGGTTCGGCCAATTTTGCCACCCCTAGTGGCGACCAACACCGAAACCACATAAAACCGAAATTGTCATTTATTTCAGTCGAAATTTCGGGTTTTCCGAAATTTGACATAAAAAATCTGTTTTTTAAATATTAATTTAATATTTCACTGAAATTTCGGCCGAAATTTAATAATGAATAAAATATTGTTTTTTTGGTACCAGATTCCGACCGAAATTTTGAATTCGGTCGAAAATTTGAAATTTCAAGGTCCGAAACCGGTACTGAAACCGAAAATTTAAACCTTGGCTCCATCACATGGACGGTTTGGCAGCCCTCCCCTTCCTTCATTCACATTTTTTTGACTTTTTTAGACAAAGGCACCCATTCAACCCACATATTTACAATACTACCCAATCTTTTATGCTTTTTCACAAAGGCACCCATGAGGGCTACATAATTACAATCCTACCCCCCTCCTTTATGCTTTTTAGCAAAGGCACCTATTAAAGCCACATAATTTTGATCCTACCCCCCTCTATGCTGTTTAAAAAAAATAAATTCTATAGGGTGATCTTAACCATCAGATTTAAGAGGAGCAGCATATTATAGAAACCTCTATACATTGGACAGCTAGGATCAGCCTATAGAAATGATTTTTGAGGCACAACTTTTTGATGTTGTGTTCCATCACATGGACGGTTTGGATCAACCTATGCTGTGGTCCGTACAGTTCTTTGTCGGCCCATGCATCGCACAGAGTTTTTTACCAGTATATTATATAGCAGAAGGGAAAAAGGAGACAATGTTTTGATTTTTTCCTAGAATTACACATCACTTTTTTTGACTTTTTTAACAAAGACACCCATTCAACCCACATATTTTCAATCATACCCCCTCCTTTATGCTTTTTAACAAAGGCCCACATTAAAGCCCCATAATTTCAATCCTACCCCTCTCTTTTATGCTTTTGTAATTAAAAAAAATGGACGTTTTTGCTTCGCAAAATTACGGATTGTGTGTATCTGTTACATAATACTACGGATTTTTGTGAACACATAACATAATACTACGGATTTAGGACGTCTTTCAAAATATTGACGAATTTCGGGCACTTTAAGAGGAATAACATATTATGGAAACCTCTATAGATTGGAGGGTTAGGATCAGCCTATCGAAATGATTTTACGGGCACAACATATTTCTTGTCTTCAATCACATGAACGGTTTGGATCAACCTATAATGTCGTCCGTACAGTTCTTTCGTCGGCATCGCACGGGTTTTTTTTACTAGTTTCTCATATATATGTGATCTCCCAATTCGTCCTTTCACCAGCTTTCCCTTTGCCATCAGACTTCGTTTCCAAGTACCCAGTTGCAATAAATCTATTTACAGCTCGAATTACCTCTCTATTGGCGACTACAAAACCCTAATTCCCAATACCCAGATTCAATTATCTCTCCTTTCCCACTCTAGAAGCTCCGTTAATGGTGAATAAACCTCTCAAATAGGTAAAACCCTCCATACCCATCTGTTTTAGTCTTTATTTTTCATGTTAAAACCCCCTCTAACGGCTATTCAAACCCTCTGAAAACCCTAATAAGGCATCTGTGATAGAGCCCCAATCGCTGCAAAACTCTAATTTATTTCAGCCCTATTTACAAAACCCAGGTACAGTAGTGTTATTTCGGCCTTGAAAAGCCCTAATTTTTAGTACCCAGATGGAGAACTCTCTCTTTCCACCTTCGACGAGCGCTCTAATGGCTACCAAAAAGCCCCAAAAAACACCATCAGAATTCGAAGACATTATACTCCGTAAGATCTTCTTAATCTCTCTCACTGATTCTGCCCAAAACGACTCGAAAATCGTCTATTTAGAGATGACTGCAGCAGAAATTCTCAGCGAAGATAGGCCGCTTGTGCTCAACCGCGATTTAATGGAGAGAATTTTGATTGATCGGCTTTCAATTCAATCCGTTGGCATTGAGCCGCCTTTTTTGTATCTCATTGGATGTTATCGGCGTGCTTATGAAGAGGGGCGAAAGGTTGGTTCAATCAAAGATCAGAATTTGAGGTCAGAGATGGAATTAGTAATCAAGCAAGCGAAGAAATTATCGGTTTCATATTGTCGAATCCATTTGGGTAATCCTGATATGTTTGGTAGTTCAAATTCAAATGATGAAAAATCTTTGTTGCCTTTGATTTTCTCGGAGGTTTCTAGTACAATTGATGCATTTGGTGGGACTAGTAGTGTTAGTGGATTGAGCTGCCCACCTGGGTTTTTGGAGGAATTCTTCAAAGATTCGGATTTGGATAGTTTGGAGCCAATCTTGAAGGGATTGTATGAAGACTTGAGGGCTAGTGTGCTTAAGGTATCAGCTCTCGGAAACTTTCAGCAGCCATTGCGTGCGTTGATGATGTTGGTCAGTATTCCAAATTGTGCAAACGGTTTGGTTAACCACCCTTGGTGGATTCCGAGAACGACTTATGTTAATGGGCGTGTGATTGAGATGACAAGTATATTAGGACCATTTTTTCATATCAGTGCTCTGCCTGATCAAAGTATTTTTAAGAGCGAGCCGGATGTTGGGTGAGTTAGATTTGATTTATTTGTGGAATTTTCATTTTTTTACTTTGGTTTTGGTTTTGTTTGCCTATGGATATCTTTCACTGGGTATGCTTAGCTTGATATATGGAGTATGTGTTAGAATGCCCTAGGAAATGCATTGGAAGAACTACAAAATGATATAAATATCTATTGTAATTGGCCTTAGAAACCAATTATTGGTATAGTTGGCCCTTTCACAGATGATTTATTTACTAAAACCAAATCTGCAACCTATCCTCTTTTATACGGACATAGGATATATTCGATGAATTCACAGCATAATTTTCATTTAATTGCTGTTATGGTGTCTACATGCATTATCAATTTGTGATTTTATTAAGGTAATATGTTTTTTCTGCTTTGATAACTAGGCTTAATTGGTTAGGGTCATGAAGAAAATCTGTTGGTTTTTTTGTTTTTACTTTAATAATTGATGAAGAATTATGAACGTCTTGATGATCAGGTATTGGTCCTATTGGATTACCTGCTTATGCGTTATATGGTGTCGAGTAAGGTCTACAGTCCTTTAGCAACAACCTTTGGATCCCAAGATTTCCGGTCCCTGACTTTCATATTCTGATACTCGCAGTTGAATCTCAACAGAAGTAGAATAGCAAGTAAGACCTATGTAAAACCATGGTAATGGTGTCACACCCTATGTAAATGGAATCACTCTAGCGACCAAGAGAAACAGAAATCAAGCAACAGCTTGTTACCGGAGTGGTGTTGTCAATCCACCCTACCTTGAATTAAATGTGGCACAATTGGTAACATCAAGGGCTCCACCATAGACCCCAATACAAAATTAATGCTGCTGCCCCATTGATAATCATCTTATGAGCTTAGTTTTTACATTGAACCAATGTTTGGAAGATAGTAGTATGTCACCGATCTTCTTTTTTCTTGCTTAGGTGCAGCAAGAAGGTGTCTCACTACACCAACCAAGGTGGAATCCATATCTATATCTTGAAGATCATCCACCTCATAAGGGCCCATCATAAGGGCCCATATCATGCGGGGGTCGTAACCATCACTTTCTTCTTGCTCCGATAGGAGCTTCGGTTCCATACCGATGTGTACAGCTCTTGTTGGACATTACCAAGCCATGTGCCTCTTTCTCCACACGACAAGCATTTAGTGTCTTTAGAATCTTTGACACGCCTCATGTTATCACCCATGACTTCCTATCCTTTTCGATAAGCAGTTGAAATTTGTCTAGAACCACTGTTGAAATTGGCTGCTCGAGATTCATCTCTTGCATCCAAGGATTGTTCGGGCTACATCAACAAAGGCCGGCAATCCTTTAGAGAACTCCACAAAACAACCAAAGTGTCCACGGTGGGGGAGATATGATTTCAAAAATTGGGATGTACCTCTTTTGAAGAGTATAAGATCTCCTCTCGAATGTTTGATCATGTAATCTCTGATGCCATGTAAAATTTGTCACAATCTAATGTGTAAAGAAAGAAAGTGCCAAACAATTCGTTGGGCTTGTATATTGTGTTATTCATTAATTAGTTACAACCCCAACCACTAGCTTATACAATGAAATAAATTACATTGATTACACGACTTCCAGTAGTTAATAAACACACCATAACATACTCATATGTGCACCGTACTCAAACCTTGCGACTTATCTGTTATTTCCAAGATTAATAACCAAAATCCTAATCACTGTAGTTTCCAACTTAAAACAATGCCCAAATAGATACTAAATCCTAACGGTAGTTGTTCTGAACTTACAAGTTTGGGGTACACCAAAATTCAGAAGCTTACAAGTGTAATGCTGCAAAGGCAAATTACAAATTGAATGCATCACTCTTTTTCTTTTCGACGATTAGTTTGAGGGTAATGCAAATTGGCAATAAAGATTAAATGCGTCTGTATGTTGATTACATTAGGCATAGCGTTTTGTGATTGTTGATATTTTTTAAGTTAGTTTTATTTTATGAATTGAAGAGCAGCGAAATAGAACTTACTGTAACATACTAGGATTGGTTTTGTTCTTCTGTCTCAAATAAGTGATCATGAATCAAATTTTAAGACTAAATTGGATTTCAATCTAGTTGTCCATGCCACATGTAACAAATGCTGCCCATTAGGATCCATGAAATCATTGTCGGCATTAGACCCTCAGAAATTTTTAGGAATTATGTTATCCCTTTCCACGTCACTTGGTAATAGTTAGGCTGTTGGGACCGTTAAAAAACTAAACCATGAGTAGAAAATCATAACGACATAAAGATTTTTAGTATAGAGGATGGAAAGGAAAGTTGCTTTATTTTTTTTTGAATTGTTGGGAAGGAAAGGAAAGTTGCTAATCTATTATTAACAGTTTTAGGAGGGAAGACAGATTAACTCATCCTCAGAGTTTAATCAATTCATTGCTCAATCTATGTGGGATTTTATGCCATATCTTTGTCATTTCATGTTTTACTGAGATTATTAATGCTTTGATGTTATTTTATTTAATATATTTCACATCATGCCAATATTAAATAGCTTTTAAAAATCCTAGCAATGTGTGCTTTCTTCAAGGCTTCCATTTCTTATGTTTGGACTCTGTAGCAGTGTTTAAAAACTCCTTGACTCGGCAAGGAACTCCCCCGAGTCGACTCCTTTTTACCTCGGCCGCATTCCGCGTTTCACCACATCCGCGTTCCGCGTTTTGCCTTACAGAGTCAATAAACTCCTTTGACTCTCCCGAGTTATGACCTTGTCAACCGTGTTAACCGCGTTCTTGGCCGCGTCCGCGCTGAGTCAACAAGGATTTTTCTTGGCCGCGTTCCGCGTCAAATCCGCTTTTTTAAACACTGCTCTGTAGTCTTGAAATGATTTTGCAGAGTACAGCTGCCTATCTCTGGTTCTCACATTTTATTTGTCTTATTTTCTTTAATACCAGCCTACAGTGTTTCTCAGAAGCATCGACTCGTCGACCAGCCGATTTATTATCATCTTTCACAACAATTAGGACTGTAATGAACAACTTGTATGATGGCCTCACTGAAGTTCTTCTTGCTCTCCTTAAAAATACAGATACCCGTGAAAGTGTTCTTGAGTATCTTGCAGAGGTGATCAAGAGAAACTCGTCTAGGTCTCATATACAGGTGATTTGCTTTCTGAGTTTAATATTTGCCAGTTACAATAAAGATGCATGAAGAGCATTATATGTCAAACAAAACTATCCAAGAGAAATAAATTCCTCAGTTTTTTTTTTTGAAAATGTCTTTTTTTTAAGCTAGAGATGTTTTAATCCCATTCTTTTCACTCGACCTTTTTCTGCCATCATATGACATACCTAACTATGGCCTACAGAATGGGACCCCATGAAATCAATACTAGATTCCAATGGAAAATATATGGGTCCACATAAATGATGCGGGACCAAGGTTTAAAGGTCCTGATATATCGGCTTATGTACATAATTGGTCAGCTTATGCAACCTTGTATTGCTACATAATTGGTCGCAGGTTGATCCCCTATCTTGTGCGAGTTCTGGCATGTTTGTAAATCTCAGCGCGGTTATGCTTCGGCTTTGCGATCCCTTTTTATCAAATTTAACTAAGAGGGATAAAATTGATCCGAAATATGTGTTCTATGATAGCAGATTGGATTTGAGGTGAGACCCGAGATTTTTAAAAAATTTGAGTTAGACCTTTCTGTGCTTCTCTATTTGTGCACGATATTTTTCCTTGATAATATTTTTTTTTCTGCCTTCTAAATTGGTTATCATGTGTATTAGAGGGTTGACAGCTCTTCATGCATCATCTGAGGAGGTTACTGCTTGGATTGACAAAGATAATTCTGAGAACCGAGTATTACAATCTCAAGAGGCCACAAGCTCTGGCAGTAATACTGGAGTTTCTGTTCTTTCTAAAGCCAAGCCAATGTCGAGTTGTGCCGGGAAACCTAAATATCCCTTTATTTGCGAATGTTTCTTCATGACAGCACGCGTCCTCAACTTAGGGCTTTTGAAAGCATTTTCTGACTTTAGGCATCTAGTTCAGGTAAGACAGATGCCTTACGTACATTGTAGTAGCTTTTTATTACTTTGACCTATTTTAAGATTTTTCTGAAACTCCCATTCCTATTTCTGGATCTCTGTCAACTTTTGTCATCATTTTAACTTGTCAGTTGTGAGTATGAAAATTATATTGAATTTAAATCGTAAGACGACCTTAAGAAATCAAATTGTGAACTGCAAGAACTTTCGTTGTTTTTATAGAAGCAATGAAAATATATAAGTACTACCAAATCCTGGAACAATAAAATATGACACAATAAACCACTTTCTAACTTTCTGCATCTACCAGTTTTAAAGATCCTTGGCATTTCTATACATTAATGAACTCCTCTATAGATTATCCAACTCGAACATAAGAAAGGAATTAATCCTAGCATGTTATCTACAATAATTTTCATTTCCTTTCAATTCATAAGATAAAACTAAATTCAAAAGTGTTTACAATAAAAAACTGATTCACCTTCTATTTCTTTTTGAATTCTATAATTTATGTAGATTTTTTAAATGCGATTCTAAATGAATCAAGAATTTTCATGGTTGACTCATAGGGTATGAATTTTAAACCGTAGGATTTTAATTTTTTTAACAGCACTGCTCACCTTTTGAAGCCAGTAAATCAGCGACCGTGGGTATTTTCATTTTGTTTATTAGTATAAGATTATCCTTTTGTTTCTATTGGGAGGTTGCGTAAATATTTTTTTCCTTTGATATTGATTGAAGTATTTACATGCCCAATTTACTACAGCCCCAGCCAGACTTGTCCTGATAAGTCATTTTCCAGTTTCCAATGTTGTTGTAATGTATTGTGGGGTAACAAAATTAGATATTTCTTCTTCGAGAAGCTGCAAGAGGCTAGGTCTCAATTTCTTTATGCATTTCTTCAGGTATTGGGGTTTCCTTTGGTAATGCTGATCTGTTGTTATGAAATCCATTCCAGGACTTATCTAGGTGTGAAGAAACTCTTTCCACTTTTAAAGAAATGCAGGGGCAAGGAGCCTCGCCCCAAATAGAGATGGATATAGCTCGCCTTGAAAAAGAAATTGAGTTATATTCACAAGAGAAGTTATGTTTTGAAGCTCAAATATTAAGGGTATGTTAAATTGGAATGTTTGTCATTGGCAACTCTCCTTTTGTAAATTTATTTACTTGAAGTTTTTTAAGGTATTATTCATCTGATTTTATTGGGAAATTGGGTTCATCATAATCCGATTGGCCATTATTGTTGTGAACTGTGCATTTGTATGTGATTTTGAACTATATCCTTTTGTAGATGAAAGAAAAAGAATTTGGCTATTTCCATTCAAAAAAAGAAAAAGAAATTGGCTATCTTTTGCATAACATTTTAGAGTGGTAGCTATTGCCTATTAGTAATGGTAGATTGTGCCGACCATTTTTAAAAATTTGGTTTTGGTACCATGCCATTTAGGAATACAACTCTTTTTTGGTTGAAATATTCGGGAAATATTCCCTTTGTTGAAAAAAAAAATCCAGGAAATGGAAAAATAAAAAATATATAATGTATAAGATAAACTTGAAAAACACTTCAGTAACATATTGAGCAGCTGAGAAGACACCAGTTTCACAGCGGTCCCTCTCAGCTCTCCCTATTGCATCACAAGCATGGTTTTAAATTTCGACCGAAATCCGAAATTTCGGACCGAAACCGAAATTTCGGACCGAAACCGAAATTTGGCGAAATTTTGGATTTCGGCCTTTGACCGAAATTTCAAGAAAATGTAAATTTAAAAAAAAAAAAAAAAAGTGTTACAAAATTTTGGCCGAAATTTCGAAATTTATTCAATACACTTTTTTAATTTATTACCAAAATTTGACCGAAATTTCAGAAATTCCAAGTACCGAAACCGGTACTGAAACCCAAATTTAAAACCATGGTCACAAGACAACGTCAATAAAGTTTTTTTTTTTTTTTTTTTCCAAGACAAACAGCATAACTTTTTGATAAAATGAGTACAACTAGTGGTCTATTAATCCACATCATAGATTTATGTATTTAGTAATGTTTTACAGATTAGTAATAAAAATTAAAAATGAAATATTACTTATGGCTTAGTAGTTGATGTCAATAGATTGCATGGATTTAGTTCCAAATCCAATCATCAATGATGCTTCACATATTATTATAGACAATATTTGTGGACACGGACATGAGTGTCACGTGTCGACACGGACACGGAGTGTCGGACACGGCAAACCCCCAAACTTTAGAAACGGGGACACGGCTAAAATAGAAAGTATATGTGATCATGATCTGTGGATATGGATCCGTGTGTCCATTTTCGACATTGATACGAGTTGTCTAAATGAGGTAAACACAATATTCAGTAAAAAAACATAATGTCACACTTGACACGGTACAAAAACATGTCCACACACCCACATTAAGTCTAACATTTCCAGCAATACAACTAAAAGTGTCCAAAGGAGTGTCGACACGTGTGGACACGGGTGTCGTGTCGGACACGGCAGGACACGTGAGTCAGCCATAAATTCGAAGTGTCGGCCAAATCATAGTAGACAATGAAAGAATCATTAGAAGCAATAAAAAGAATTAAAAAACCTTGTCATAATGGGCAAAGTAGGTGCTTCATAACTTCCTACATTGTCATCATGCCACTAGTCTAGTTCTTTCAACATGTTAGCTTGATAAAGCTATATTTAGATTTTGCTAATTTTGTTTTCTAAAACATGTGAAATATAGATTTTCGGAAACTCTAGGTTTTTACAAGTTGTCAATTGTGACTGTGACACTCTTAAACTCCAGTCCCCTCTTTGTGAGTTTATAATCAGGAAATCAGGTATGTCTCAAGTTTTCCATGGATATTTTCTTTTTCCTAGTTTTCTTGGAGTTTGATGGCTTAGTATACCTGACGTAAAAAAGTATTAGATGTTAGTTTTTTTTAAGCACCAAATTCCTTACAAGTTCATGGGCTGTCATTTTTTTCTCAAAAAATGCTTTTCCTTATTATTCTTATTAACTTTTGGGTGTGTCAGTATTATATGCTATTACCAGTTTACGCTTGAAAGGTCCAAGCCTATCAGTATATAGATGTATAGTTGTATGGTTGCAATTTCCCCTTCAAAATCTTTACAATTTTATGAACTAATTGGTGGTAACAATACTTTTAAAATTTTTTTTTTTACTGTGACAATGAAAAATTTAATTTCACTGTTATTTTTTTCTTTCATGTGTTTTTGGAGTACAAACAGCCATTACCTTTTATTAATTAACTAAAGATGCTTGTAAGATGTAAATCGGGAACTGGGCTTGTATTTTTATAACTAACTAAATCACAAGATACTAAATCACTTCATATATTTTATGACAACCATTTTCAAGTTTGTCTACTATGCGATCTGTGGTCAATTATCTAGTTTGAACCATACTCATGCTAATTGGTTTTCTTTGTTGAAGGATGGAGCACTTGTTCAACGTGCACTATCTTTCTACAGGTTAATGGTTGTTTGGTTGGTTGGTCTTGTTGGCGGCTTTAAAATGCCTTTGCCATCAGAGTGCCCAATGGAATTCGCGTGTATGCCGGAGCACTTTGTTGAAGATGCCATGGAATTGCTTCTTTTTGCTTCTCGAATCCCAAAAGCTTTGGATGGTTTTTTTCTGGTGCGTGTTCCTATTGCAGCTGTATCTCTTAAATATATTGTTTGTCTTTATCATCAAGGGATTGACATCCTTACTAAGTCTTATTGATCTGCATTATTAAATTTTTCTCTTCTTTTATTCCAGGATGATTTTTTAAACTTCATTATCATGTTCATGGCAAGCCCATCATATATCAGAAACCCCTATTTAAGAGCAAAGATGGTGGAAGTATTGAATTGCTGGATGCCAAATAGGAGGTGGATGTCTCCTTGCAGACTAATCAAATACTTACATGTAAACTTGCAGATGAAAGGTATATTATTTAACATCTCATTTGTTTCACGTCCAGTGCTTCATCTGCTACGGCTACCCTTTTTGAAGGCCACCAACTATCTCTCGAGTATTTAGTTCGCAACCTTCTAAAGCTTTATGTGGACATCGAGTTCACGGGTTCTCATACACAGGTGATTTCTGCTCATATTTTTGTCGCTTGGTAACAAAACATTTTTTTTATACATGCATACAGCATTGGTTATTATTCTTTTCTTCTTTTACCATCTGCATTTTAACGGAAACTTGATTCACATTAACCTATAAATCCCTAATATCATACATAGTCATAGCATCCCAATAGCATTCAAATACTATTGAAATTTCTTAGTTGACCAAAACCATCCATATTTCAATATATATTGCACAGCATATGCCTAATGTATCAGTATTGATGTTAAGAACTTTAGTTGAACGGCAACTGAATGAAAATAACATACCAGTTTTCATAGGGAATAATCGGGCCTTGATATGGAGCTGTCTTTCATCCTTGTCCAACAACTCTTCTTGATAATATGAGATATATCCTTTTATTATTAATTTTTGGAAAAGTAACATTTTATTAATCAAGCAATCGAGGTACAGACGTGGGTTCAATTTGTCCCACAAAAACGCCCACAGCCACAGAACCCATACGTGCTGCAACCCACTTGCAGCAAACAGAAACACTACTGCCGACCCCGTGCCTGCAGCAACCCCCCTGCTACAGCAAACAGAAACACAGCATTGCTCCACTATAGGGCCTGAAAACTCTATAATTTTCTTCTGCAAGCTCTCATTTTCCAACTTATCTGCATGGGATATATCCTTTTATTTCCCTCATTTTCCAACTTTATCTGCGTATGATATTTCCATCCACTAAATTATCTTTTCCACCCCATGACTTATTTTTTTCTTTTAAATCTGGATTCAACATTTGTGGAACAAGCTGGAGGATTGTGAGCATAGAACAGTCATAGCCTGGGAGTGGAGTCCGCCCGCACTTGGCCTCCTGAAGCTCAACTTTGATGGCCCTCCCCCCCCCCGTGCGGACTATTTGGGATTGGGGGGCCTCACAAAGTGGCCCTTTTCGGGTCCCATCCGGGTGTCAGATTTGAATGAGGCAGAACTGAGAGCAGTTCTCCAAGGTCTAAGGATATTGGAACTGTGTATTCGTGACCAAGTTTCAGTGGAAGGAGATTCCATGAATGTCATTCGTTGGTTGAAAGGATCATCGTCGCCCCCTTGGAGATTAGCGCATTGTATGGATGAGATTAGGGACCTCATTGAAGGATAAAAGATTTCTTTCCATCCTGTGCAAATAGTGAGGCATATAGGCTTTGCTAGAGATGGAGTAAATAGGGCAAGTTTGGAGGTTCTTTATTTTCTTCCCCCTTGAGGGTTTTCATTGTATTGCATTTTAGCTTCTTTTTTCACTTGTATTGGCCATCTCGGTCACAGGGTTTTCCCCTATCTCTCTTAATTTTAATTAATTAATCATTAACATTAAAAAAAAAAAACTGGCTTCAGCATTAGGAAATTGCTTTTAATCTTTTAAAACCGACATCAGTGGTAAGCACCTTTTTCTTTTTCCCCCAAGAAAGCCAAGGACAAAGTAGAAATAGCAGCTAGTAGTTGTTATCAAGGTTGCCGGAGCGGGAAGCGAAGGCTCTCAGGAGCGGGAAGGGTCATAGAATTTTTTTTAATTGCTAAATATTTAAAAAAAAAATTAAAAAATTTAAAATTACTAAAAAAAATATAAGAAATAATTTATTTTTGAAAAGTGACAATTTATTATAATATGGTTGGGAAAAGGTGTCCCCACATGCTTACAAGTAATAATAATTATATGAACCAAATATTTTAAAAAAGCACTTTTTATTAAAAGATCCGACATTTACTTAAAAGAAAATCGCTATAAGAAGAAATGCTTGTGTTAACCAGTCTGTTGACTAGTGCCTGACAACATGAAATTTTTTTAGAAAACTAATTATGAGATTTTTTTACTGTACTTTTGAGATTTAATAATGTTTGGACATGATAGAATTTATGAATTTTAAAATTAGATTAGAAAAATACCCCATCGTTTGGAAGCTAAGATTTTGACCCGACTCGTTTTTTTTTAAATTTTGTATTAGAACTTGAAAGTTGACTTTTTATTCTATTAGATTTGGGTCTTGAAACTGTTTTTAATAGATTCAAATGGGGGTATTCCCTTATTTACATGTAAATCTTAAGTAAATGGACATTTACTTAAATTACTTTACATGTAAATACTAAGAGGAGGAAGAGAAGAGAACCACCAAGAATAGAAGATGACTAGCAAGAGACAAGGAGGGTTGATAGGAAACACGCTTCCTATAGAGTGGGATACGTATTTCCCATAGGGTGGGAATCGCTTTTCCCACGTTTCCGAAATGGGATTCCCAAAAATTGGGGATTCGAGAAGATTCCCGCTTTTGAATCGCGATTCCGCATTCTAAGTAGAGATTCCTGCTTCATTGGTTGTCAAATCCCCCAACCCACGCACCCGCACAAACAATCTCTCTCTCTCTCTCTGATCAATTTCATGCGGAGTAAGAATCTCATTGCCAGCCAGCTATCTTCGACCAGCCTGCCGGCTATCTCCAACCAGCAGTTGTTCAACCATGGAAAAGGAAACGGCGAGATTGCCGTCATCTCTTTGTTTGTCTCTCTCCGTTTCTCTCTGCGTACCAACTAGGCCAACCCTACCAAAGTAACGACTAAGAAAAATCAGCCGGTTTGCATTCTTCTTTTTAACTATATGAAAAAAAGTAAAAGATGTAAAACTAGCTGCATAATATTCCACCCCTTCTCCATGGAAAGAGGTTGCTGAACAAGACACTACACTACAGAATGCCGCTCCTTCTGTAAACCCTAGCAAAGTCTAAAAAGCAAGAACTCAAAATGCCGTATTGTCATAAATTAGGAAACGTGAAGCACATTTCATATGGAAACATGATCTCAACCATAGTTGCCGGAAACTCCTTGGACAAGTGGGAAACCCGTTTCCCCTAAAATGCGTTTCTCGCGGGTGGGAAACTTGTTTCCCCTAAAATGCAGGAAACACGTTTCGGAAACGTTTCCGAAACATGATAAAAAAAAATTGAAGAAATGTTTCCGAAAGGCATGGGAAGCATATGAAAAACTTATGTAAAACATGCGTGATAAACATATGCAAAACTCGTGGAAAATGCATATGAAACATGTGAGAAACACATGTGGAACTTACGAAAATCATTTTGGAAAAACACATAAAAAATTGTGGAATAGATGTTAAAAAAGGAAACAGTATCATATATTGTAATAAAAACAAAACTAAGAAAAATTCAAATAGAAAATTGAAATTAACAAAATTTAAATGTACAAAACCACACATTTCGTGTTTTCTTTGTGTTTCATGTGTGTTTTTTCTATTGTTTCTGAAATGCTTCTAATGCATTTCCTAATCTTTTCTCGTTTCTCGTTTCCCTTATATTTTTCCCATGTGTTTCCCGTTTCCTTTTCACGTTTCGTTTCTCACCCAAGTAACTATGATCTCAACAAAGTACTGCTAAATGTGCTCAATATTTCCATGGAAGTGCAAGTAGCAGTAGATCTGCCTAAAAAACAACTATTGTGCTTACACGTTACGCATGGGATACAAGATCGAACCCGTTGATCCGAATGGAAACCATAGGCCGGCCAAATGCCATTTAGAACACCTTGATCGGATGATCTTAGGCCCCTTATCCATTAAACCTAGATCAAGCCTCTTTAGGGTTGCGCAAAAAAAGCTAAACCATCGATTTTTGTCCTCCTTTATCTTACACATCGGATGTCTGTTCGAGATGGGACCTAGTCCACGTGCACAGCGGTCTTGAATCTTGTCATCTTGATCTCACAGACTTGCCCCCATATGCCCTCTTGTTAGTTCCAAAAATTGCCTTCTACCGTTGATCATAAGAGTGACTTTCTGCATGTTCCTTCTCTTACTATAACTATCTATTGTACAATCATGTAATGTACAGATCACAATATGCATGTTTTTGCATATTGTAGCATTATGTTATACATGTTCTTGCATATTGTGGCATGGAAATGCTTGTATTCTTAATATATAGAGATCACACATTCCTGAGAAAAGTGAAACTGTGTTCTGATGGGGAGGGACCACGCTCTTAAGATGGTTGGGACCATACTCCCTCATGAACACTCTAAGCTTGCAAGTTCGTGGTACTGGGAATGGGTTTGCCAACCTAAGTGGGCGAACCTCTATGCTTTTTTTAACTTTTAATCTCCACATTGTCACAATGGTGGGGATTGTAATGCTATTATCATTGTTTGTGTTGTACAAATGTCTTCTATTCTTGCATTATTCAGGCACCCTAGCGGACTAATCTGCGCGACACACATGGGGGTTCAGGGGTAGCGCGCCTTGGAAGGAAAAATTATTTCCGGTTTTGCGCTAAAGGGTATTTCGGTTAATTTCTTGGTGTAGTGGCATTGATATATAAGTCACATATTAGGTTACGGTTTGATAGGGTTTTCCTTTTTTTTTTTTTTTGGGGGTGATTTCTTGTCTGAGAAGGAGAGTTTGTAACCCTAAACCGAAATAGTGAAACTCCTCCCGTGGACGTAGGCACATTGCCGAACCACGTAAATCTTGTGTTCTTGTTTTTGTGCGATTGTGTTTCTCTCGTCTCATCTTGACGTTTTGCTGTATATCGAGCTTGATCCTATTTGTGAAGGTTTTTCTCGGTTTTCTACAGTCTGATCTTTGGTTCTCAAGTATTTTCATACTAAAGGACTCCGGCTTTGATATTCCAGTCCTAGCATGGTGGGCACATGAAAATTTTTTCCGACATTGTTGCAGGGATGCAGATTAGAATGTTTAGCCGTACTGCAAAACTATGAACTTTAATTTTGTTATGTTTTTGTATTTCTTGACTTGATTATTTGTCTTTGCACAGTTTTACGACAAGTTCAACATTCGCCATAATATTGCCGAACTTCTGGAGTATTTATGGCAGGTACCTAGTCATCGTAACGTGTGGAGACAGGTAAACATCTTGATAGCAGTTGCTTCAATTTCCAACTTTATGGCTTTCACACCTAAGCATTACAGCATATCTCTGTGCTACTGTGTTCTCATTACTTTGCGTATATATTGACCCAGATTGCTAGAGAAGAGGAGAAGGGGGTGTATTTGAACTTTTTGAATTTCCTCATTAATGATAGCATCTATCTCCTTGATGAAAGTCTAAATAAAATTCATGAACTTAAAGAGATGGAAGCCGAGATGTCTAATTCTGCCGAATGGGAACAGAGACCACCTCAAGAGAGGCAGGAGAGAACACGCCGATTTCATTCTCAAGAGAATGTGAGTTTTATAGCTTTGTCAAATAAAAAATTTCATATTAACTGAAATAGTTTCTTCTATATGCGTGATAACGCTTATAGAATTCATACTTAATTCAAGTGAGAATTGTTCAACTACTATACATAAGCTCAGATCTTTGTCTCGGTGTTTCTAGACTATCCTAGTTGATAAATCTGATTCGTTATCTTGGTTCAATTCTACATAAGGAAGGAGAGATTGAAGTGGATTTTAACCATAGAATAAGAGCAGGTTGGTTGAAGTAGAAGCTTGCCTCGGGATTTCTGTGCGACCGTTAAATCCTGACCAAGTTGAAGGGAAAGTTTTATAAGACAGTTATGAGGCCAACCATGTTGTACGGCTCAGAATGTTAGGCCACCAAGAAGCAGCATGTGCAAAAGATGAGTGTAGCGGATATGTGAATGCTTAGATGGATGTGCAGCAACACAAGGTTAGAAATAATTAAAAATGAAGACATTCGTAAAACGATGGGGGTGGCACCAATTGAGGAGAAGATGAGAGAGCACCGCTTAAAATGGTTTGGACATATCCAATGTATGCCTTTGGATGCTCCAGTGAGAAGGGGCGACTCGTGCCAAGTTGATGGAGTAAAAAGAGGTAGGGGCAGACCGAAAACAACTTGGGCAGAAACAGTGAGGAAAGACTTGATAGTTAGGAACATAACAGAGAACATGACCTTGGATAGGATAAAATGGAAGAAAATGATCCACGTAGAAGAACCCAACTAGAGCCAAGATTAGAGCCGGGTAGATTCCTTTCACCTTCTTCATGAAATTTTTCTAAAGGATTCATTTAGCCGACCCCAACTAGTTTGGGACAAAGGCTTTGTTGAGTTCAGTTGAGTGGTGAGAGATGGATTTGATTGTTTCGTTAGATAAAAATTTTAGATGATCGCAGAATTTCTCGTAGAATTCAATTTTCTCGATTGTAGTATAGGGCATAACTTTTGTTTGTTTTTATTTGTTGTTTTTAATATTATTATTTGTTTTATGTGCCTAGATTATCCGAATTGACATGAAATTGGCAAATGAAGATGTCGGGATGCTAGCATTTACTTCTGAACAGATTACTGCTCCATTCCTACTCCCTGAGATGGTATGTATTTTTCTTCTTACATTTTTTGTCTTTTTAAGCTGCAATAAGGCTCTAGGTTAGCTGGAGCTATATACTCTTATTTTTACTATTGCGTTTTCATCATCTTATTTTCTTTTTAATTTGAATTATTCTTTTTCGCTTCTTATTATAGGTTGAAAGAGTGGCAAATATGCTGAATTACTTCTTGTTACAACTCGTCGGTCCCCAACGAAAAGCCCTTAGTCTAAAAGACCCTGAAAAATATGAGTTCCGGCCAAAGCAATTGCTAAAGCAAGTTAGTATTACATAACCTCTCATTAAAATGCGGTTTACTTTTTTTTTTCTCCATTCCTTTTTTTGTAGTAAATGAGCTTTTTATCTTAGCACCAGTTGTTTCTTACAAATAAAAAGGAGTTGGTACCCAGGTTCACTAATCAGCCAAGTTAATCACCCTTATCCATCCAAAACACTGAAAGGGTTGCTTCATTCTCTACGTTTCTCTTATACAAAAATGGCTAACCATAAACCCAATGCCGAGATGTTTCTCTTCCTACAGCTGAACTCAAAAACCAAAAAATTATTGGGAATCCCACCTTTATTTTATCACTTTTCCATATTTTTCATGAATTGATACCACCTATATATTGATGATTTTCATTACTCATCCAAGTTAAACCTGGAAATCAAGAGCAAATCCCAAGTTGATTTTGATATTTTAAACATTGAGTTAATATCTATATCATCCTACGAGTGAGAACTAATGATGTGAATAATTTACTGGAAGATTGTCGACATCTACGTTCATCTTGCAAGAGGAGACGAGGAAAATATTTTCCCCACCGCCATCTCAAAGGACGGCCGGTCATACAATGAACAGGTACTTCAATTGAGGAAAAGATATGTCCATTACGGAGGATTTGTTACAATTTGTATTTCGATGTTTCGTTTTTCTCTCCATCTCATCCAGATGAGATGGTTGATTTTATATAATCTGATATTTCCCAGTTTGCCCCAGTTGTTTGCTGCTGCAGCAGATGTTATGAGGAAAATAGGTGAAGATGGAAGGGTAATTCAGGAATTTGTTGAGCTTGGCGCTAAAGCAAAAGTTGCAGCTTCGGAGGCAATGGATATCGAGGCTGCCCTTGGAGACATACCAGACGAATTTCTCGACCCAATTCAGGTATGTTTGATTTTTCATGATATACTAGGCAGATGTGGAAATAAATGAGAACTTAAAAATTCTCTCAGGGTGTTTCGTGATCACTTTATACAAGTGGAGAAACACATTTCTCTTCACCAGTTTTAAGCCATTCATTTCTGAGAGTGGAAATGTTTTTTGGTCCGCTATAATGCATTTCTTAATGATTGGACTAGAATCAACATTGATTTTGAGTAGTTCACAGACAATGATTTGTAATTGGAGTGGTGGTGAGGAATCGATTAAGCGGTTGAAAATAACGTGCTCTGGCATGATTGAAGTACTCTCATGTTTCAATATGAAATGTTGGGAAGTGGCTAAGAGAACACATAAGAAATCGGAAAAGAACTTCCTCTGTTCCATTATTAACTTGTTTTGGAAACGAATGCAATACGAGAAAAGATTTCCTTCGTTTTAGTACTGATTTAGTTTTCTGCAATATGATTCTTGTTTGGTGATTTCCTTTTTAAGGGAACATGATTATTTATTTTCATTCCCTTTCTTTCCAAAACTAGATGTAAATCCTTTACACTTTTGAGAAATGCCAGCTGAAGAGCAAGATTTGACCATTCCACTTCTGTTTACTATCAGTCTTGGCAAGCATACTTACAACCTCTTTGTTGTTGCAGTACACTTTGATGAAGGATCCTGTGATCTTACCTTCATCTAGAATCACGGTAGATCGACCAGTAATCCAGAGACACCTGCTAAGCGATAATGTATGTCACTCCACCTGCTGGTCTCCTCCTATCATACCATTGAAGTTGATTCTCAACATCTAATGCTAAAATTAAGTTGTTCCCTTGCATTTTCTTATATCAGAGTGATCCATTCAACCGTTCGTACCTTACCCAAGATATGGTCATTCCTAATGTTGAACTGAAGGCAAGAATAGAGGAATTCATTAAATCACAAGAGCTGAAAAAGTATGGGCAAGTAATGGACATGGAAACAACTGAGGCCACTCTACAAACGGTAAGTGGTAAAAGTACATACAGTTGAGGAGGAACTATTTCTATGGTGGAGCGTGGTAAAGTTGCGTCAGTTCAATATGACAATTTAACTTGAGGCAATGCAATATGTTTGTGTACACAGATCGATGTCATCTTTCCATTGAACATTCAAAATTTTAGGTAGCAATCACTTGAAAAGTTGTTTGTCTAGAAAATGACATTGGTTCCTTGGTGTAGAGCTTTTTAAAATTTTATGTTTGGCTTTATATCTCACAAAGTCCGAGATGGGTTCGAAGAAACAAGAATGGTTTTGTTGTTGGGCTCGTATTTTACTAATGTATTTTGAAATCTTTAGACCAGCTTGATTCTGTCGACATCTTTGAGATCAGCATGTGGGCATCTACAGTTCTTATTTGAATATGTACATAAACATTGGGAGAGATTCAACATTGAGTGCTTCATTTTGGGAATGTTGGAAAATTGATTCAGAGATGAGACTGGATTTTTTTATATTTCCTTGGAATGCAAATTAGAACTCCTTTTGCGTCATCAAAGATTGTGTTATTTGAATCAAAATAGAAGGGCTTGTGTATTGTCAAATGTTTGTTTGCAGGTTTGAAGCAAGATCTCCCATGCTTGTTTGTAGATTTCTCAGTCACGAAAAAGATGTCAAGACTCCCTTTGAATTTACTCGACATTGATCAATGAATTTTTATGGACTGTTTTAGTTTGTAAAATCGTTTAGAATCCAGTAGGAAACATGCATTATCTTGACAGAAAACATACATTACCCGGAAAGCCCCCCTTGTTGTTCTACTTAAGTGTAGGCATCCAAATGCTTCTTTCTAAATAGCCATACCCTATAAAAGAGAGATTTTATAGGGAAATGTTATCAGCACTACTGTATTTTGATGAGGGCACTCCTCACTTTATTAAAAGTGCAGTATGGCCCGCACCATAGGATGATCCAAACCGTCCATTAGATGAGCCACGGTCTAAATAGGGTGTGCCCCAAAAATCATTACCATAGATTGATCCTAACCCTCCGATCTGAATGTTAGAGGGTTGATCCTAACCCTCTATAGATCGGAGGGTTAGGATCAACCTATGAAAATAAGTTTTGGGGCACAACCTATTTAGGCTGTGGCCCATCTAATGGACGGTTTAGATCATCCTATGGAGCGGGCCATACCGTACTTTTAATAAAGTGAGGAGTGCCCTCATCAAAATACAGTAGTGCTGATAACATTTCCCATTTTATACGGTGTGCTTGATTGAAGTATAATATGTTATGTGACATATGATCAGGAGCTATATATGACAGCTCACGATTCTCTCCCTTGTTCTTACTCTTACCTCTTTTGATAGGATTCCTAAGGAGCAGATCAAGAGAAGATACAGATACAATATAGATACACAGTTTCTTTGAGGGAAACTAACCTCCAAAGCAGAACATAAATTAGATAAAAACTGTTTTTAGACAACAACACATTATACTCATATAGACTTCACCCCACGTTTAACAGCACTCACCCATACTTCCTAGGAACAATGACACTATACCCATCTACTAGACGGTTATCAACTGTTGCAGACTCATTCACATTCAGCCACTTAGTTGCAAACATGGAAAGGTGGGAGAAAACCAAACACATAACATCCTACCCCCCTTAAACATCACCCTTGTCCTCGAGGGTGAACTCAGGAAATCTGATCTTCATATGCTGTGCGTCCTCCCAAGTGGCATCCACTGATGAGAGTTCCTTCCAATGTATAAGAACTTAATCACGTTGCATCCGAGTCAGACGTTCTAGCACAACTTGTCGTTGAGCAATAATATCATCATAATCTTCATTTCTTTTTTTTGGTAAGTAATTGGGGTTAGGCAAGACCCCGACGAAATGCATTAAAAAAAGGAAATGTACAAGAGTTAAGGAGGCTCAATGGCCAGCAAAAAGGGAACAAGCTCCCAGCAATACAAAAGCCAATAAATCAAAAGAGCAGCAAAATAATAGCTAACATTGTGGTCTTCTTCCTAAACCCCTCCTTAGCATTGCTGTGGAGGATTCCCTGGGAGTCCTTTACCTTCGAAAATAATGTTGTGGCTCTCCTGTTTCATTGAGTGCTTGCTGCCTTTCTTGTGGTTCTTCCCTTTTGAGTTAGTTAGGATCATCATCTTCTTCTTCAGTTCATGTTGCACTTGAACCGTTGTTCCCATCTTCTCCTCAAACAAGAAACATGAAAAAGTGTATAATCCTTGATTCTCTTGGCAACTTGAGCTTATATGCCACGGGTCCCTCCCCCCCTTTGAATTATCTCAGACGGCCCATGATATCTCGGGGATAACTTCAAATTTCTTCCAAATGAAAGAGACACCTGCCGATATGGTTGCAACCGTGGGTAAACCAAGTCACCTACTTAAAAACTCTTATATACAGATCATAAAACTGCTTCATATGATTTTGGGCAGCTTGTAATTGAATTTGAAGCTCTTTAAGAATTTGATCACAATCAATAAGGTCCTTGTCAATCGATTTAACTTGAGTTGCACCTAGAACATGGGATAACAAGGTTGGAGGAAGTCGACCATAAACAATTTCATAGGGTGTCTTCTTTGTAGTAAGTATGGATACACATGTTGTAACAGTTCTCAGCACATGTCAACCAACAAACCCATTCTCTAAGCTGTCACTTTTGAAGCATCTCAAGTACATTTCAACTGTTCGATTCACCATATCCGTTTGGCCATCGGTTTGAGGATGTTAAGAAGAAGAGAAATTAAAATCCATACCATGTAAACGGAACAACTCCCTACAGAAGGCACTTGTGAACATTGGATCTCTGTCTCAAACTATGAATTTTGGCATACCATAAAATTTAAAGGGCAGAAGGCATTTTGCGGATGGCCTGTGCATGTCAGAGCAGCCACCTCATAAATGAAGACAAAATCTGCTGAAAAGTGAGCCTGTGCGGCAGACATAAAAACTGATTATTGTAACACACCAGTGGTTAAATAACCCCCAGTACGTATATGTGTTTTAGTGGCAGGCATAAAAACTGCTGCTAATACATATTTACAAGCAGTTTTTATATTTATTTTTATTTATTTTTATATTTTTTTACGGAGGGACATATAGCATGGGGGTGGATCCCCCCAAAAAAAATGACTTGCAAGATTCCTTTTGTCAGTACAACAAAGAGTTTTACTGGCGTTCTTGACGCTGGTAATATACGTTGCAGAAATTATTACGGAAAGTTAGTAAGCGCCCCCCCCCCCCCCCCCCCCCCCCCCCCCAACCCAATGACTAATGCGGCAAAGTGTAAATTAGTCCCGCCCCCGCAAGTGTAAATTCTTGACTCCGCCCTTAGGTGGTAACTTTATGGTAGCGAGAGAAGCTGCCTTAATTCAAGAACAAAGACCAGGAACGAGTTTTTAACATGCTTGCTTTATTTCAAAGTCCATGTAAAAATGAACACAGTCAAGCTGCCTTATTACAAGAACAAAGACCACATATATGTCTTGGTTCATCAGACTATCTTAACTACCTAATCTAGCAAACAACTCAACTCAATTCAACTCAACTCAACTCAACAAAGCGTTTGTCCCAAACTAGTTGGGTTGGCTAAATGAATCCTTTAGAAAAAATTCATAAAGAAGGTAAAAGGAATCTACTGGCTCTAATTCTGGTTCTAATTGGGAATCTACCTAATCTAGCAAAGAAAGATAGATTAATCTAACCTTCTAATGATCCAACAGCCAGATCTTATCAGATATTGTTTGATATGTCCTAACATTAAGCATCGGTCAACTCTGTGGATGCCCAAGCTTTTCCAAACAGTAATTGAGCCATCCACCACATAATTCCGGCAAGGTGGCTGGTAAGCGTGCTATTGGCACCGGGGTCCCAAATCTTGTTAGTGATTTTGGATTTTCAAAATTATATGTTTTGCATGTTTTAGTGTTTTGGAAAATGTTTTATCAAAAGCGTTTGGAAAAAAGAAAATATTTTCTTGGAAAGATTTGCTTTTACAAAAGGATGTAGAAGTGTAGTTGAAAAGATAGTCCCGTACTGGATGAGAGAAAAGAAAGAGAAGGGCTTATAAAGCACTACACTTTTCTATTACTTGTTTGATTGCACATTGGGTTGAACCCATGGTTGGACCCGCGGGACGGTGCAACGCACCGTTCGCACACGCGCGCGCGGCGTGGGCAATGGGCAATGGGCTATAGGGCGTATAGTGGCGCTTTATTGGCGCTTTTTAGGCGCCCTGTAGAGGTGTTTTTCGCATTGAAAAGACACCAGGTGGTCTATAAAATGTGCAGAATTCGGTCATTTCAAATAGAAAAACGAATTGGAAATTCTGAGAGACTTTACACTCTCTTCTACACTCATACAAAATCCCCAAGTATTTCTACATACTGTTTTTCTTTTGTTTACTGTTCTAGATACTGTTTTTCTACAGAAACATTATCTAGAAATTTCTCTAAGGCTTGAAATTTCGGAAGGGCATTTCGGGTTTGATTCCGCTCGTGCTACGCGTCATCAAACATTAGTAGGGCTTCCCTACTAGGCTTCATTGTATCTTGGAGGCAATTCGCGGATCCCCTTTGCACACTACTAGTGGGGGCGAATCTTGTCTTAAGGAAAGTGATATCACGCCTTGAAGCAACAAGTTTCTATTTTCTATAAACAACAGTACCCTCAATTTTCAAACAAATCTTATTGGGCATATCTTGCTGAAAAACATAGTTGACATTGCCTTCTTTTATGAATTGGGTCGTGAGGAGATTGGTCGGATCAGACATGGGTAGGGTGGGATTGAGGATTTTGGTGATGATGGAAAGCCAGGAATATCGAAAATGTCGGGGAGGTGGAGCTTGGCGGTGGTGCTGGAGGCATTATGACCACCCTCACCGTCGCCGCCACCAAGTTCAACGTCCTCGACGTCTTCGACATTCCCGGCTTACCACCATCACCCAAATCCTCAATCCCATCCCAGACATCCTCGATCTGACCAATTCATTCACGAGATAATTCGTAAAAGATCTGACCAATTCCTTCACGAACCAATTCATAAAACACAGCATCGTATCATAGTCCACACCTTCGACGAGGTAGAGTGTAAAGCTCTCGGGGCAATGAATGGCGGCAAGTTTTGTCGTCAGCAATTATCATGGGTCATCTTGAACCCAAATGGATCTGTGAGTTTTAAGAGTAGGACAGCTCTATTTGAAGAACAAATTAAGGAGTTGGGAGATGGGTTGGAGAAAAGTGGGTTTAGGCTTTTGTGGGTGATGAAGAGTAAGGTGGTTGATAGAGAGGAAGAAGTAGAGGAGTTGGAGAAATTGATAGCTGAAGGGTTTATTGAGAAGAATAAGGAGAAGGGTTTGGCGGTGATGGATTGGGTGGATCAAAGGAAGATTTTGGGGCTGATCTGTGAGTCGTTGCAGGTGGAATTCCATGACGAACAGGCAAACTTTAAGATAGCAATCACCAGTGGACAACGTCACAGCCCCTAATAATTTCCGAATGTATTCTAGCTAGAAACGTGTATATAAGGTGATACTTAATGAAAGGGCGGTGATAAATTAACTCCCTTGTAGGATAAATTCACCTCTGTTTTCCGGTTGTGATGTTACAATCGTTACAGTACCTTACACCTGTGCAACCAGTGCGCGCACACACTTAGAGCCGTTGGATACGCGTATTTTAGAATCCTGGATTTGCTCAAAATTGTAGTCGGGAGACGAGATAAGAAAGAGAGGAGTCGTCGTTTTCTGATTTCTAACCCTTCTTTCCAACAGCAAGAGAGATGGCGATCGTCCTATGTTTCCAGGTTTTAGAAATCGCAGGATGTGGGAGAGATTTCTAAAACCTGATTTTCTTAGTTAAAATTCAAGAAGCGTTGCCAGGATTGCCAGGACAGCATACAACAACTTGATCATGAAGCCTGTCTTACACTGTTTTCAAACTAAAACTTGGATTCTAAAATCCGTCTATCCAAACGGCCCCTTAAGGTTGCAACTAGGGTCGGATTCTACCTGACCCAAAAATAACCAGGGCCGGGTTTAGAAATTATGGATCTTAGGTTGGTTCGGGTATTAGGTTGGGTAGGGTCAGGTTTAAAGAAGAAAAAACCCGAAACCTGACCCAACTCATGTAGGTGTACAATGACTTTCTTAAATATCTCTTGAATAATTTGACAAATTATTTTTAATTGTTTTCATTGAGGTGATCATGTTTGGTTGTTTGCAATGTGAAAAAATAGTTTCCTTCTTAAATTTATGCACCTAAATACATGATGAAATAAATTTATGGATTTTTGGTGTGAAAACAATCTCTGAAATTAGTCATTATCCTATGCTAAAAATAAAAACCCGACCCAAGAAAACTCGGGTAGGGTTGGGTTTATGAATCTCAGGTTTGCATATAAAATTAGACCGAACCTGAGCTGAGATAATTTCTCGAGTAGAGTAGGGTTTTAGAAAACTCGACCCGCCCAACCCGAGTTGCAACCTTACTCTCTCTCTCTCTCTCCTTGGGCACACCTTACATAAAAAAGCGTATTTTAAAAAAAAATCACTTGGGCCCACTTGATTCTAAGATCCAAACCGTTCATTTGTTGAGCCCCAATAAAAAGCCTTGCCCATAAAATATTCTCCATAGGATGATCCAAGCCCTCCAATGAGCCTCTACATATTGGAGCATTAAGATCATCATATGGAGATGATTTTCGGGGAAAGACATATTTACAGCGGGCTCATCAAATTAACAGTTC
This sequence comes from Tasmannia lanceolata, assembly GCF_043159265.1. Classification (NCBI taxonomy): domain Eukaryota; kingdom Viridiplantae; phylum Streptophyta; class Magnoliopsida; order Canellales; family Winteraceae; genus Tasmannia; species Tasmannia lanceolata. The sequence goes on from NW_027518692.1 coordinate 34,387,392, forward strand.
GGATATTGGAATATGGGCTTCAATGAATTTTCTAATAAATGTGTTATATGGTGTATGCGCGGAGGAGCACAAATTTTTGAAAAGAGTGGGGCCCACCTTATTCAAAGATTGAAAGTTTGAAACCATTCAGTTGGTAGCCCCGACGTAAATTCATACTATGGAAATCATCTCCCATTGGATGATACTACCTCTTCGATCGATAGATATATATATGAGGAAACTGTTGGTGAGCTTAAGCTCACTAAACTTATGGTGAGCTAGCTTGCCCAATCACATGTGGGCCCACTTTGTTAGGATGATCCAAACCATTCATTTGAAAGTCCCTTACATAGATGGGGGGTGTACCAAAAATCAGCTCCATAGGATCATCCTAACCCCTCCATTTGTGGAGGACAAAAATGGACAAACACAAGTCTGTCCATTTTTGTCCTCCACAAATGGAGGGGTTAGGATGATCCTATGGAGCTGATTTTTGGTACACACCCTATCTATGATAAGGCCTTGCAAATGAATGGTTTGGATCACTCCCCAAAATGTGGGACCCATGTGATTGGGCAAGCTAGCTCACCATAAGTTTGGTGAGCTTAAGCTCACCAACACTTTCCTCATATATATATATATATATATATATATATATATATATATATAGAGGAAAGTGTCTCTAGTCTCTCCCCTAGATAAGCTTATCTACTCCTCCCTTTAAAAAAACACAGTGGGCCCACGCTGTTTGGTTGATCCAAAGCATTCATTTGATAGGTCCTAACATAGATAGGGTGTGCCCAAAAAATCAACACCAAAGGGTCATCCTAGAACTTCGTTTTGTGGTGCCTTGTGGTACCCATTTTGGACACATATAACGTTTATATGCGTCCATTTTGGACACGGTGTGCCCAACAAAATGAAGTTCTAGGATGACCCTTTGGTGCTGATTTTTTGGGCACACCCTATCTATGTTAGGACCTATCAAATGAATGCTTTGGATCATCCAAACAGCGTGGGCCCACTGTGTTTTTTTAAAGGGAGGAGTAGATAAGCTTATCTAGGGGAGAGACTAGAGACACTTTCCTCATATATATATTTCTATCAGGTATAGTCTATCTGTAGAGTAGGGGTTATGATCATCCAATAGAGCTGATTTTTGGGACACATTCTAGTAGGGGTGGACATGGTTCGGTTCGGTTCGGTTTTGAGGTATACCCAGAACCGAACCAATCCCTATCGGTTCCCAAAATTGGGAATCAGAACCGAACCAGTGAACCATGGAACTGAACCGAACCAGAACCAAACTTGATTGGTTCAGTTCGGTTCGGTTCGGTTCTGGGTTTACCCAACTTTTTTCAATTTTTTTTTTGCTGAATTAATGGATATCATGGTGAATCTGCTGAACAAGTATTACCAAATACCAATTACAAGACAATCCTTCTAGAATAGAAGCTATTCAACATGGACTCGTGTACCCTGGTTTGAAAAGTACCACTTACTGTTTCCTGTGTAGTGCAAAAAGGACTTAAACAACTCAATCAGTCCTCAAAAACCAAAACAAAATAGAGCCCTGATTTAAGAAAATATGAACCAAAAACGAAATCAGTTTTGGACCCTAATTTTTAAGAAATAGAGATTGCATTACAAACAAAAAAAAACGAAATAGATCTCAGAAAATCACAATCATTTAAGAAAATATGAGAAAAAAACCCTAGAAATGAAAAGCTAGGGTTTTAGCGGAGAAAGAGAACAAACTTTTGACTTTAATTAAGAGGTCGGCTGTGAAGGAGAATGGGGGAGCAAGTTACATTCAGACCGGTCGGCGGCGGCAATGGAGGAGAATGGGGGAGGATTTCTCGTGGAAAGCTTGGAAACTGACGGTTGTGGAGGCTTTCTCTTAGCTTAACAAATAGAAAATGCCATAATGAAGATCTAGGGTTTTTTCTTTTTGTTGAAAAGAAAGAATCAAAAGATGGGGAATGATACCAGCACCCCCTTGGCCCCTTGTTTTCTTAGGCTCTTAGTCTTACCATCACCTATTTTTAATATCAGCACCCCAAAACTCTTTAACGTTGTCGGTTCTTGGTTCGGTTCTCGGTTCCAGGACCACAAACCAAGAACTGAACCGAAATCACCCGGTTCCCAAAGTTGGGACCCAGAACCAAACCATCAAAATTTTGAACCGAACCGAACCGAAGAGGCCGGTTCGGTTCCGTTCCTCGGGTTGACCGGAACCATGTCCACCCCTACATTCTAGTAACATCAAGGCCGAAGGACTGAATGGTTTGGATCTTCAAACAAGATGGACTTCATTGTATTTTTTGAAATATAAGCTCACCTTCAAACAGGCGCACTATGTATTGGGACCTACCATACCTACTTAAGAATGACAACAGGGAGGGGCAGGGTGGGGCGGATGTTGCATTCCCTGTACCCGTCTCCACCTCAAGGAAAATTCCCCATCCCTGCCCTGTCTCAGCTTCAGGGATGGCAGGAAATCCCCATCCCCGTCCCACTAGGAAAAGCGAATCCCCGTCGCCTCGTCCAAGGTTCCAAACTAAAATATAACACTTTATGGAAAGACAACCACTTATATATTTCAAGATTTTCATTTCAAACATGATATGGATCAAAACCATTTCATAAAAAAAAAAAATTGTAAACCTTCTTTGGTTTATTTAGAAAGAAAGATACTATTGGATTTAACACGAAAGAGAAATATGCTATAAAAATATGTGAGATACACAAGAAAAATTTGGAACGTCAATGCACTATGCAAGACGTGAAAGCAACACTCTAGAAGATGAGAATTTATATGATGCCCGACCGTCAAAATATAAAGGGCGCATATAGACAAAACCTGTTGCCTTGAGAAATGAACCAAGGAAAAGTAAAAAAGGGGTTTCTCTTGGATTCAAAATCAAGGGAGAGATGGTTCTCTCTCTCTCTCTCTCTGCCCTTTAGGTTTTGACGGTCCGGCACCATATAAGTTCTCCTTGAAGATAACGTCAATAGCCCTCTCTGCAAAAGTAAAACGTTAAAGAAGCACTCTAATTTTATTCACGTTTAAAACGGTATATATACATCTCGGATATAAAAGTAATGAAGAGACTTCGATCACATGCATACTACTTTCTATCTCTAGTGTCCTATACAAAATTAAATACTCTCTAATAGTTATCTCACTATAAGCCAAAACCAAAAGGGACAAGGACTCCTACGGGAGAGTCGGTGGTGGTAACACGTTCACAATTCTCCCCCTCGACACCGACTCACCAAACTATTCAAACCCATAATGAATCAACCCCGTTGGAGCGACCCCTCCAACGCCGTGTATGAATCAGTGATAACTCTAGCACTCCCCTTTAGCGCTAACTCTTCACAAGCCACGCTAAGTTCCTTTCGAAACTTCACAAACTTCTTGTAGTTAAACCCTTCGAAAGTATCATGAAACTTCGCTATCTCACCATACCACGCTCTCGGAGCCCCCTTCCACAACTTCCACACGCATTGCGGATTCTTGGTACTCTCAAACTCTCTAGGTTGCTCCATGAAATTTTTTTGATCCAATTCACCATGCAAGAATACATTCTTCATGTCCATCTGCCATTACTTCCACCCTTTACTTGCTGCCAATGCAATCAACACACGAACCGTTGTGATTTTCTCTGCCGGACTAAACATCTCATCAAAGTCAATCCCATATTGTTGGAAAAAACCTCGTGCCACTAGCCTCGCCTTGTATTGATCAATTGAACCATCCGCCTTTTGCTTCACCTTAAATACCCATTTACAAGAAATAGGCTTTACGTTTGGTGGAGATGGGACAAGATCCCACGTTTCATTCTTCCTCAAGGCAGTGATCTCCTCGCCTATAGCGAATTGCCACTCTTTGGTGTCTTTTGCCTCTTCAAAAGAAGTCGGCTCCTCTACCTTACGATTTTCTGAGACATTACCATCTACCGTAATTGGCTCCTCCAACTTACGGTCCTATGAGACACTACTATGAGACACTACACTCTTCCGTAAGTGTCTATTGATCATCAACCAAATTTGTTTCACAATCATGACTCATCGCAATAGGGAATTCTGCAACATTCAGTGCAAAACAGCCCTCCCCCTCAAAGTCATATTCCGTAGCAGTCTCTCCACCGCCACATCACATGCAAAAGAAGCTTGCATGTCCCATTCACCATCGTCATCCTCCTCCTTGTCTTTGGATTTGATGACAACATTCCCATCATCGGTCTCAATCCTAACCCGACAATTTCTTCTAATATGACCAGGCTTGCCACATCCATAACAATAAAAGTCAGATTTTTCTTGTGATTTTTCATTGTTATTAGCCCAATCATCTTTCTTGTAGCCATCCTTCGGCTTCTTATTTTTCTTCCACTTCCGCTTGCTACTCACCACAAGCGCTTCCTCACTTTCTTTCACAGATAATCCGACCATCTGTCTTGCCAACATCTCTTGATTAACCAAGAGATTCTCCAACTCTAGGAGAGATGGTTGCATTGGCCAACCACGTATAGCGGTGATAAAACCGCTAAACTCAGGCCTCAGGCCGCGGATAATCATTCTCCGCATCCGGCTTTCACTAGTCTTAGACTTCTCGTCTAATTGAGATATTTCATCACACAAGTTTTTAGCTTTCATAAATTAATCAGAAACTGATAAATTATCTTGTGTAAATGAACCGTGCCCGTTCCCCAAGAACTGGAACCGTGCATCATTCGCCCGTGAAAAGAGAGATGAGAGTGCCTCCCACGCTTCCTTTGAAATTTTCGCATTTTTAATATGCTCAATCAACTCCTTCTGTATTGACGCCTTCAATACGTACAACGCTTTTCCGCCACGGATCTTTCACTTCCGTAGCGTATCCACTCCCTCTTCTGGTACCTCGGTGTCGTTGCCATTCATTATCTCCCATAGATCATGGCCTTGAAGATACGACTCCAAGCACGACTTCCAATATATGTAATTGGTATTGTTGAGCCTTTCAATTCCTGCCAACTTACCAACTCTTTCCGCCATCTCTTCTTCCAACCTCGATATCACCTCGAAGAAACCAAAGAACAAACCGGTATTCCCACTTCGATATCCCCTCGAAGCAAATCCAAGAACACATTAGTATTCCGATCGAACACCTGCTTTTATACCACTTGTAAACCTTCTTTGGTTTATTTAGGAAGAAAGATAATATTAGATTTAACACGAAAGAGAAATATGCTATGAAAATATGTGAGATACACAAGAAAAATTTGGAACGCCAATGCACTGTGAAAGACATGAAAGCAACACTCTGGAAGATAACGTCAATAGCCCTCTCTGCAAAAGTAAAACGTTAAAGAAGCACTCTAATTTTATTCACGTTTAAAATGGTATATATACATCTCGGATATAAAAGTAATGAAGAGACTTTGATCACATACCTACTACTTTCTATCTCTAGTGTCCTATACAAAATAAAATACTCTCTAATAGTTATCTCACTATAAGCCAAAACCAAAAGGGATATGGACTCCTATGGGAGAGTCGGTGGTGGTAACACGTTCACAATAATAACATAATAATAATATATGGATATTTATGTAATTTTATAGGCGGGGAGGGGCTGGGCAAGAGCCATCCCCATCCTCGCCCTGTCCCCGCCACTGGGAATTTTTCAATCCTCATCCCCGTCCCTACTTAAATCGGGGAATCCCTGCCCTACACAGGGCGGATCCCCGTTTTCGCAGGTTTAATTGCCATTGTTATGCCTATACATCATACAAGGCGTATTTTTTTTAGAAAACTCACAGGGCCACTTTCTTTGAAGATCCAAACTGTTCATTTGTTGAGCTCCAACGTAAATAGGTTGTGCCCCAAAAATCATCTCGATGATCCTAGCCCTCTGATCTAATACGAATGCACCATATATGAATCTCCACAGATTGAAGAGTTAGTATAATCGTAGGGAGAAGTTTTTTTTTTACAAGGCCTATTTACATTAGGTTGCAACAAATAAGTGGTTTGGACCTTCGAACAAAGTAAGCCAAAGTGTTACCTTCTTCAAAGATCTAAACCATTCATTGTCGGTCCCTCTTGAGAGAGAGTACTAGTTCTTGATATACTTTGTACTTCCATTTTTTCTTAGATATTTGCTTCTAAGGATAGGTCTCGTACTCTTGTCTTTGTTCTCTTGGTTTGTATCTATGTTCTTCTGATATGGTTGGTGTTTTGTATGATGATTGTAATTAATATCTTTCACATTCTAATAAACCGGTGGGGGCCAAACCAAAGCGTACCTATCAAAGAAAGCGATCAAAACCGAGCACGTATATTGATCAAAAGAGGAAAACACAACAAAACGGTAAGCTGCGGGTGGGAGCCCACGCCGGCAGAAGATAGAAAATGGAAGAAGAGGAACAAGCTGCACATAAAAGTAATAAAAAACATGAAACAAAAATGAAAAGAGGTAAAAGATAAAGAGGGCAGTCAGGTATCTACAAGAGCATAGCCTTTGAAGATGAAATTATATGGTTAATGCACCCAATAATTTTGAATCATATGGGACCCCTCAAAACCAGCAATCAGGCAACCCCAAGAGCATAGCCTCAAGTCCAGCTCCGGTATCTACAAATAGATTTTCAGTTTTAAAAGGCTTTGAAGATGAAGTTTTGATTACGGAAAAACCTCATCAGCAAAAGAATCAGAATCTCGTTCGCTCGCAGTTGCCTCAGTTGGGCTTGGTGAAGATGAAAATTGGCAAAAGGTCCTGTCAAAAAAGGATAAAAAGGGAAAATCCCCTATAACTCTCTTGCGTCCATCGCCTACCTGCATTCTGCCCTACATTGCAAACCCTCCCAAACTGGGATAACTTCAGTGCTGTTGGGGTTTGTTTTGTTCTACTATGGCTGCAGGTTTTAGTGTTCTGTTGTCTTCTTTTGTTTGTTTTCTTCCCCCTGTTTGTCTTTGGGCAATCCTTTTGGGGTTTTGTCTTTGTGGTTTTGTTCCCCTCTGCGTGTTGAGGGTTTGCTTCTCAAGCTTTTCTTGTATCTTCCTTTTATTTAGAGTACAAATCTGGTAGCGGTCTTACCCAACCCCAGCTTACTAATAAAAAAACAAAAAAGATAAAGAGGGCAAAATAGTCATTTGCCTTGTGGCGCCTGATGTGATTTGATTTGTAAGTGTCACCCATCATCTATTATTAGACTGCACTTTGCAATTAATTCACCCTACCTATAAGAAAAGTATTTAGCAAGAAGATTTGTGTCATTATCAAAACATGGTAGTGCAGATATCGGTTGATCTATGATAGGGCCGGCAATTTCACCCGTGAAGACGGGGATCCGCCCGTCCCCGCCCGAACGGGGCGGGGAATCCCCGTATCCGGACAGGGACGGAGGCAAAAGTGATTTCCCTGGTGCGGTGCGGGGCGGGGATGGATTGGGATCGCCTCGCCCCACCCCGCATAGTAATACTATCAATGTAATCGAAACAGCGAAACTGATTCTGAAACGGTGAAACCTTTCCTTTATTTTGTAGTTGTAGTGCAAAAATTAATTTTTTTGTTATAGGCTACTGATACTGGCAGCCATGTTTTATAAATGCACTAACTCATATTGGCATATTGCCTTTTACTATTGAAAGTTTGAAACAGCTGTCAAAGACTCAAAAGTCAAAATTCAAAAGTTATTAAAGTTTCCAAAAATTAAAAAACAAAGAGGGATTGCCTGCCTTTTATTTTGCCATTTTGGTCTTTTTTCCCTTTTCTAACGGGAACAAAGAATAAGAGAGAGGGAATGTGTTTTTAGCTTTTGGGATATTAGGGTTTGGGACTTTGGAGGAGAGACATAGAGCGAAAGAAGAAAGGGTTTTGGGGCGGGGATGGGAGGTAAGCATTCCCCGCGGGGCGGGGATGGGGATCCCCCGAAAGCGGGGATGGGGCGGGGACGGGGAATTCAACCATATGCGGGGGGGGCTGGGGCGGGGAATGGGCCTCCAGTCGTGACAAGAGGATGGAGCCCGAGGGAGTGAGCTCAATCCCCTTGAAATGCTAAAAATATTGTGGAAATGCTACCAACACTTTCAAAGGCGGCCTAGGAGAAGGACATTTAAGCATATAACGTCAATGTCCATGGGCCCGTATGCTTAGTTTTCATTGCATATCGTGTAGTTTTTTATGGACGCTTTAGGAGAGCAAAGACAAAGAAGCAACGTACGCAAATGAAGATGATATCGGCAGTCGATGTGGATCTTCTACCATTCCTTTATAATATTCTATGCTATCCATTTAAATTATCCATTTAAAATTGTACAGACCACATCATAGGTTGATCTAAACTGTCCATGTGATGGAACACAACATCAATAGGTTGTGGTTGTAAAATCATTTCCATAGGCTGATCCTAGCCCTCCAATCTATAGAGGTTTCTATGATTGTTGTTCCTCTTAAGGTGCCCAGAATTCGTCAATATTTTTTACAGGTGTCCTGCATTCGTAATATCAACATTTATGTAATTTGACCCGCATATAGTGAATAAGGAAAAATAGTTTTTTTCGTCATCGTTAGGGGTGCAACTTGGGTGTCAACCCTACCCAATTTGGGTTGGGTTGGGTCGGGCTGACTCGATTTGATATGATACCAATTGTTGAGCACCTCAACTCAAGCCGGGTTGTTTTGGATTTTGAGAACCAATAGTGAGCCACCAATAATAAGTTTTTAACTCACAATCGGTTCTCAAAATCTAAACTAAACAGGAACTAACAATTAACAAAGGAAAATATTATCCGTACTACTATATTTTGATGATCACACTCCTCACTTTATTCAAGTACGGTATGGGCCGCACCTTAGGATTATCCAAACCGTCCATTGTGGACTGTGGAGACTATTTGAATGTTGAAAAATAAAAACACACATACAAAACTTCTTCAGATGGAACCCAAATTTGAGTTTCGGGTCGGGTCGGGTTGCCCGACAGCCCAACCCGATTTCCAATTAGGGTTGATTTTTCCCAACCCAACCCAACCCGATTTGCGAAAACGCTTAACCCGACTCAACCCAAATTCAGGTTGAACCCGACCTGCGTGGGAACATCCAAGTAACAACGACGGTTTGAAATTATATATAATGCTAATGTCCTCACTACCATATTTTATAATGGCACTACTCACCTTATTTTGATGATCGCACTCATCACTCTATTAAAATGTACGGTATGGCCCATACCCCGGGTCGGTACTTTTCATATGTAGATTACGATTTTACCCTGAAATAATTTCTTATAGAGATAGATGTTAGATATCAGCAAAGGGGTTAATGATAAAACAGTAATGCTAAAGTGTAAATCCCAGACAAAAAGAAAAGAAATTTCTTTTGGATGGGTCACTTCCTACATAGGTTGTGCCCCAAAAATAATTTTCATAGGTCGATCCGAACCCTCCGATCTATAGAGGGTTATAGGTTGATCTAAACCGTCCATGTGATGGAACACAACATCAATCGGTTGTGCCCGTAAAACTATTTCCATAGGTTGATCCTAGCCCTCCAATCGATATAGGCTGATCCTAGCCCTCCAATCGATAGGGATTTCCATAATTGTTGTTCCTCTTCAGGTGCCCGGAATTCATCAATATTTTGCAAGTGTCCTGCATGAGTAATATAAAGTAGTTCTTTCGTCATTGTCATATGTCTTTACCACTTATTGGTAGTTTTTTGCCGTAATTGTCACAGACAGGTACCCTATGTCGGTACTTTTCGTATGTAGATTACGATTTTACCCTCAAATAATTTCTCATAGAGACAGATTTTAGATATCAGCAAAGGGGTTAATGGTAAAAGAGTAATGCTGACGTGTGGATCAAAAGGCGGGACACAAGCAGAAATAACGGCAAATGACAGAAATGCCCTTACATGTGGGATACAATTGGATATTATGGTAAAAGAGTAATGCTGACGCGTGGATCAAAAGGCGGAACACAAGCAGGAATAACGGCAAATGACAGAAATGCCCTTACATGTGGGATACAATTGGAATTATGACAATATGACACAAGCAGAAATAATGGCAAAGAGTGGAAGAACTTAACCCATCATTGGGGTTAATGATAAAAGAGTACTGCTGACGTGTGGATCAAAAGGTAGGACACAAGCGGAAATAAGGGCAAATGACACATGCCCTTACATGTGGGATACAATTGGAATTATGGCAGTAGGACACAAGCGGAAATAACAGCAAAAGGTGGAAGAACTTAACCCATCATTTTGCCTTTATATATTGTAGTTGGATTTTCCGAACCGAGTTCGGTTTTGGAAGTGTTTTCCAATTTTGAATACGGAGACTTATTCTTTGCCGGCACATCCATCACAATCCAAAGCACTTTAGTTTTCAGGGGCACGAGCTTTTAGTTAGAAATCTGACTTTCTCCAAGGAGAAAATCATTAAGGTGAAAAGAGTACCATTACCAAAAAGGTAATACCAAAATTATCTTTGTTGAAATATTATATACCACACCATGTTGTTTTGATCGTAACAATCCATATACTGAGTGGTTGTTGAGAGCGTCTTTAACAACTGGCTCTTAAATCAGAATGTTAGGTGTCGGATGCCACTAATGAAAGGAGGGCCAATAAAAGTGAACAGAGCCAAAGAGCAAAATAATGAAATGTAGACATTATGAGGAAGACACAAATAATAAAGGGAAATGATTTCAGCACTTGAATGTTTTGATAAACATGCGCTCACTTGTTTGTCGTGTAGCATTTAAAGGGCTTTAAGAGCCTTTTGAATACTACACGACAGACAAGTGGAGCGCATGTTTATCAAAACACTAGAGCGCAGAAATCATTTCCCATAATAAAATAACCCTATACTGAACTGTAGACAATAATGAGAGACAAATAAAACGGGGTGCAAGTATCACTTACCATACTCCTATATCCCTTCTTTCTACTCATCTTACCTATATAGCTAGTCTCTCTCTCTTTCTCTCTCAACAAAATGTCAAATTCCGGCGATAAAACTCCCCCTCACGTAGCCCTCCTTCCAAGCTCCGGCATGGGCCACCTAACCCCATTCCTCCGGCTAGCCGCGACCCTAGCCGGCCGCGGTGTAACCGTAACCCTCATCACCATCTGCCCCACCGTCTCCGCCGCGGAATCACACCACCTCTCCCAATTCCTCTCCTCCCTCCCCCAAATTCACCCCCTTGAATTCCAAATCCAGCCCCTTGACCCAACCACTACCACCTCCAATGACCCTTTCTTCCTCCACTTCGAAGCCATAAGTCGCTCCGCCCACCTCCTCACCCCTCTCCTCTCCTCCTCCTCCTTCTCCGCCCTCGTCACCGATATCTCCCTCGCCTCCGCCTTCTCCCCAATAGCCTCCAATCTCAACCTCCCAAACCACATTCTCTTCACTTCCTCCGCATCTATGCTCGCATTTTGTGCATATTTCTCAACCCAATTCTCCACCATCACCACCACCACCACCACGGCCACGATCAACCTTCCCGATGTTTTCGACATTCCCGGCTTACCTCCCTTACCAAAATCCTCAATCCCACCACCCCTCCTCGATCCCGCGCACCTCTTCACAACCCAATTCATAAAAAACGGTCTCGCCGTACTAAAATCCACCTCCATCATCATCAACACGTTCGACGAGTTCGAACCATACTCTCTCACCACCATGAATGAAGGTAAATTAGACTCTGGGATGCCGCAGGTATTCGCGATCGGACCGTTGGATCAATGCGAGTTCGAAAAGGGTACCCCATTATCATGGCTAGACTTGCACCCAGATGAGTCGGTTGTATATGTTAGTTTTGGGAGTAGGACGGCTTTATCTGAAGAGCAAATTAAGGAGTTGGGTGTTGGGTTGGAGAAAAGTGGGTGTAGGTTTTTGTGGGTGGTGAAGAGTAAGGTGGTTGATAGAGAGGAAGAAGTGGAAGAGTTGGAGAGAATAATAGGTGAAGGGTTTATAGGGAGGAATAAGGAGAAGGGTTTGGTTGTGATGGATTGGGTGGACCAAGGGAAGATTTTGGGGCATAAATCAGTGGGGGGATTTGTGAGTCATTGTGGGTGGAATTCTATGACTGAGGCAGCTTGGTATGGTGTGCCTGTTTTGGCTTGGCCACAAGCTGGGGATCAGAGGATAAATGCTGGGGTTGTGGGGAGGGGTGGGTTGGGGATTTGGATGGAGAAATGGGGGTGGAAAGGGGAGGAAAAGGGGGTTGTGAAAGGGGAGGAAATTGGGGAGATAGTGAGGAAGTTTATGGGGAATTTGGATTTGAAGGTGGGGGCGAAAAGGGTGAGGGAGGGGGCGAGGAAGGCGGTGGAAAGTGGGGGGAGTTCGGACAAGGGGTTGAGGGAAGTAGTTGAGATGTGGAAGAGAGGGTGAGACACGTGTGAGTGTTTTTTTTTTTTTTGGCTTTTGCTTTTGGTTGTTTGTCCTTTGTCGTCTCTAACAACTTAGCTGTGAAATTAATTCCATGCTTCTCTTTTTTAAGTTTTCCCAACTTGAAGATGTGTGAATTGTCGATTTCACCCTTGTGAGATGCCTAATGAAACTTCAAATCAAGATCAATGCATTCACGTGTGTGTGAGAGAAGGGAGGGGGGGTGGGTCTCAATTAATCCCATTTCTTTTGGAAAAGGCTACTGAAACTTGCACTACTATGTTTTGAACATAGTAAGGGAAATGATTTCCCCTCACTAAAACAGATAAAATCCCCCCCGCCTTCACTGCTTGAGGATAAATTCACCCTGTAACGTTTTTCTTTGAACGTTTTTTTTTTTTTTTTTGGGGGGGGGTGGGGGTATGATTCCCCTTTTTAGGAGCTGAAATAACCTTTCACAGCTACTTAAATAATAAAAGACAAGATGTGACAGCTACTTAAATAATAAAAGACAAGATGAGTTAGTGCGATTATTAAAACATCATAGTGCCAATATCAGTAGCAAGTGTTTTCCAAAAGAAAAGAGATAATTTTCCTAGGCTACTGATATTGGCACTACCATTTTTTAATAAAGGAATTTGCTAGCGTCCATCGCAAAAGGCATTTCATGGATGGCCTGTTGCATCTGACCGCAGCCACAAAGGCTCACTTTTTACCAGATTTTGTGTTCATTCAGACGGGGGCCTGGCATCAGATGCAACGTACCATCCTTGAAATGCCTTTTGCGATGGACTGTAGCAAATCCCTTTAATAAATGTGCAAACTTGGCCTTTTTTCAAAAAGAAAAAAGGCTAAGGTAATGACCTTTCAGAGTTGTTTAAAAAAGATAAAAAGCTTAGTTTGTGCAATTATTAGAAATAGTAGTACAAACAATAGCAGCCTAAAGACTGGTAAATCATGACCGAAAGATGGTTTGGTTATCAAACGCCAGCCTAAGCCTCCTAAAGACTATTTATTTTGTTGAAGGATGGTTGTGTTGCCAAACGCCAGCCTAAGCCCCCTAAAGACTTTATTTTGTCGGAGGATGGTTGACCCACGTGGCATCTCTAACCTTTACTCGCAAATAGCGTGAACGATTGTTTGGTTGTAAACCCTAGAGTTTTATCAGTCTCTCACTCTCTCAACCTGTGATGACTGCATAATCAAAACCCCTTCTACTACCATCACCTCCGCATCCCTTTTAATCACTAAAAAACCATAACAAAAAAAAAACATAATGAAACATAAAACCTAAATCACCTGCCATAATCTCAGTGAAAGTTTTATGTGAATACTATCGTCCTCAATCATTTGCTTATTGATAAATCTCTAACTTTAGGTCTATTCAAATTGATTGAACAGTGAAATACCATGACGTATATATCTAGGGAATAGTCGCTTCAAAATGAATCCTCCCTAGATACATTTCTTAAATTTCATTATGGATCCATTATAGATCTATTTCGAATATACGGATCGGGTTGTGCTAAAGATTCAAAACCAATTTTATTCTTCTCTTTCTTTATAATTCTTCATTTCTTTCTTTCTTTATTTTATAGTTTTTTTATTTCTACACAGTTCTTGAGAATTTACCTCTTATTTTCTCTCGAAAGTTTATCTGCATTCTTTTTGGACAACAGTTTTCAGAAAGACAATTGCAGATCATGACCGAAATGCCCTTCTTTTAAGGATAAATTCTCAAATAAACAGCATATCAACTAAAGTTATCATCGTTGCCATCTGCAACAAACACCTACTAAGGTTTCTCTATGCGAAAATTATGATGTCGAAAGAAAGTATGGCCGGCATATATGGTATGCCATCCATTAATAAGCCTATTTAATACATACATTAGACTAGGGGTGTCATTGGTTGCCTTCAAATAAGTCTTTAGTAAAGATTTCACCCAAGTTTGGTCCCACATCAGGAAAAAATCATGTTTGGTTGTCACCCTAAACTCGTGGTTGCTACTTACTTTGTCGGAGGATGGTCGACCGACATGGAATTCCCAGACTCACAAATAACTTGAAAATTAGAGATTGTTTTTTGGTAAACCCCTTGGTTTTATAAGTCTCTCTCTATCCTTGAAATTGTGATGACTACATAATCAAAACCCCTTTCTATTACGGCTAGCTTTACACCCATTTTAGTCGTTCAAGAATTATAATGAACAAATAAAGAAACACAAAACCTTAATTACCTTCAAAAATCCCCAACAGAAATATATGGATAGAGGGGGCATCTTATTGTCGTCAATCGTCCACTTCCCATGGTCCTCTCCGTCTGTATTTCGGTTACCAAGTCAAATTCTCTCTTCCTCTTGATATTTTTTGATTATTTTACCTGGCCAACAGGTCAGTATCATTAGAGGGGATGTATTATAACTTTCTCTTGATGGAATGAATTCAAGAACAATGTGTTTTATGGGATTTAATAATTTCTACCTAGTTCTTGAGACTTTATCTCTTATTTTTTTTTGGAAAGTTTATCTATTTTCCTTTTGAAAGATAATTTAAGTTACACAATTGTAGATTATGACCAAAATACCCTCTATTAAGAATAAATTTTAAAATAAATGTCATCTTTGTTAGACTATATGCCCCAAAATCCAGTCATTTAGTAATGCATAAGATTAAATTAATAAACTCCATGACAATTAATGGGTATAATAAAGGAATGTGTTTGCGTAGTTTATAAATTGACACATGTTTGTCTTTAGGCAACGTCATAGGAATATCTTGCATATGGATTCAAAGATCCTAATGGGGCGTGGAGAGATGGTATTCCGATTCTTTGAAGAACTAAAAGGTTCCTGGTTGGGGTTGAGAATGGACATCTATTCCTGTACACAGCTAGTATCAAACCTTGCCTCCATACATGAATTTGTGTGGCCTATCTCAGTCGCTGGGGTAGTTGACCCTAAGCAGGCAAAGTGGGTGTAGTGAATGGTTTGCACATTGAACGGGATCATGATATAGAGTAGCCTGTGGACAGGAAACAATGATAAGGCTATTCTACCTAGACATGACCCATTATATGTCCTTAGACCTGAGGGGTCATATTGGCCTGTGGTCTCGCTCTATTGCTTTAATCTACCTAACTGTGGTTCTAGGATCACTTGAGAGTAGTACTGAGTTATATGGTAACCCATGACGTCAATAGGGATGTCTGATATGCAACCTCCACCTCTTTCATAGAGGAAAGTCGCTTACAATTTCAACCATAGCACGGGCCTCTAAATAGCCTAGCCATGCGATTTGATAAAATATTTATCAAAAGGTTTTCGAAAAGAATTAGTTATTTTTTCAAAGGAATTTGCAAATACATTTGCAGCCCAAACTTGCAGATTGGAAGCTATAACTTAGGTGGGCCTATGAAATAAAAAATGTACTGATAGGATGTTAGTAGGGGTATTCAGATGATCTAATGATCATCTTTAGGTAACATCCTGGTGGGGGACACTTACGTAAATGTGACCGTAGTATGGCTGCAGAGCGAGGTCGTAGTGGGGCTCTCTGAATCTTGCAAGATCAACCGTCGGATCCCTGCTGCAATCACACTCATTACTCATTACTCATTCAACCCATAAGTTTTCTTGGAGAATTCGAGTCTCAGATTTTAAGAATTGCACGGACAGATGAGATCCACTATATTAGATACAAGGAGCATTTACACCGAAACAGTGATATACACACTTAGGTGTATATACTGTAGAAGTGGTGTATGGAGGTTAATTAATTAGATTAATTAATTAAGTTTCATTGGATGAGAAGTTTCTAATTTTGAAACTCTCCTTTGGATAATTTAATCGGATTAATTATTGGAAGAGCATTCTATTTGGGAATTATACTTTGGATAATCCCTAAATTGATTATTGGGAGGAATTAATTACAGTAGAAAGTTGGAGTTTCTATTTTTGAGTAATAAGAGAGACACTGAAAGAGAGAGATTAATTTTCTTAATTTAATTTGTTTTGGAAACAAATTTGATAAAGAAAAAAGAGTTTCTATATTTCAAAAATCTTAACTGGTAAATGTTTTCAATTAAAATTAAAAAAGTTTAATGGGAAAAAGGAAACTTCTCAAGAGAGTTGGGCACCCAAGGTGACTCGGACATTCAACCCTAATGGGTTTTCCATAAATAAATAAAGTGAGAAAGAGAGAGAAACGGAGTCTCACATGTTTTCTCTCTCCTCCTCTCCCTATCTTCTTTCATGTTCTTCTCTATTCTCTCTCGAGAAAGAAAAACATTTTCTTCTTCGTCTTCCATCAAATTGAAGGAGAGTTCTTCAAGATTCCTCCGCAGTCCAAATAATCAAAGATGAGTCATCATTGGACTTCCAAGGCATTCATGTTTGGAAAGCATCGAAGCCAAGCAAGGAGTGGATCAAGCAAAGATTAGCAGCCGGTAATCTATTTGGTTTCTTTTTCTAGTTCTCCTAAATTTATTTTGATCAACATCGATAATCTAGTAACTAGGGATGATTTTGGTCAAGGGATATGAAATTTTTTGTTATTTGTATGTTCCAAGGCATTCCGCTGCGCCTTGATCCCTTGGTCGATCCGGATTTAACTAACAATCTTAACTAAAGTTATCACCTTCGTTTGCTTGTAATAAACACGTACTAGAATTTCTCTGTGCGACAATTAAAGAGTCAGATGAAAGTTTGGTCGACAAATATGGTTATGCCGACCATTAGAAAACCTATTTAATACGTTTGTTAGACTTTGGATTAGTTTGGTTGTCATGAAATAAAACTTTATTAGGGATTTTACCCGGTTTTGGCTTCCATGTAAAAAAAATTAAAAAAATTAAAAATAAAAAATAATGTATGGTTGTCAAACGTCAACCCGAACTCCCAACTACTACTTACTTTGTGAGAGGATGTGTCATCCCTAACCTTAACTCGCAATCAACATGACAATTGGGGATTGGTTGTCAGTAAACCCCTTGGTTTTATTGTGTCCTCCCCCCCCACGCAAATTGCCATGACTGTAGAGTCCAAACCCCTTTCTATAATTACTAGCTTTGCACCTATGCTGGTCGCTCAAAAACTAAGAAACTCAAATCCTAACCAGCTTCCAAAATCCGAGCAAAATTTTGTGCACATAGAAATATATGCGCAGAGGGGGCGTATTATTATCGTCAATTGTTTGCATCTTGACATCTTCTCTGACTGGATTTCGGTGGGGCCCACTATTTTGATGGGTGGGTTGGACCTTTCATCTCCACCCAAACCCTGTATCACATCAGAGTGGGGCCCACTATGTTATACCTCATGTTTTGATGGAATGGTCTAATTATTTCCAGCCAAGCCAGTTGGTCCCACCATTTTAGACCTCATATTTTGATGGCAAAATTTGCACCCCTAATGCCCTATAGATTCTTACAAGCGGGCGCTGAAACAGGTTCTGCTTCTTATAAAGCCCATTAAGCCTTCAGGTCCACTACTAACGGCCCATGATTTTTGTGGCTTATATGACGATGATCCCTCTCCTCGTTCACTTTCGTTTTCTTATCTTTTGCTTTTTAGAGGAAAACCATGTTTACTTCATCTATGCCCATTTCTGACCCTTTTCTTCACCATTTTCCCACCGTTGAGGTCTCGGACAGGCTCAGAAATTCTCAGAAGAAGATCAGAATCGGTTTTTATGAAAAACCCACTTCGATTTCTGCTCTGACTAACGATTATTTTTCTCCATCCCAAGTTCTTCAGAAAACCATTCCTTTGGCTGCTTCAATGGCAATTCTTTTGTTGTCAAATCCGGGTAACCCAGTTGGGGATTTCAACTATCTTTGTTATAATATGAATATTTTTACGATTTATGCTTGCAATCTAGAAATTTTATGGTAATTTTGATTATTTTCAACGTTTATTTGTAGAACAACCAAGGTTTTTATTTTATGAGATTAATGGCCTTGATTAAGATTTTTATCATTTTTTTGTGAAACATATTTTTTTTTCTAAGAAATATTTAAGTTGGGCTGTTCTAAATTTCAACTGTTTCCAGTTTTGATTTATTTTGGAAACTACATTTTTTTTTTTTGAATTTTTATGGATCAATAAAAGAAACATTTATAACATTTATTTTCTTCTGGAAAAAAAAGAAGTTCTTATTCTTAATTTTTGAAAGGTGTGTGTGTGTGTGTGTGTGTGTGTGTGTGTGTGTGTGTGTGTTATTAATTGACCAAATTAATCTAAATTAAATGAATAATCCTCTTGGGTTTATGGTTGAAATTGGTTTTTCTTTTTATTTAGATTTTCTTGTTGTTTTTTGTCAGATTTTTCCTCGTAATATTGGAATTCTTTAATCAACTTTGACTAAGTCAACAAATGATGAATTAGAGCTTCTTTTTTTTTAAGCTGGGGTTAGGCAAGGAGCCCTACAATAGTATATATAAAAGATGGGAAAAATTACAATCGAAAGTAGTAAACTCCATCAGAGTCGGTAGAAACAATGTGAATAAGAGAAGGAGGGATCTCCTCAACGGGGAGATCCTCTCCATTACAATGTGGGTGGCAGTGTTGGCTTCCCTCCATACAGGTGTTGCTTTGGAGAGGAATGCAGTGTGGAGAGGATTTCGCGGATTCTGGCCATGGTTGTTAGTGTCCTACTTTCCTCCAAAGATCATGCAAAAGAACCATTAACAGCTCCAATTGTGACTTTGAATCAGATTCTATCCAGACTTTTTCAATCCCCTTTTTCTTTGCAAGCAACTAGCCTTTGTAAATTGCTTCAATCTCCAGATGGTGAACTTCGTCTTTTGGAACGGTTGTGGAAAAATAGCCAATTGTTGATCCTTCCGAGTTTCGAAGGATACCTCCAGTTCCTGTTTTGTCTCCACTTTATATTTAGTCTCACAACCTCATTCTCCGGTTTGACCGAGTGTTTAAAAACTCGTTTACATGACAAGAAACTTGCCCAAGTCGACAAGGACTTTCTTGGCTGCATTCCATGCTGCACCACATCTGCATACCGCGTTTTGCCCTATGAAGTTAATAAAAACTCTTTCGACTCTCCTGACTTGTGACCGCGTCCGCGCCAAGTCGACAAGGATTTTTCTTGGCCTCGTTACGCATCACATTCGCATTTTTAAATACTTGTTTGACCCATTGACATGTGCGGGATTCTGTGTTTGGCAATGATGGGAATAGCAAGATGGCTTGCAATGTGGGCGTTTCGAGTTGTATCTAACTCACCTGGGGTCAAGTGAGTCATCCGCATTTTGATTATTTGAAGGATTGTGTTAAGGATCTTCTGTTTGTGGTTGTGGGGCTTCCCACGGAGTCGCACATTCCTTTCCGCCCAGATTTCATAGATTGCAGCTCCGAACTCAATCTTCAAGGCCACAGCAATTGCTCCTTTTCCTCTTGACTGAGTCCTGACAGTCGCTTCTTCGCGATAGATTGAGCAGCTTCCTTTTCTTTTGATTTTGAATCTTCGCAAGATTGAGTTCCATATCCACCAAGAGAAAGTGCATTTAAAGAAGAGATGCAATAATTTATCTGTACTTCCCAACCTATTTAGGAGATTCTGCCACAGAGTGAAGGCATGCTTCGGCACGTGCCTGGGAAACCATATTGTGCTGCTCCAAAATAAGGCTGATGTTTAATTCGAATCGAGTTCCATGCACTTTTCGTATTGAAAGAGCAATCTGATATTGGTTTCCAAATTGGCTTGTTTTCAGATCCTTCTATCAGAATTGTAGAGTTAGTGATGTTCTTCAAGTCTGAGAACCATGGATTGTCGAAGATAGGGTCCCAACAACCTTGGTGGAGCAGCTGATCAACAGTGGCCTTCTTTGAGATATTGGCGATGAGGGATCCAATTGGGGTTTGGTCGGAGACCGGTCCTTTGGGATGCCAAGAATGATTCCAAAAGTCGATTTCTTCACCATTTCCTATAGCATAGCAGATGAACTATCTTGCTAAGTCTCGGGCTTGGAGAATACTGTGAAATCCCCAGGAGGGATTGCGGGCATTTTCATCAGCCATATGTTTTTATTCTTGATATATTTCATCTTAATCCAATCATTCCAGGGGGTGTCCCTTCCAACGAGGATATACCAGAACTGCTTCAATTGGAGTGCTTTGTCAACATCCCTGAGTTTGTGTATTCCAATCCCTCCTTCTTTCTTTGGTCTGGTAACAAGATCCCACGAGATAGGATGATAGGTTTTCTTTAAATCGGTTCCTGGCCAGATGAAGTCCCTAAGAATTCTTTCTATCTTGTCCAATACTGTAGAAGGAATATTGAAGGCAGCAGACCAGAAAATCTGATACGAATTTCAGACCGATTTGATGAGTTCAGTTCTACCAGCCCTGTAGAGGAATCTGCTAGTCCAATTTGAAATCCTCTGTGTGATTTTGCTAATTAGAGAGGTTCACAATCTTTGACAGCAAGTTTTGTGGTGACCAGAGGGAGACCCAAATATTATTGGGAAGTTGCCTTCTGACATACCGAGGAATGAAGGAGAGTTTGACATTTAAATTATGGAAATGATATCAGCACAACCGTGTTTTAATAATTGCACAAACCCAGCTTGTCTTTTCTTTTTTAATTGGTTTATGGGAGCTTTTTGGGAAGTGTAATCACCTTTGACTGGTCTTTAAATAATAAAAGTCAAGATGAGTTAGTGTGAATATCAAAACGTGGTTGTCCTAATATCAGTTCCCTTTAATTGTTCAACTAATTTAGTGTTTCAGTCTTTTGCTTGGAGAAATTCACACACAAACATATGTTTTTTTTTAAATCTAATTATCCAATTAATTTAGTTTAATTGTCGTTCTTTCTCTTTTCACTCATGAATTATACAAAAATATGGGTCATTTTTATTTATTAATTCAGATCATGGGTCCTACAGCTAATGCGGGAATTCTCTCGGGATCGACGGGCTTGGAATCGATCCCTGGACCTCAGCTACCTCAACTTGATTTTCTCACAAAATTCAATGGTTTGATCTCTCTTGCTTGTTATTATTTTGATATTTTTTAAGAGAAAAATAATGATCGACAAGCTTGGATTAATCTCTTTATTTATTAACATGCTTTATTTATTAATATGCAGAAGAAAATCAAAAGAAGTATGCTGAATTCGACTCAAGATTCAAGTCATCTCCAATACTTAAGGAGCTATTAGAAAAATCCAGGTTGAATAAAGAAAGGTAATTGAACTGATTTTCTATTTTGACTGGTGATGAGGTATTACTTGAATATTTTGGCTATAGGGAAAGAAAATTAAGAAAAATAATATGTTTTTGTGGAAGAAATATTGCTTGGAAAATTAAATTCCAGGGTCTATTAGGTTTTTAGTTTCCCTTGAAAACAAGAAAAAAAATATGGAAAAGGAGTTTACCAAACACTGGAAAATTCATTTTTTCATGAGGAAAAAATTCCGAAAAAACTTCTCCCTACAATAAATTTCAGCTTAGTTAACTGAGATTGATTAGAAAGATAATCTAGTCTCAGTGAATGAAAATATCTACGACTGTTCACATGTGGCACATTTGCGTGGTGTTCAGGACTTTTGATTTGATGAACAATCACATGCCCAACCATTTGGAATAAGATCCAATGCTGAATGGAGATCTAGATCTCATTCACAAGATTGACAAAGATCAAAGGCTTGAATGACATCGTAAAGGGCGTTTTATATAAGATATCTCGTGCATGTGGAGTTGCAAATCTGAGCACGAGAAGCGGAGGAGAACATGCGCTCTAGAGTCGTCCAGACTGTCATGGAAGTAGTAAGTCCGATGACATGGTCTATAGGGCTCTCTGTTGGTGAAGAGATTAACCAATTAAGAATTAATTGGTCCTAGGGTTACCCAAAATGAAAATCTGGGTTAAGAACCAAAGGTTCCACGCGATATAGCAATAAACTTTGATCTCCATAAGGGATAGTTTTTGCAGTCAAGTTTCATAGAAATATCATGGTAGAGACAAGGAGATCGTCATGAACTGGGGGTAGATACGCACGCCTAAGGTTACGAGTACTAGACAGTATGGGAGATGGATTGGGCTCAACTGAGTGCTCGATGTGTATTTCTCCGGCGGTAAGGCCAAAGGTCTCTCTCCGGAGTGCGAGGTGAAAATCCTCTATGGACCCTTTCTCCTTTTGAGCAGAGGTTCCCCCTTAATAGGCAAGAGTTCCGGTTTTCTAGGTGCGATGTGGCGGTGATGTGGACTGCATCTATTGCTGGAGATGTCGGTGTGGTACAACATGCACGTACGATCCTGGGAGATATTACGACAAGATAGGAGATATGGCTTATTTAGTTGTGACAGGTTGGCGGCTGGCAGATGCAGGTCCTTGTATAGTGGAGATTGGATTTGGCACGGATCCTGGCGGTGACAGCACGTGATGACAATGGGATGCCATGGATATTTCTTGAGAGAAACGCTAGGTGATTTGGCGAACTCCCACTCAGGGAGGGATGCAAGGCTGAGGTGACTCGGAGACGGTGATGCTCCTCACCGAGGCCGTTTGCCGGCCCGGCTGAGTGAACTCCCCACGATAGGGATGCAACACGTAATAATCACAATAGAGCTGCCTTTTTTACCCCCAACAATAGCTATAAAGAAATGTGCATAGATAAGATATTTAATAGTTTTAAAGAAATTTGAATAGATAAGGTATTTAATAGTTCTAAAGAAATTCGCATTTATAAAGCCTCAAATAACCTCAAGATCCAAAAAACTTCATTATTTACAGTATAGATATTTTTTTAGAGGTACCTAAAGAGACCCAAAAATAACTAGATTAAACTTACATTATATGATATTTAATAACTATAAAGAAACTCACATCCGTAAGGTTTTAAATAACCTCAGAGCAACAAAGTTTTCACACTATATATAATATAGATAATGTTAAGTGGTACCAAAAGAGACCTTAAAATAATTAGATGAGTGGCAACATGAGAACAAGAGTGTAGGTCTCTCTCTCCCTCTCCCTCTCCCTCTCTCTCTCCCTCTCTCAAGTTATTGAAGTTTCTGTCTTGCTCAACATTCTCAATTTCTCTTATTTCCATTTCATACAAACTTGTAAAATTTCATTGTAACATGATTTTTTGAAAATGGTGGAAATTTTTTGCAGGAATCGACAAGAAATTCAAGACAAATATTGCATTCGAGGGGCAGAGTGGGGGGTAGGAGACTGTTCCACACAGGGCATGACACAAGAAGAGAAAGACAATTTCATTGCTATGTTGAAGCAAAAATCCGAAGCAAAATGAACAATTATTATCTACAATTGATTCAACATATATGATTTTTCCCTGCTTAAAAATCATCCCATTGTTTCTTGAAATATGAATGCCATCACTCTGTTTTCTAATCGCAACTTACGTTTTGATAATTTCAATTGGAATGATCTGTAAAATATGTCCATTTTACATGTGAATGATCTGCAAGATCAACGGTTTCTATTAAATATGCATGTCTTCTCGTTGGACCCATCAATTGGTGGTTAAGGCTGAACACTTGGTCACACACGCGCTTCTTCCTAGCATCACAGGTAAAAAAAATTCCAAAGCATCGGACCCCACCGGGTATCTAAATGGGAAAATAATATATTTGCCCCTGTTTTTACTTGGGACACCACCCTCTAGTGTAAATGGGATATTGTACTTCACCACTACTTTACAAGGCAACTGTAGGCACCCAAGATGGGCCCACTGAATGAATGAAATATGATAATGTAACGTGTGGCCCACTTCTTAGGATGATCCAAACCGTTCATTTGGCGTGCCATAACATAAATAGTCTAGGCCTTACCTTAACCCATAAATCATCTCCATGGTATGAACCTAACCCTCCAATATGAAGAGGTTTGCAGTCCCTTATCAGGTCGGAGGGTTAGGATCATCCCATGATCTACTTCTATTTATGTTATGGCCCGTCAAATGAGCGGTTTGGATCATCCTAAGAAGTGGGCCACACAATACTGAACTTCACGCGCACAATCATATAAAAAGGGCAGTGATATTTCCCTCCACTTTAACAGTTTTCGTTAACTTTTATGAACGGGTGGAGAAGCAACCGTTAACTCCAAAAGCATAAAAGTTAACGATTTCTGTTAAAGGGGGGTGGGGGATATCCAGGGGGGGGGCATATCACTGCGCTATAAAAATCTCATCTTTGAGTAATAAGAGAAACAGTGAGTTGGACGCATCTCAAAAGCTTTTACAGGTTCTCAAACTAGGGTTTCGAATTGGTTATTCTACAAGGTAATTGTCCTCCTTTTCAAATTTATTCGTTTCACGAACACCCATTTATCTTCTCTTTAATGTTGTTTTTAGATGTTGAATTGAATTTTTTTTTTAGAATTCAAACCGTTCATCAGAAGTCAAATACCTAAATGTGAAATTTATGATTTTCAGTGAAATTTACTCTTTCCTCAATGGCTACGGTAAAGAAAAATCACAAGGAAAAGATTATCCGTCGGAAGTAAGTTTTTTTTTTTTTTGTCTAATTCTCACTTGTGTAAACATATGTTGTTTTTGGTAGGAATAGTTACCATCACAACAGAAAGAATGGAAAATAAGGAAATTTCACAATATGGGAGTGTTGATTTATTTATTTTTTCCAACTAGAATGTATGTTAATAGTTTTCTATGCATTCACTGAAAATAGTTGGAACCTGGTTTCAGTGGTTGGTATGATTCGAAAGTTATGACCAGATCATGTAAGATTACTAGGCATTTTTTGGTTATGATGAAGCGTATAATGTCTACTTTGATGTTTACGGTAGGAACTGAGACATAATTTGGAGAAAAATATGGTTCCTATGCCATTTATTGATTCCTTTAAATTTTTTTTACTCTTGATTGGGTTGAGATTTGCATAATCTCTAGTCAACATTAGTAAAGGAAACGCTAAATAATTTATAATTTCATATATTTTCATGCTCTTTCATTGTATATTGAGAAATTTCTTTTCAAAATTTCCGTGGCAATATCGAATTCACTTTGGTTTTTCAGTTGAAATGAACTTTATCATTTGTTGATGTGCTTCGGTGCCTTTTTGGTGATTGTCAAACTGCGATTTGTTTGATGTCTCTCTGTTCCTGGTGCACTTGTTATAATTACAAAATTTCTTCATTTCTCAGAGAAGAGAAGCAAGAAGAACCAGAAGGACCCAAGTATAGGGACCGTGCTAAGGAACGAAGAGAAGACCAAAACCCTGACTATGAACCGACTGAACTGGGTTCATTTCATGCTGTAGCTCCTCCTGGAAATGTTGAACTACGGTGCGGCCAGATGCCTCAGCTTTATTTGAAACTGGAAGTTCAGTTGTCTTAAAGATAGCCTAATGGTTGCCACTTTATTTTTGTAGGATAGCTGATGCACAAAAGATTTCCATTGAGAACAGCAAATACCTTGGAGGTTGGTATATTGATCAGTAGTAATTTCTGCACATTTGTAGGGAAATCTGATGACTTGTTTTTATGTAAGCTGATGTTTCAATGTTCTGATAGGTCTTTTTACATTTTAACATAAACAAGGCTTAATGAAAGAATTAAAATGTCATATTTGCTTTATAGTTGGCCGCACTTCTGAACAGTTGGTCGACAAGGTTTTTTTTTATTATATATTTTGACTTTTGAGTGGCAATTGGTCGACAAATTTAGCATATGCTTTTGTGTATTTTTCTGCACAACCATGTTCTTAGGGCTATCATCGACTCCAGAGTAGGGTAACTTGCAGTAGAGAAATCAATTTGACATTTCTTCTAATTGTTGAAATCGATCGGTTCCAGATGTTGGAACCAAGGTTGCCAGGGCGGGAATCGAAAGCGGGATTCGATTCGAGATTCGAAAGCGGGAATCGAAGGCTCCTGGGATGGTTGGAAGCGGGAATCGTGGGTTTGCCAGAGAGTCAACGAAGATTCGCCGGGGATTCGTCGGGGAATTACCGGGGATTCGCCGGGAGTCGCTGGGGAGTTGGAATTCGCAGGGAATCGCCTGGGAATCGGGGTTCCTATAAAGTTGGAATCGGGGTTTCCCAAAATTGGGAATCGGGGTTCCCAAAATGGGGAATCGGGGTTCCCAAAATGGGGAATCGGGGTTTCGACGGAATCGATTCAGGATTCCTTAGAATCGGGGAATCGAATCGAATCACGATTCCGATTCGCGATTCGGGGAATCGCGAATCCCCACCCTCAGGTACGAATCCTGCTTCCCTGGTTGGAACAGTGGATCACCGAAACTAGATTATTGTTCTTATGTGTTGATAATTAGGTCCTTGTCAAAACCTTTTTAGTTTTTACTAAATGAAGAAACTATGCCTTCAATTATTAAATAAAAAAGTGCTAAAAAGACGGTGATTTTTAGGTTCTTTCTTGACAATCAATTTTGAGCTCCACTCGTGCCACGTGAGCATGATTGGGTCCAAACACAATTCCTGCTCATTGCCATTGGTTGCACCTTGATCCGATGATCCCTAATCCCTTAATCTATGAGGTTTTGTTTAGGGTTCTCCCAAGAAAAGCTAAAACATTGATTTTTGTAATCGAATGGATGACCGTTTGACATGGGATTAGGACCATGCGGGTCACCTCATGATGGTTCACCAGATCAACAATCCCGATTCCATACACATGCCTGCTGTGTGGGATCCATTTTTAATCTGGGCGGTGATCGTCTATGCAGTTGTGACTATTAAATGAGATCTAGAGTATCTATAATTGCTAATGTAGGATGACTGATGATGGGAACACAGAAGGTTAGGTGTTGAATTTAGTGAAGTTATTTCGTGGAGTACAGTGGGTCCTTCTGTTCTACGGCCTTTAGTTGGAAAGTTTCTCAGCTATGATGATGGGACCATCCCCGGTGTTTAAGGGGTCTGATGCAGGTGAATCCTTTGGAGAGGAACAAATAGAAGACTTGGAATGAGAAGTTCGGAGAACGTTCCAAGTCAGCTGCCAGCTCACTGACAACTCAGCTCATTTTCAGCTCATTAACAGCTCATATGACAGTTATTTTGGTTGGAGTAGTTAGGCACAAAAGCTCGCTGACAGCTTGTTGATAGCTCATTGTCAGTTCATTAGCAGCTCATTGACAAATCACCATGACAGTTATTTCAGTTGGATTAATTAGTTTATGTTGTAAAGGACTAGTATTTAAAGCCCATATGTGATTCATTTCCGTGAGTCTGAGTTTTTGTTAAATCTGTTATTCCTCCATAAACAAAAATCAGGGTGGATCTGTCCCCGTCATTGTCAGATTCAGTGTTCTAACTCCCAGTTTAGTATTTTTTTTTTTTGAAATGGCAATATATATTGATAAAAGAGAACCGAGATGGTCCTCAAGGATTACAAAGAGAACAACAAAAACAATAAACTCACGGAGGGAGAAAGTCAAACCACTCCAACACCAGCCTATGAACCCCTGATCTAGCAAGGGAATCAGCTTCACCATTACGTAGTTTAGTATTCTCTCTGTTATTACTTTTACGTTAGCCCTGCTATTTCAGTTTTGTAAGTCTGTTAATTCCAGATCTGTAATTTCATTTCTTTCAATTAGGGTCTGTTCAGTTGAGCAAATATCAGGGAAAGGAAACGGAAAAGGCAGCCTTTTCCGTGGAAATGCCCTTAAAACGAGCGTTTTGTTGCTGAGACTTGGAAAGCGCTGGTCCCATGTGGAATCTGTCGTGGGTGACGTGTCACGCTACTTTCCGCTCAACAAAGTCCAACTAAAAGCATTGGATTTATTAAAGAATCCGTCATCCCCGTCACGCGGTAAAAAAAAAGTCACTTTACCTTCTTGTCTTCACATTTTTGAAAAAAACAACACAAACCCTAGCTCCTCTTCCTCCTCCGGCGAGCCTCCACTCCACTCCACTCAAGCTTCCAAGTATGTTTTTATCCAGCGATTCTTCTTTTTGCCTCTCTCTCTTTGAATCATTTATGAGATCCAAGACAGATGAATCGTAACAACAGTTTTTTTTTTTTTTTTTTTTTTTGCATCTTTTTCTCTCGACTATTTGTCTCTGTGTGCCTTTCTTTTCTCTTGTTGGATCTGATATAATACACGATTCGAATCATCTTTTTGTGGAATGTTCCGAACAATCTTTCTTGGATCTCTGTTGTGTAATGATTCGAACTATCTTGTTTGGGTTTATTTTATTTTCAAATATTTTATTTTATTTTCGGATATTTTCGAATTATAAAAGATTCGAACCATCTCTTTTGTGTATAACCATCTTGTTTGGGTTTATTTTATTTTCGGATTTTTTATTTTAATTTCAGATATTTTCGGTTTATAATGATTCAAACCTTTCTTTTCTTTTGTTGGATCTGATATAATACACGATTCGAATCATCTTTTTGTGGAATGTTCCGAACAATCTTTCTTGGATCTCTATTGTGTAATGATTCGAACTATCTTGTTTGGGTTTATTTTATTTTCAAATATTTTATTTTATTTTCGAATTATAAAAGATTCGAACTATCTCTTTTGTGTATAACCATCTTGTTTGGGTTTATTTTATTTTCGGATTTTTTATTTTAATTTCAGATATTTTCGGTTTATAATGATTCAAACCTTTCTTTTCTTTTGTTGGATCTGATATAATACACGATTCGAATCATCTTTTTGTGGAATGTTCCGAACAATCTTTCTTGGATCTCTATTGTGTAATGATTCGAACTATCTTGTTTGGGTTTATTTTATTTTCAAATATTTTATTTTATTTTCGAATTATAAAAGATTCGAACCATCTCTTTTGTGTATAACCATCTTGTTTGGGTTTATTTTATTTTCGGATTTTTTATTTTAATTTCAGATATTTTCGGTTTATAATGATTCAAACCTCTGTTGTGTATAAGGGTCAGCCATATAAAGCCACACGGAGATAAAAAAGGGTTTATTCATTTTCGGTTTATAATGATTCGAACCATTCATGGGTTTATCTCTGTTTTCCTTTCCTTTTCCTGTCAAATGAATACACACTCCTGCTGCTTTCTTTGCATTTTCTTTTCTTTTCCTTTTCCATCTGCCACGTCATTTCCGTTTCTTTTCCTTTTCCGCTGCGCAACTGAACAGACCCTTATGTAGTTCCCATTCCTTTTTCGGTTCGTAATGTTTTGATCATCAAAACTGCATTCTATTTGTTGCTATACATTTTAGATTTGAAAATTTTGAAAACCTATGTTGAGCTACACTTAAGGAACACAAATTTCTAATTTTTGTTAATCCTTCTTACTGCTCACTAGATCTGAATCTTATAATCAATTTACTATCAACTGAAATTCAGATCTGCTGTTTCTGAATTTCAGATCCAAATCTCTCATGCTGTTCTAAAATCAGTTTTCTTCCACATTGAAATTCAAATCTGTCCTGTAAGTAGTTTGTTTCCAAACCGAAATTTGGATCTGCTTCTACATTCATTGTGCTGCCAATTGAATCCTTGGATTGCTTCCCTTTCAGCCTAACGTTTCTCTGTCATTCTCTTTAAATCTGAAATCAACTACATGTTGTTTTCCACTTTATTGTACCTATCTGTTCAGATACAGTTCTAATTGAACTATGTTTCTTTATTGAGTTTTCCACCAAGTCAGCACCAAGGATAACAGAATTGAATAGATCTATCCTCCAACTGAGATTTGTGTGAGAATTTTTCTCTTCACATGTACCAACTTGATCTTAGAGTGGAATTACAGAGTTTCTCAACTCTTCCAGGTCTTAGCAGAAGATCTTGAGGAGTTCTTGTGGTGAACTCAGGTTTGTCTAGAATTTTCTATTGCTGCCTGTCAAAATCCTATTTAGTGACCAGTGAACTGCTCTAGAAATTTTCAGCTTATTGATATGCAGGACATTAGATTTGTGATGGCTTTGAGGATAGTTACTGATGGTGATCAAATTGGAGCCATGATTTTAAATTTCCACCGAAACTAACATGAAACAGCCGAAATTTTGTTTCCATCCCCATCGAAATGCATATCAAAACCAAAACCATTATATTTATGAGTTTTATGTGAAATGTGATGCATGCATTATGTATTAATATTTATATGAAATGCATGTGAAATGTGGTATGTACTGAATTATCAGACATGCGTGAGTGTGTCTGCGTATGTCACTAAGTGTTCGATGTTGTTAGACCATTATGGCTGTTTTTTTTCTTATGTGATGATTTTTAGTGTATTTGTGCTTATTCTAGCACTTCTTGAAGTTTCATCTTAAATGTCCATCATTTGCATGCGTTTTCACACGTTCCATGATTTTATAGGATTTCCACCAAAATATCCATTCGAAAACTGACTTGTTTCTATTTTAATCACCCAAAACACATACCAAAACCGAAATCTAAAACCTTTTCTGAAGGAGAATAGGAGAATAAGCTGTAAATGACCATACTCTTTTGATGTCTTGTCACTGTTTTGGTTGCTTCCATTCATGATGAGCTACTTCTTGGATGTACAATTAAGGTGTTTCGACTTTCGACATATTCTTAGCATCATATACTCTGATATCTCTTAATCGATTGTTCTGGTATTTGAAGCTGGAATTGAAGGTTTGAGTTCATTTGTGGTAAATTCCCTCTAGGCAAAAATTAGTTGAATACTCTTTAAATAGTTCCATCTGAAATATGCAATAATATTCATGGGTTTATCAATCTCATTGCAGTGTAGATTATCATAAATTCAAATGAAACACAAAGTTCACTTTCTTTATTTTGAGTTCTTCCTGCATAGTTATTATCTTCACGCAATTGGGTTGATGTTTTGCAGGGGATGTTGAACATACTCATTTGGTCAAGGGCTTGGATTACGCTTTACTTCACAAGGTCAGGAGTGAGATTGACAAGAAACCAGATGTTGATGATGAGGTGGATGGGAAGTCTAGGTAAACTGCGTGATTTAACATCATCAAATTTATTGGAATGAAGACTTACAATTGAATAAGTATTTCTGTTAGATAACTAGTGTGTTATTATACGTTTCGTCTTGACGTCTTGCGATGGTTGTGTTGTGTTTATCTTTATCATACGAAATCTAGTTCTCCAGGTAGTAGTTTCACTTAATGTTAAATAGCACGGGGATACCTTTATTAGTTTATTTATTTCAGTGCTGACCTGGTTAGTTATTTATCCCATCTTTATAGCTTGTATGAGTTCTGTGCTAATATTATTATCAATTTGAAGATATACCTTGTTACAACCATGGATTTAAATTTCGGTTTCAGTTTCTGCCGAAATCCGGTAAAAAAAGTATTAATTTATTATTTCGGAAATTTCGGCCGAAATTTTGGAAATCCGAAATTTCGGATTTCGGCTGAAATTTAAATGCATGGTTACAACTAATTTGTTAAGGTCCATGTTAACATGCATTATGAGAAATTCATAATGCATGTTTCTAATTTTGGAAGGATGGGTGAAATTCACATTGCTTATAAACATGAGAAAACAAAGATTGTTTTCGTGGGGTACATTGTAAACAAAGGAATCTCGATGGAAACAAGTGTGCAGAAATTTATTATTGACCAGGCAATGGTTTTCTTGAATGCAACTTAAGAAACTTTCGGCATCTTATATCATTATTCGAAGCGAGGCTTCCAGAGCCAAAAAGAGATCTGCAGTGGATTCCACGGCCTTATCTGTCTATGAATTCGTTGAAGTGTTGTTCTGTGAATGATGCAAAGTTTCATTATGTTCCTTTCCATGTAGTGATTTTATACATTTTCTGAACTGCTTATGCAATATTACGAAGTAAAATACTCCTTTCCATGTAGTAATTCTCTACGTTTTCTGAACTGCTTATGCAATATTATGAAGTAAAATATTCATTTAACAACATTATGAGGGACACTCCATATAAAAAAAAAAAACATTACGAGGGACACTTTGGAGATTACGAGGGACAATTTGGAGGATACTGTTTGACCCTGTCGGATACGGAGTAGTGAAATAAGAGAGGGGCCTATTATCTTCTCCGCCCTCTTCGTAAAGGCTTCAATAGGATTGATTTTCTTTTGGTCATTTCTTTTGTCTGAATATGTGAATGTGGGTTGAGGGGTGAGGTGATGGATATTGGCAAAGCACTTTTTACTATAGCTATGTATTTGAAGTAAACTGTTGATGTTGTGAGCATGGTTGTCAACCCGTGACTCGTATCGTGGCTCGATATCTTAATTTTATGACTCGTGACTCGTAAGAGTTTTTTGACAAGAACAGAAATGTAGTTGAAAAAATGATAATTATATATACTATTAAAAAATATAATTATATACCAAAAGATGAATCATGTAAAAAAATATAACCCAATAGCACATAGAGAAAGCACTAAGCCAAAAATATAAATAACTATATGCTTGTAACTTGCATGCACAAAAATAATGAAGTTCTAAATTCTAACTTCCAAGTTTTCAACCATCAAAACAAGAAAGCCTAGACCCAGCGACTCGACTCGTAAGATTCTTAATTTTTCAAGTCGACTCCCAGCGACTCATTTGAGTCACCAGACAACTCGGACTAGTCTTCAACAGAGGCGCGCCACCCATGCGACTCGCCTCGAAAGCCCAGCGACTCGACTCGACTCGACTCGGGAGTTGACTCGTACGAGTCGTAAGAGTTTGACAACTGTTGTAAGTCACTCAAAATTATGGTTTATCTCTTTTGCACTAACAATTTGTAGTGTGGAAATCCTTGGATTAATTTATGTTACTGTTTAAAAACTCATTCAGTCCATCGTTGATTTGCCAAGTCGAGTCCCTTTTACCTTGGCCAAGTTTTTGGCTGGTCCAAGTTTTACCCTACCATATCAACCAAAATCCGTTTGACTCTCCCTAGTTATTAAAAAAATTGATAGCATCAATCATTACCTTGCCCAGTCATCTCCCTTTTACCATCCATTTTGAAACGCTTTTTTATACACTTGGGTGTCATGATTCTTATTTTATATTAAACATTGCTGTTATTTTAGTGTTATCCAATGCCTTAACAATCATTAACTTTCCTGAGTCAACTCCCTTTTACTATCCGTGTTCTAATCCAAGTCCGAGATTTGAAACACTTTTTTATACCCTCGGGTGTCATGATACTTATTTTATATTAAAGGCCATCATTGCTGTTGTTTTAGTACTATCCAATGTCTTCTCCTTCTTGTTGGGAAATTCAGTTACCCACTCTATAGTTGTTTCTCAACACACCTTTTATTGAAACTGAAAATCAATCCGGTCTTCTGGATTTGGAAATGTGGGAGATATTTGGGTTTCAATCTATCAAAGGTGGGATAAGCTTGTAAATTGACTTACAAACCACAAAAGATATCGTTAGGAGTGACGAGCGAGACTTTGAATATAGTATGAAATGCTTCTAATATTTAGTTAGATATAACTGAATGTAACGACATGCTTATAGTTCACTGCATTATGACACATATCCCTCTTCACTATTATGTTGTATGTTATATAAAACTGAGCAGCAAATTAAAAAGTATAAGACATGGTGAGTTCGCGCCATTATCAAAACATGGTCGTGCAGAAGACCGTATCAATGTTTTGTCTGTTTCGATGTTCCATTTCAAAAAAGACTACTACTGGAAATTTTTTTATAGTTAAAAATTGAAAAAAAAAATTCAAAAAATAAAAATTGCTAGAAAAGTGTAGAAAACCATTATATCAACAACTTCTATAAAAAGACACATTGTATTTCTTAGAACATCAAATTTATTGCAATACATTAATGGAGCTAAGAAAATTTAATCGTACAAAATGCTAAGTGCTAACTATAAATATTACAATTAAAAATGAAATTTAATTGCTCTAATTTCTTACCGATCACATCTCATCTCTTAAACGTAGGTCTTAGTCAGTCATATCCTAAGAACTTTCATAACTCTTTTGAATGGTACCCCTAGTCAAGGTTTCAAATTTTGGTTTCCACCACCGAAACCGAAATATGATTTCGGCCACCACCGAAACCGAAATATGATTTCATTTTTAAAAAAAATTTGACCGAAATGTCTAAAATTTCGGCGACTTCAGTTGAAAATTTGGCTATTTTGGTGGAAATTATAACATTTTAGGGGACATTTTTAATTTTTTTGGTGGAAATTTTATATAAATAGGCTAAAAATAATTTCGGCAACATTTCGGCGAAATTTCGGAATTTCGGTGAAATTTCGCCGAAATCTTGTAAAGAAACTGCTTCATGTGAATTTCATTTCGGCCTTGGCCGAAACCGAAAAATTTCGGCCGAAATTTAAAACCATGCCCCTAGTCATCACCACCAATAATTCCATGAACGTCATCATTAACATCAAATTTCCTCATCTTCATTATGCTCGGTAGTAGGTTAGTTGCGAGTTCTTCCACTTGTTGCCAACTTTAATCCTCTCTTGTATAAATAACAGAATTATTGTCGGCTATCCAATCCATCAACAGCAAGGTTGTCTAGGTTGTTTGGAGGTGCTAGTTGTTGATGTCTCTCTCTCATGGTTTTAAATTTCCCCAAAATGACCGAATGTTTCCATTTCCATCCCCACCGAAACAAAATCTACATGATTTCATTTTGCGTCTCTACTTCCTCGAAAATTTGATAGAAATTACTGTAATTCAACCGAAATTTCTTAGATTTGATTAAAATTCTCAAAATTCGACCGAAATTCCTGAAATTCAATTGATAGGGCCTGGGTGACAAAAAATGTTATTATTTGCATTTCATTTCATTAATCTAGACATGTGCCACAATGCATGTCACTGTGTGTTCGATGTGATTAAGCCATTATGGATGGTTTTGTAACTTTTGTTGCTTATGCGATGGTTTCTATGTATATATTTGCTTATTCTAACTTTCCAAAGTTCCATCTCAAAATTTCATCATTTGCATATGTTTTTTAAAAGATTAAAAATATCATCATTCCGTTTCCATACGTATCCGTGATTTTACAAGATTTCCACCGAATTTTCAACCAAAACCAAAATTTTAAACTTAATAATTTCTGATGATTTTAACTTTATACTTCCATTCGAAAAAAAAAAGATTTTAACTTTAAAGGTAAAATGTGATTTATTCTTGAGAAGTGAGAATGTTAATTTAAAACATTATATCTTTCTCGAAACTTCGAATTATAATAGACAAGAAGCAGCCCATCAATCTCTGGTGATCCAACTTCTTCCTCTTTACAGAGTAGATGTGTTCAAAAGTACTCCAGCTCCTTTCATATCCTGTCACACTATAAGTTTGGCTAAGAACTTAATTGCAAAGCTTTGCACTTCTGTCCTTTCATATCCTGTCGCACTATAAGTATGACTAAGAATCATAATTGCAAAGCTTTGCACTTCTGTCCTTTCATATCCTGGCGCACTATAAGTATGATTAAGGATTTTAATTGCAAAGCTTTGCACTTTTGCACGTCTTTATCAAACTGCGTTCACCATGCAACTATAATAGTGATGATGCCCAGATGGTAGCTTTTTGGCTGTGTAACTTTTTCTTTTGAGTTGTTCATTGTTCTATTTATGATTGTTCACATGTTCTCCAAGAACTTCTTATTTCTAATCTAGCAAAATGTATCCTATTAGCAACCAAGCATTCTACTAGAAAGTGTTTCTAACATTTTGTGGTTTTGCATGAACTCTGCATCTTTGTTTTATAATGATTATGATATATTTTGGCTACTGATATGTGTACAACCATGTTTTGATAATGACACAAACTCACCTTGTCATTTATTATTTAACCCCCTTCCAAAAGCTATTACCATTCCCCAAATTGATACTATTTATCTTGTTCTAGTGTTCTTGCCTTCTAGTTGACATACATTTGGTTGTTACCAACAGAGCATATAAGGATGATCAGCCATTGTCATTTCGTACTGCAACAGCAAAGGTGCATCGACTTCTTTGTAGTTTCTTTTGTTTTTTGGATCATAAAAATGTTGGCATTTGTTGATCAGTATTATGAAGCTCATTCTTTGAAGTCTCTCATACGTGGTGTCTGAAAATTATATCTATTTGCAGTCGGTATATCAGTGGATTGTGAAGCCTCAAAGCATTGTTAAGGCTAATGAGATGTTCCTTCCTGGTCGAATGGCATTTATCTTTAACATGGTGAGGTTCTTCTTTCACTTTTCGTACTTTATCTAATCCTTAGCTATATTCCTGCCTTCTTGACAGCATGCTTATCTGACAACATAGTAAGTGTGACAATTCTCAGTGATGGGAGTCACTGGACTTGTCATTTGACCAAGTCTATTCGTTGCTTGTCTCCACAAATAGTAGGTATTATTTATGTCAGAAATCAACATTCTCAACAAAAAAAAAATTATGTCAGAAATCAAAATTTCGCTCACTCTAGTCAGATTTCTATGGACTATGCACTAGTGTTAGGGAACAGATAAGAATCGAATGGAGAACAGAAATTGAGGAAAGAAGAAAAGAGAGAAGAAAGGAAAGAAGATAATAGATAATAGAAGTTTAGGGATGAAGAAGACAAGAGAGAACAAAGGAGAGAAGACAAAAGGAAGAGAGGGGAAGGAGACAACTGGTGAAGTTGATCGAAGTTGTGAATTAAAAGAACTTTGATAGTTGTTAAAGTAAAAAAGAAGAGGAAAGAGACATTCTTGGAGAAGACCACCCAAGCCTTGGGAGATGAAATAGACAGGAGAGACAGAAGAGGAAGGAAAAGAAGAAAATAGAGAGGATATGGGGTTCTCGAGGGTTGAATTCCATACCAACGATCCACATAAAGTATACACACTCATACATACACATATACAGTTGGCGCTCTTATATTTTGTATTACCGGTGGCATCTTTTTGTATAAAAGATAAGAGCATATTAAGTATTAGAAAATAAGTGTATCGCCCGATTTTTCTTGCAATCTCACCACCCCTTAAGTTTCATTTCTTTTTTGGCCTCAAATACTGAGAGAGATAGAGAGAGAAAGTGAGAAGAGAGAGATGAATGGTCTTACACTTGTCATTTGAGAGAGATGAACTTACGGTCTTATACTCTTTTGGTTAGAAACATACTGTATATAGGCACCCTCCAATCCTATCAGAATACTAGTGTTATGAAATGCGATTAGAACATACTGTATCACCCACTGCCCGGTGCTTCTCAAGACGGAAGGAGGGCTGAATTACTTTTTTTTGGAAAAACATTATGTTTGGGAGCTACAAATTGGAAATAAATGAAAAGTTGGCACTCATATCGCCAGCCAACTGCAAAAATGAATGAATAAAATTTGCACTCATACTGCCAACCACCCAGTGCTTGTTGAGAGAGACCTGATCCATATTTTTGTTGGCGAAACATTCCATTTGGGAGCTACAAATTGGAAATGAATGAATGGAATTAGCACTCATATCACCCACTGCCCGGTGCTTTTCAAGAGGGAGGGAGGGCTGAAATACTTTTTTGGAAAAACATGGTTTCTGTTTAAAATTGGCACTCATATTGCCAGCCAACATGGTTTTCAATTTCAATCAAAACCTCCACGAAATGGCCGGAATGTTTATGTTTCCCTCCTCGCCAAAATCGGTACTGAAACTGAAAAGCACACCAAAATCAAAATTGTTAACGTATTAGTGTTAACTATATATATTTTTTGAAAAGCGACAGGTTTATATATATTAATATATGAAGTCAAAAATTACAAAAGATAGGGACCAGCGGTCCCCTGCATATTTACAGTCGTCAAGGATGCCAATAGACCAAAAACAAGACCATCCTTGTTCCATCAGAGACCACCACTCCAAAACTCAGAATTTATCTCTAAGAGCACTATGCATCAAACTCTGAAATAGTCAAAATTAGAGCTTTAAAAGAGACTCCCCTTAAGATGAGCACTTCTTTAATTCCAGTAGGAGCTCAACAATCTCAGAGGCGAAGACCTCCTCATCCATGCTTGTGCATGTGAATGGGTGTTCAGTGGTTACTATATCAATGTGTTACATATTTATATTTATATGAATGCATGTGAAATGTAATATATGTATGAGGGTTGCTAGCTGTATGAGGGTTGCTAGCAAAAAGGGAATCCCGTTTGGAGAAAAAGGCGAGAGCCTCTCTTGTGACATGTTCACAAGAAGACAAAGAAGGGGGCATGAATCCCAACAAAGGCCAAAAATCAATTTGAAATTAACCAAATCATCGGTTAATTTCACCTTCTTCTTTATTTTTCAAACGGGATCCCGTTTTAGAAGTGTTTTCCTATATGTATTATATATACATATTTAATATGAATTACATGTGAAATGTTGTATGTATTGAATTATTAGACATGTGCAACGACGCATGCCACTAAGTGTTTTCCTTATGTGATGATTTTATTCTAGCATTTCCTGAAGTGTCATCTTAAAATTCTATTATGTGCATATGTTTCCATTCGTTTCCATGATCTTATAGGATTTCCACTAAAATTTTCAACCGAAATGTTTCTATTTTTGTGACGACTGAAACCGAAACTTAAAACTTTGCCAGCCACCTGGTGCTTTTCAAAGGGGGAGAGAGGGAGATCTGTACATGGAGATTGGCACTCTTATAGGCATCCTCGTGCTTGTCAATGGAGATTCTTTGAGTGTCGTATCATGGATCAGGGGTGAATCTTTGGGTTTGTGGAGATTTGCTGATATGGTAAATGAGAATAGAGTTCTGTACATGTAAACATCTGTTTTCTTAATAGAGATCTGTACATGTAAACATGAGTTTTCTTCTTTTCCTCCCATCCCTTGCAGCACCAATGAGTTGGTTGACTTCCTAGCCAAAAGGGGTGTGGCTAGGTCTGCAATTTATATGGGGTAATCTTTGGCCCACTTTTGCTTATTCTGTATTTCTGTTTTGTTTCTCTATTAATTTCTCTTAGTACTTTCATATTTTGAAGTCTGTTTGAGTAAGAACAATGTTTTGAAGTCTGTTTTATTGTCTAAAAATGCCATTAGATTCTTAAAAAGAATTTTATAACATTTTCTCTTTGATGTGTTCTAGGACGATGGATTTTCTCATGACATACCTACTACATTGCATAGAAGTAAAGCTGACTGCCCCATTCCAGAGGTTTATTTTATTTTTCCTTAATTTGTGATGCTGTTTTCATTTCTAGGCTTCGAGAAATTGTTTGATTCTGATTGTGATCTATTCTCAGGAAATGGTCACTGTAAGTGTCGATGGTTCTGTGCTTGAACGAATTGCTAAAATTATGTCGTATCTTCGCCTTGGTTCATCTGGCAAGGTTTTGAAGAGAAAGAGAAAAGATAGAGACATTAAAGGTATGCATATTATATACTTGTGAATGTGGCTTGTTAAGCAGTTACCCTATTCCTATATTGTCACTCTTCCTTTGGCACACTTTTTGATGATATATATTATGTTGAAATAGACTTTAGCTATCATGAAGTTACAAGGCACTCCATATGATCTGTTTCTTTCGACGTCAAATGGGCGTAAAACAAATTTTCCGCCCTAAACTTGAAATGCAGTTCTCTATATTTCAGAACTTGTGAATATGGTTTGAAATTTCAATTTCGGTAGCGGAAACCGAAAATTTTCAGTTCTGGCCGAAATTTGGTAAAAAAAAAAATCGTCTTTTACCGATTTTTTCCGGCAAAAACTGGAAATTTTGAAAAAACAAAAATTAGAAATGAAATTTGGCCAAAATTTCCAAAATCCCAAAATTTGGCATTTCAGACGAAATTTAAAACCATGCTTGTGAAATGGAATCTTTATAAAGAGCATTTTATACTTCTGTGAAGCATCAATGTTGGCATCACCACTTTTTTGTAATTGTGAATTTTTTCATTCTCGTCCGTTCGATATGTTAGTTATGAATATGCCTATCCCTAATTTCTTCTTTCCAAATTTATGCATGTATTTCCTGAAAAGTGAGAGGTAATTGTGTAGTATTTCCTTCATCAAATGTCCTCTCTTTCACAGGGAAGATTTCTAGTGTTGCCAATGAATATGATGAAGAGAAGTCGGTTCAACCCGATGGCCGAACAGCCAAGAGTCAGAGTGAACGAGACCTACCACTACCACCACCACCCCCACCACCACCCCGCAAGAACCATCTTGCTTCAAGAGAAAAACAAGTCCCTTCTGTTGCTAGAATTGAAGAGGAGGACATATTTGTTGGGGAGGGCGTTGACTACTCCGTTCCCAATAAAGACATTAACCAAAGCCCTGATTCAGAAGACATGGAAGAGTCCCCGCGAAACAGGGATGGACAATCCTATTTCAGTGAACCTATTTACGGTCCAGTACCTCCTTCCGAGCCTCTTCCTGATTGGCAGCAGACAGTGAGTTGATTGTGATTTGTTTTAATATTCATAGTTCTTTCTTGGAAGCATTATAATTTCTCATTGAGCTTGTCCAATAGCATATGTTTCTATTAGAAAATATGGAAAAATAAGGTGCACCCATCTCATATTCTGACCAGTACCTAATATTCGTAGTTCTTTTTGGAAGCATTATTCTGTTACTACTGTGCCCTATATTTTGCCACAAAAAGTCAACCTAATGTTTTAAAATCAATCTGGATCCTAAAACCATAAGATGCATATCGAATTGGAACTCAAAATTAGTTCATAAATGGTAAAATTTGTTATACAATTGATTTGAAACTTAATAAATTAAGACGAATTATTTAAAATATGGAAAAAATAATGTGCACCCACCTCATATCTTAGTCTAGTTACTACTTTATGTGGATTTTCCATGTAGTAATGAATTATGCCAAGCATCAGCACCTAACAAAATGGAAAAAACTACCATTGTTTGAGCCACTTTTTAAAACTCGTACTCGGACAAGAACTTGACCTCAGTAAAGCCGAGTCGACTCAGGGCAGTTTTTGGTTAACACGTGCAAGTCAACGGAGTTTTTGACAGACTTATTATATTTTTTTAAAACCAACTCTAAGTTGGCTAGCTAATGATCTATTGAGGGAGTTTCTAAACAGTGCTTCGTGCATTTCATGGTACTCCTGGGAACAATCCCGGTGATGTGGCAGTAGCACATTGGGGCCACATTTATTTTTTGGAGAGAGGGGGGGATAACTCACAGCTGAGAAGTTGCAGTGACAAGATGATCCTATCTGCATTTTCAGTGTATTTTTTGTCCTCTGAATATTGGCCATTGCTCATTACCTGGTCCTTTTTTTTTAACCCATTCTTGCATTAAAAAGAACAAAAAACACTTGATCCTAACTGCATTTTCGGTGTATTTTTGTCCTCTGAATATTGACCATTGCTCATTATTGGATCAGATTTTTCTTGACCCATTCTTTCATGGAAAATAAATGAAAACACTTGTTCTTATAACCCATCTATTTCCAGGTTGGTTATTTTTAATTTTTATCATGACCTTTTGGTTTGCAGAATGAGTATGATACTGCTGGCTACCAAGGAGAACAAGTAGTAGCTGCTGGGTACCAAGGAGAATGGCAGGATTATCAGTATGCTGAGCAATTAGCATATCCCGAACAGTACCTCCCTCAAACATTGCAAGATTATGATGTACAGGCAGGAATAAATGTAGCACAGGATCCATATTTCATGACTCAAGAAGACAAGGACCGGGGCATGGGATCTGTTTTCAAGCGTGATGACCACAGGCTTCAACAACTAAGGGAAAAGGATGCTCGGGAGAAGGATCCCAATTTCATATCTGAGAGCTACTCTGAATGCTATCCGGGATATCAGGAGTATAATCGTGAGGTTGTAGATAGTGATGATGAAAATGACTTGTCAAAAATGGATATGGGTGGCCGGGTAAGATGTCTTCTTAAATTATACATGACAGATCTTTCTTTTTATTTTGGTACATCACACGCACACACATGCACTCTAATAGGAACTACAAATAGAGGCTTCTGCCTTTTCCTTTCATCAAATTTGACCATTTAAGACATGTCTTCTTATATTTTACTTGAGCTATCTTTTCTTTTTTCTTTCTTTCTTACTTTGATAGATCTTTCAGCACGCACAAACACTGATCACACACTTCAATATAAACTGCAAAAGAATACTTTTATTGATATCCAAAGTAAGTACATTTGATTTCAGATTGAAGCGGGCGACAAAGTGTCACCCATCTTACTTACAAGTTACAAGCAATGTACTGCATATCCCTGATCCTCATACGCTAGGCTGACCGATCCACGTTTTGAATTTGAACTTATACTTTTATTGATATCCAAAATGAGTTCATTTGATTTCAGATTGAAGCGGGCGACAAGGTGTCACCCGGCTTCCTTACAAGTTACAACCAATGTACTGCCTATCCCTTCATACGCTAGGCTGACCGATCCTCATTTTGAATTTGAACTTCCATCTCCGATTTTTCCACTCGTGTGAGAGATTTGAGGACGGATAGCCCTACAGCAGTCCAGAATTTCCATAATAATGGGCGCTAGTTTCCATGGCCCAGGAGCCGATCCATTTTCCCATGCTATGACATTAGATGAATCTCCTACTGCCAACAGATATGAAAAATCACCATGAACCATTTTAACCCACATCATAGTGCTTTAGCCTCTGCCCGGTGGGGTGAGAGACCCTGTAAAGCCTTTTCCTTTCTTAAATTTAGTTATACCATTCTTCTCCCTTTGTGCGCAGAGACCGAGAAATATCTGCCTCATCATGTCCTCAAAATAACATAGCCAACAATATTCAACTGGTTCAGTGTTAAACAACATACTTCTGTTTATTGTTCTGTGATCTTTGTGTTAACATATTGTTTTGGGGAGAGAATGTTAGAATTTGAAATATATTATCTGATTTAGAAAATGAAATTGGTTTCTTGTTGATGGATACTATGAAAATGTTGAGTTTATCTGATGCTTACCTGCTTCTGATGATCCCTCTTTATGTCAACTTTTCTCTTTGGAGATTATGTCCCTTGTTTGATTGTCATCTTGGTTTTTGGCATATTTTCAGAACTAGGAGACTGGGCTATGATTAATCTGAGACTGAGCTCAGACATCGTGGCTCTTGTCCCAATTCAAACTTTTGTACTATTATATCGAGTATGTTTTGGTAAATTGTCGAGCCAGTAACCTTTGATGTGCTGTCTTTAAACATTCTGACAGGCCAAGGGTCGTCTTCACCGGTGGGACTTTGAGACAGAAGAAGAATGGGCGACATATAACGAGCAGAAGGAGGCAATGCCGAAGGCAGCCTATCAGTTCGGGGTGAAGATGCAGGACGGTCGCAAGACAAGGAAGCAGAACAAAGACCAAAAGATCACCAATGAATTGCACAAGATCAATAAGATTCTCGCGAGGAAGAAGATGGAGAAGGGCGAGGGTCACGATGATGGCGGGCAATATGATGATGATGTTCCTGGGAAGAAGCTTCGGGTATGAGAGGATCTTCCTAGGTTAGATTTTGAATCCCTTTGTATTATGCAAAATTCATCTGAATGTATTTAGGGAATGCTTTTCTGTTTAAATAATGGCTACTTGTAAAAACTCCCCTACTACCATTTGGGTTCTGAAAATCTACTGACTTGTTTGTGGGCATTGCCTAATTTTTTGATGTACCCATTTCAGAAGAAAAGG
The DNA here is from genome assembly GCF_043159265.1 of Tasmannia lanceolata. Classification (NCBI taxonomy): domain Eukaryota; kingdom Viridiplantae; phylum Streptophyta; class Magnoliopsida; order Canellales; family Winteraceae; genus Tasmannia; species Tasmannia lanceolata. The sequence goes on from NW_027518692.1 coordinate 34,431,303, forward strand.
TTGGCATTTGGATTGCCTGCATTTCAGGAGTAACTGGTTGACCTCTTTAACAGATTTCTATTTCTGTTCGTCTTTTTCAATGATTCTGCACAAATAAATGGGTAAAAATGCTGGGTTTCTACCTCTCTCTCCCTCTGCTCTCTCTCTCTCTCTCTCTCTCTCTCTCTCTCTCTCTCTCTCCCAAGTGGGAGAGGTAGGGCCTGTTCCGATTGGAGATTGTCTAATGTGGCCGGAGCTGCTACTGCTTCTGCCCGGTTTCATGGCTATTTGTTGCCTTATAGCACTACAATTGATGACATGTGACCCTCTTCTACGGCTTGTTCGCCGTGTTATATATGAAAACCTTGGATTTTCTCCCCAACGGTGTCCTGATAGCGATGCAGTCACAGCTACAGATGCAAGCGTCGATCCGAGATTGTCATGTGGGTCCCCATCTTGTTCTTGAGAGCTTGAGGGATGCCTTGTATGTGATAAGATAGAAGCTCTTAAGCTTGGCTTACTTAGAGAAGGATCTGAACCATAGATGATGATCTTGCAATGCCTGAGTTGCGGTTGCCGGCTCGATGGGTCAACTCCAGTGAGTTTAGGATCATTGTCATTGGTGGTGGTGTAATGGATAAAGATCAGCGGCTCTCTTTTTCATAGGTTTTTCTTTTAATCTTTCATTTTTCTTTATTTTGAGGACGAAAATGTTGAACTTTCTTGGCCCTTTTCTAAAAGTCAGTAAAATGAGAAACCTATGCTATGTTCTTTAACCCTTCTCGAGAGCGCTTTTGTTTTTATTTCATTGCAGAAAATTAAAGAAAAAAAAAACTAATGAAAACAAGATAATGGGGTTATTTAACCCCGAGCCCAGCCTGTTCGTGGTTTCTTCGTGTTAGGGTACCTTACCGATACGCCAGAAACTCCAGAGCTGATGGAACGCGTTAGGCAAGGCCTTTTAAACCTGCTCCATACCAGGCTGAGTCCCACCCAGTCCCATACCTAGGCGAACCCCCACTTAGGACCGTAACACTTTGCGTGGAATGAAAAAAAAAAAAAAAAATCATCGAAAACTAGAGAATAAAGTTCGCCGAATCCAGCCCGTTTTGTGCTTTTTTCATTGTGTCATTAAAAAAAAATCAATGGAAGCCAGAGAATTGAGTTTGCCAAGCGCAGCCCATTTCTCCAAATTTGTAAATTCCCAGTGGCTAAAACAGGCAGATTCTCGGAGCGAATCAGAGTTGCTCTATTCTGTTGATTCTGGTTTTTACTTGCTTGTTGTGGTCTGTTGTCTTAATTTCCATGTTGGAATGAATGGGCCAAGTTATGCTATAGCCACCCATCTTGTATTATCATGCTTCCTAGTTTCTATAGTGGTATCCAACCATGATTGATCTAAACCATTCATTTGCATTAAAAGGGTTTAATGCCTAAAAGTATTATGATTGGAACAATTTGATGAAATTGTGTCATTCAAATTTTTTTTTGATGAGATTGTAAAATAAATTATATATGATATAAGTATCCAATGATCCAGATTCAATGGCCAGAAAAACCATTTTTAAATAAAAACTAAAAACTAATAGAAAGTGTGCTCTGGATTAAAAGGAAGCATTCTAAAATCACACTTTTGTTAAAATTGGGAAATGAGAGGGAATTAAATTTGCAGTAGCTCAGGACAAAAAATGCTTCTCATTCTCCGTTTCTAAAATGGGGGAGAAGGGCGGAAGAGAATCACTCGGAGCCATTCTGCTTTGCAGAGAGGCTGTTTCCGTGACTCGAACCCATGACCACCAGGTCACAATGGAGCAAATTACGGCCCGAAAATATAGGAGAGTAAGTCATTTAGAGTAATGGGTGACAGGGTCTGTTTTGCCCATTCTCGTTTTTTTCATTCTCCAAAGCAAAAAAAAATGCAGAAGTGCTGCCGAGACGGCGTAAAGAATGTGGACTTAGCATTCACTAGTAGGGGTGCAACTCAGGTCAGGTTCAACCTTAAAAAATGTTGGGTTGGGCTGGCTGTCTTTTGGGTTCGGGTTGGGTTTTCCTAACCCGGGTTGAGTTCAGGTTGAGGGCTTGGGCAATCCGACCTGAGTGAAACCCGACATTTTTTTTATCATTTTTGCTAAGTTTTTAGTAAGCTTAAAAACTCGGGTTGGAACTCGGGTCTGGTTGGGTTTGGATTGGAAAAAAAAAGGGTTCCTCGGGTTGGGTAAGGTTGAACCTCATCGGGTTGAATGGTTCCTCGGGTTGGGTTCGGGGCCTCAACCCGACTCAACCAGACCTGAGTTGCACCTGTAGCATCCAGTAACTATGGTGATCCTTCTTCCCTTCTTAATACTACACTTTTCAAGATAAAGATACAGTTTCTCACCTGGGTCCCAACTCCCTTTTACCATGGGAGTTTTCATCCCAACTTACGTCTTGCCCTTTTAATTCAATCAAAACTTTTTCCTTTTACTCGTTACTGAAAAGTTCACTTAATTAAGTTGCTGAAAAGTTGCCTGTGTCGACCATTGACTCGGCCGAGTTGTTGACACCCTTATATCCTTGCCGATTTCTTATCTGAGTCTTTGAAATACTGATTCTCACCTCTTTTCCCTGCATTTCCACCACTTTCGTTTGTCCTCTTAAACACGCGTTGATTTAAAGTGACGTTAACTAGTAGAAGAAAACTAAAATGAGAACATTTTCTAAGTAAAAACAAAGTAGAAATAAAAATCCTGTTTATTTTTCCTTCCCCTTTGATTTGAGAGAAAACTCAAGACAGTTATTTAGAAAATTCCTTGCAGGCAAGGAAAAGTAGAATGACCAGTGCATGACAAACATGTTGGGAACCTGGGGAGTTCTACTCGGGTCCCAACATGTGCTATGAGAGCCGGGGCGTGGTAACCCGGCGTGGTAATCCCGTTGTGCCTCCGAGGATGGAAATATCCCTCAGTGAAGATCTCGGTAACCCCAGTTTACCTCCGAGGACGCAAAATCCTACGAGAAGATCTCGTAGTTCCCATGTTGCACCCACATGGAGAGGCAAGATTGCCACATTGCTTCCACGTGGAGGGGGAGATTGTTGGGGGTTCCATGTGAAAGCAAAGATCCCACATCGGAAAGGTTGAAGGCTGTGGATGGGCTTATAAGGATTCGAGCACCCTCCCTTTAATGGCTAGCTTTTAAGGGTAAGTTCCACTCTGGTCCCAACAAACCAAATGTCCCCGGGAAAAGGAAAAACATCATTATACTTTCCTTCTGTCACTTTACTTTCCTCTCGGGAAAAACATTATTTTGATGGCAAACAAAATTTCTAAAGTTTTTTAGTGTGAGGACCCAAGAATACTCTACTGACATTTCTGGAAAAATCCTCTAACTGTATCAGTGATTTTTTTGCAGCTCAAACCTCAGCAATTGAAGTGCTATATTTCATTAAAAAAAACAATGTAACATTATTATGGAATTATACAAATGGTAAACTCAAGAGACAGATAACCAAGAGCCCAAAATTTGGGCAAAAAAAGACATGTACAAGGCATCCCATGGCTACAAGTCTACAACTACGTCATTCTAAGGCCATAGAAATTCCTACTTCAATTTCCCTCTATATAATTCTCATACTAAGTTAACAGAGAAGCCGCATTACCAGTTGGAAATCTCTGCCTCTGGCGCCGTCTGGTGGTCTTGCCCCACCCTTGTAGGCTTATCCCCTCGAGCTCCACTTCGCTATTACCGGGCTGCGTTGGTGGCAAACCCACCAAAATCCCTGCCGAAGCCGAGGCCGAGCCTCTCGACTGTCCCCTTCCCCTTGTAGGGCAATGCCATCCATTTCTAGCAGCATTTCTCCTAGCCAACCCAGATTTCCAAAAGCAACCTGAAGCTCTCATTAGCCCTCCAAAAGTCTGGATATCTTCGGTCACCTCGTGCCTCGAGAGAGATGCGAGACCCGGTAAGATATCCTTTTGAAAGTCCCTCCGTTGCCGTTGCCTCCCCCTTCTTGCCTGGCCCTTGCGAGGCTGAGTTACCAATGGAGAGGAGCTTGTTTCTTCCACATTTTGATTCTCTTGCTCCCAAGGCTTAGAATAGAACTCCTCTACCTTTGTCTCACTCAACTTTAATGTCATGGCCTCAAAGAAATCAATCCCATCATCTGAGTATTCCTGATCACCATCAACCTTTCCCCTTGAAGCTCCCACAGTGCTCTCTAGATCGCTAGCAATCGAAGAAACCATCTCTGCAAACCAACAGAGAGAGTCCCTCAGAGCAGTGGATGAAGGGTCCGAACGATTAGAGACACCTGATGAGATAGTGATGATAGCTTCTGCTGCCACTTTTGCCTGTGGGTCCACTCTTTCACACTGTGATTGTTGGACTGGTGCAACCAGTTGGTTGGTTCGTGGAGATTCTACGCCATCAACAACGTTCCCAAGCACCTCAGGAATTATTGGAGCCTCCAAATCTATCTCAATGGTATTTTTTGCAGAGGTTCTTCGAAGAGGAGATGAGGTTGGAATAATGGCATCGGTTGTATATGAAACCTCCAGTGACTTTGTCTGCTCCTTACATGCTTCAATTGCAGAATTCAAATTAATGTCATAACTGGAACCCTTTGAACTGTTATCAATCCCCATCTTGACAACTGGGTTATCTGCACACAGCTGCATTTCAGACCCAGGCAAAGTAAGATCATAAGGTAAGTCAACATGAAGTAAACCATCCTTGACAGTATTCCCTGCATCATTGATTTCCGATATATCCCGACATGACACGGAGGGTGAGTTAAGAACACACTGATCTTTTGGAAAACAAGGCTTCTGAAGGACAGGAAGATTGAGAATTTTATTATTTTTTGAGCTCTCAGTCATCTCAGTTCTGTGGGCTTCTGCATCCTTGGTAAGCAATGTTGACCTGAAATCTGGCATAAGAGGTGGCAAACGACCCTTTTCGGTTTTATTTTCACTCTCAAACTTTTGGGTCATTGCATCTCGGTCTGACACAGGCAGAGAGTAACCTGGTAAGAAACCCAAATCCATTTGTGTTGAACCACCTATAATGTTCATAGATTCATTGCGTGCTGGCCTTGGTCTGAGCCAAGACGGTCCCATTGGATCTCCATTCTTCCCTCCTCCATCAATGAATACAAAATCTTGTCGGTGACTTATTCTGTCGCTGAAGCCATTTGGAGGACACAGATTCAAATTCATATCCTTCGCGGACTTTACATCTTTGCAACCCAAACCCTTACAATACTTTCTGGAACAACAACCTTCAATTTTTTCATAAGAAAAATTATCTCCACCATTAAGGTGGTTTAACTTATTGAATCCGACCAACGAGGAGTGCAAAACAGATCTATTAGACTCCGATTGAAATGGATGGTTAAACCCATTCTGATAGGATATTTCACCACCAGAAATTGGGTGTGATCTGTGGTTGCCATTAAGATACCACTTTTCCTCAGTGTCATCAGGGATTTGAATCCACTTTTCTCTGGAAACACCAGGGCTTTGAATAGATGAGCTAGAATTGGGTATTTGAAAAGCTGCCAGTCCTGAATAGTTTGAGATGGTGAGACTGCAACTTTTTTTAGAGATCTCTGCACCACAAGTTTTTTCTCTAAGCCATGCTTCATTTTTACTCTTATCAGATAAAAGAAATGGGGGGAGTTCATGGGCTTTCTTAAGCTTGAGTTGGGTGGATTCGGATGACGTGGCAGATTTCTCATGACAGAAAACTGGAGTAAAGGGATTTGTATTGCTATTAGTTTTCCCTGTAAAACAATTAAATGCATGATCAAAACTGTAAAGAAACCAAATTTAAACTGCATCACCAACAATAATTTGAGTTGGCTTAAGTAGCTACAAATAGATAAATGTGAAGTAACTAGTAGTAGATCAAGATAACTGAATGATCAAACATGGAAACGTTTCATGAAAGCATGAATTTGTAAACATAAAATACATTCATAAAGAAAGACCAATCAAAGTCCAGTTACATATTACTATATTGGGCATATAATGATACAAGTAGTGAAGGGAAGTCTTTATATGGTAGATGGCATGTAGGCAAGCACAGCAAGAATAAAAATAAAAATAGTAGGGCCAATATAATTGGATGATTAAATTGTTTATTTGTTGGGCCTCGATGTAGATAGGTTGCACCCCAAAAATCTTATCCATAGCATGATCATAATTCTCCTATTCTGTCTAGGTATGATTTAGTTTATCCAACTATATGGGCTCTACTGTATTTATTTTGCTGCATGTGCCAACACAGCCCTCCACCATATAAAAACTCAATAAATAGATTTGTTTTTTTTCCTCTTAATCATTCACCGTGATCTGCTACATTGAATTTACATATTATGCATAAAATACTACTTTTAATTAAACTATAAATTTGTTGTTGAAAAAAAAAGATATTTACAAAGAAGACCCATAAATTTATTGTTGAAAAAAAAAGATATTTACAAAGAAAGACCCATCAAGGTCAAGCTACTGATTCGCTAAGATTAGTGGATGCCAAATTTTTAGTTTGTCAGACAGCAAGCTATCTTCTCTGTGTCTATACCATGCAATTTTTCTATTGCTTCGATGATGACTTTAAGTTGGTAAGTGTCTGCCAGGTCCAGTTTAGAGCCTTAGAGCAAGGAAAAGATTTACAACAATAGGATGCCTAAATACACTGAAACTACATGAACAGTCTACCCAAGATTTGCAAGTAAAAATGACAAGTGATTCCAAATCAAACTCACAAACATTTGTCTCGGGAATTTCTCGCAAAGTGTGCATCTCGGGATATTTAAATTTTTTTGGTTACTTTTGGGTTTATACTAGGAAAAAAATGGAAAGAAATAAAATATTTAAAATATAAATTTAAGAAAAAATAGGGCAACAAATAATATTGTGAATTTAGTGGGATATTTTTGTGAAATTTCTTCCTCATTAAAGATTTTACTATTTCTCTCTCCATATATGCCAAATGAGAGCATAAGGTAATAACTTCCACAAAGTTTGGCCTGCTTCACCAAAAGGTCCACCTGTCCAGTCCAAACCTTTCTTATGGAATTTTGAAGCACTTGATGATAGATTGCCACAACATGTAGGAGAAAGGACATTGAATCATTAAATGATCCAGAGTTTCCTCCTCTTTGCATAAAACACACATGCTAGCCATGTGCATGCTCTGTCTCTTTAAGCGCTCACAAGTATTGATCTTCATATACACAACCGTCAAGGCAAAAGCCACCACCTTTGGCTGGGTGATGGATTGCCATATTTTTGAACGGCGAGACACCTTCATTTCTTGAGAGCTTAACCTGCAGAAAAAAGAACGAACCGAGAAACCACCTTGAACCAAGCAAAGAGGACAACAAAGTGGTGAACCAACACTCTTTTAGGTTTCTCATAAGCCTAATGTCTAGAACAACATGGGAAAAACTTGTTTAACTTCTCGATCATCTATAAATGTTAAATGTATAGGGGTTGCCCCTGAATTTCCCATTGAATTATCATCAAAGTTAAGATTAACAGAACCTTCTGGAAGAAGAATTCATGGAATAACGAATAACAACCTTGTTTCTATCTGACCCACTTTCAGCCACTTCCAACAATTTACAGTTCAAATAATAACTATCATCAAAGTTAAGATTAACAGAGCCTTCTGGAAGAAGAATTCATGGAATAACAAACCTTGGTTCTATCTGATCCACTTTCAGCCACTTCCAACGATTTACAGTTCAAATAATAACAACCACGGTTCTATCTGTCCAACTTTCAGCCACTTCCAATGATTTACAGTTCAAATACTGTCCCAAGATGCTGCTGAAATCCTTCCTCGCCAATGCCTAACGTTCAAAAATTATCCTTTGCTATACTCCATCTGCACCACATACTCCTATTTAGAGACTCAATTCAGTAGTGTGATGTGATGTGAGAGAGAGAGAGAGAGAGAGAGAGAGAGAGAGAGAGAAAGAGAGAGAGATTACAGCCTCTCTCATCTATAATCTTATTAATTTTTTCAAAAAGAAACTCTAACCCTATTAATGAGACACAAGTATAAAGATGTCCTTCTGGATGAAACCCTTCTCAACCCTAAAAGTTAAGATTGATTGAACAAATAATCTGTCAATTTTATGGAGGTCTGATAATTGGCCCATAACTTCCTAAATTTCATTTGCTACGTGCCAAAGATAATTTGCACCTATCCAATCCATCTGATAAGATTCAGGGAATCTCCTTCAACAATGATTGCAGTGAGCACCTTAATTCCTCATCTTAAAGCCAACATTTTTGCTGTCGTTAGAGTCCATTTCACCAACAAGAACCCCCCCCCCCCCCCCTCCCAAAAAAAAATACAAAAAAACAAAAAAAAAGAAAAAAAGAAAGAAAGAAAAAGAAAAAGTAAATATCACCTCACCTACAAAATCTCTAATTATACTCCTACAACCACTGATCCAGTTTCCTCCATCAAAATTCAGCTCCAATATATCTAGAGATAGGGCTTCCTACCGTGAAGTTTTTTTTAGCAAAATGTCAATATTAGACAAATGATAGACCTACTGAAGCTTGGTTGGAAGGTTTCGAGAGGTTGCACACCAAATAATTCTATTGAATATAATCCTTCTAAAATGAGAAGTATGGAACCCCCAAAGAGGGATGTTGCCCACCCAAAACTTGTTGTCGCCAACTCCCACACCATATCTTATCCCTAAACAAAAATCCTCCGAAACTACACCAATGGCTAGCAATGATCCACACCAATGATCCACTCAAACTTGTTGCACACCACATTTACATCTACTGCTACATCAAAGGAATATGCTGTGCACATGATAAAATGGCTCTTAGACATCTTAATTTAAGCTTTCTCATCTTTTCAACTACAATCAGTATGCAACATTGAACTTGCAGGTTAAATCCCAGCTTGCTCACAAAAATATTAAAAGGGCGAGTATTTTTTAGGGAATTAATACTCTTTGGAGGAGATTAATGAAATTTCTGAGGAGCTCCAGGTTCCTTTCACCATATTCATCAGGAGGCTAATGGGAAATAAGAAAATATAGACAAAGAAGTGCCCATCCAGTGCTGTTTTTTGGGATTTCAGTTTTCCGCAAGATGTATTGTCGGTTTTATACGATACTTGGATGTTAGTAAAGCATGAGTTGCATACGTTGTACCTTGACTCTTTTTCTTTGTTCATTAATAAAGCTTTCGTCCTTGATATAAGAAAAATGAAAGAAGTAGGCATTTTATGGGATTGTTATTTACAGGTCGTTGGGAATAACAGCTAATAAAAAAAAGGTTTGAAATAAATAGAGGAACTACAAATCAAAAAAGAAGATATGAGTATCAGCTCCTTTGTTTACATATAGTAGTCCATTTTACCTGGAATCTGATTAAAATAATTTACCTTGCAGTGTTTGCAATAATTGTATAGACATGCATACCATCTCTTAATTAGAAAAAATGTTTAAAGGTTCAATCAGAACAAATACTTTAAATTAAATGTACTATTGTCTCTTTAACAAGTACAAATATACAAGTGTGCGTGTGTGTGTGTGTGTGTATTATATATATATATGAAAGAATCCATATAAAGTAAATGTAAATTCTGCTTCTTCTACATCACAAAACATTGGGTAAAAATCTATTACCAGGTTCAAGGTTAAAGGATAGCCATTCCCGTCTAGTTCCCTCATTCTCCGCTTGTAAAAGGTTCGAGAAAGTCCTGTGGTCTTTTTCTTTCTGGTTACCTTGGAAGAAATCCCTCGGTGAGCCTAGGATGCTTAAATTTGGTTTCGCAGACAGTTCCCCTTGAATCACTTCATGGGAGGCCACTGGGCCTACAAAATTAGGAGAGCCCGGAGCTTCTGCTCCCTCATTGCCACGGATGGGTTCATTCAAGTCAGCCAAATAGTGAGTGTGCAAACTATTTTGTAAATGTTGACCAGATTTTGAACTATCTCCAGAAGTACGAGCATGCCCACCGGTGCTGAGAGTCAGTTTCAAATCACTATCAGGTTCAACACCACAAATCCTATTAAAAGAGTATGTTGCCGCCAAAGACACCTCTCGAACTTTTTCCTCTTCAATTCCTTCCCCATCCTCAATGACAATATATTCATCGGCTGGTAGTTGAAGGTCAAATGTTCTTCTTAGAAACTTCCTGGGTTTGGAGTCCGATAAGTCACAGTCATTTACACTACTCCCATTTTGCATTGGACGGGAGCCTGCTTGCACGATGCTTTCCTTTAAAAAGTTTAGAGGAGATTGAATGTTAGTGCCTGAAATAGATGGAGCGCAACAACCTGAGTTCACCATGGAAAAGGTGGGCATTTTCCATATCGTTTGGGTGTCTTCACATGGCACTTGAGATGAAATTGGATTTGATTGTGACGTAAATGCCGATATGGAATATTTGTGAAGTTCTTTCCTTTGAAGATCACTCATCAGGTCTCTTTGTATTCTATAAAGACGGTGGAGTTCACACACCTAGAACACAAGAACATCAATAAAAACATAAGAACATCAGTAAATTTAAATATATAAATTTCAGTGTTTAAAGAGTCACTCAAGTTCTCCAAAAGCTCGCAAAGTCAACACGAGTCGATCCTGATTCTGGCTAAGGTACAGAGTTGAAGTGGTCTAGTTTTAAGGGGGAAGGAAAGATGATGTGTGAACTTCTAAGTTTACAGATTCCATCGGCCAAGCCCAAGGGACCCACTGATTACTACTCACTAACTTCTTCAGCCAATGGATCCCACACAAAATACTCAATTGAGTAGTTAATGACAATAAAATCTGATTATGTGATCAGCTTTAAAAAGGAAAAGATTCTAGCAAGTTACGACTCTTACAAGTCAACTTGGACTTGGGCACTCATCAAGTTGGACTTGACTCCCGAGCTTCTAAATCTTGGTAAATTTTATAAGACACCCAAATCAGATTTGCCAAAATACACACCAAGGTGGGAAAAACACAAGAAAGAACTTGCATAAATTTTTTTTATTTTCGGCACAATTCAAAGAGCCATTACATATCAAATAGTTAGAAAGTGACACTAAGCATACCTGCTTCCTGAATATAGCTTCATGCCGAAGCATTGTCTGCTTTAGTAATTCTTTATCATAATCCAGATAGACATCCACAGGCCTCTGTGTGAAACCATTGTAATATTGCGCATTCGTAAACATCTTATCTCCATAAAAGGGTGACCAATTACCAGTATTAGCATCCCCATTAAGATCCCCCATGAAGAAATGTTCCAGCAAGCAGTTTTTGGACTGCACTTTTGTTCCCATTCCTGCCAAATTTGAAAAGAGAAATGAGAGAAGGAAAAAAGGAAAGCAGACAAAACTATCAAAACACATCCTTTCAAAAAATTCAAGATAATTGCCAAAAAAAAAATAAAAAAAATACCAGCAATTGTGTACCAAACAAACATATATGCAAAAATACAATGGCTTTCAGTTTGTAAAAACTTAAACGATATAATGAGACTTACAGGCAACAGACTAGACATAAGCACAAATAAGACAGTGTCGCAATAAAATAAGGTGGAAAGTGCCTTGTATACAGCGGTTTAAATCCCACTATTTAAGATTTCAATCTTATAATTCAACTAGAATCACGTAAAAAACTATTTATGATTCAACCTGAAGAAATTGGAGAAAAATAATATATGAATATTACAAATTCGCTCAAAAATTGGATGACCTAGGGTTCAGCAAATGATATGAATTAGATTTGAGGGGTCTGATACAATTTGGGCCCCAATTATTGGGCAGATACGCTCGGCTGATACAGTAATGTACTGATATGGCTCTCATATCAGGTCGCAAATACATGATTTCTAGGTTGTGTAAAAACAAAACCAACTTTCAACTTTCGATTGTTTTTTTGGTCATTTTCTTGGAGGGTCATAAACCCTAATGTGCACAAATCAAAATGCGAATGGGGATCAAGGGTGGACAGGTAGATTTGGGGATTCTACATTTGAGGGTGATTGACTTCCCCCTTTTCTCGTTATTATTTACCTGCAAGTCATCAAAAACACGCATAATTCATTGAATATGCATGTTTTTATGATATTTGGTGGTTGTTTATGCACATTATGGAAGAAGCTCAACTGGGTGTTTACAAAGTAAGAACCAATTGTAGAATGGAAGGGAAAAAGAGACAGATGATGACAAAGAAATCAATATGGATTTGTTCAAAAATGAACAAAAGCCATTGAGTTTCCCACTTTTTTGAGCTGAAGGTTCTTCCTTTGGTAGCTCCTACAATATTGGCCCATTTTTTACGATCTCCTAAGAATATAGAGGTCTCAGTTTACGAGGAGTGGAACTGAAAGTCGGAGCAGCAAAATAAAAGAAAAATAAGCTATTGCGGGCAGGTGTCATTCATGATATCTTTAAATAAAAACAGCACCTTATAAGCAGAAGACTCTGGGAACTATACTGAAAACCATCGATAATGTAATCACAATTTGCATCCTCTACATCACAGAATGTAGACGGTCATCTCTACATCATAATCCTCAAAATGGAGCATACTGCAAATCCTTAATCAGATTGTCCTGGGGGTATGTCAATTCAAAATAAGAAGGATTAACAATCAAGAGCTTAAAGCCCTTATTTCTGATGCAAGGGCTTGAGCTGAAATACCCCCAATTTGTGTATTTCTGATGCAACTACCATCAGAAAGCCACCTTAAAGCCTCAGCCAATTGACTACTACCATTTCTTCATAACTCGCTCACTTTACGGTAGCAAAATGATACTCAAACTCGAATCCTACGATATGTAGGAATCCCAGGGACAGCTCATAACCCATAATTTACTACAAAAAAGTTGCACATGTAGTTTAGGAGTTTTACAAACAGGACAAAACCAACATTCAATCCTCCAAAATAAAGCCTGGATCATTCAATTAAGCATCATTATTAACAGCTCATATGAAAATCAAACCTATATAGTATTTTACAATCATCAAGTTAGTGCAATGGAACACGAATCTTCAAATGTACAATCAAAACAAAACAATACACATCCAAGAATAGACATCTATTACCAGCAGTTACAAAAGAACAAAGATTAAAAAAAAAGCCAGATAATTTATCCCACAGCAAGTTGGTTTGACTGTTAATTAAGATCATGAAAGCACAAACAATGTGATCCGCCATTATCAGGAGTCAGGACATAACAGAAATCCGGCACAGATTATCCAAAACTTAAAAGGCAAGCACTCTAGGAAAATAAAACAGACACCAGACAAAAAGGCAAAAGTAAAAAGAAAAAGAACATAAGCATCATAATCACAAGCCATCCAAACAATCCACCTTTTCAAAATAAAATGGCAAATTAGAAAAGAAGAAAAGAGATCTCAACATCCAACCACAAAGACAAGAACAAGGAAAAAGAGGAATGCATCCCTAAACTAGAAATCCAAAACCTTCTAGGTCACCTAAATCACCAGACATGGAAACCCAACAAATTTAAAAGAAAAAAAACCAATAAACGTAAAAGAAAATAAAAGCACTAAAAAAAAAAATCTAAAAACAATAGCCCAAAAAATCACCAAACACAAAAACCTATCGAGCCTCCAAACAATATGCCCAGAAATAAGGAAGAATCATAAAAAAGAAAAGGCCAAAAAGCATCAAACCCCAAGAAAAGAAAAGCAACCCAAATCACAAAATGCAACAACTCAAAGAACCCAAATGAAAAACAACCTAAAAACGAAGGACAAGAAGATTAGAAAAACAAAACAAAAAATTTACCTTAAACCCACATCCTATATCACCCCTCCTCGAAAACCCACCACAAATTCAGCAAATCCTCAACAACCCAACAACGCCAAAATCCAAACCCACCCATGAAAATTCAAAGTGGTATACTCGCTCACCAGACGGCAACAGAGGAGAAGAAGAATAATAAGACAAAACAGACGGCAAAGAACAGAGAAAAAAACAGAGAAATGGGTTATTTTGTAATGCCATTTGAAGGTTCTTTAGATCGTCATAAAGTAGAGGAATGGATGAAGATTTTGATCAGCTGGGCCAGTCTCTGAAAGAAAGGAGAAAGATCCCAGATAAGAAAATCTCCACAAAAACAAACGAAGTTCCAACAACAGTGACATGAAATTTTGTCAACATCCGGTCCTTTTATTCTCTGCTTTTTCTCCCTTTGATTTTCTCTTTTTCTTTTGGTTTTTTGAGGAAGGGATACAATTGGGTTTGTTTAGATTCTCTCCCACCTTCTTTTCTTCGGGTGTAGATTGTAGAAACAAAAAATTATAAAAAAATAGCACACCTGCTTTACTGCAATTGCAGTAACCCAGTAACAAACTCCCAAATCTCCAAAACTAGTATCTTCTAATTTTCTTTTTTTTAATTTGTTTTACATTCTTTGAATTTCTCTCTCTCTCTCTTTTTCAATTCTTGTCTATTTGCATTTTTTAAGAACAGTAGACACAAATGGCCCCACTTCTGAAAGATAGATAGGGTGTTTTCAGGATACTTGGTAATGACCTTAGTTTTGTGCACAATTACAAAAGTAGGAACAAGTCTTTCATTCTGTATTTCTAGGATGACTTAAATACCCTTCTCCTTAGTCTTCCTGAATTCTGATCTTCTATTCTAAAGAGAAGGGAATCGCGAGGGAATCGCTAGCATTCAATCGCAAAAGGCATTTCGCAGCTGGTCTAGCAAATCCCTGAAGGAAATATTGTAAAATAAATTCTCCAACCTCTAAAAATATGGCTTTGCTTTTTTCTTAATCAGCTTCCACACATTTATTTTATTTTATCCTTTCTAAATTATATAAAATTAGACAAGGTGTGGGGACCTATTTTGTAGAAAATATCAACAAGAGGAGGAGGAATATCCTCAAGGGAAATGTCATGCGCCATGAAAGAACTATTGCATTTGGATAGGAAGTCTGCTACAGAGTTGGCTTCTCTCCAAACAAGGGATAGGTGCCAAGAGTTTAAAGAAGTAAGAAGATCTCTAATCTTAGACATGGTGTTCAATTTCTTCCCAAGGCATTGGAATTGGTCGTTGATCACGTGGACAGCAACTTGGAAATTTGGTAAATAAAAACATATTTAATACATTTAAAACGTGTTTTAAATGTTTTCCTCAAAAAACACCTAGTTTTCGTAGTTTTTGTTTGAAGGGGTAGTTTTGTAGTTCCATCGAATATTGAGGGCTGTCTGATCCGTCCGTACTAACAATACTCACGACCCGTCTTTCCCAAATCCCGAGGTAGATCTGCGTCCCTGAATCTTGGGGCTACTGAACGACTTGCCTCTTCTCTAAAATGCCTTCTGTCTTGTTCAAAATAACAGATACGCCCTTATAAATTTTAGATGACAAAAGTACCCTCGTTCTGGCCAATCTACTTTCATCCCCCCACTCACGACCCCTTTTATCGGGTCTGTCACGTGAACGATGCCAAAAAAAAACAAGGGTCCGATAAAAGGAACCTCCTCTTTTAAGAATAAAAAACATGGAAATGATATATTCGCCCCATTTTTCCCCGGGCCACCCCCTTCTCGTGTAAAAATAGTAGCCATAAATACACTAAAGCCTAAAGGTGTGGATCGGGAAGAAAAAGGAGAGTCCTAAAAGTAGTGTGCTCCACCTTTGATTGATCTAAACAGTTCTGGTAATCTGAACCGATTATCAAGTGGGCCGCAACATGGATCCATGATTTCTCGAAAATCTCCTAGGGTGGAGAATTATTCGATAAAAGGGCAATAATATTTTAAGTCTTGGTATGTGCATGGTTAGCGGCGGAGCCAGGATTTATACATAAGGGGGGCATTTTACATAGGGAGAGGGGCGTAAATTGGGCCTATTAAGGAGTTTGGCCCAACTCAACAGAAGCAGCTTGCTACATGTAGCTCCGCCCCTTGCGTCGTTGTATTCTGATATAGCCAAAAAAAAAAAATTGATTATAATCTCTACTCTAATCAATTTGTTTATTTCTTCTAGATGGGACCGCTCACAAATCGAGTTCAGAGGTAGAGAGAAAATCCTCGGATTCGTTAAGCATGAGATATTTTCACGTATTTAAAAATCGTTTTCAATCCGAAGCTTTAAAATTCTAAATTTGTCATGAATTAAGAGGCCTATCATTGGACTTAGACGGGACCCTATTAAGTGTTGGGAATAGATAGATGATGATGTGGGTTCGTTGCAGTGTCTCGTGTAGGACATATTGGCACAACCTAATCGGATGGACTTGAACATTATCGAAAAAGTGTCCTAAAATGGTGGAACTTACACCTCCTTTTCAATGTTTTCCCATGAAAACAGAGTCTCTTTTTTAGGAAAAGACAAATAAAAGGTGGTGGAAATACCATTACCCCCCTAAAAAAGACGTATTCACCCGATAATGTGGCATCACGAGTGTGAATACTTTTACTATTTCAATTTAGCATTGTCCATTCTCTTCATAGATGGCCAAGTATTACATTCTTGGTTAGCATTACCCATCCAAGAAATTGGAACATAAAACAAATTTTACGTCGCCTAGAGAAAAAATTAGGATAAAAAGTATTCGAAAGAGAGAAATTAAAGAATTACTTCTATTTCAAGAAAGTATTCGGCAATGATTCTCCATTCTAGCAACGACAGAAACTGGAGGATCCGCAAGAAATTGCCGAAATGACTTTGTTTCGCTTCGAAAAAGTAGAATTTTTTGCCATTTATTCAGCACGATTTGGAGAAATGTGTCAAGTTGGGTTTGTAGAATTCGTTCTTTCCATTTTTCTCATTCTCTGCACACTAAAAAAGCACAAAAGCATTGTGGAGAATGGTTGTCAAACCGCACCAAAGATGTTAGAAAGAAATTAAAGAATTGATGTTTGATCCAATAGCAAGGGCGGCACCTGTGTCATTACGCACATGAATGCATGAACACCGTATAATTTCATGTCATGTGAAAACCCAAAATCTAGGGATCCAACTTGGGTCAGACTCAACCCAAACCCGACAGGTTCAACCTGATTTCTGTTGGGATTGGGTTGGCATTTCCTTGGGCTGGGTTGGGTTAGGATAGGGAAAAGCCAATACGATTTATTTTTGGGTTTGATTAGCATTGAGGCCTTAGGCAACCCGACACGTCTTCTGATTTTATCAATATTTTAAAAATCACAGGGTTACATTTTATTTGTTTTTATATATATTTTTTCTGTTTGTGCCCCGAACCAACCTGAACATAACCCAACTCTACCCAATCAGATTTGGAAAAATAGGTTAAATGAGTTGTGGTTGAGAGATTTAGAGGTGGGTTGGGTACTTGAGTTAGGATTGACCCTCCTTGACCCAAAGCTCGGTTTGGGTGGGGTTAGGGTCTGTGAATGGTATCTCATGTTGGGCTAAGGTTGGTGTCAATCCGACCCAACCCAACCCGAGTCGCACCCTAACAAAATCTTTGATCCAACAGAAAACATGGGTTGTCACGCCCGTAGGCCCCTAGGTTATTTAAAACCTTATAAATGTAAGTCTCTCTATATTGAATACTTTATATAATACAAAGAGATTATTTAAAACCTTATAAACATAATATATCTATAGATATGGGAAAACTTCGGTGGTCCTATGTAAAGTTTCCTTAACTATTAAATACATTATCAATGTAACTGTCTTTATAATTAATAAATATAGGGTGACGATAAATTCACACCCCCTTTAGGATAATTCGCACAGCTTTAAAGGAGGGTATGTGGCAGACTTTCAATGCTTTTTAATGTCGATTCACTTTAAAGGGGTGTGAATTATCCTACAGGGAGTGCGAATTTTTCATTGCCCTAAATATATCTATAATATAAGGTAACCACTTTTCTCTTCTTCGTCTTTCGTTTTCTTTCCGAGAAAAAATTTCTATTAATTTTTTAATAGTTTGTTTTTTTTCTATGGAAAGCATATAGTGGGCGACTCCCATCATTTTACAACACATGTTTTGATAAGGTGAGGTCCATCACTTTACACCTATGCGAGGGACCACCATTTTACATCTCTTTGTTCTGATATGTTTTGAATTTTTGAATTATTTTTATTTTTATTTTTTCCATTCCAATTCGAGGGGAATGGAAATATGTTGCCAATTCTGATTTCAGATTCCGGCAATCCAAACAGAGCCTTTTAAACATCGCAAGTCAATTAATGGGACCTCCAACATATGCTATGTTGGGGTGTTGGACCCAAGGTCTTCGGTACTGGGTCCCACAAAAATACCAATCACACAAAAGGGAAGTAATATATTTGCCCCTTATCTTCCTTGGGCCACCCTCCTCTAATTTTATGACTCCTCTTTTTACATTTCCAGGTGGTGGCCCTAGGAAGAAAAGGGGGGTGAATATATCGTTTCCCTAACAAAAGCATATGTTTAATTTGCGTGATTATTGATTAAAGCGCTCACTTTGCTATTACACTGTTAAATACCTTTTCTAATTCATATTATTCGTAAGGGAAATGAATAATTCATTATCGGGGACAGCCCCCACTAGTGTAAAAGAGTCGTCCCAAGACTCACAACTCATAAATACACTAAACAAAAGGTGTGAATATATCACTTCCGCATATAAAATCTTGTGTGTTTAACACATCAAATCAATGTCAAAGTCACTTGTTCGATGATATCCTTTTTGCTAAGAAAAAGATTACATCTGGAATAATGCTATAAATTCTGCGATTGAGAATAATGGTCATGTCAGTTTTGGGTGGATTTATAGTAGTTTTTTTTTTTTTTCCAAAAGAAGTCCTCTGCTTTACTTTATCTGCAGAAAAAGTCTTCTAAGTTCTAGTTTGACAATTATAAGGGGGTGTGCAAGTAATGCAGGGGGGTTGAAAATATCATCACCCTCTGCAAATAGAGTAATTTTTATTTGAATGAATCTTGCGAATTAAAGTCGTTTCATCAATTTGTAAACAAAATGTACAAAATGCCCCCACGGTAGATTTTTTTTTTTTACTCGTAAAAAGACCAAAATGTTCTTATATGTGAAAAGACAAAAAATTATCTTCTAAAATGTCCAAAATACACATGACAGTCAACTATATGTTTTGAATCAAGAGTGTGGGAATATCATTATTTTTATATGAGCAATGATAGATGCAAGGGAGCCCTCGCATAAAGAGCGGCAAAAGGGCTATTCATTAGATCCGCATCATTTTCAGTTACATTTTAAAATTGGTTGAAAAGGAAAAATCAGTTACATTTGATGACGTGGATCCAACCACGAGCCTTTTTGCGGCTCTTTATGCAAGGGCTCCCTTGTATCTATCATTCCTCTTTCTATATATACTATAACATTCTTGGCCCATGTATAACATTCTTGGCCCATGTGAGGTCCAAAATGGTGGTCCCCTACTCTATACATTAGTTCTAGTTAGGGGTGGCAAAATTGGCCGAACCGAACCGGAGCCGAGCCGAAACCGAATTTTCACCGATTCAAATTTCGGTTTGGTTCGGTTTGGGTATCAAACCGAACCGAAACCGAATATTTGCAATTATTATGAGTAAAGGGTGGCAAAATTGGTGGAACCGAACCGAAAATTCAGTTTTGGTTCGGTTTTGGTTCGGTAAAACCAAACCGATTCAAATTTCGGTTTGGAGGTCAAACCGAACCGAAACCGAACCATTGCCACCCCTAGTTCTAGTGGAGATCGTAGGACCTATCCGATGCATGGGTTTGAGTTGAGTTGGTGGGACCTATCTTATCAAAACTTATTAGTGAGCGTCAAGGGTATTTTGGTCTTTTTACAGGATAATTTTCATTTTTTCACATACGAAGATATTTTGGTCTCTTTTTGAGTAAAAAATAAAATAAAATCTAAGGAGATGATATTTTCACTCCCCTGAATTACGCATGCGCTCCCCTTATAACTTGATTCGACGTGAAAAGTGGGCAACTTTAACGCTTTTTGACGTCAAATCAAGTTATAATAGTGGCGTATGCGTAATGCGCGGGGCGAAGAAAATATCATCGCCCAAAATCTACGCTGGGTAATTTGTGATGGCAACACCTAGTTTGCAAAATTTAATCAAATGTGATGAGTCAATTTGCAAATTGTCATACAGGAAGGCTGTTTTTGCAAAAATAAAGCAAAGTAAAAGACTTCTTTTGAAAGAGAAATTATATGGTGCCCTAAAGCTCAGCGGTACAACCACCCTTGATATTTGATCCAACAACAGACTCTTAAAAAGTGGTCTGCTGTTGGATCAAAATATCAAGGGTGGTACCGACCTCACGGTCCAGTGTAAAATCTCCTTCTGCAAAATCCCCTCTACTATGTTACTCACTCTCTCTTTTTTTCCCTTTCGTTCTTTCCTTAAGCCCACTTTCATATTTTCAAGTCCTATCACTAGGTAAACTACTCTTTCATATTTAATTCAATACAATTTTTCCTATGAAAACTTAATATACATAGGGGACCGAAACCAAATTTTTAAAATTTTCGGCCGAAATTTTAAGATTTACACGGAAATTACCAAAATTTCCATTGAACCGAAATTTCAAACCTTCGGACTGATATTTGCTTGGTCATATTTTGATAATGGCACTACTCTCTTTGTCTTTTCTATGAGAAATGACATATTCGCCCTCGTTTTCATCCCTGGGCCACCACCCCCTTGCAGTGTAAAAAGAGTATTAATAAATGCACTAGAGTAGATAGCCCTTGGAAGAAAAGGGTCGGATACATCACTTCCCTTTCAACAGCCATAAAAAGCGAAGGAAAAATTGCCAACAGGCGACATCAAAATACGAGAATTGCCAACGAGGGACATAGTTTTGAAAATTTGTTAGAGAGGGACAAAATGGGGTTATCAAGTCTCTAAAAGGGGTTTATCAACCCTCTAAATGGGGTTATCAAACTCTCAAAAGGGGGTTATGAAGCCTCTTTTAATAGTTTTTCAAAAGTGCCCCCCCCCCCCCCCCGTTGGCAATTCTCGTATTTTGATGTCCCCCATTGGCAATTCTTCCAAAAAAATTTAAAAGTACACCTTTACTAAAACATGATTCACATAGAAATGTGATCATTCCATTCCTAAGTTTTAAGTTTTCTAAGGTAAAACAAAGACTATAAGAATCGAGAGCTTAAATAATTATTTTTAAGATACCAACTTAATGATCAACTTTGGGGACAAAAATCAAAGGTTAGGGCATGTTTTGACAACCATGAAAATAAAATTAATGAAAATTTGCTTACCCAAGGTGAAAGATGAGTGAAGAAGTCTAATGAGAGAGACTTGAGAAGGAGAAGAGTAAGGAGAGCACATGAAAGGGCTGAAAAAACAGAAAAAAAAAACTCCCTTGTTAAGCTTGATTTTTTTCCTCTGACCTCTCTACCTCTCTTACACTAGGTAAACAGAAATTCCATGAAATATTTTTCCATGGTAGCCAAACATGCCCTTAATTTCTTTTTGCCTGCCAACATAATGTACCAGGTCAAAGATCTCACCCATGTCACCCCGGCACCGGCACAGCCGTCACATGTCATTCCGGCATGATCCCAGACTTCAGCTTTAGCTTTGGTGGCTACACCGGAAACTTTTGGTAAGAACCCAATGACTGGCTCGCCTGTGTTGGTCACCATCCATTTGCTCTATGACCAACACCCAATCTTGTTGGTATTGTAATACAAAAATAGATTTGTTTGGTATTTGAATACAAAAAGTGGTATTCTTTTGTATTTCTAAAAGTTTGTTTTATTTACAAAACTGCCACCTTAAACTTCCCCTTAAACCTCGTTTTTATTTTTGTTACTGTTCGTCTGTTTCCACCCGTAACTTTGCCGTTACTGAGAAATTACTTTGTCGTTGTTAATGTCGCTGTAATTGCATGTTTGCATCTATGACGTCTAGAAAAAGGCTCTTTCTCTAATGGGTATTTAAGGGGGTGTCTTTACTGACTTAAAGGGTGCATTGAACAGACTTTTTTGTCCTATAAAAACGGAGATTTATCTATGTGTTCATATATAAAACAGAACAGAACACTTCTTCTTCTTCTTCTTCTTATTCTTCTTCTGCATTTATATTTTACTCATTCTGTTATAGAGTTCAATACCTCTTTCTTTTCGTACTTTTACTATTTGGTTGCAATTGGATTGTTCGCGGGGTTCGAATCCCTTAGAACGTACAGAAACTTTGAGATCAACGATCCTAGAGGTGATTGTGTCCAGAATCTGCTGCACTATAATTAGTTTCCGTAGAGGTGCAAATTCACCTTAAAGAGAGCGACTCAGTCCATGCCTCATCTCTCTGATTCACAGAAAAGGTTTTACTAATACTGTTTGTTTGGTTTTCTGTTTCTCAACAGAAATCTGGTGAGCCATCACACCATCCATTTGCTCTACCACCAACACCCAATCCACATCATCACCCATTCTCACAACTAGTGGCTTGCCAAGTACAATGAGATCTCCCAACATCCGATCATCAACCATCAGCCTCGCTAATGAGACTGTATGCAAACAACATAAAAGAAAAACGAAAGCAATCAGTTCTCGAGATTTTTTTTACCTTTCCCTCTTTTTTATCTCTTCTATTCCGGTTTTTCTTATCCTTCACATCATGGAAAATGACCAAAATACCTATATATCAGGTAAAATGACCAAAATACCCTTACATCATAGAAACAACTAAAACACCATGGTTCATTCCTTCCTCTCCACCATTGTCGGCCTAGCCACCCACAATCTTTTCATTAAACCCTCCCTCGTTCCCAATTTGGAGACCCTCCTTGATTTCCGTCAATTGCTCAACTGCTTATATGCCGTGGTTGGTGGGGTCCTCCAGCCACCAACTGCCGCCCACCCAATGCATGTGGTGGTATCTGCCATGTGATCCTGAATCAGGCTGATGGAGTTCATGCTGTGGAGTGTTAAACAACCAGTTACTCTAAAAGCTTAAGCTTTTAGAGAAGGCAGTATTTATTCTTTTATACTTTACCACTCCCCCCAACGTGTGGCCCCACTTTCTTTGGGTTGGCATACACGTGGTACATGTGGCCCCATTTTTGTGTTGACCATTGCATGTGGATTTTTTTTAACATCCAGGAAGTGTCAAGTCAGGACATTTGCTCTGATACCATGTTAAACAATCAGTTGCTCCAAAAGCGTAAGCTGTCGGAGAAGGCGTTATTTATTCTTTTACACTTAAACACGGAGGAGGTAGGCTTCAATGTAGTTGTCTTTGAGCCAATCAAGTTCATTGCACTGTGAGAAGACACACTAGGATGCATGGGGCGGCGCTCACGAAATCGTATTTCGTGCAACTTTGATTGGATTACATGTTGTATAAGAACAAGGTTTAGGAGAATAGCTTGCTTGGTGGAGAAATATGTCAAGGATGACTTGGTGTTGAGGAACCCTGAAGTTGTTGTGAAAAACAACTGCTACAATACTAGTAGCATATATTTGAGGAATCAAGATGTCAGGTTGAATTTGGCTAGGGTTAGAAGGTATTTGGAGGTAGCTCATAACTCATAAGAAGGCCATGACCATGAGATTCATGGAAAATGAATTGCAGGGTTAGGGTTTAGCTTTGGTTTTATAAAAGGTAGCAATAGCTGGTCATTCAAGGGACTGTGTGTTTTTGAATGGCATGTAAGAAACAATTACAGTACACAGAATGTTGATTTTACGTATTTAACATACCTGGGAAATTCTTTGAGCTTCCCATAACAAAATTAGGAAGGGAATTTTAACAGCGTCCAAAAATCTTTCTAAGATCAGATATCCTCCGTCTTTTGGGTTTTGAGAAGAGACATCATTTTAATTTTTTTATGGATCATTCACTTAGATGTTGTTGGTAGAATGCGAAAAAAGGGGGGAAAAGAAAGGAAAAAAACAGAACCTTCTATTTTATAGTTGAAAAGTAAATAGCAAAGGCACATCAACAATGCATTAAACCTTCACATTTCCAAGTAAAAGATTATTTCAGGGGCTACTTTGAATGAAGGAGCCAAAAAAAAAAAAAATCCACTGTAACTGAAAAATCCAGTGTTTAAACCATTATGGGAGAAAGTGGGTGCAGTAACAAAACGTAGAAAATAAGATCTATAACCTGAAGCATTTGGAAGATCTTCAAAACACCATGGATCAAAGCTATAGTCTCTTGGTACTAACAGACCAGAATCAACTAACCACGGCCCCATGATTAAGCCTACTTCCAAATAGAAACTGATATTTGTTAGTACCAAAGCAGAGTATAGATGTTGTTATGAGATTGTTGTGCAAAGTAGTGCATAATAGAGTCAGAAAATGCAACCAACTTTACTGAAACTGCAAACATATCCCAAATACTGTGAATTTCTTTGTATCTTTAAACAATACCATGTTCCCTACACCATTTCATAATCAGAGAAACAAAAGCACTGCATTCTAATTGGGCAAGCTCGATTTACAGAAACCCAGGTACGAAACAGAAAATCAAAACATAAATGACACTAATACTGTGTTTATACGCTTACAGTAAGGTTTGTTAGTGTGAGCATTTGGTTTTTCAGTCATCTTCCACAAAGCCGATTCTTAGTCCTCCTCCAGCTCATTTTCCTGCAGCTTTTCCCTTTCTCTCGCCCAAGAATTTCCTAGAGTGACATCTGCAATCTTGTTTTCAATTCCTTCCTTCCAGGCCTCCATTGCACGGAGCATGGCGACATGTTTCTTTCCAGCTCTATGAAGCATCAATGCTGTGATATCCGGGCACGGGACAGAACACACATCACACCATGCCATCTGACCCCCTATCATTTCTCCTCCCATCTTTGATCTTTGTAGCTCCTGGCATTTGGCCAGGTGTTTCTTGCCTTGACGGTGTTGGTGGAGGCTAAATTCATTCATGCAAGGGACATTGCAGATATCACAGCGTACACTGATCCATGGCTGGTACATTGACACTTGTCGAACCCAAGGTGGCTGATCATATGAGGAATGCGATGGCAAGCATTCAAAATCACCAGCTAGGTTTTTCCTCTTTGTTCCTACCTGATCCATCTGAGGAGACATACCCTGAACAAAAGAACATTCAGACAATACAATGGCATGAATAGAATAATATAAGTAGAAGAACAAATATTTTCTCGTTACAGTACTTTATAGTTGTTGTGCCGATAGGAGGATTCTTAACTCTCTTCCCCAGAGCACTCAGAAGGCCGTGGGCGATTCACCGGCTCTCTCGTTCCCTCTCCCTTCTGGTCCTCATTCCATGAATTTACTCGTGTTTGTTGCCTCCATCGCCCACCTCTCCGGCACCTGGATTGTCGGAGTTTATAGCTGCAGCGTGTGGCAGTGTACCCACACTACCTTTTCTGACGAGAATGATGCCTCGTCACAACCATTAGTTTCTGCGCTTTTCAGAGACAACACCTGCACCGGTACCTGCAACAGATCCCCGTCGGTCTCTTCTCCACCGACAGCCGCCACGTCCCCTTGGTTATTCACACTGTGTTAGCCTGGCTGTCGGCTTCCACGCCGGTGGCCGCTCCGCCATCCACTGATGTGATTGTTCAATCACTAAAATATTACCATCATGGAGCGCGTCCCTATCACCTGCTAACCCGCTAACATACGGAACCTCTTTGGGCCATGCTATCCCCCGTAGCTCGCCAGCTCATTGACACGCGCCACTCCCCAGGGAACATGTCACATGAGCCACTTGCCATTCCTGGCAACCGTATCACGCCCCAAAAGCGCTCAATCACCTTCACCCCTTAGCGGCCGTACTGCGCCAGTTGTCGGCGCCCCATCTCCAGCAATATACATGATGCCACGTCAGCGTCACATCGTCCCTTGGAATAGGACGTCCAATACAAAAGGGAATCCTCCACTCCAAACGCCAGGTAACACACTACTTTCCAGTGCTAACTTCTCATTCTGCTGATCTCCTATCTGACTTGAGCGTCAGAGGGTTCCCCGGAGGTCCACATCCAGGGGTCCCTAACCTTTGCATGTGAGCGAAGGTAACAGGTCAAGCAAACGTTCCTGCCGTCAGACCTAGATAGAAGGCAGAACCAACACATCCCAATCCCGGTCATTCACACTCTTGTACAGATTTGAGCATTGACAAGTTTCATGAAAATCAAGTTACTACATTAACTTGATTCCTACTCTTGATTCTTGATCGAAGCTTTTTGGGTCAAGCTCTAAACACTCTAGATATTATTTCCTAAATCAACCTTTTAGTATTAATCAAAATTTCAAAAATAAATAAACAAACATCTGATCCCTGCTAAAGTTTGAACAGTGTACATGCTACATAGTAAAACAATGAGTAGAATCTCACCTGACGAGCAGACGCTTCTCCAAATTCGCCACGAGGATGAAGAAACCCTCTCTCCATATCTCTTTTGTCTGTAAGCTTCATCCCAATTGCACATTTTTCCGACGTACCCCCCTCCCTCATCCCATAGTTAGCCATTTCCCTCTCTTGTAGCCTCTTCCGAGCAAGTTCTCCATGGCCAGGGGTGGTACCCATTTCTCCATTCGAAAAATCAGAACGCCGAGTATTCACCAGTGGCGAAGAAGGCCCCGAAGTGCGGACAGATGTCCCACAATGGCGAGATCGAGGCTGACCCTCCGGTCTGGAAGACGATACAGAAGCGCTTTGAAAGCGACCGGATCCGCAAGAACCCAACATGTAGGGCAATGCAGATGATCCAAAATCACTCCTCCCTCTCCCAATCTCCCCATTTACAGTTCCCCTCCCTCCCCACTTCTCCCGTGCAAATTCCCTCTGGCCAGACATACGATCAGGCTTCCTCATTGCTAATTCAGTACTATTAGGAAGTGGGTTTTTCATGGGCAAATCAAAACCAATAGAATTAGGGTGGATTTGAACTGAGTTTGAGTTCTTTTGCAATTTAAACTCATTACTAGATTGCAATGGTGGTTTCTCTGTATGTCTCTGATAGTCCAAATTCCTCTCCATCCCAACATTTCCTCCAAAACCCAAATCCCTAACCCTCCCATTAGTAATTCCACTCCTACCCATTTCTTCTCCTGACCTCTCACACTCATTCGGAGCAATCGCCATCAAGCTCGACATTCCGGTCCTACTCCGGTAAACGAATTCCCTCTGCATTGCGAGCTCCGGCGGAATGACCGCCTTTTTGGGCGTCTCAACAGCCATTTTCTCTGCAACTTCTCGTAATCTCTTGTGAGAAATCTCTCTTTGTTGCAAGATTGAATCAGACAATGCCAATGGAGAATCAGAATCAGAACAAGTTTGAGGGAAATCTTTTAAGGTTTGAATATGTTCTTCTCCCCCTTCAAAGTGCTTCCGAAATTCTAACTCTCTCTCGATTGCAAACTTCAAAGATATCATCTCTTCTTTCGTTTTTCATTTCCAACCAAATGATTTCTTCTTCTTCTTCTTCCTCGAATTTACTAGATGGGAGGTCTCTTTGCACTGTCATGGAAATAAAAGCTCTGTAGAAGAAACCCTACACTGAATTTTGAGAGCAGTGAGATGGGTACAGAAAGGGAAACCCTAAAAGCTAAGAAATGGAAAGGTTGGGAGGACAAAAAAGGACGAGAATGGAAACCGTTCAGGTACGAACCGGAGAAAAGCAGCTGAAGAGTGTGGAGGGTGTTTTAATAATTAGAAATAAAAGACAAGGGTATTATCGGGATTTCAAGGGGAAAAAGTGATTGCGGTTGGATAAGAACGGCACAGGAGTTGAGCGTGCTGGTGATTTTTTTTCCCAAAAGGGTAATATTGATATATTGGGCCCTTTACTTTCCCGGGCCACCCATGTGTATTTATGAATTGTGTCCATGGATCCTAATATTGTGTCAAGATCCTGTACGTTTAAGTTTGGATTCAGATGGTCCCGCCTGGGTCCATTGACACCCCTAATTAGGAGTGTCAATGGACCGTTCGATCATCTGAATCCGTACTTAAACGTAGAGGATCTTGACACATTACCAAGATCCAGGGAAACATTTTGGGACATTATCATAAGATCCGAAATTATTACCGATTGGATCTAGACAACTAATGAAAGCCCGATTAGTCCTAAATTGGATTTTATTATATTAATTTACAAAAATGCCGTCTGATCTTTTACCTCTTAAATGTATTATTTCCTCTTCACTTATTATAAATCGTTCATAGAGTTTTTATACGGTGTAAGGCCTTACAAGTAGAGGTACCACCCTTGATATTTGATCCAACAGAAGCTGCTGTTGGATCAAATATCAAGGGTGGTACCTCCACCGTACAAGGGCCTTATGGTTGAGACATAATTTCTCATCGTTCATATTGTATCTACTCTCTGTAGTTTCTGATTTATACCTCTTATATTAGTCATAGTGGCTTTCTGATTCTAGAGGATGATTTTTTTTTAAAGCGGAATTCCCACAAAGCTAAATTTTTCGAGATTTGATATGAGCCGTTGCTTCAGATTGGTGTGATATTTAATGAAGATCCTGACTGAGCGGCCGTGATCTGGACAGTAAGATTGCGCTCGGATGTGCTCTAACAACTAGTGGTTGATTCTGGTCGATGATTTAGTTTGATTTACTTGATTTATCTCGTGATTCTGGTATTGGTTCTATGGTCATGCACGTTGTGATGACCCCAAGTTCTCCTGCTTCTACTTTTGTAACACTCCAACCATAGGGCTCATTTCAATCAACATTACAACCACACATGATAGGATAAAAACATACTTGAACAGTAGGTTCTACATCTATTAATTTCATATACAACAATACATACATTTCTTGGAATTTGACAGGCCGTTACAAAGATAATGAGATTTAATTAAACTCCATCTCGTGGAATAGTAGCTAAGAAGGTAAATGCAAGCTTCACAAAACATTCATAGGAGGGGACTGTTCGTGTCCGATTGACAACAACACACAGAATAAATGGCTTGGGATAAAAGTGAAGGGCTAATCCAAGTGGGTCACTGCTACTCGAAGAAATTAGTTCGCGGAGAAGGGATGCTCACTGCACCTTCACCGAGGTGGAGAATCACTATCTCCACTTGTTATGAGTTTGGCTGCACTAGCCTAAAATCACACGATTTAAGAGAATAGAGATGGTATACAAAAACATAAACCCCTTTCCTCACTCAGTCCATTTTATACATGGCTGCAAGATGCCCACCCAAATCCATCTGGGTGCCCATATCATTTCAACAACTTAATGTGAATAGCCAAGGAAACCCTTGCATGGCCGTGCACTTCTTGGCCCAAACCAACCAAGCCTTCCACTCACCCACATGGAGTGCCGATAACATTCCAATGCCTCGGTGAAAATAGCCAACAGTTGACACACTAACAAATGGGTGCCCGTGTCATTTTAGCACAAAGGCAGAAATAACAAGAAGATAGTGGTCTTCCCTATTTGATGATTAGTTGCATAGAGGGTGTTGATATCATTTCTATCCCAAGGCAATGACAATCTCCATAGATGCCCATCTCTTGACCCCTTTGTAAGCTAGATGGCACCTCACGCTCCATATGCTCCATAAGTGGGCTACCTCCACATGATCTGGTCCTATAGATGATGCCTAAACCCACAAAAGGGTACTCCACAAGGCCAAAAACCTTGCCTTCCTTCCGATCATTGTCCTACGGAGTGGAACCCACACAAAGATGGCACTTGGCTTACAATCACATTAACACTGCAAGTGGAGCCCTCTTGAGAATGACCAAAATAGTAGCCCTTGCACACGAAGAACCATGAGCCTTGATTAATATTCCAAGAAAGGAACATTACACATGTTTTGTTGATGGGGCAAAGGTCTGATATACCCAATCAAAAATTACAACTCCATAAGATAACCATAACTCATTCTGATAATGTTAAGCTTATTCAGAATTACCAAATATCTTGAACTCATAATGATAATATTCAACAGCCAAACGTAAATGTCTGACATTGTTAAAAGGCATCGATGAAGCTGTTGAAATAGAAACAATTCGATCATTCTCTTGTGATGAAGATAAAGCATCTTATCCTCTACAACATCAATTTCACTTACAAAATCCCCAGTATTGAAGCCATGTTGGTCATCTACCTCTAATCTAAGCTAGATCTATAGGGATAAGTTTTCTCGAGAAATCATATCCAACAATACAGTCTTGATAGCATGGCCCCACATTTGCTCTCATTTATTCAATGGATCTACTAGGAGTTGTTTGAAAGTTTTCTGTGCTCCAAGTCAAGTTTTAGGGAAATTGTCATGTCATGTATTGACTCTTAGAAAGTATATTCCACATCTAAAACACTGCTGTAAATATTTAGATGACATTGTGAACAATCTCCAGGTTTAGTGGCTAATTGTTCTGAAAGAGCTATCAGTTATATTTCGTGGAGGCCCAAAATGTGTTCTAGATACAAAAGACAAATCAAAATATTCACTTCTTTTGTATATTGTTTTCAAGTATGGAGTGGGGGATCCTCCAAAGTGAATTGCTTGTGCAAACAGCCACATCCCTTTTATCACTCTCATTAAGTATATTTTATTCCTATGGATCAAAGGAAAATCCCAAAAAAAAAAAAAAAACAAAGAAAATGAAAATAAAGTAAAGAAAATAAAGGAAAGACAAGATTATAACCATGTCATTCCATGCCAAACCACAAAAAATTTATACATGAAACTCTTAAATTAGAAAGGGTATCAGCCCTAAAGTTTCTTTTATTTACTTTTACACTCAGCCATCAAATGAAAACTATAAACATTAGTAGCCGAGGTAGGCCAGTCAATGATTGAACAAGCTAGTTTTTAAAAAGCTTTATTATACTCTCAATATGAATACCTATTCATTTCATGGCAGATTTTTATAAAAATTAAAAGAAATCCATGGACTTGGAATCATTTCATCTAGGCCTTCAAACCCAATATCCAAAATTAAGGAATTTAGAGCTAAAGCACGGCATCGACATGTTAAAGGCCCTGGAAATCGACCCGTGGGATATACATTGTGGGAAAAGTCAGAGGAGCTGAATCCTGTCATGAACATGTAACTGCTGCAACTGTTGCTGCAGAATACAGGAGATAGCAATTAGCAAAAAAAATCACGTACTTGCTGGAAGACATCGGACCTTTTTGTAAGATCAACTATACATGTATAAAAAGCTCGGTTACATCAGCTATCGATGTGCCTTGAGCTATTACATGGTAGACGGACATGGGCTAGACATGAGGAAAGCATAATCACAGGACGTTGAAAAGAAGTCCATCGTCCCTCCCAAAAGACATGTTACCCCTGATTAATTCAAACATCACTAAAGTGCTTTATCAGTTATTTCCCACTAAATGGGTGGAATTGCATCCAAGTACTTATGCCTGTTACTGTAATTATAGATTGCATCCTGTAAACACTGAAACATATTCTTTAATTGATTGAGGTTGGTCTTTTACACATTTTGTGATGTTGAAACTACAAAATATGATTAGGCTACTATTCCAAAGAGTACCTTACAACTTGAATATGACCCACAAAATGAAGGGTCTAAAAAGTTCCATAGAAGACTGAATTTCTATACCTCTCTTGCCCACTTCTGAATTACACAGAGGAAAGAAAAGCTGCATCTTTTCAGCATGTATTTCTTTTGGTTTCTCCTGAAATTCCATTCTAAAACTCTTATACAGTCTATAATTCTCGGAGTTATAAAGGATACAGAGAGACATACAGTCCAGAAAATAGCTGAAGGGTTGGGGATACCCTATGTCATATAAAAAAAAAGCTGATAGGGAATCTGTGAATAATACATGTGCAAGCCCAAAGTCAAAGATCTTCAATTTGCATTCTCCATTAGCAAGGATATTTTTCGGGCTTCAAATCCCAATGGAACACATTTTCTGCACTGGTTATGCTATTATCATCCTAGTTAATCACTCATGAGTGAATGAGTAGGTGATCTCATAGCTGCCTTAGCCTAGGCACCTAGGTGTATCTCTTTCCTTGGCTATTTTAGGCATTTTGATTTTCTCCCTGAAATGCACGACACATTGGAGAGGAGTTCAAAGTTCAAAATAAATGTGACTTGGGTCAGTCTTTTTGGGAATTTGGCTTCCAGTTTTTATCTAAGAAAATGTCCATACTTGATCGATGGAGAAGAAAAACAGTGAACTGGTCATATAAGAGCAGAGAAACAGGGAACTGCAATACGTAAAAAAGTTCCACTACTTGCATCTAAGAGCAGAGAAAAAGAAAGAATGCATCATGTTTACTTAAAAATGAAAAGGGATACAGAACCCAAATCCGTTCTCCAATGTCATGAATTTCTAAATTTGATCTTCGTGAATTGAAGCAAAAGATAATGAAGAGGATGAATGGCGTAGTCTTGAGTCTCTAATGGACAGGATAATTGGGAAAAAGAAGAGGAAAAATCCTCGAACGCACAAAAATTATCTTAAGAAAATTGATTGTTAGAAGAACAATAGTACAACAAAAATTGGAATTGTGAAACTAAAAATCAGGTAGACAAGAGAAAAATTGTGAAATCCTTTCTGGTACATTGCATTTTGAATGCTAACGCATCTTTCATTTTTTTCTCCTCAAATCACGAAGATCATTTTTTAGCACTTAATTATAAGTTATGCATAGAATTTGTCATACTTTTTTCTATTTGTGCATCTATGTTGAATTCATCTTAGAGTGATTCAGCGTGTGCTTTGCTTAGAACCTATCATGCTTTCTTCCTTTCATACTTTCTTCTTTCTTTCCTTTTTTTTCCTTTTTTTTTTTTTTTGCATTCAAGATCAAAACCAATTCATGCATTTCTGTTTCCCATTATGAGCTCAAATTGATCTGTATTTTCAGCTATTGACTAAGATTATTATCTCTTTGACCCCGTCTAACTGAACCACCTTGGTAACTTGTTCCATTGTTGGTATACATAACTCAAGCAATCTCACTTTGGTGTCAACCATACATTTTCTGGAATGCCTCGGCATATATAACCAATGCATTGGCAGAAATGGGGCACTCCTCATTAATAGTAGGAGACATGACAAATGTGGTGGCCTGGGCTTCGGGTACTTCAAAGGGGCCCTGGCATCTTCAAGATCTAATAGCGGAAACTTTTGACCTCATAAGGTCGTTGAGCCCTAGAATTGAGCACCGAAGGAGATCGGCAAATGAGGAGGCGAATCGACTAGCTAAAGCAGGAATTTCAAGGGAGGAAATGTTAGTGGTCAGGTCTTTGTAATTCCTTGAAGGAATGTTTCTGGATCATTGATCCCTATCTTGTAATATGGAGGGGACAACTTGTCCCAACCAATATCCAATAAAATTGTCAACTTTCAAAAAAAAAAAATGGGGCACTCCTGTGCTCAATATACATTTCACTGTACACACTAAAGTGAAAGCCGTGAGAACCGAAATTTTCCTCTAGTGGAGGATCAAAGCAGGCCTCTTTTTCAGTAACGAATACAATCAACTCAATACAGACTATGGGACCATTGGGAGCAATAAAGAACTCCACTATTGGCTTTTGAAAGTATTTTTATCCTATAGATGAGCACACAAATGATGAATAGCAAATGGGCTTACCATCACCAGTTCTTCCATCCGAGGCGAGGTAAATATTGATGATATTGTCTGCAATTTCAAGTGACCAGGCAAGAAAGAGGTAAATAAGCCTCTTTCCAAGTCTAGCACTGATATATGAGAAGGCTACAACCCTCACAGGCAAGAAAGAAAAGTTGTTGGATTGCAGAAGAGTAAAACGAGGGAGTGGTTAGCCATCCACAGATCAGTGGACTTCTTTTTTTTTTGCCAAAACCAATGCGCAGATCCAAGTTATCATTGATCCTTTAAGGATTGCTCTCAAGGTTGATATCAGTATCTGCATCTTTGAAGCAGCTTGCATTCAACCATTTGGATCTAAAGCAAGCTATAACCAATTAAGATGCATAAGACAAGCTTTGGCAATGAATGGCATTGGTTTGATTCCATGCCCCAGATTTCCCTGTCCCTAAAAGGCAGATTTGAGGGTCATTTCCCAAGTCACAAGATGATGGCAATCATTAGAGCTGCCTTAGGTCCATAGAAACTTTGTAGAGTTGTTAATAACTCATATTGGGTAGGGGCGGTCCCAGAGATGATAAATTTGAATAAGGTTAGCTCCCCCCCCCCCCCCCCCCCCAGTTTCCGTGAACACCAATTTGATTAGGCGGCCACAGAATACTAGAACTAAGCTGTCCTCTCAAAAGAATCACCTAGTGCATAGAAGAAAGGGGATCAAGGTAACATTACAGCCACAGAGAAAAAACCCCAAGTTGTAGATTTGGAGCTACAAAATCAAGGTTGCCAGTATCATCACTATAGTAAAAAAAACAAAGGAAACATGCACACACACACACACACATATATATATATAGCAGAAAACAAGTCATTAAAACCATAGCAGCAAGTTGATCATCGATCATTAGGAATTGGACTTGAGATAGTAGTTGATCTATGAGTGAAAAATGAATAGAAAAGATGGATTTATAGAGGAAGTGAGATGGATCAAATCATTTGGAGTCGCTATAAAAGCTGGTTCATGAGTCATTTCAAAAATATAAACTACTAGGTACAGATGATCCCAAACATCAATAATACATCCAAAGTCCCAGGAAGAGAGGAAGGACTATTGCTAATGTATTTCATGCTCGAGCACCTTATGCTACTTTCCCATGATAGAATACACCTATCCAAGTTCAAACCACTGTTCCACTTGAATTTGGGATTATGTAAGAATCTTCATGTTTGTGAAAACTACCATATATTCAAAAGCAGAGAAAGTATTATGAGAAATTTAAATATAGTCCATTATTTTAGCTCTTGTGGAGATTACTGGTAAAGATGCGGTGACTATTTGCAATACCAAGAAGCACAGATGCTCAGAAGCAATTTGATGATGTTGCACATTTATCTCTGAGAAAGTGTAGATAATATATAAATAATAAAGGAATGAAATCTTACAAAAATTTTGAGCAGAATTCCATTTTCTATAACCATGATATCTTACAAAATTGTGGGCATATTTACATTTTCTCTTCCTGACATGAAATTTATCATACTACTTGAAATACATATTCCAAAAAAAAAAAAAATGAATGAATGAATGAAACTAAACCTAGAATAATCTATATACACTTAAATTTCTCCTTCTAGTCTGAAATAAAACTTGAAACTCCATCTTGCTCGTATTTAAAAAATCAGCCGAATATAGTGTCCGTCTCAGGGAAAAGCGATCAAAATCCTCCACCTTGTTTGAAACAGGAAAAACGATGTCGTTTAGAAATCCAGCAGTCTCATCTCTCTCCTTCAACCATAGAGAGCTCACTTCCATCTCAGTTCCTGAATTGAGCTGATGAAATGGAGTTGAGTAAGCTGACAATGAATTGGGGTCCGATAGTTCTTGCCTTAGATTAAACCCCATGTCCAAATTGCAAGGATTGTCAAACCCCATGTTGAATTCCAAAGAATCATTTTTTTTTTGTTATTTTAAGTATTCCAAAGAATCATGATAAGAAATAGGGGGAACTTCATAACCCATTTGATGATGATGATCAAATTGAGTATGACAGACGATGGAAAGGAGAGGTGGGAGATCAAATTGAGTATAGTCCATGATGGAAGTGAGAGCTGGGAGATCAAATTGAGTATGATAGGTGATGGGAGGGAGAGGTGGGAGGTCTGGGAGAGGGGTGTCACTAACAATTAGAGGCTCTTGTTTTGTTTCATCTTTCTTGCTATGGTTCTGGAATTTGAGACTCTTCTTCAATATCTCCATCTTCACATCCAACTCACCCACAAGTCCTATTAGAGAATCATAAGACAATTCATCTAATCGATCATCCCAAGTAGGAAACCTCATTACCGAATTCTCGCTTGTGATTTGATCATCCTTCTTTCTCAGGCTCTTAGTCTTTGCCTTCAAAATGGTAGAGATATCATCCATTCTCTCGTCCCTCTCGTTATGGCTATTGTATTTCTCGATAATTCGAAGAAGCTCTGGCTTGTTTTCCGGCCATGTACTGAGCTGCTCTCTCCCGGATACAAACTTAAAAGGCAGGCATCGACGTCACATAGTGTCGAAAACTCTGAAATTTTCTTCTTTAACCCTGAAATTCTCTTTGAATATGTACTTTTACGGCGTTTTTCACAGACGATTCGTTGCATTGCAATTTTGGCACGACCCATCACGATTGGAAAATCTGCAAGAGTTGAAATTTTGATAAATTGATCAATTCTATGATCACAGAACAGAATTTAAGCTTTTCTAATTGGGTTAAAAAAACCCAATTCAACAGAAAATTATTGCATATGTAGAGAAAAAAGAAGTAAAAAAATACCAGAGCTAGAAATCAATCACAGAAACTGTAATTTTCACAGAGAGAGAGAGGGTTCAAGGGTTTAGGAGAGATTGTTGTGAAGAGTTGATAAATTAATCAATTCAATTATCACAAAAACTGAATTTAATTTTTTCTAATTGGGTTAAGAAAACTCAATTGAACAGTAAATATCTTAGAGAGAAAAAAAAGACATAAAAATGAAAGATCAACAAGAGAAAGTTTAATTTTCAGGTAAAAAAAAAAGAACTATACCAGTTTCTAATGTTGGTTTTCTTCCAGAAATCTAGGGCAGAGAGGGAGAGAATAAGACACTTGGAGAGAGAGGGTTTTAAGGGTTTAGATAGAAAATAGGAAACTTAGCCCGAACAGGGTCAGGGTTGGAAAATTCGACCCTGAGGATGGGTTTGGGTGCAATTTTTAGGCCCATGGGCGGGTCGGGTTCAAGGTTGATACCCCCGGGCCGACCCGACCCGACCCTGTTTACACTTTACAGTCACAATGGGTCCAACCTCGGTAATATAATGTGCACTCCCACTACTTAATAGTGGGTCCGACTTTGATTGATCTATATCGTTCATTTGATAGCCCTTGTCAAGATCTGAACTCCCCTATATTGTTTTGGCACATTCCTTTCCTTTTTTGCCCTTTCCTTTCCTTTCTATGTATCACAGTTTCTAATGGAATAAATTGACACATTTTTTATAATGGAATAAGTTCTCTTGCAAGAGTAGCAGTTGGGAGGTATTATTATTAGCCCAATGGAGGATGTTGGAGCCTTTCTGTTTTTCCATTCATGTGACCAAAAATCATTTAGCAAATAGAATAATAGATTGTGTGGAAGTATTTTGATTTTTGACAATAAAACAGACTGAAAACATGTATAACTGCCCGGCCCGGCCAAACCCAATCAGGGCGGGCAAGGGTTGGGCTGAACCCTGTAGGGCGGGCATTGGGTTGAGGTTTTTCGGCCCTGACTCATGATTAGGGCGGGTCAGGGCTAAGATAATGAGATCTAGGGTTGAGCTAGGGTTTTGAAAAACCTGACCCAACCCGACCCTGTTGCAGCCCTATCGTTGCCCATATATAAGCGTGGTGCCAGCGGTTGTGGTTCTATATATATTATTTTCTTCCCCGGGACAGCCCCTTGTAGTCTAAAACTGTAATAATAAATCGATTAGAGGGGGCTGTTCCAAGTAAGAAAAGGGCGAGAATATAATCACTTCACATGGAAAAAAATTGAAATTATGGTACGTGTCATGTTTTAGGCAGTGAAACTTCTTACCGTCCGTTTTGATTTGCTTTCATGAAATTCCACTTTTGCCCTTAAAAACGGAGAAAGCTGAGGTTTATAAACAACTAATTAGTAAAATAAAGTATTTCGATCTTTTGATACTTAGATGAATATGTTTGAAATCGCTCTCTTTATCATTCATAGTTTACTTAATACCTTGCCTTCGTTCAGAGGATCAAAAAAGCGTTGAAGTCTGCACAATTCAAGTTGAAAGGGGTGCGAATTATCCTACAGGGGCTGCGAATTGATCATTTCCCAAAAAAAGGAAGAAAATGGGTTTCTACTTTCTACAGTACCCCATCCTCCGTGTCATTTCAAAATTTCCACCCTCGCCTCTTATCCCAAATGATCCTCCAAATTTAAAGGGTTTTAAAGAATTATATAGGAATTGGCGGTTGTTATATATATATAAGCTGGGAGGAAAAGAAGTGAATTTTTTGATTTTTTTTTAAAAGGAAAAGAAGTGAATTTTTTGATTTTTTTGAAAATTATATGAGAATTACACATCACCAAAAATAAGAAAATACCTCAATTGCCCTCAAAATCCCACGAAGCTATATAAAAATACCTTATATGCCCTACAATTCCCACGCGTCTAAGTAGTCTCTCTATACCTCTTCTCCAATTCTCTCTCTTTTCCTCCATGCTTTTCCTTTTCTTTTTTCGATTCAGAAAAACCCAGCTGTTTCTACCCATCCACCGCCTGACGCAGATCACACCGTTATCCGAGCAGACTCGGCCTCCATCCTCAAGCTCGATCATGATTCCCACATCCTCCACCGTTCTCCACCGTTCTCCACCGTCATCTGACCCACCGAAGTAACTATTCCATAAAGAAAAGCAAAATGCAAGATAGGGTTTTCACTTTTCCCTTTTGATTTTTTTGCTGTTTTTATTTCATTCTTCTTTCAGGTGACCTTAATGTTTCTTATAGTGTTTCAGTTATTTTGATATTGGAGAAATTGGCTTCATTATTGATGTTCATCATAGTTACTTTGTCTATTGTTTGGTATTTCTGATTTTTGCATAGATCATAATTAACTTTTGTAACCATCTTGACTGTTGAATTTGGGTTTGGGTTTTTACTTTTTCTCTTTGTCTGATTACCAACTGGGTTTAGGGAAATGGCTTTGAGACTTGAACCCTTCGTTTTGTTCTCCTCTCTCTTACTTCTCTATCTATTTTGGAATAATTGGTTGTTTAAAGTTATGTGATTTATTAGTTCATTTTTCTCTGGGATTTGGGTGCTTATGTGGATAAAATTCATGACCTTCTTTTTGGGTTTGATATATATATTGACCAAAATCGTATGTCTTCGTGTTTTTATATCTTGGCTCGAGTCTGAGATTTCTGGTCTGGTTTTTGTGTTTTTTTTACTGCAGATTCACAAAATCGTTTTTGGGTTGTTTATCTTGACAAAATCTTAGATCTCTATTAATTTTTTTATTCTTAAATAAATGGTTTGATTCTTAAATAAATGGTTAGAAGATTGATGATTGCGAGTAGAGCTTTTGGTTTCTGATTCTGAACTCTTTAGGCCATGTTTGGATTGCTTTCTCTGGAAATAATTTTCTTTTCATAATTTTGGGGGAAATAATATCATTATGTTTAATTTAGAGGGATATTATCATAAATTGGTGGATTTAGTAAAATTGAATAGGGTTGGTTCAAGTTATCTTTTTCCGTGTATAAACATGTAGGAAATTTTACAAATATTTTTCCTTTCCAAACTTTTCCAGCAAATTCCATTTTGTATATGGGTTCTATAGTGCTGATTCCATTTGTTCTAGCAATTTGCATATTGCTCTATTTACAGTGTCATCAGCAGTCTTGGCACTGAGCCATAAGCTTTCTACTAATTTCATGTTCTACTTTGTTTCCCTTAATGCATTTGTTCTATAATGGGAGTTTGAATTTTTTGTATCATATTTGTTAGAGATTTAGGATGAGGATTTTTAGTTTAGGAGTTCTGTAATGGCAAATACATTTGTTCTAACCATTTTATTTTTGCTCTATTTGCAATTTCATTAACTAACCTTGGTACGGAACCATATGTTCGAAACTTATGGCAACTGAATTAGCTTTCTACTAATTTCCTATTTTCCTCAGTTTCCCTTAATTCATTTCTTCTATAATGGGAGTTTGAATGTTTTGTTTCATATTTGTTAAAGCTTTAGGATGATGATTTTTAGTTGAGAAGTTCTATACCGGTAAATCCATTCGTTCTAACAATTTTATTTTTTTTTGCTCTATTTGCAATTTCATTAACTAACCTTGGTACGGAACCATACGTTCAAATGTACCTAGGTCTACCTATCTCTTGCTCCTTGCTAACATTTCAAGGCTGATCTTGCTATCTTCTCCATAGGAAAGTGTGACAGGAAACTGCGGACTTCTTAACATGTCTTGCCAGGATCCAAGAAAGGTTAGATTTTGGGCTTTTCACTGTACTCCTACCTTCACCCGGTCTTTTGTTTTATTATGATAAATAGGATCTTGGGGGAAAGATAGGGTTTTTGAGTATTTTTTCCTTTTCACATTTCCAATATAACTGCACATAATCGCATAACATAATGCTTGGGGTATTTCTTTTCAAGAAGGATAGGCTTCTCCGGTATTCTTTTCTTTTTTATATTTTCTAACATGTTCATACTCTAAATTCAACTGTAATCATTCTGTTTTTTGTCTCCAATCCAGTTTTGTGCAGACTAATATGATTTCAAAGGCTAAAGCTGAAGCATCAATTTTAAGTTGCACAAGTAAATATCTATGCAAGCAACTTAAGGATCTGCAATTGAGTCATAGGCCTTGCGCTTCGGGGGTCACTGTGGCGTGACTGAATGTAGAGCAGTCCACTCCTACAACATTTGATCAGTAGATTATTTAGAACTTGGGAAGATGATCGGTATACATTAGTTTTCCCTTCAAATTTTTAATTATTTTAACTGGTGTCTGAAACTCTGTAGATAAAATGCATGTTCAGAGCTTTGTTATGAATTTCTTAACAGTGAGAGAGAAGTATTTGAATATTTCCATAGATATTATGTATCCTTATCTTTATTTGATTGTGTTTTTTTTTGGCATTATTGGGTTTATGT
This sequence comes from Tasmannia lanceolata, assembly GCF_043159265.1. Lineage (NCBI taxonomy): Eukaryota > Viridiplantae > Streptophyta > Magnoliopsida > Canellales > Winteraceae > Tasmannia > Tasmannia lanceolata. Next base: position 34,471,981 of record NW_027518692.1, read on the forward strand.
ATGTGTCCTATTCATGGATATCCACCTTTGGGTGCCTTTGGAATATTGCAGTTGAATGCACATCTAAATGAATCCTTCTACCTCAAATGTTTTGCCGTCCACAGGTTCATAAATTTTGTTCGGTCTTCAATTTCATGTTTTAGTTTTTAATCTCTATGTTGAACTTGATAGCTTTATGTTCGATATTAGATTCCCTGTCAAATGAAGCCATGAATTGGCTTCATGGCTTCATGAATGTTCTGTTTCCTACAACTAAAAGCGATGCTTAAGTAATACATGTTGGGACCTCTGCTCCCCGATGTAATTTTCATGGTATGAATAAATTTGTCATATTTCAAAAATAAATTAAAATTGAATGCTCAACTAGCCTAGCATTTCCCAATAAAAAATAAAAATAAAAATAAAAATAAGCTAGCCTGTTTGGTTGTTTCTAAGAAAACTTAAGTATTTTGATCATGTCAAAGCGCATTTTTTTTATTAAGATTTCTATGTTACACAGGTATCCTAGAAACTGCTACGATTTAACATTTCTTCAGCCTAAGTTTTCATGATGATATATTGATATCCATGGCAAAGATGGAATGCAAATGAAGCTGATCATCTAATTCATTTCCATCTGTTATCCTTGCAGAGTTGTGAGGCTCCGAAGTTATGGAGCTCAAAGAAGATGGCGAAAGTAAGAAGCTTAAAGCCGATAAAGAAGCCATTGTCGAATGCTATTATTTTTCATACTCACGGGAGCATAATTGTTACATATATTGTGAAAACAACCTTCACATTGAGAAAAGTTATCTTTCTCTAGAGATTGTTTTTCTTTGTTACTGTTTAATTTCTCTCTATTGCTTTATCAGACATTCATATTTGCTTTCACAGGTCTATCGAGAACACAAACTTCGTGCCATCTGGCATCAACAGTACATTCCATTAAAAGTACGTTCTGTCAATTCTACATATGTTTACCTTGCTTCCGCATATGGTTCAAATATTAGGAAAATTAGCAGCTAATCATCCGAAATGCGGTAGGAATTGGATGGAGATAATGAAAGGTTGTGTTCCAAGGCATGGGTGAGATTGATTATTTTATTTTTTAATGAACATCATAACAATAGAAGTTGGATCAGGCTTGGGATAAAAAATTTACTTTCAACAGGTCTTAACGAAAGTGTTAATATAGGGCCTCCTTTTTTTTTGTCAAAATTACTTTCCTGTTTGGTTATCTGTGGTTTTATATCTCTCCCCTGATAGTAGTTGTTGATTTAAAACCTAATGTCTCCTATGAATTTCGCCATCTTCTATTCTTTTCTAAAATTTTAGACAATAGATTTCCTCACAAACAGTTTTTCATGAGAAACAAATTATTTATGTTGTTTTCCATCACATGGATGGTTTGGATCGACCTGTGATGTGGTCCGCACAGTTCCTGTCCAGGCACTATGCCGTCGAATTCTACAAATGACCCTTGCATAAGCAAGTGCAGCATATCCGCAGATCGGGGCTTTTCTTTGGCTGACGTCCGCAAACGCCAACAGCCGTGTCCACCACTAGCCTTCTCCAGCAAGGCGTAAAGGAAGATTGAAGGCTGGGAAAAGGAACTCCCTATTCATATACTTAAGGCCTCACCTATGAACCAAAATCCCCTTCCGAAGATCCCTCTAATTTATTATCATATTTTCTTCTTCTCTCTCTCTCTCTCTCTCTCTCTCTCTCTCTCTCTCTCTTGATGGAGGTATCTACATAATATATATGGTGTAGCTCTTTTGTAAATTGTTATTTTTATTTGATTTTTTTCTTTATGTAATTTTTTTTTTCCCTTCACAGTTGGATCAAGAAAATGTGCCATGACACCTACTTCCCGCATTTTGCAGCCTTCACGAATTGCTTAAGATCGTTCTTAAAGTCGATCTGGAAGATGAAAGAAAGGATGTTTTCCTCTTGAAGATAGAGTGTTTTAGATGGAGGCAAGTCACGGCTTCTCTTCTCCAGTTTTTGCTCTCTGTTTAAGCGATATTCTGGTTGGGGGTAGGATTTAAGGGTAGGTTTCTAGAAAACCAGTCTTGCGTTTATCATTGCTGAAGCTCTCTAATCAAGATCAGTACAGTTTAATTGTACTCTGGTTATCATAGCACATTTAATCTAATTTTTTAATTCAAATCATCACATAGGAAAACCGAATTGGATGAGGATCCATGCAATAGAAGTGGGTCCTAATTACAGTTGACATTCAAAAAAAGCTTCATTTATTTTTGAAATTGATAGCCAAGTCTTGCAGAAGCTTCTTCCTTGTGCTTAAAAGCGGCTGTAAAGATCCAAAGAGATTAAATGGGGGTGAACTGATCTAATTTCAAAGATATGGTAGGTTGTATTTTATAGGCCGAGATATTACAAAAAAAGAAAAATATTACAAAGCCTTTTACGAGATTAGTTTAGCTATCAATTTCACACATTAGTTTAGCTAAAAACCAAATGCAAGTTTCAGATATTTTTTTCCCTTCACCCTTTACAGTTATTTATATGAAGTTTCAGATATTTTATTTTACTTTTTTTATTTGTTGCCTCAAGGTGCTGTTTTTTTTTTTTTTTCTTTCTCTGAGTCTTCCTTGCTAATGTTTCTTCTTTCTTTTCCATTTAAAAAAAAAAAAAAAAGGTTATGAGGCTTTATTTTTTGGGCCGCCCCGTTCATCGCACGGGTCTGCAACTAGTATACTATACAGCAGAAGAGAAAATAAGAGAATTTTTTGAATATTTTGAAAATTCTATGAGAATTACACATCACTTTTTTTGACTTTTTTAACAAATGCACCAATTCAAGTTCAACCCACTTATGTTTTTAAGCGCCACCTCATATAAGCTACATGAGGTGACACCTTAGGAACTCTATTCTCATATATATATATATATATATATATATATATATATATATATATATGAGGAAACTGTTGGTGAGCTTAAGCTCACCAAACTTATGGTGAGCTAGCTTGCCCAATCACATGGGGTCCCACTTTGTTAGGATGATCCAAACCATTCATTTGAAAGTCCCTTACATAGATGGGGGGTGTACCAAAAATCAGCTCCATAGGATCATCCTAACCCCTCCATTTGTGGAGGACAAAAATGGACAGACACTAATCTGCCCCATTTTTGTCCTCCACAAATGGAGGGGTTAGGATGATCCTATGGAGCTGATTTTTGGTACACCCCCTATCTATGATAAGGCCTTGCAAATGAATGGTTTGGATCACTCCCCAAAATGTGGGACCCATGTGATTGGGCAAGCTAGCTCACCAACAGTTTCCTATATATATATATATATGGGGTATATATATATATTAGACCCTTTTTCTTCCATAAGACAGCCCCTTGTAGTATAAAAGTGTAGTCTTAAATACACTTGAGTAGGCTGTCCAATGCAAGAGCGAAACTGGAATGGGGTGAAGTCGAAAGGTTACAAAATTTCAATCGAAATTTCGTTATCCTCGAAATTTTGGGGCCGAAACTTAAGGAATATCCCTAAAAATTCTTAAGGATATTCATTATTTAATATTATCCCGAAATTTCTACGGGATAAAATATTACTTTATTCTATTTCGCCGGAATTTCGGTTTCGGGGAGCAAAACGCACTCCGAAACCGAAATTTAAAACCTTACTAGTCCGAAGTAAGAAAAGGGGGAGAATATATGACTTCACATAGAAAAAATCAAATTATGCTACGTGTCATGTTTTTGAAAGAGAAACTGATTACCATTTTCAGTTTTGATTTGATTACATGAAATTCCACTTTTACCCTCCTTATTCGGCCCCACTTCTAGCATGTTTACATGATCGTATCCGTTGATTTTAACGAAAAGCCATAGGGCCCAAGTAATTAATATAGGGTTCAACTTGATTGGATAACCTAGGCCGTTGATTCACCAAGCCACGATCAAGCTCTGTTTATTTTTGACTCACTAAACCGTGGATTTTTGTCTTACGCATTACTAAACCGTTCTGGATGGTATTGCCTCGTGATATTCTATAAGATCTTGATCTCACATAAATGTACCATATACAAAAATTGCCTTTTATCATTGATTGTAAAAGTGAATTTACTCAGTAGTCATGGGCTCATGGCCGAATTATCAAAAACAAAGAAAGCTGAGGTTTATCAACAACAACTAATTAGTATTTCGATCTTCTGATAGTCAGATGAATATGTTTGAAATTTACCAAATATTTAAAAAAGAGGAATGATAGATGCAAGGGCGGCTTCGCATGATTGGATCCATGTCATCTTCGGTTACCTTTTAAAATCGGTTGAAAAAGGTAAATTCGGTTGCTCTTAATGTCGTGGAATTGATCTTAACACTTATCTCTCTGGCTGTTGTTTCTAGTCAGCCAGAGAGATTTTGGGAGGCTCACTTTTTCTTATTCAAAGTCTATTGCATGTGAATAAGAAGCAACAAAATGGGGATTTTTTTGGTTGAAATGATGAAAATTTTATTCAAGATAAGAGCCGTGACTGAGGTAGGGATTACAGAGAGCCACATCCCTCTCTCCCTAGAGCAAATCTCCTTCCAAAAATCTTCGGATGTCAATATTAAGAAAATCTGGATTGAATCTGATAGTCTCGTCCTTGTCAATATCATGAAAGGTAAAAACAGATTCCGCATTCACTATATTCTAAAAGAAATACGGCATATAGTATTTGCTATGGATTTTATTATAACTCACATTTACAGGGTGGTTTTCCTAAACTTACCGAAGCTGAACTATCGCCAACACGATTAAATGATACCTTGGAAGTCCAGTTTCAAAATTAAGAAAGGATGAGCAACCGGGAAGAAATGTCATCACAGATGGAAGAGGAAGAACATGAATACGAATTAGGAGGATTAAAAAGAAAACCCCTACCCCATTTGAGGTATGTAGAGTCAATTTATTGTGAGGTCATAAAGGGGGAGGTGATCCTCTCAACACCTCAGCCACTCTAAGGTGTTAAATGAGTGGCAAATCACAGATCTCATGTCTTGTTGGTGTCATAGTCAGAAAAAAGATGATGACAAGTCAAAGAATCAGTCAAACTGGATTGTTGATTGTTAAAAGGGTCAGTTGGTAAGTGCGAATTCTCTCAAAAATATGAAATCGACTTCTATGAGAAGTTTTTTTCAGTGACAACGACCACTTTGTATGCATGTTAATTGCTCTTATAGCGATCCAGAAATAGAAGCTCTAGTAGATGGATGTCAAAAGCATGTTCTTACACGGAGAAATTGACAAGGAGATAATCATGGAGAAGCCACAGAGATTTGAGGACCAGAAAAGTCCATACTACTTTACAAGTCATGGAAGGTATCCTATAGATAGAAACTGGCATGACAAAATCATGGAGCATGAAATAGAACTGAAGGACACTATCAAACAAAAATACAATAGGGTTGCAATTCTGCTCATCCACGCTACGACTTGACTGTCAATGGAGATGACACATAAGTAAGATTGATGCATAAAAGTCTTGCAATAAGATCCGAGATCGAGTAATTGGAGCTCAATCACTTGGTGTAAAAGTAGATAGATATGTGACAAGGGAGTATTCATGTGCTAGAAGTACAATAGAAAAGGAGTTATTAGATCTCAATCACATGGTGTAAAAGTAGATAGATATGTAATAAGGGAGTATTCATGCGCTAGGAGTACAATAGAAACTTGCTTTGTGAGATTGGGATGGAGGATTGTAATTCGATCTCAATAGTTTCATAACTAAATGTGAAGTTAATTAGAAAATGATCACCAAAATAAATTGGATGATAAGATAATGTACGGACGATTAGTTAGGATTCTAATATACTAGACTCTAATCACAACTTGATATTGCTCAAGCAGTTGGTGTTGAATGCATGCTTATTTGGAGTTTAAAAGCAAGTCCATTATCAAATATGTATTTGCCCTTGGATCAAGAGAAATCTCTTTGGTGCAGAAGGAGACAACCACCACTGTCGATATGGACAACTAAGGTGGAGAACAGGCCAACCATGATGGTAGCAAAAGGATGAGTGTGACCCATGCAATAGTTGGTGTTGAATCTCAAGCATTATGGAGATTATTTGTGAGTCTCTCGTGATAGAAAGAGTACAAAACAACTGCCAAAGAATCTAATGTTTCACGATAGCAAGCATCTTCGCAAAAGGGTTGCCTTTTTTAATATTCTCAATGAGTGGGAGCATAGGTGGCGTATTTCAAATTCTAGTGGACGGTTGTTGATGTCCTTTTCAGGACCAACAAGAACTTGTGTTGACACAGAGATTGAAGCATGAGCATACTTTGGGGGGGCTACAATGGTACATGAGGGTTAGATTGGGAAACATAATTATCGAAGATTGGGAAACCTAATTATCATGAGGTTAAGAAAATGGCCCTAATTATAGAAGCAGACTAAGGAAATGGCTGGCATGGGCGACAAACAGAGCTAGGGGCCACAAAATCAAACCCCAATTTCAGCATATGTTGAGATTTGCCATTGAAAAGGCTGAAAAGCTGAGAAACGGGTGGAGGAGGCAGTGGAGATTGTCAACATACAGGTAAAGGGAGAGGGGGGGGGGGATGTGGCGGGGCTGTAAATTGTAGCAAGTCTTTGGGTTGTGTTGACATATTGAAGGGGATGCCTTGTCCCTATGTGTACTGCTGTACGTAAAGGGTGCCTACTGTAATTTTTGGACATTGAGTACAACCTAGTCTCATGAGCATAGAATCGACATTCAGTGGGAGTGCTGGCGTTGTCGCCGACTCTTGCATGAAATTTTATTTTCGGACATACACATAACCATGAATATAATTTTGATCAGTGACGATATATAAACTTCCATTATGTGTGTTTCATTCAATTCACATTGGATTGCTTATTATATTCAGAAAACAGAACACGTAATTTTTGGCTTTGTATTGGTATTTCAGACTAAAACAATGTCCTCCATATTGAGTAAGATCTATTTAAAAAGGATTGGAAAAGAAAAGGAGAAAAACAGTATGGTAGCGAAGGAAACGAAGGGTTGTATTTGTACTCACAATATGGTCCCTCTAAGCTTCTTGACAGCCATCAGCATACTGCTCATTCCAGTCTTTCACCTAGAATTTCCAGAACTGATCCTGACCTCATTCTCTCCTTCCTTCGAGCCAAAGATCATGTGTAGCTGTGCATCGTGCTTTTTTCCAGATAAATGCTGCACATAAGAGGCCATGCCAGAGCATGAAATGTGGCACATTGCACCATGCTATCCTCAAAACCATTCATTGGAACTTTCCTTGAAATGTTCCTGCTTTGCATTGTATTGCTTTTCTTGAAGGAGTTAACCGAAGTCATTCTATGCCACCATTGTGTTGCATTTCTTGACGGAGTTAACCAAAATGTTGCAATATAATCGTGGCATTTTGAAAAGGTCGGAGATAATTGTGACTATGCTTTTGACTGCCCTCCCTCCCTTACACATATACTACCCACCCCTTTCTCCCTCCAATGCCCCCTCGAAAAATATTGTAATAAAAATATCATATTGCAGCCATAAAGATATTCATGGTCGAATTTATGGAACTTAGATTGAATCAATTGGAATGGCTACTACAAAAAGGAATATAGAATGTATCTTCCCACACCACAAGGACGCACCATATAAGCTACTAGAAGACACCTAAAACCAAAGGAGTGTATCATAATAAGCACAAGGATAAAGAAAATGCAAAAAAGAGTCATAGAAAATGGCGATATTCCCCACTCCCCACCCCCCTTTCTCTCTCTCCCAACCATAATAAGAAAAATAACAGCTAAAATAGAGACAGAGAGACAGATATGTAGAATCCAGATGTAGCTCATGTAATCACAAAATCCAAATTATAGAGCAGCGATGGATGCCTGAAGAGAGATCCAACCGATTGATGAAAGACTCACCAATCAATTTTCCTAACTCTACCTTTATGTGCCAGGCATGTAACGATGCCTATCATTTTGATAGTCATATCTAAGATAGGCATCTGACTTATGTCTGGCTAGACAGTTGAAGAGTTCCACTAGGAAAGGTGAACTACAAAAAAGAGCAAATGAATAAAACAAAGTGTTCACGGTGCTAAGACTAAGGGTCAAGGACATTAGAACCTACAAAGGACCCAAAACTACAAAAACAATCGCATCAAAAAACTGTAATTCCAACTACAACGATATTTATCATGACAATTTTGGAAATGGGAAATGATATGCCCACCCAACATTTAGTCACCCCATATCTTTTATATGATTACCAAAAGTACCTTATGATTTCCCTCCTTCACATAGACCACGACTCACCCTCCCTCAATCCGACGCCCACTCCAGCCCCCCCCCCACAAATGATTGACCCTCAAACACTATCAATGGTCTCACTGTGGTGAGGCCAACCTTTAATCCTAGAAACAGTCACACTACCACCAATATTTGTAGGTGATCCATAGTGGGACTTGCCTCTACCTCCCCGCCTCTCCCTCCTCGCTACTTCCCACATCTTAGGTAGCCCCTCTCCCTCCTGGTTTCCTCCCACATCTTAGGTAGCTACTCGACTAATGTCTTGTTTGACACATGCAGCACCCTAGAGAGCAAAATATTAAAGAAAGCAGGAGAAGAAGAAGAGAAGCAAAGCATTAACGACATTCAAATTTAAAAAAATTAGGATTCGGAAGGCATCCAGCAGCAAGAAAATTATTGTATTAAAGATATCCAATGCCACCATACAGATATCCATGATGGAATATGAGAAATTTGTTTCAATAAATTTGAATTTCCCTAAAAAACACAAGAAAAGACACCATGAGAGAGAGAGAGAGAGAGATATAGAATCCAGATTACTAAGCAACGATGGATACCTTCAAGAGAGATCCAACAGGTTGATGAAACGCTCATTCATCCACTTTCTTCCTCTTTCTTTATCTGCCAGACAAGTAACGATCCCTTCCATTTGATAGTGATATCTATGGTAGACACCTGACTTATGTCTGGTTCAACGGTTGAACAATACAGTACTGGGTGAGTGAACTATTAAAAAGAGCGGAAGAAGAGAATGGACTTTCCTCTCTACCATTTTTAAGGCAAAGAGCATGGGCCTGAAAAAGAGGGAGAATTCCATCATGGGCTTTCCTTGTTGGGATGATCGGTTGGACGAATTGTCTCACGATTCTCTCAAAGGGCTTTTGGGTCAGTTGGATATGAAGCTGGAGATTGTGAAGAATAGAGCTGAGTGTCTGGAGCCTCCAATTGATAACGAATTAATGACACCCCTCCCACCTTTTCTTTCTATGTCTCTCAGGCTTTTTGCATGTCGACACACGAATACAGAGTGTCGAACATCCCCCCCACCCCCGCCCAAAAAAAAAAATGGGGACACGGCTTAAAACAGAAAGTGCGTGCGTGTGATTAGTGGACATGATAGTAAACACTGAATATAATATTGGAATAAGAGCTAAAAGCAAAGTTTATATCAAATGGAGTAAATAATAAAAAAAGGTAAACACAATATTCAATAGTAAAACAGAATGTTATCATACAAAACGCGCTGACCCGCCCATAATAGGTCGAACACTTCTACTAGTTCATTTACAAGAGTTGAAAGCAGTGTCGACACGTATGTCAGTGTCGACACGAAACGACGTGACACAACACGTGTGTAAGCAATATATTCAAAGTGTCGGTTAAACCATAGCGCAGACAAGTAACGATCCCTATCATCTTAATAGCCATATCTAAAGTATGCAAATGACTTCTATCCGGTTAGACTCTTGAAGAATTCTACTTGGAGTGAACTATAAAACAAAATAAGTGAAGAGGAAAATCATAGTGTTATTAGCACTCAAATTCGTGAAAATTGAATTAGAAAAGGACACAAAAATAAAATTAATGCATAAAAAACACGTATTACAATAGTAAAGATATTCAACATGGAAATTTTGGACATGGGAAATGATATTCCCACCCACTATCTAGTCATTCCACACTTTATCATTTAGTTATTTGGCAAAAGTACCTGTTGACTACACTCCTTCACACACACACCAGCAAACCTTTCTCGCTCCAGCACCCCGTTGAAAGCACGCTGATGACTAACCCCTCAAAACACTGCGAATGGTCTCACTATAGCGACATCCACCTTAAATCCTCATAATAGTCACACTGCCACTCCTATTTGTTGATGATCATGGTGTGGTCCACCTCTCTCCTATTCCTTCTTTTTAGGTTAGCTACCTGGCTAATATTTGGAATGACACAATGAGCACCCAAGAGTGAAATATTAAAGAAAATAAGTGAAGCATTAATGGAATTCCAATTTTTGATAATTATGAAGGCATGCATTAATGGAATTCCAATTTTTGATAATTATGAAGGCACTAAGCAACAAGAATAACAGTGAACTAAAAAATGTTATTGCAACCATAAAGATGGGGAAATGATTTATGCGCTCCAGTGTTTTGATAAACATGCACTCCACTTGTTTGTCGTGTAGTATTTAAAGGGATGTCAGAGGATACTACGGTTCTCAAAAAGCTTTTAAAACCCTTTAAATACTACACGACAAACAAGTGAGCGCATGTTTATCAAAACGTTGGAGCGCTGAAATCATTTCCCTAAAGATATTCATGGGGGAATTTATGGAACTTTAGTTCGAATGAATTTGAATGGTTGCTAATATAAGGAAGATAAAATGCCTCTTCTCCGGTGTTGCACGAATTCGGATTCGCATGTCGGGATCCAACACGATTTCACGATTTCAAGGTGTTAGAAGGGGGGGAGATAGATGAACAATCCAGATGTAGCTCCTGTAATCATAAAATCAAGATAACCGAGCAACGATGGACACCATGAAGAAAGATTCAGCAGATTGACGAAATACTCATCTATCGGCTTTCCTTCTCTTTCTTAATGTGCCAGACAAGTAACAATCCCTACCATTATGATAGTCATATCTAAGGTAGACACCTGACATGTCTGATTAGACAATTGAAGAATTCCACTAGGGGTAAACTAGAAAACAAAGCAGTTGGAGAACACAGGAAGCATGGTATTATTGGCACTCAAATTAATGGAAATTGAGATGGGAAAGGACCAAAAAAAAAGGGAAAATTATTGCATAAAAACTCTCATTCCAACTATAAAGATTTTCATCATGGCAATTTTTGGAAATAGGAAATGATATTTCTACCCACTATCTAGCCATTTCAACCTTTATCTTTTAGTTAATCGGCAAAAGTACCTTTCGACTATCCTCTCTCCCTCACAAATACCACCTATCCTTTCTCACTCTAATACCCCCTTGAAAACCCACTGATGACTGAACCCTCGAAACAATACAGCTGGTCTCATTGTGGTGACATCCACCTTAAGGCCTCATAACAATTGAGCTACCACTCCAATTGTTGGTGATCATGGTGGTCTCCAACTATCAATCCTTTCCTCCTCATTTTAGGTAGCTACCTCGCTAATATTTGGTTTGACAAATGGAGCACCCTAGAGTGTGAAATGCTAAAGAGATGAGGAGAAGAAGACAGCAAGTGTAAAGAAAGCAGGAGAAGAAGACAAGAAGTGTAAGTAATAATAGCATTTCAAATTTTAGATAATTACGAAGGCACTTAACAATAAGAAAAATGGTGTAATCACATATCGTATTACAACCATAAAGACATATGAAGTGATATTTAAGCCCCTTTTCATCACCAGGGACACCCAATGCCAGTGCATGTGGCAATCAAGGCAACTAGAGTCTTCTGACGTCAAGTACATTAGCCCTCCTTTAGTCATTGATACATTGGCGCCAGGTGTCCCTGGTGATGAAAAGGGGCGTAAATATCACTTCCCTAAAGATATTTATGGAGGAATTTATGGAACTTTAGATTGAATCAATTTGAATGGCTTTTACAAAAAGGAAGATAGAATGCATCTTCCGATGTCTCAAGAGCGCAACATACAAGCCACTACATGACACCTAAAACGCAATGCATCATAATAAGCACAAGGACAAAAAATGCACAAAAAAAAAAACAGAGAGACTTAGAAATTGGTGTGGTTCATTTTCCAATCAAATGAAGAAAAATAACTATATATATATATATATATATATATATATATATATATATATATATATAGAGAGAGAGAGAGAGAGAGAGGTGTAGAATCCAGATGTAGCTCATGCAATCACAAAATCCAGATTACCAAGCAACGATGGACACCATGAAGAGAAATCCAACAGATTGATGAAATACTCACCAATCAAATTTCCTTCTCTTCCTTTATGTGCCAGGCATGTAACGATTCCTATCATTTTGATAGTCATATCTAAGATAGGCACCTGACTCATGCCTGGTTAGACATTTGAAGAGTTCCACTAGGAATAGTGAACTACAAAGCAGAGCAGGTGAAGAAGATAAGCAATGTGTTCATGACACCCAGATTCAAGGAAATTAAAACCTAGAAAGGAGCCAAAAACCATTGTTATGAAAACCGTATTCAATTAAAACATAGAAAAAATTATTTCAATCGGACATATAAATCGGAATCCAAATAAATCATGTGATTCAAAGTCGAACCATACGATTCGATTTTAAATCACACGATTTATTCAAATCGCACGATTCATATATACTTAAATGATATTTAAGGAAGGATTTATGGAAGTTTAGATTGAATCAATTTGAATGGCTATTACAAAAAGGAAGATAGAATGCATCTTCCCACATCTCAAGGGCACAACATACAAGCCACTACATGACACCTAAAAGCAACGTAATGCACATCATAATAAACACAAGGACAAAAAATGCAAGAGAGAGAGAGAGAGGCTCACTTAAATCCATGCAAGTCACATTGCTAGTCCTATTTTGTTGGCAATCGTAGTTTGGTACTCTATCTATCTCCTTCTGTGCCCAAGCAGAGTAGAAACAAAAGGAATTTTATGCAATTTTGAAAAAACAAAATACATTAACAGGCAGTAAAAGAAAAAAATATAGAGGGTACAAGGACTATATCGAATAGAAATATCAGCCCCCTTTGGAAATTTAGAGGGCTTTCAATGAAGGAAGACAAGAAGCATCTTCCCACAAACAAGGGCACAACATATAGACCACTAGGTCACATAGAGAATCATAGAACCAACGTAAAACAACCTAAGAAGACAAATAAAAATGAAAAACGCAGTAAGAAAACACAAAACAAGATACTCCAAAAACATTTTTTAATTATTTTTTTTCCACCATCACTAGGAAAAGAAGTCAGTAATCTCATCGTCATCTCTCTAAATGCGAAAAAAAAAAAAAGGAAACCCCTCTAGTAGGGTCAAAACAAAGTGAGGGAATCAGGGCAGAAAAGAAACACAAACAAGACACTCCAGAAACATTTTTCAATTTTTTTCCACCAGCACTAGGAAAAGAAATCAGTAATCTAAATGCACAAAAAAGAAATAAAGAAAGGATATACCTTTGGGTGGGGTCCAAACATTGCAAGGGAATCAGGGAAGAAAAGAAACGAATTATGAATGACAATCAAGCATTAAGACTTTAAGAGAATAAGGATCTGAAAAGGATTATTCATGACAGTCAAGCATCAAGAGAATAAGGATCTGAAAAGGCACCCAAAAAAAGGTAAAATAATTGCATCAAAAGGTTTGTATCACAGCAACAAAGATATTCATGATGGAAACCTCGTAAATTTGTTTTAAACAAATTTGTGAGAAATGGCATCTCCCACATAAAAAAAATGCAACATATAGACAAAGATGTCACAATCACACCTAAAACAAATGTAGTGCATCTAAAGAGACAGAAAAAAGGATAAAATAGCAAAAAAGAGACTTAAAAATCGTTTTTTTCCTTTCCCCCCTAAACAACACACAGAAAAAAAGAAGCCATTCAATAGAAAAAGATATGTAGCATCCGGATGTAGCTCATGTAATCACAAAATCCAGAATACCGAGCAACGATGGACAATCACACTTTAAAAAAATGTAGTGCATCTAAAGAGACAGAAAAAGAATAAAATAGCAAAAAAGAAACTTAAAAAAATTTCCTTTCCCCCCTAAACAACACACAGAAAAAAAGAAGCCATTCAATAGAAAAAGAGATGTAGCATCCGGATGTAAGCCCATGCAATCACAAAATCCAGAATACCGATTAACGATGGACAATCACACTTAAAAAAAAATGTAGTGCGTCTAAAGAGACAGAAAAAGGATAGAATAGCAAAAAAGAGACTTAAAAAAAATTCCCTTTCCCCCTAAACAACACACACACACCAAAAAATAAAAAACAAGCCATTCAATAGATAGAGATATGTAGAATCCAGATGTAGCTCATGTAATCACAAAATCCAGATTACCGAGCAACGATGGACACCATCAAGAGAGATCCAACAGATTGATGAGAGACTCATTCATCTGCTTTCTTTCTCTTTCTTTATCTGCCAGACATGTAACGATCCCTACAATTTGATAGTGATATCTATGGCAGACACCTGACTTATGTCTGGTTCAACAATTGAAGAACACATTACTGGGAGAGTGAACTATTAAAAAGAGAAGGCGATTCACAAGAAGCAAAATACCAATGCAATTTAAATTCAACAAAGTTAAGATCTAGAAAGGCACCTAGAAAGATGTAAAATGATTGCATAAAAACTTATCCCAACATATAGATATCTATGGTGTGAATTTTGAAATTTTGTTTTAAATAAATTTAAAAAGCAGTGAGGGTAATCAGACAAAAGGAAGCTTCCTCACACAAAAACAGGGGCTAGGTCAAAACTAAAACTACGTAGTGCATTCTAAGATAGCACAAAAAACATTCAAAAAAAAAAAAAAAACACAATTGAGAAACTTGGAAAAACATTTAAAAAGCATCAGAAACAGGTAAAACTATTGCACCAACAAAATTATCCCAAACATAAAAAGCCATTCATGGCATTTTAATTGTATTCATGACATAAAGTTTGGAAATATCTTCTAAACAAAAGTTGAAACACTATAAAGGGGAGACTAAAGATTAAAAAAGCACAGCAAAGAGATGGGTAAAATGCAAACAAGAGACTTAGAAAAAGAAATTTTTTTTCCCTATACTATAATCAACACATGAGAAACAACTTTAGGGTAGTCAAAAATCATAAATTACCGAGCAACCAACTGTGGACACCATGAAACGAAATCCAACAGTGACACACAAGTAAGAATCCCTGCCAAAAAAAAAAGAATATAAGGTTAGATACCAGACTAGGCCTATTTTGTTTGAATGTTGAAGAAGCACTTAGAGTAGGAGAGTGAAGTATTTTGAACCCATCTATGAACGTCCTCTGCTGAAGAACCGATTTCTCCACGAGGTTTCAAGATGTGTTACAAAACACATGTGTGTTTTCTAACTGCTCTTGAAACCTCGCGGAGAGATCAGATCTTAGCTCAATGATGCCTAACTAAAACCGTGAGAAATCGAGCGGAGAAAAAACAGATGTAGATTCTCCACGAGAGGTTTCAGTGAAAGAAGATCAATGGAGATGTATAATGGCATCAAAAAGAAGGGGGACCGAGTAGCAGAAACCCTAGATCGGAAACCCTAACCAAAGAGAAAAAGGAAACCCTAGATCGGGTTCTCTCCCAGTCCAGCGAGAAGAAGAAATGAGAAAAATGGGAGACTGAATCCCTAGAGCAAGGAGAGAGACTCCAAAACCCTACATTCGTTGAGTTTTTATAGGCTGTGTGGACTCTACGGGCCATTCCATAAGATGATCCAAACCGTTCATTTGTTCGGCGAAAATGTAAATAGAGGCGATGATTTTTTCGTTCCACTTGTAGGATAATGCGTCCCCCTGGTAACATGATTTTGACGTCAAAAAGCGTTAAAGTCTCCCCACAAGTTAAAAATGGGGCGCATAATCCTAAGGCTGGCGAAAAAATCATCCCCAAAAAAACTCATTTCGATGGGATGATTTTAACCGGGGAATAATTTGCTAGCGTCCGATGCAAAAGGCATTTCGCGGCTGGTCTGTCCCACATCAGACCAGCCACCTCATGAACAAAGACAACAGCTTTTGTCTCCATTCGCGAGGTGGCTGGTCTGACGTGCGACAGACCAGCTGCCAAAAAGCCTTTTTGTGATGACCTGGTAAATCCCTTTTAACCCTCCAATGTACGGAGGCTTCTATTATTTACCGTCTCTCTGTAGATTAGACGGGTAAGATCATTTTGTAAAAATGAATTTTTGGCACAACTATTTAAGTTACTTTGAATAGTTTGAATCATCTCATAAGGAGGTCCCATGATGTTAGATCAAATATCAAGGGTGACACTTGAGGTACAAGCAACTCGGCATTTAAAATCCTTGTCTAGTACGAGAGAGAGAGAGAGTTTATACGGTAACTCGGTGAGTGCATATGAGGTCCGGTTGTGTTTTTTCACAGCCTATCCCATGCCAAGATGAAGGAGGAGGAGGGTTGGCGTCAGCTTGGCAGCCGGTTGTAAACTTTGTCACTCTTCTATGAAATGAATCATATAGAAAAATTCGATGGGGCTCACGAAAATTTTCTAAAGGATCCATTAGCCGATCCCGACTAGTTTGGGAAAAAAGGCTTAGTGGAGTTGAGTTGAAGTCCAATACTTTCTAGAAAGTACAGTGGCCCAACCTCACAAGATGATCTAAGCCGTTCATTTGTTAGGTCAAGAAAGTGCGGTGGCCCCACACCACAAGATGATCTACACCGTTCATCTGTTGGGTCATAATATCAATGACTCCGTTGATCCAACCAGAGACAGCTAGTCTGTTCCATTATTGATTGGTTGATCTTAACCCTTTTACATGGATTTTATGATTTTACAAGCTAAAACCTGGATTCTACGAGATTGAGCGGTAACACACCTTCGTTATGCATTTAAAATCCAGGTTTAGATTGTGCAATCCTAGATTATAAAATCCAATTATCCATATGGACAGGGTTTCCATCGGGAGAAGTTAAACCTTTCATTTTTCCTAATCTTTTAAATTATGTATCTGATTTATCTTCGGCATGGGACCATGATCATATGCTCCCCTTTTGATGTTCTACAAGATAAATGGTCTCAATTACCTGTGCATGTACCTGTGTATGGCTCAATAATTGATTGTAAGGATTCATCTAGTCAGACTTTTGAACAAACTACTCAATAAAGGAAAAAAAAAAGAAGAAGAAGGGGCGATGATATTTTCAATCCCTCTACATTACGCATTCGCTCCCCTTATAAAATAATTTGACGTGAAAAGTGTGCAACTTTACCTGTGCATGCGTAATGCAGGGGGCGAAAATATTATCGCCCCCAAAAAAAACTATGGAATTTATGCCCTGATCATTTGGTGTTGACAACCGTTTGTCACCCCCCAAAGACTCAAAATTTCGAGTCCAATAATCGGATTGGGGGGTGACAATCGGTTGGCACAATCTCAAACGAATAGAGCCTTAGGGCTATGTTTGGTTGCACAATTTCTAGGATTTACAATGTGTTTTGGTTAGATTCGGGGTGCTACATAATCTACTAGTGTTTGGTTGCATGATTAGATTCAAACTACTAGGTAACTAATTTCTTTCTCTGCCAACTAACCAAGAAAAAGAAGGTTTTTTGTTAGTCGAGTCTCACTGACCATTCACGGTTCATCAACCATGTGTAGGGATCTTTTGGACCTCGTGTCGACCGCAAACTTCGCGTAATTCACTAAGACAAAACTCGGGAACAAATTACAAAGAAAAACTGCAAGTACAAGAAAATGTGGTACAACTTTCTAGAGTCCTCTGATTAACGATCAAAGTGATGAATACAACGATCGGCGTATTGAAGACGACGGCTTTCATAGCGTGATTCTCGTTATTCGATGTTTGAAGATGTGCGAACTTCACTCCGGGCGTCGCGCTTTGTCGGCTGTGAAAATGTGCGAATTTACTCCAATGAAGGGCCTTCGTCGTGGCTTGATCTTCGAGGAGAATTTCTTCAAGTACTTGATTGCTTTCTTGGATGGAGAGCTCGTTTTTTTTGGAGCTTTCTTCGGATCCTTCTTTGCCTTCTTACTTTGAATCTTTTTTTGTCTCTCCCTTTGCTTGGCTTTTTTGTTTTACCCCTTCAAAAAGAGAGGAAAAATCATAATATACTACTCCCACATGCAATAACTACCCACAACCACTTGCATAGTGGTGTGAGTGGTTGTGGGTCCCACTACCTCTTTTGGATTTGGTGGTCACGGGGTTGTACTTGAATTGGTGGCCCTTAGGCTTGCCACTTAGTGGGCCTCCCATTTGGGCTCAGGTAGGACCATTTACATTTTGACTGCTGTTTAGGGGTGTAGGGCCCACTTAAGAAAAGGAGGCAATTTTATAATTTTGCATGGACAAGTTTTGATGTCCACACCTTGCTTGCCTGTTATGGTGCCGAGATTGAAACATAGATACCAGAGAAAGGAAGGGTATAATTCTCCACTGCAAATGATAATTTGATCAGTTGCTTCAGTAACAGAGACTAAACATCATACCCATGTTAAATTTCTAGAAGTTTGATTTCAATTATTAGCATTGTAATAAAGGAAGCAAACATTAAATTAATAATATATGGGAAATAATATCAACACAACCATGTTTTTTATAATTGCACTAACCCATCTTGTCATTTATTACTTAAAAAGTTGTCCACCAAAATGCTCCTACAAGCCAATTAAAAAAGAAAAGACAAGTTGTGCCAGTGCAATTATTAAAGAATGGTTGTGTTGATATCATTTCCCAAATATATTAGCCCATATAATCCCACATCTGATATGTATGATATTGTGAGTAGTTGGCCTTGCTTTCAGTTCCTGTTAACTTCACATGAATACATATAGAAGTTTGATTCAATTACTTCAATTTCCATCACTTATAATTCAGAGACAATTTACGTTTATGAATAAGACATATATGTTCTTGCATTTTTTAGTTATGTTTTGAAGATGAATACTCAACTTCAGATTGTATTCACAATAAAATTATAGTAATGTCTAAAAGATTGTTCTTTCGTCTTAACTTTTTCCCCCTTTGGCATTTGAGCAGTTTCTTAGACACTATTTCCATGTCAGTTGAATTACACAACTCAATTCTAATTTTAATTCTAGATAATTCCATCATGTTTCTTATAATTAGAACATTAGTAACTTCCCCAAGGCAGTCGCAGTTCTGATCAAGGCTGAGACTGGAATTGCAGTGGGGGATTGTAATCAAATCCACATGAGATGAATTCAAGCATTTGTCATTTGTAAGTATAACCATGACTCCAAAATAAGAGCCTTTTCAAAGAGAACCAAGAGCAAGATTCTAGCATTTCAAGACATTACCTATCTTGGCCAAATTTAAAGAGAAATGATCCACCATCTAGTAACATTACAATTCTGTCAACTTGGAACTTTCCAACCCTGCTTTAGAGTAGTCATCAAAAAATAGAAAACATGGAAGACTGTTATAGATTTAATTCAAGTTTTAAATTTCTTGTTATTTTTCATTAGTTGTGAGAGTGATGATTAATTCACAGTGGACAGCCAAATAACAAAGAAGAACAATGGAGAGGATGTAAACTATAACAAATGTAGAACTTTTTGAATGAAAATACAAGATAATACAATGAAGGAAGAAGAACAAAAAGAGGAAAAACTCAAAATTCCTTGAAAGGTGACAAGCCCAATACTCCTCTAAATCTTCTCACAAAGAAATGATGTGTTCTGTGATGCACCTGGAACTCATTTCAGGAAGTAATCCACTTTTCTTTTTCCAATGCAGAATTGAGTTCAGGAAAAAATTTAAGGAGAAAAAAATAAGAACAAATCAGTCCCCATCACAAGCTATCTGCAGTTTTAGATCTAAAATAAGTCGGTGGGTCTGGTGGAAATAGATCAAACCCAATTGTCAGAATTTATGGCATGTTTGTATTGTACGAAAAATATTTCTCAAGGAAAACTTTTTACTAGGAAAGTTTTTCGTATCCACGATTTAGAGGGAATCGAAATGGTTATTTCTCAAGGTAATTTTTTTACTAGGAAAGTTTTTTTGTGTCCACGGTTTAAAGGGAATTGACATGGTTATGGGACTTAAGGCTTTACTAGAGGGAAACCATATAAATTGAAGGTTTTTCTACATAAAACTTGAACTTCAGTGGTTCAATGGAAAAGTAGGAAATTTTGGAAATAATTTTCTTTCCCAAACTTCCAGAAAATTCTTGCAATCCAAACAGGGCCTATATGCAATTTCTCATACCACAATAAGAAAAAGAAGTCCATTTTTTCTATTGGAATGATAGTTTTTATTTATAATATATGCTGATGTAATTTTTTCTATTGAAATGATTTTTTATGTAGTTAGCACTTAATCATGGAAAAAAAGTAGGACAATCTTTATCTGCCTGAATCTACACAGGTATGATCTGTATACGTTGAGGTGTCTGCTAGAGTTAAGTTCAAACCTGAGTTATGATTTGTAGGTCTAGTTATAAATCTAAGCCAAATTTGAAAACAGACAGAAGCCAACAAACTGGAGATTAATGCCTTCCGAACAGAAAGAAATAGCAAAGGTGAAATCTTTTATTTAGGTTGCATACAAGCATAAACTAGATTTTTTGCTTTTGCTATGGAAATGTTAATATGTGTATACCTCTCTTGGATTGCACTCTAGTTTTAAGGGGTTATCTCTTTATATTTCTTATACTTCATTAACCATGAATTATGTTACCTTTTGTTCGGTTAAAGTTGGTCCTATTACATTATGTTTGTTACTCCCTCGACAGTCAAATTTCATTTAGGTCGTGTTCTTTAACGATTCTCATTTCCCAATTCTTCAGAGTAGGCAAATCGGGCGGATCAGTATTCGGCGAAGCAACTCCTATTTGCTTCATGAATTCAGCATTTTTGTCGTTTAAGAGGTGGGAATCGAAGAAATGGGCCGAGCGGGTCAAGGTTGCCGAATGCAATTCCACGATTCTCTTTTCCCAAAGAGAGGAAAAAGTGATAAATCAATTTGCCGGAAGGTTAAAGAACAGAACCATAGAGTATGTAGTTACTAGTGCATTTGTCATTGCTCCTTTCTTCCTCAACTTGTGTAAGAGGATGAGCTTTGAATGACAAAGTTAACTTTATTAGTCTTGTAATCAGAAAAAAAAATCAGTAACTTTATTCAATCATCTCTAATTGAACTTCTGCAAGTGTTGTTTACTCGTTAGTAGAATTATGTGTGGTTCAAATGTTTGGTAGTTTTATACATTCCTTATTGCTTCCCTTTAAAACAAGCCAAACTATCTTGTACAAAATGATTTTCTTTCTTGACATCCACGAGCTTTGGAGCATGAAGACTCTTTTAAGCATCGAATTACAGATAAATTTGGTTACAAAGAGCAATGAATGTATATACTGCTCGACCATTCCACCAATAACTTGCTCTAATCCTTGAATTTGATTTCAGCTGACTACAAAGTGCAGGTAGATTTTGTTTCTTACTCTTGGAGATTCATGGAAGATGACTTAGCAGCATTTGATATTTCCTTTCATATTGAAATTGCAGAACTCCACAAAAGATGAACTAGTTGCCTAGTTAGTTATCTGAACACTAGCTGAGCTAGAATATGCTGAAGATTATCTAAACTATAACCTTATCATCCACTCTCCATAGCTCAGATTAAATTTTAACTTCGACGAGTTCAGTAGTCTTAATTTCAATGAGGGTTCAGACTTCATATTCACAAATATTTGTTGGGAATTTCTCGGCAAGGGGAGTATCTCGATTTTCTTTTTGTTATTTTCAGGTTTATATTGAACCAATAGAAAGAAATAAATATTTTAAGAAAAATATTAGGACAACAAATATTATCATGAAGCATGAATCATTCAATTGAACAGAGCAGAGATATGTGAGAGAGTGCCAATATCATCTGCAAGAATTAATACATCTGCTTCATTGCAAAACCTCAAAAGCTTACAACAACAAATGCACGTAATCGCTAAACATCTCATCTCTCTTCTATAAAACAATGAATGATGAATACATGTGTGTATACAAGAAGAATGAAAACAAAATTACAACCATGTAATTACCATTATATATTCTGTATATTTATGGATTATAAACTCTATCATCAACTATGAACATGTTAATCTCACATACCTCCAAATCATGATCAAATGAAGGGTGGGGATTCACCGTAGTTTCCCACAATCCGAAGTAGCATAACTAGTACTTCCTTCATGTTGGGCCGAGACTGAGGCAAATCCACAGTGCACCTCACCCCAATCCTCAGTAATTCACACATCTCCCACAACCCATTCGTCTGATCGCCGGAGAATTCCATCCCTGCAACCCCGACGCCAGAAATCATCACTGGAACCACGGCCCCCTTCAAACCCTGATGCCCTTCTCCGGCGACTCGCCGGACCCACTCCACTAAACACTCATCTCCACCATCCACAGCCCTTTTCCCTGTGGCCAACTCCATTGCCAATACTCCAAAACTATAAACATCCCCTTTCGTCGTGGCCCGCCAAGTGCGCCCATACTCTGGTGCCACGTAGCCTATGGTCCCCGCTATGATCGTGCTGACGTGGCTGTCCCCAGGGCTCACCACACGTGCCAATCCGAAATCAGTCACACGTGCCTTCCCTTCCTTGTCCAATAACACATTGCTTGCCTTAACGTCACGATGAACCACTGGTGGGAAGCACTCGTGGTGGAGAAACACCAACGCACGTGCGACACCGACCGCCACGTGGATCCGATTTCTCCACCCGAGTTTATTCCAATCCGATAAAAGATCCTCTAAACTCCCTCCTTCCATGTACTCGTAAACCAACAACTTTTCGGATCCGAAAAGGCACCAACCGAAAAGCCTTACGAGGTTCGGGTGCGGCCACCCGACACCATCCCCACATAAAACCTCCATTTCGGCCCGAAACTCTCTCTCCCCTTCGATCCCTTCCCTTTGCAACTTCTTCACTGCCACCACTCTCCCATCAGGCAAAACACCCCTATAAACCGTTCCGAAACCTCCTTTCCCCAGAACCATATCGTCCGAAAAGTTCCCCGTAGCAGTCAAAATATCGTCGTAAGTAAACGGCGTCTTATCCAAACGGAAAACTTTAACGGCGTCAGAGATCGTTGACCCACCGGAGCTCGATGCCACGTCATCATGCCTGTGTTTTGAATCCTCCAGCAAAACGGCAACCGAGACTGATGGATTTCTAACGAAAGCACAGATGATAAAACACAAAACCCCGGAGATCAAGAAAGCTATAGTTAAGACCATGAAAACCAGACCTGCCTTCATTCTCGCCGGATTTTTGCCCACCCTGCCGGACCTTGGCAACTCAGGCGGAGATCTCACCTTCGCAACGCCGAAAGAAAGGAGCGGATTTCCGATAAAGGAATTGTTTTCAAAGGTCGCCATTTGTCCAATATTAGGGATTGTGCCAGTAAGTAGAGGATTGTATGAGACATTGAATTTGTTCAGTTCAGTCAATTTGTTCAAGATATTGCCCGGGAATGGGCCTGAGAAATTGTTGTAGGAAAGATCTAGGCTCTGCAGGCACTTTATGTCTCCGAGCTCCGGCGGAATCTCGCCGGAAAATTTATTAAACGAGACGTTGAGGAAAGCAAGAGGCATTTCGCTGATTTCCGGCGTGAGATTACCGGATAATTGGTTGATTCCGAGATGGAGGAGGCTGAAATTCAGCATGTTGCCGATTTCCGGCGGGATCTGGCCGGAGAACTGGTTTCCGGTCAGCTGAATGTAACCGGACATTTCTAGGGTTCGGATATTAGAAGAATTACGACAGATTGGGAAAATCCCGTATCCTTTGAGTACTCGATCCCAAATGCTTCTACAACTTTTTCTTGTGAGAAGACTATAGACAAAGCTGAAAGGAGGATAGGATTCTGGAATCCAACGCCTCATGGCGAGGCACTCGCCTGATCCGGCCGTGACTCCGTCGTCCTGCCGATTCGCATTGAAGGTCTGACTCGGATCGTGACCGATTCTAGAGATCTCGGCTGGTATCTGGCCAGAAAATTGGTTGTTTGCGAGGTTTAACCATAAAAGACTATTGCAGTTTCCGATCTCCGGCGGAATTTCTCCGATAAGATTGTTGTTTGCCAGCATTAGCCAGAGGAGTGACGTCATGTTTCCGATCGTTGATGGAATTGTTCCATTTAAATTGTTGAAGGAAAGATCGAGAGCTTGTAGGCTTGAAAGGTTCCCAAATTCAGAAGGGATTTTGCCTGAGAAATTGTTATAAGCAAGGACTAAGAACTTGAGAGTCTTCATTTCAGAAATCTGGATCGGTAAAGGTCCGGTAAAGTTATTGAAGCTTAGATCCAATCGTACTATGTTAGGTAATCTGAGAATTCCTGAAGAAATTATCCCTCCTGTGTAAGAATTCCCGTGCAAGACGAGAAATTTTATCTGAACGAATCGTCCGAAGATTTGTTGAACTTTTCCTACGAATCCATTCTTGCTCAGATCTAAGAACTCGAGCTTCGTACAATTCAGAAGTGATTCTGGAATCTCCCTTGAGAAATCGTTTTTGCCTAAAAACAGAGTTTGGAGATTGGAAAGCAGTCCTAATTCGCGCGGGATCTTGCCGTAGAACTCGTTCCCCCATAGATTAAGCCAAGTCAGATTATTGCAATTCGAGATGTTTTCTGGAACTAATCCACTGAAATTATTTCCTGAGAGATCAAGAACTTCAAGACTACAGCTTTTAGCAAATAAGCTCGGAAAAAGTTCTCCTGTAAAGTTATTATCTGAAACAGAGAATTCTCGGAGCCTTCTAAACCCTAACCAGACCGATCCGGTGAACTGATTCGAACTGAGATCTACAAACTTCAGATTCAGGCATTCGTCAAAGGAATTCCCGATCTCGCCTGTGAAATTGTTGGATGAGAGGTTGAGTGTGACCAATCGACTGCAAATTGCTGGGAAATTATACTGAATTCCTCCATCGAACCGATTTAGAGTGAGATCGAGTGTCTCTAAGCTTGTTAATCCGGTCAAATTGAGTTCTCCATCTAGGATGTTGTGAGATAGATTGAGATATCTGAGATTCTTACAGAGGTTCAGATCGGGAGGAATTTGGCCGCTGATTGCATTCTGAGAGAGATCTAGGTCGGTGAGTTGTGTGAGGAGGGAGAAGTTGCCAAAGATCTCGCCGGAGATATTTTCGTCGGAGAGATTGATTCCGGTGACTCGTCCGGTGCCGGTACCGTTGCTGCAGGCAATCCTCGGCCAATTGCAGGGAGAGAAAATCGATTCGTTCCATTCCGCATATATGCCTCGGTTTATTTGATTATTATGTTCAAGAAAGGATTTTAAGTCGAGTAGAACTCCCCTGTCTGTCTGTAGATTGATTCCTTCCACAATCTGATCTGCCGAAAATAAATGAGAAAGAATCAGCAAAAGGAAGAGAAATCAGTAGCAGAAGCTAAGAAAGAATCAATTTTGGGAAGAAAAATGCAAAGAGCTAGGGGAAATAAAAGTTTGTAGATGAAGGTATAAAGCATTGAAATTCTATATGGATACGAACTGGAAGGAGTAGGAAAGCAGAGTGTTCAGCAAAAGAAGCGCCAAGCTTTGGAAATTATAGAAATATCAGATACCTAAATCAGCAAAGAAGAAGGAATTTCATCAGAGCAAAATCTTCTAAAAAATAAAAGCAAAATCTGGAGAGAAATCAGGAGAAATTCTAATTTTTCTAAGATCATGAAAACAAAAGGATTTCACCAGATGAAGCTTCGAAGAACTAGGAAATTAAAGGAAAGATTTCCATATGAAACGGAAAATAAAAATTAAAAATTAAATGATCGTTTCGAAATTCGAATTGTTTACAACAAAATTATACTACAAAAAGAGAATTTGTAAACCGAAGCTTCAAAAGACAAATAAAAGCAGAGAAATTTTAGTAAAAATTGCATTGAAATCTTTAAAAGATACGAAATTCGATCAAACTCATTAAAACGCAAGACAGAGAATCTTATCAAAAAGATAATTTGTAAAACGAAGCCTCAAAAGACAAGTGAAAACAGAGAAATTTTAGACGGATTTCGATCAAATTCATTCTTTTCGAGAGAAAAATAGCAAGACATATAGTCTTATGAAAGAAACTTCACAAAAAAAAAAAAAAAAAAATCCTGGAAAAAAAAGAGCAAAAAACAGAGACTTTAAATCGAGGAGAAACTCCTGAAATCAATGAGCAAGCAGGATAAAAAACAGAGAATGTAGAGAGAGAGAGAGAGAGAGAGAGAGAGAGAGAGAGAGACTAATACCTGAAATTAAGAAGATTAGAAAGAAGGTTATGATAATCCGACACGATAATCGAGTGAGATCGTGTTCCTCTTCCAACATGATGCTTTTCTGTTTCTCTCTATATCATTGGAGAAATCGCCTTATCTTTTCTTTCTTCAGCTTGGAGTTTCTCTTTAATATTATTCTCTGTTTGCAGGTTGAAAACAAGAATTTAGAATGAAAGCAGAGAGAGAGAGAGGAGAAAACTCGGAAGAAGAATACATTCCTCAAATATTTTATATATTTTTGGGGAAATGTTATCAGCACTACTGTATTTTGATGGGGGCACTCCTCACTTTACTAAAAGTACGGTATGGCCCGCACCATCGGATGATCCTAACCGTCCATTAGATGCCCCACAGCCTAAATAGGTTGTGTCCGAAAAATCATTTCCATAGGTTAATCCTAACCCTCCGATCTGAATGTTTTTGGGTCACAACCTATTTAGGCTGTGGCCCATCTAATGGACGGTTTGGATCATACCGTACTTTTAATAAAGTAGTGCTGATAACATTTCCCTATTTTATTTTATTTTTTACTTTGATTATAATATTGGAATTTTCAAATTATTTAATTCTATTTTATTTTTTTATTTAATTTTGTTTTGTTTTACTGGTCTTTGGTGAGATGAAGTTTTGAGAAACGCGCCGCACATCTTGACTGATTCCCGTCGCGCGTTTCAAAGACAAAAAAAAGGGTTTTGATGTTTGCTGGCTGTTCACCTTCTAGAAAACAAAGAAACTAAATTTTGTTTCTTTTCTTTCAAAGTTGCTAGGAACACACGCGCGTGTTCGAGATGTTCCTACTTTCATTTCTACCATGCATGAAATTATACCATGCGTGGCCTTGCAGACCCATATTTTTCAAAAAAAATAAAAAGTACGGTACGGCCCACTCCCCTGGATGATCCAAACCGTCCATTTATTGGTCCTATCCCTCCACTGATCTATAGAGGTTTCCATAATATGCAGTTCCTTTGTAGATTGAAGGGTTGGGATCATCCTATAGAACTGATTTTCTGGGCACGACCTATTTACATTGTGGCCCAGCACACGGACGGTATGGTACTTTTTTAAAAATACGGGACTATAAGGGCTTATACCATATAAAATCTCTAAGTTGTGTCCCAAAAATCATTCCGATTGGATGATTCTAACGCTTTAATCTATTGAAAATGATTTTTGTGGCACAACCTGTATATGTTGTGGCCCTACAAATGGACGGTTTGGATCAAACTATGGAGTGTTCCGCAGCGTACTTTTGACGGCTTCGTACAAAGATACATTATTAAAAATTTCCTTAGACATTAAAATTTCTATTATTTTTAAAATTACAAATATGCCCTTTTTTTTTTGTTACATGCGGGCTATATATGGAGAAAACCTATTTCTTTCTTCCACAATAAAAACATTTCTATTAGAGAATGAAATCAAATCAAGATCAAATATGAGATTAGAAGATTTGATTTGATTAGGCTATATTGGCTGGTTGGGTTAGATTCGGCAAGTGAATTAGATTAGGATAGTGTCTTTCCATAATTATCTTATTATATTGCTATGTTTATCATTTGAGTGTTCTATAAAATCACTCCTCGTGCTTAATGTAAATCATCCAACATTAATATAATTTTCTATTATTTTACAATTTCTGACAGAAAAATTTTTCTTGGATTTTTTCTTCTTCTTACTATGATTTAGAGAGAAATGATATAATTATGGTTAATTTGGAAGGATAAGGTTTTTCTAACTAAAATTTGAACAGGGTTTTGTTCAAGATATCTTTGTTCCCATGTAAAAAGAGCC
The DNA here is from genome assembly GCF_043159265.1 of Tasmannia lanceolata. Lineage (NCBI taxonomy): Eukaryota > Viridiplantae > Streptophyta > Magnoliopsida > Canellales > Winteraceae > Tasmannia > Tasmannia lanceolata. The sequence goes on from NW_027518692.1 coordinate 34,500,096, forward strand.
ACACCAAGAATCATCATAGGATGACATTGAGTGAAGCTCGCACTATTATCAACCTGCTTAAATCCCTGCTCCTACATGCAAAACAGATCTAAATTACGAGCCATTGGAATCCCATGATCCTAATGGGCCAAAGAAAGCCCACTTGTCAATCGTTGATCATTTGTAAGGACGCCAACCAGTGGCCTGTAGCTTCGGATTACCCAAACTCGATCCATCAAAGTTAAAGCTTCACATATCCTCTCGGTAGGGAACAAGAACTTCTTTATTTTCCCTAGAAATACAAATCTCTCTCTAGCATTGTGCAACCTTGTTTCAGATTTGCTAAATGCAAACATGAAAAAAGGAAGAGTTTTCATCAAAGAAATGGTTAGAGACATAGTTTTTAAGAACAAGAAATGCGAGCTTTTAATCAAGCCTCTAAAGATTCTATCATTTCTTCCTTCAAAATCAACCATATCATTTTCATTAATACGACTCTCCATAATATCCTCCCCTTCCCCATGAGCCGAAGAGCAAACAATCAAGGAGATCGACCAAAAAGATAACAATAATCCAAATATCTCGAGAATACAGAACCAGATCTCTTTGGTAAACTCACTCTTAAAGTATAAAAGATAAATAAAGCCTTTCTCCAACAGCTTAAGCTAATGGAGAAGTTGGTTAGTTAACATGGTATCAAAGCCAAAGATCCCGAGTTCAAACCTCCCGGATAGCAAAAATCCACATATGATGGTTGGCCCAAAGTGGGACCACATGTGCCACGTGTTTGCCAAGTGGGCCACATGTGCAGGAGAGTGTTAAAGTATAAAAGATAAATAACGCCTTTCTCCAATAACTTAACTCGAGACCTTTGGCTCTGATACTATGTTAACTAACCAACTTCTCCAATGTAAAAATATACGACCCATTGTCTCTCCAGACTCATGTATAAGGTGCAATGGTCAATGATTAACACATGGCAATTACACAAGTGGTCCAACATATGAATCTCATTTTGAAATGTCGTCTACCTAAAGGCACAAAGTCTAGATGGGGCAGAGATACTCCACACTGTAGCAAGATGTGTTGAAAGAGGATAATGTGCAAGATGGTAGTAGAAGGATTTGAAAGTGAAAATCCAGACACTTTAGCCGATCAAAGAAACGCCTCCTTAAATTAATCTTCCACAGTTCCACTAGACCTGAGCCTCGTCCCATCAAAAGCAGTCCAAGACGAAGGCATCCTTCTTATGGCTACTTATTATGAAATTCAATACAGCTACTTATTACAAATTTTTAAAAAAAAATTCTCTCTCTCTCTCTCTCTCTCTCTCTCTCTCTCTCTCTCTCTCTCTCTCTCTCTCTCTCTCTCTCTCTCTCTCTCTCTCTCTCTATTAAATGAGAATCCCATCCATTAGATAAAGGGTGCAAAATCAATTTCCAAACACTTATAAAAAACAATAAGGGTGCGGTTGGATTGCCGGAATCAGACACCGGATTCGGGATTTGATTCTGATTCAATTGCCGGAATCAGGCGCTAGATTCGGGATTTGATTATGATTCGGACCGATTACGACGTTTACTTTAAAAAAGGAATGGAATCAAGTGGTGGAATTGACACTAGGGCAGAATTAGAAGAGGGACGGATGGGGATGCCATAATTTGTTTTGCACCCCAAGAGGTGGTATTCTGGTTCCACCACAATCAAAACCAATATTTATTAGAATTTTTAATTAAAATTTTTATTTTTTTCCCATTACAGAATTGGATTAGGAATCCATATATGAAGTTGATTCCTATTCCTGATTCTGGCAATCCAAATGCAGTGTGAATCAAACGGCTATGATCAACCGATCATGCCGGGAAGGTAAGCATGGTCAAATTAACAAACCCAATTTTAGGAAAATACAAACTCGACTACATGAGGGGTTATTAATTTTTCAAAAGGTAGAAAAGCTTCTTAATATTGTGAGAGATTCTTATTTGTTTCTTGGGATTTGCTAGGGACCAGCGCAGAAGGCATTTCGCGGACCGGCTGTTGCATGAGAGCAGCCACCTCAGATGAATAAATGAATAAGACAAAATCTAAGCCTATGCAGCTGCTCTCTTATGCAACAGCGGGTCAGCGAAACAAATCTCTTGTTTCTATTTTGGCGTTTATAATGTTTCTTGATTTTAGTTAGGCCACTAATGTTTGACGTGTTTTGATAATAATAACAATTCACCCTGTCTTATATGAGCTTTTTGGGAATTGTAGTATGATTACATAACATATATAGTAACAAGGAGAGGCTTGGAATGGTTCTTTCCTTAAAGGGTGAGATCCTGATCTGAAAATGAGAGGGCCGTAGAGGCTCTGACTGCTGTAACTAAATTCATAAGCTGCGCGGGTGTAGTGTCATCTGACGCTTGGGAAGTCTACAAACTTTTGAGGAGAATCTCTCTGTGCTTAAGGGAAACCATCAGCAGTCCCCAAAGTGAGATGTCTGCCTAAGTCTTGCTAAGCTGCCTGATAATATTCAGATCTTCGTGATCAGCCTCAGCCTTCAAGACACCTGATGATTAAAACATGGAGACTTTATATTGGCACTACCATGTTTTAATAATTGCACCAACTCATCTAATCTTTTAGTATTTAAACAGTCGTCAAAGGTTCAGAGGTTCTTTCCCAATAACCTTTACACGTAAGCCTAGTATTTCTCAAAAAGTACCATGGAGCCAACTTGGTAAGACGATCGAAACCGTTCAAAACATAACCCGCAAATGATAGACACACGATGATCCTACCCATACAGATGGGAGGGTTAGGTTCATCCTATGTAGATGATTTACGGAGTACAACCTATTGACCTTCAACGAGAAGGAATGCATCTGCAGCCACGTCAGCAGCTAATGTGGCATCCTTATTTACATTATCATATTTAATTACATTTATTTATTTTTTATAGTTTTCGCAACGTGGACCCCATCTCTACCTTCTGCTTTAAATTTCAACACTAATATTCTATTTTTAAATTCAATATCTTTATTTATTTTTCCAACGTGGATTCGGGTTCTATTCAGGTGTGACGCAGTCAAGAGAAGATCAACCACGAAACAAAAAAAAATTGAACATTGTGTTTTTTCTAATAAAACGGCTTTTGAATAGAATAATGAAGTTTCCATATAGTGTCGGCACATACCATACATGCACATATTTTTCAAAAATACAACAGGGCCCACATTATTCATTTGTTGGGCCCATCCTAAATGGATTTGACCCTAATATCATCTTCATAGGATGATCCAAACCGTCCAATCCATAAAGGGAGCTGATATTCCCTCCCCCAAACAGATGAACGGTTTGGATCTTAGAACAATGTGGGCCCACTATTTTTTTCGAATAGTGAACATATAAAAACGAGAATAATGATAGGGCAGTGATAAATCGACCCCATATATGTTAAATCGACCCTGCATAAGGCGGTGCAGAGAGAGAGAGAGAGAGAGAGATATGGGTCAATTTAAGTTATTGGGGCCTTGGGGGTCATTTATCACTGCCCTAATGGTATCATAATTATTCTAGGAGCGAACATATAAAAACTAGAATAATGATATCATTAAAAAGAAGAAGTCTAAACTGAAGGGAGCCCTTGCAAAAAAGAGGAAAGGGCTCTCCTATTGGCTACACATCACTATCATGCATTAATAATAGCCAAAAAGTCAAACATGATGGTGATGTGTAGCCAATGGAGGACCCCTTTCACCTCTTTTTTTGCAAGGGCTCCCTTCTGTCTAGAATTCCTCCATTAAAAATTAAAAAAGAATATCAACTAGAATAATGATATCATTAAAAATAAAAAAAAGAATAATGATATCATAATTTTGATAATAATAATAAAAAAATAGAGAATAAAGCCAAGATTGTGCCTTTCATTTACATGCATTCCTTTATTCACAGACAACCAAGGTTTTAAATTTCGGTGGTTTCGATACTGATTTCGGACCCCACCGAAATCCGAAATTTGTTATTTTGGCTTGAAATTTCGGACCGAATTTCTGACCTAAATTCTGGAATTTCGGCCGAAATTCCGAAATTTTGTAACATTTTTAAAAATATATATAAAATGACATTTTCTCGAAATTTCCAATTTCGGGATTTCTGTGAAATTTCGGATTTCGGTCGAAATTTAAAACCATGCAGACAACATGTTGCCAATAAAAATAATAATAATAAAAAGACCTCACAGAAAGTCACTTTTACGATCAATGGTAAAAGGCAGTTTTTGGGTTATAAAGGCTTTTAGGAGTTGTTTAGAAGTGACTTTCTTTCTACCAATTTTCTACTAAGGTACTCTAGAAACATGTTGCTTTCCACGCCCAAAAAATAAGACTTATAAGTAGCCTTTGATGTATTCTCTAAAAAAAATATTATTAGAATTCCATGGTTTGTATGTAATCTTGGATTAATTGGTCACAGGAAAAGGGTTTTCTCTTTCTATGGGCTTGTTTTTTTTCTCCTCTGTTTTGATTAAAGAATAGAGTATGAAACTACCAAATTAGCGTCTTCACACGTTTAACAACTACTCTGGCTTTTTCTTAGTGTTTTTTTTTCTTGCCCTTTTCTCAAAATGGCCAAACTATTAAAAAATTAACATTAGTAAGTTGGGATTGCATGATTAGCATGGTGTTTTTGAGTGTAAGCTATTCAAAGCAAGATCTATCAAATGGACGGTTCAGATCAGAAAAGGTGGGACCCACTTTGCATGCCTTATTGTATCACAATGAGGTCGGGCCCTACTAAAAGCATTCCACCCTAAATTTTAGGGGTCTCCCAATTCTCCTTGTTTGGTCCTCTGTTTTAACATTGGAATTGGGGTCCACACAGACCAATTAAAAGTGTAAACTGTAAAGTGAAGAGACGAGTGTCATTATCAAAAGAAGGGGGGAGTGTAGATATCATCTCCTGATTTGTGTTTTGTTTTCCTTTTTGTCTTTTGCAGGAAACATATCTTCTTTGACTAGGAATGTCTTTTGCTTGGAGAAGGGGAAATTGTTTTTAGATGAGGAGACCTGCTACCATGGGAGAGGAAAATTTGACTTGGAACATCAGACCTCCGGGCCCACAAGCGCATTAAGTCAAATTGATGATAACTCATGACATACGCATCTGCGTGTTTGATAATGGCACCTATCCCTTCAATTCACACTTTTCTAATTAGTTGTTAAAGACTATCTACATTCTCAACCAGAGGAGCTTTAAAGAAAGATAGGAGTGCTCTTATACAATGGTAACAATGCATCTATCTATAATATGAAGAATGCTAACCTGAAGGGCGCCCTTGCAAAAAGCACCCTCACGGACGCCCGTTAGATCGCATTGCATTTATTATTGCTTTACTTTTACATTTTTGCCATACTAAATGCAATGAGGTGATGTAGATCCAATGTGGGTGCCGTTACGGCTGGTTTTTGGAAGGTCGCCCTTCAGTTTGGCATTCCTCCTCTAATATATTGTCAAGGGTAGTTTTCCTTCTTCTTTTTTTCTTCATGGAAAATCTTTATTAGAATTTGTTTCATGAAAATTTTAATAGAATTTTTTAGGAGAAATTTTTATTGGACTTTTTCCATAGAAAATAATTTTTTTTTAGCATTTTGTAAACTCATATTCTATAGAAATTATTTTCTAAAATAAAGAATTGTCTCGATTTTCAATGAAAATTGCAAACTTACTAGGCCCATTTTTTTTTTCAAAAAACTTAGTAAACTTGCAGATTGAGACGGGCGCCAAAACTGAGATCAATAACAAGAAGTCATTGTCATGGAAGACCAGTTTGATTTGGTGGGATTGTATTTTTTAATATAATGAAAAATCACTGAGATGATATCTTCACATTTTATTTTAGGAGATTTGGTCAAACGGTAACTCAAAATATCTGAAATAGTGAGATGAAACCCTTGAATTTCAAACTTGTCAAAGGGTTCCATTTTGCTTTTCCTGACAAGGTTTTTGACCGAAATACCCTTCCACCCTCAAAATACACGTTAAGCCATAAAAAAATGGATAAAAAAGTGTTCCTTTCTTTTTCCCCAATCCCCATTAACGTCTGGAACAAAAAAAATGAGAAAAATGTGAGTTTTATTTTTGTCCTATTAGGGTTTGTGCTTCTAACCCGTAATATCTCATTTAATGTGTTTGATAACTCTGTCTTTTTATGGTGGTGTATAAGGGTGTCTTAAGGGTGTATTAGGGGTTTATAAGGGCTCATAAGTGTTATTAATGTTTGATGGCCCTACTATTGAGTTGAACCCTTGCTATGTATTTCATAACTGCCGTGATTAGGGTTGTCTAAGGGTTTATAAGGGTTGATAAGTGTTATTAATGTTTGATAGCCCTACTGTTGAGTTGAACCCTTGCTAGGTATTTCATAACTGCCCGTGATTAGGGTTGTCTAAGGAATTATTCAAAAAATAATCCCTTATTTTTTGGCTTTGATAATCCCATAGAAAACCCCCATTTAGGTATTAGAAACCACTTTTTAGTCCATAACCCTATTTTATTCCAATCTGTCCAATTGAAAACACTCTAGATAAGCTCCACTAAGCCACAACTTTATAGCCACTTTTAGAGAGTTTAGAACCCCTGTGTAAAATTATAGAAAAATGCCTGAATCAATGGTTTCTCTTCTTTTACACTATAATGGACATTGAAGGATGAGGTTTCTTGGGACTATGTCGGGGGGAGAAAGACATTGTTATCGGCTTCCCGCCGAATTAATTTTGATGAATTTCAAAGTGCAATCCAAAGAAGAATTGGTATAACAGAAAGAAATATTTTACTATCGATACGTTGTTGATCCATATATAATCACTTTAATTGACATTGATGATGATGATGTCCTTCAAACAATGTTGAGGATGTTTGACAGAGACATGTTTAATTCTGTGATGATATACATAACAAAAACCATAAGTGAGAACGGTATTAATTCATTGAATTCGTCAATGCTTCCCCCAAACAATGTTTGTATTAGTAGAACCTCTATTAATCCTAACATTCCATCTACTTCGATTCCGCTCCAAGAACGTGCACGCGAATGGGAAAATGTCAAACTTCGCCCACGTTTTGAAGTGGACTTGCAAAAAGACTACGAAAGTGAATTTGTAAGTGAAGAGATCCTTGATACCAGTTCAAATTATGAATTAATCATATGGATTGAGGCTGATTATATATTTTCGAACTATACAGGTCTCAATATGACTTAAATGAAACATTGGCAGTGGTTTGCATGCTAACCATGTTACCGGAGGTATAGATCAGTTACAAAATGTTGGAGATCAACGCAGCATAAGGTATTTTTGTTCTTTGGTAATCTTTCAAGACTTCCATAGTTCAAATTATGAATTAATCATATAGATTGAGGCTAATTATATATTTCTGAACTATACAAGTCTCGATTTGACTTAAATAAAACATTAACAAGTTGTTTGCATGCTAACCATGTTACCGAAGGTATACACGAGTTACAAAATGTTGGAGATCATGAAGTGGACGTCAATAATGTTTTTAAAAATAATTTCTGTGTAAGGGGTTTAGATTATGAAGAATAAAAAATGATGACAATGATGATGATGATTATGAGGAGGAGGAAGTGGAGGACGAGGATGATCATCATGAAAACATCGTTGTTAGTCCAACCGTTCAGCCTATCAACGGAGGCTACAACAGAGGCTTTCCTATCAGAGGGGTAGCTCCTATCAGAGGTGGACTCAATCGGTTCTGAGTAACGGTAGTGGGCCAATGGAAGTATATGGAATGTTTGTTGGAGCAAAAGAGATAGAAGCTGATACATTAAAATTTGACCAGTTAACAGTTGGGGCAATGTTTTATGACATGAGACACTTCAAGAAGGTTGTTCGAGAATATGCTATTCGACAGAGACTCATCTTTAAGAAGGCAAAGTCATCACGCAAAAAGGACTCCGTTCGATGCAAGAAAGATGGTTGCAAATGGCGTATAACGGGTGTGAATCATATGACTTTTGTGGTAGTGAAGTCGTTTGTTGCGGACCATACGTGTACAGCTAAAATAAGGGGCAATGATCACCCTCTCGTTACAACAGCTTGGGTAGCTGAGACATGTTTACGTTAATTCACTCGCTCAGAGGACATCCGTCCGTAAAGTCCCTTGAAATTACAGATTCCATCGATTTGATAACTCGAACATGTAGTTGTCATGCCTTTCAAACATATGGACGTCCGTGCGGACATGTAATCGCAGTCATTAACATCACAAAATTCAATCCGTACGATTACTGCGACGAATTTTTTTATGCAGAGAGGTATTGGGATACATACGTTGAGGTTGTACATGCAACACTAGATCAGACACAATGACATGAAAGTCCCGAACCGTTGATGACAATATTACCACCGCTTGCGAAGTGACCACCTAGAAGGCCACATACGAGAAGAACGGATCGCGAGCTGAAAGGTGGATTACATTATAAGTACACCCGATACCGACAAACTTGGTCACAATAGAAGAAGTTACAAAGAACCTCCCGTCGTCGGACCAAACCTCGACAAAACTGCTATTGAACCTTCTGCACCAATACTCACGAGGTCAGGCGTACCTTGTCAAGCTCCCTTCTTTGTGTAAGGGTGTGGATTTTTTTTAGGAGAAGTTGTATATGATTTTCTTATGTACTCATATACTCTTATGATTTTTTTTGTTATTTTGTAAACAATGGTTGTATTAAGATACACTTATAATTTTTTGGAGTAGAAGTCACCCTATTTTTGAAATGGTAACGAATCGATTACTGAGTTATTACAGTGGGTCCCACAGTTAAGCATAACTCGGCCTGATATGGTCAAGTAATAATAGAGGTCCCTTCCATCCCTGATAATTTCTAAATTTTCATATGTGCTGCTCCCATTTCATCCCTTGGTCACCCCATTTTCATATGTGATACTCCCATTTTCCTTGACCTGGTAACCCCTTCCAGCCCAACAGACATGAACCGAAAAATTTTCAGGTGTGATAACCCCATTTCTTCTCTTGGTCACCCTATTTTCATATGTGATACCCCAATTTTCCTTAATCTGGTAACCCCTTCCAGGCCCAACAGACATGAACCGAAAATTTTTCAGGTGTGATAACCCCATTTTCCTTGACCTGGTAACCCATTCCAGGCCCAACAGATAAGAACCGAAATTTTTCTAGGTGTGATACTCCCATTTCATCTCTTGGTCACCCCATTTTTCATATATGATACTCCCATTTTCCTTGACATTGTAACCCCTTATAGGCCCAGCAGACATTAACTGAAAATTTTTCAGGTGTGATAACCCCAATTTCATATGTGATATCCCCATTTTCCTTGACCTGGTAACCCCTTCCACGCCCAACAGACATGACCCGAAAATTTTCCAAGTGTAATAACCCCATTTCATCTTTTGGTCACCCCATTTTCATATGTGATACCCCATGTTCCTTGACCTGGTAACCCCTTCCAGGGCTAACAGACATGAACCGAAAATTTTCCAAGTGTGATAACCCCATTTCATCTCTTGGTCATCCCATTTCATCTCTTGTGATACCCCCATTTTCCTTGACCTGGTAACCCCTTCCAGGTAAAAGAGGGTTGTACGCCTGTAATATTTTTAAAATAAACAAAACCGCCTGAGGGGTATTTAGGTAAAAAAAATGTCAAAAAAAGTAAAATGGACCCATTTCACAAATTTGAAATGTGGGGTACCGTTTCACTATTTCCGCTATTTTTTGGACCCTTTTGACCAAATTTCCTTTGTTTTATGATAAATTCACGATATTTTTTGTTGTCCTAATTTTGTTCTTAAATTTGGGAAATGAAATATTCACCCACTTTTATTCCATGGGCCACCCTTTTCTAGTGTAAAGAGGGTAGTCATAATTACACTAAAGAGGGGTAGCCCAGGGAAGCAAAGGCAGCGAATATATCACTTCCCTTAAATTTTAGATTTTTATACATTTTATTTTTTCTGTTTTTTTTTTTCTGATAAAGTAAAAAATAACAATTAAAAAATAAAATGTCCTGAGATACACCCTTGCTAAATCCCCCAGACAAATATTTGTGACTATGAAATTTACAACAATTGCAAGATCAAATCTTGCCAAGGAAATAATACTTCCTGATGAATGCAACATAATTTTAGCTTGATCCAGAGACTAAACACTCCCAATTTCTTATCTTCATTGTTTATTGGGTTGTGTTCTTCCCCACCAATTCCATACAGGTAAACCACAAGGGGTTTCTTCCGTGTCCATTTACAGTTACACAAAGCAATGAGAAATTGCAAGATCAATTTGTGCCTGCACATACCTATGTGATGATCTTTGATCCTCAGAGCCTAAATTAACCTCCTTTCCACCTATAGTTTATGAGTAGACCCACAAAAGTCGAAGGAGATAGTGGGAAACCAACAAATTGAAATATAAGAAAGTCTTCCCTGCATTTCAAATCAATAATGAGCTCTTGGGATGTAACCAACTTGCCTAAGATGTTGACCCAATCTATCTATCATCTTGTAGATTCCATAGGATTGAGGATGTGATCTATCTCCCACTGTAAACTCATGAACTACATCATCAACCTCAATTGAACTGGCTCCCGGCGGCTTTTGAACCCCAGTCCCCTTCATTCTCAATCTCACCTTTGCTACATCGTCCCAATGCCCCGCCGCAGCATAGATATTAGACAACATAGCATAGTTCCCCGCATTCGAGGGCTCTAGTTTGATCAACTGATCCACCACCTCTTCTGCAAGCCCAACATCGTTATGCATTCGGCACGCCCCTAGAAGGGTGCCCCAAATAATGGCATTGGGCTCCATTGGCATGCTCTTGACAAGCTCAAAAGCTTCCTTTAAATGCCCCCCACGTCCAAGAAGGTCGATCATACAACCATAGTGTTCAATCTGAGGTTCCACACCATAGTCCCTCTCCATCCTCGCAAAGTACCGTTGGGCTACATCAACTAGACCCACATGAGTACAAGCACACAAGACGCCAACAAAGGTGACACTATCGGGCGCAATACCTTCCGTCATCATCCTGTCAAAGAACTTGGGCGCTCTCTCCCCATGCCCATGCATAGCTAGCCCTTGTAGAATTGAATTCCAAGAGACCACATCTCTCTCAACCATCCCATTAAACACACCCATTGCCAAGTCTAGATTCCCACTCTTTGAGTACATATCGACCAATGAATTACACACTTGAGTACTAAACCTCAACTTAGTCCTATCAACATAGGCATGAATCCTCTTACCCAAACCAAGTAAACCAGACTCAGCACAACCAGATAAGATGCTAACAACAGTAGCAGCATCAGGTTTCAACCTAGCCATCTCCATTTGATCATACAAGCTAGAGGCCTCCTTTCCAAGACCTTTCTCAGCATACCCAGATATGATTATAGTCCAAGGAACCAAATTCTTCACAGGCATCTTATCAAAAAGAAGCCTTGCCATCTCCATGTCACCCGCTTTGCTATACCCCGAAATCATCGTCGACCAAGAGACTACATTCCTCTCAGGCATTTTCTCAAACAGTTCAAAAGCAACATTCATTTCCCCACCCTTAGTGTACCCATCAAGAACAGTGTTCCAACTCACAGTATCTCTCTCAGGCATTTCATCAAACAGTCGGCGAGCTTCGTCCAACTCCCCTGCTTTCACTAACCCAGAGATCAAAGAATTCCAAGACACAACATCTCTTTCAGGCATTTCATCAAACAACTTCCTTGCAGCATCAACCCCGCCGCCACACTTCACGTAAGAGTCAATTAGCGAATTGGGTACAAAAATATCTGAAGAAAAACCAAATTTTAGTATCTGGGTATGGATCATTCGAACCTGGAAAAGAGAATTGTGGCCCAAACAGGCCTTGAGGAGAAAAGGGTAAGTGAAATTGTCTGGGCTTATGCCGTTTTTTTGCATTTGGAAGAAGGTAGAGAAGGCTTGGATGTGTTGGGAGTTTTGGGTGAAAGCTCTAATGAGGGTGTTGTAGAGAAGGGTGTTGGGTTCTTGGACTTGGTTGAAAACGTTGAGGGCAGAGACCATTTGGCGGCAAAGGGAGTAAGAGGAGATGAGTTTGGGGGCTATGAATGGGTCTTGGTGAAGGTTGGCTTTGAAGATTTGGACTTGGATTTGTTTTAGAGAGTTGAGGTCTGAGCATTTGTGGAGTTCTGAGAGCTTCTGTTCAAAAAGCCTACGTTTGGAAATCCATGATGGTGGTCGAATTGCTGTGGACATTTGAAATCTAGTGACTGAGCATTACATTGGTGTTGTGGCTATAAGCCGATAACTAAGAGAGAGAGAGAGAGAGAGAGAGAGAGTCCCTAAATTTGTAGTACTTGGCTTAGATTTGGACAAGAAACTGGAAATGGGAAGCCTTATCTTTCCAATGAGCCCGTTCGGTTGATACACTTACCATGGAAAAGAGACAGAGAAGGGTTCATTTTTTGTCATCCCGGCCTTTTTCCGCTGTTCACTTGTGTTCCCTCCCCTTTGTTTGATTGTTTCACATTAGATGTGTTTTCCTTGCAGCAAAAATCTGTAGTCAGGGTTTTCTTCTCCAAATGACAGATTTTATTGAATGGATGGCAAGAACTTTTTGGAAAATATTGGAAAGGAAAAATATTTTTAAAATCTTCTAATATAACTTGAATCAACCTTATTCAAATTTTATTTAGAGGGACCTTCAACGGTGGCATCTTCTAAATTAACCATAATCATAGTATTTCAGTCCTCTAAATTGAATAAAGAAAATTATATCCTCTGAATTTTTCCATCAAAATGTTTTTCTTGCAATCCAAAAATGGCCTTAGCCATAGATAGCTTATGCGCGAAAAATCTTCTCCATTGGATGATTCTAACATTAATGTATTATTGTAGGGTGAAAAATATGAAGAGGTAGGCATGTGTAGGTGCTCTACAGATTTAGGGGAAATTTTTCATAGAAATTTTTGTTTCTTAGAAAGTGAGTTTTCCAGTGTTTGGTCACTCATTGTCCATTTTTTTTTTCCAAAATAAAACATGGGAATGTTTTTCAAGAAAAATTGCAAATCTAGTAGACTTTGGACTTTATTTTCATGGAATTTTTTCATGAATTTTTTTTTTCTTAGATATAAAAGCTAAACACTCACTTGAAAACGGTACAAAAATCTCTACAATCATAGGGTTAGTGGTGAGAAAGTAGCCTTGTTTCCCACGACTAGGGTTGTGTTGGAAAGCCAAAATAGGAAAGATGATTTTTTTACGCTTTTAGGAAACATAGACATAAAAGCATTGTTTTTCAATGACAAGAGGGAGTGGGAGGCTAAAGGGTGGCTATGTTAGAGGCAAAAACATAGAGGACATTTCTCTTGGTGAGAGAGAGAGAGAGAGATATTGGTTTCTGTTGGGTTGCTCTATGTCGGTCTTGTGTAGGATCTCTTTCACAGTTGATGGAGAGATGAGTTTCTAGATTGCAAACAGACGATGAGGATGATGACTCAAGATTCCTCTCTAGAATTAGCTGAGTGAGTTAATTGGCTGGAAGCTACACTTGCATTAGCTGTGTTGTTCGAGTCAGAATTAGGATGATTCAATAGTGTGTAACTGGTAATTAAGAAGGCTAATCGTATTTTACGACAACAACAGCCCAATAGCGGCATCAACGAAAAATATTTAGGTGACTTAGAAATAAGCCAATATGGAGATTGTTGAGTTTTGTCTAATTTTACATCGGTTGAAAAAAAAAAACTAGTATTTTAATCAAAGACAGAGAGTAAAAGTTACTGAGGCGTGTCGAATGACACTGTCCTTAAGAATAGTTTCGCCCCTCTGAGATGGTATCTCGGTGCAGCAGGTTCGTTGGCGATCTACCCTCCAGGATTCAACAGCTCTTCACTACAAGCGTGCACTCGCAAGTGTAGTGGGTACAGGAACAGTACAAAAATATCGGCACTACTGGATTGAACGGAAAATCAAGCAAAAAGAATTTTATAAAGAAACAAATTTGGGAAGGCAGTATTTAGGGAGAGAGAGCTTTTCTGGTTTTGTATTTCTGAATGAGGTGAAAGCCTCTATTTATAGGGATTTCTAGGACAATAGAATAAATAGAAAATTAACTCATATTAATTATCTGCACTCAAACATTCAAAAAAAAAACGTCAGACATAGCATTGAAGGAAAATCAAACGGTAGACAAAATCCCACATTTAATTCGGTATTAAATGGGCTACAACGGTAATGAAAAGTTGTATACAATTGTAATCTGACCATTCAATTTTTGGGACAAGCCAAAAGCTTTGAAATACTGCAATTTTTACGACAACATCCACGTGTCTTTTTGTAATAGTTACATCTATTAATAAAAAGATGTTTCGTGGTAAGTTTTATATGAGAGAGAGAGAGAGAGAGAGAGAGAGATTTCTTGGGTTGCTGTGTGAGTGGTCTTGGTTGAGAGGATAGGAATGGTTGCTTCATGAGTTGCTCGTGTACTATTCTCAGGATCTTCTAAGGTTAATCCATTTAATCCTTGTATTTTGTTTTCCCATAGTAGAAGATTTTATCTCACAGCCGTGAACGTAGGCATCTTGGCCAATGCATGTAAAAACTCAGTTAATGTCATATTGTCTTGCGGAGGGTACATGCAAACCCATTCATAATATGGCTCATAATAATATACCAAAACTATCTAATTACAAACCAGCATGGAAGATAACACAATTAGATGCCTAATTTTGACTTCCTACTCCTGAATATATTCCCTACTTTTTACTTTTGAGAATCTAATTCTCACATCCCACATCCCACATATACATTCAGTCAACTGAGAAAATTCTTGTGAGAATCGATTTTTAAAAAGTTAATCATGGTGAGATTTAGGCCACACCAAATGAGGAAAATAAAAAAATAGAATCTTCTATGAATAATAATCATAATCCAGCAGAACAAAATCTGTCATTAACTAGAATTTCAACTTGAGAACCTTACCCAATGACAGATTCCCTGCGAGTTTCTTGTTATTATACACCGGAGGATTGCTCTCTCTACTGATCGATTCATCCCGGAATGCTGCAGGAGTATTGCTCTCTCTGCGACTCGATTCTTCCCGGAGTGAGGCCAATAAAGCCCTTCTCTTCTCCTCTTTCTGCCTCCACTTCCTTAGATGATCCTCAACGGCCAACTTTGCTTTCTCTGCCATTTCGGCCCTCCTTACCGCCTGTTCCACAACAGATTGTAACTCTCCAATCTCTTCTTTCTTGACTTCCAGCTCTTTCTTCAAGGTCTCGACCTCACATTCATTTCTAAAATCGAACATCGAATCTGGAACCCTATCGGCTTTTTTAGCCTTTCTGGTTAAGGATTCATACTCTTCTACCGAAATTGTAATGTTTTTGTAAAACCCAGAGCAGACGAGGTCCACATCGGTAATTTCAGTTTCCCATTCCATGATTGTAGGTGTTTCGGGACCTCCATAAGAGTTGTTTTTGGTATCTGATTCCATGGCCTCTTGTTTCAAACTTTGGGTCTCTTTTTTGGCCTCCTCTACTTCTAAGGCTTCTTGTTTCAATCTTTGAGTCTCTTTTTTGGCCTCCTCTGCCTCTATTGCTAACTGCTGCACAGCTATATAGAGTCCTGATTTAACACTTTTAGCCCTTGCTTCGGCTGCCTCCGCGGACGCAGTTTTTGATCTACTACTGTGAAGTTCAGATTTCAGCACTGCAATTTCAACCTGTGCTTCCGATTCCCTTTCCACGATTTGCACCATCTCGATTTTCAACTTTTCCATTTCAAATGTAACATCCCGTATCTGGTGGTTCAAATCATCAACCACTTCTCTTAATTGCTTCATTTCGGCTTCCATGGACTCGACATAGATTGTTTTCTCAGAGTTCTCTTCCTCCAGTTGCTTTATACCTCTTCTCAGTCTGTCTAAATCCGCCGTGGCATCAGAAGCGGCCCCTTTTGCTTGCTCTGTTTCCATTTGTAAACATTCAGTAAAGAGTGACTTTTCCAAGAGCTGATTCTCCAAGTCCTTCACCATATCTAACTGTTTTCTCATTTCTTCTAAATGTTCCTGGGCCTGTGTTGCGGCCACGGTAGCAATCTCTATCTCTTCCTCCTTTGCCATTAAAATAGCGGACTTCTCTTTCTCTGCTTCAATGGCTCCCAACTTTGAGTGAAGGATAGCTTCATTGAGCTCTGATACATGACTCAGAAGCTCCTGGGTCCTTTCCTTCTCCATTTCAATGGCAGTTTCCATTAACTCGGCTTCCCTCAGAGCAGCGAGCTTAGATTCCTCGGCAGCATCTAGAACTGTTTTTAGCTGTTCTTGGGTAGCTTTCAACTCGTTTAAAGAATGTCGAAGCTCTTCCTCGGCCTTCCTAGTTTCAAAGAGTTGAGCTGAGACCTTTTTATTGTCGAATTCGAGTTCGTCTATACGGATCTTAGCTTCTCCGTATTCTTCTATGTTTTTCTCTCTTTCAGCCTCAGATTTTTTCACTTGCGTAGAGAGTTCTTCGATTGTTTTTCTGTAGACTTCAAGCTTGAGAAGGAGCTGCATGTTGGAAGATTCTTTTATTTCCAGCTGCACCTTGTAGCTGGCCAAGTCCTTCATCATGAGATCAAGTTCTTTATCCTTCTCCATCTCCTGCTTATAATAAAAGTAGAAGAAAATTTGTGCATTGGCCTCAGATATGTTGGCTGATTTGTATATTCCAATACCTCAAAATTAAAAACAAATCACTACTCCGGTATTCTCCGTGTTAAATTATCTAAAAGGGAGATTTTGTGAAACATTAAAAAAATAATAATAATAAAAGGAAAAAAACTGTAACAAAAAAACAGAAATCATGACTTTACAATATAAAAATAAATGATTCCATAATAATACAGACTTACAGAGACAGATTAGGAGGCAAGGGTTTAGCAAAACAGTGAAGATTATGCTTTAGAGAGGTCTGTGTTTTTTCCCTTTTCACATCTAGCTAAGTTATGTGTATGCAGCCAACTTTTATTACGAGAAATATCTAAAATAAATAATGAGAGTAAATAGAACCAAGGTGACAGAATTTTCCCTTGCTCCGTTTGGTTGCCGGAATTTTTTTGGTTCTTGGGACTTTTGTGGAATTTCCGTGGGAAACCCACGTTTGGTTGCTGGGCCCAAAATAATCCGAGGAACCAAAATAACCCCGCATGAAACCCCAGGAAAGAAAAAAATACTCCCAGGAACCAAAATAACCCCGCATGAAGCCCCAGGAAGGAAAAAAAAAACTCCCAGGAACCAAAAATAAGCTTCTAGAAGAATTTTTTTCTTCCCAACAATTCAAGCAACCAAACAAAGCATTTTTTTTTCCCACCATAGTCCGGTCAACCAAACATGGGATTTTTATTTTACCGGGATACTTCCGGGAAGTTTTTTTTCCCACCAATCTCCCAAGAAGTTTTTTGTTCCACAAAAATCCCAAGAACCAAAAACATTCCGGCAACCAAACGTAAGGATTAGAATCCCTTTTCCTTCTGTTATTTTTCCTTTTGTCCTTTCATATTTGGCTCTTAGTAAACACATCTAAATGGATGTATAAAAACAAAAGAGAAAATCCACATTAACAGAATTTTCTCTTTAGAAGTATTAGAATTCCCATTCTTCTATTAATTTTCCTTTCGTGCTTTCATATTTGACTCTTAGTAAGTCCATCTAAATGCATGTTACCAAACAACAAAAGAGAGAACAGAAAAAGGCCAAATTTACTTGTTTGTCATGTGGAAAATCGGAAAAAAAAGGCAAAAAGAAAAGACCAAGTCTGATTAGTTCTCTTTTTTTTTTCATATCACTTTTAAGTTTGTTAAAGCACTTGAGATAGGGCCCACTGCCCAATTCATGAATCCTACTTTTATATCACCTGAAGTTAGTGGTGTTATATTAGTTTAACAGAGCCCATTACTTGATGGCATTATTGGCATCCTTTGTAAATATTGCAAGAGGCATATTATAAATATATGAGATCGAGGAATAGCCCCACGATTTTCCTCTCGTATTCTCTTCTTCTCTCTTCTTTATCTTATTTTCTTCTTCTACCTTTGAATGCTTCTTCATGGATGAGAAACTTTCAACATTAGCATCGTATCATAGCCAGATGATCGTGGATTCCAAGAAGAAGATTAAGATCTGAGTTTTTGTTTATTCTTTGCCTCCATCTTTACTGGGAATTGAACTAAGATCTGATTTTTTTGCTCTCTCTCTCTTTCTCTCTCCCTCTCTCTCTCTCTCTCTCAATATACAAATCGGTTAAATAGGGGCATTTTGGTCATTTGACCGCAATCCGTATAAAAGTCAATTTAAAAACTATACTGGAAATTATTGCACCAACAAGGCAAACTGAAATTAAATTTTGATGGGTCGAGCATCAGCAATCTAAGGCCTGTGGGCCTAGGTCTCCTTAAGGATGAAGAAGGCAAAACCAGGTAGGCTTTCTCTGGTCCAGTTGGGATCAAGGACTCTAACGAGGTTGAAGCAGGGGCGGTCTTACAGGGCAATAGACTTATGGGGAGAGGGGATTTGGGCAGATTGGTCATAGAAGGGCCCCCCTTAACGCATCACGTGGTTGGATGGGAGAAGTCCTTACCCTTGGAGATTCGTATATTTTGTTAAGAATATAAAAGATCTGCTTGAGGGGTACTTGATTATCTTCCATCATGTTAGGAAGTTGGCTAATAGAGAGAGCCCCCCCCCCCCCCCCCCCCCCCGGATTTTTTCCTCTGTCCTTGTAGATGTTTGCCTTGTCTGATTTTCTTTGTCGTTCTCTTGGTGTTGGCCATCTCAACTGCGAGGCCTCACCTTTTTCTTCTTTCTAATAAAATATACCGCTCTTAAAAAAATAACTATATTGGAAATTAATGAAAGAATAGAACAGTTTCAGACTCCATCTTCTCCTCTCCTCTATATTCTACTTAATGTATGAATATTCTACTTTATATGAATTCATCTTAAAGTGATTTTTTATATGGTATCAGAGTTGTGAGATCTCTACAAAAAACAAAAAAAAAGAGTTGTTAGATCTCACAGGTCAAGATTTCAAGACCCAAGGGCCCTCTTGATCAAGGTAATATCCTTTTTCTTTTTATTTAAATTCCTTTTACATTTCCCTTTCTCTTGCAGATCTATCATTCCTTTTCTCTCTTTTCATCTTACTTCCCTTCATTCTATCAAAAATACTAATTTTCATCTTTTCCTTTCCAAACCCCATCTCCTTTTCGTCACATTTCGATCCTAAATCTTCAAACCCCAAGTTGATCTTTCATATCGAAAATTAGGGTTTTCCTTTTCTTACTTTCTCTCCCACAAAACTTCTCTCATTTGCTTGATAAGCCCAACTTAAGTGAGGTGCAATTTTTGCACCTCACTCAACTTTTGTCTTTTAAAACATGAATAGGGCCCCACCTTTCTTTCATCTAAATCGGTACATTTTAGCACTCATCTTTAGTTAAAATATGACCACCTTTATCTCACTTAATTTGGCACATTTAAGCACCAAATTTAACTTAAAATAGGTGCATGTTAGCACCCTCCCAAACCAGCCTTGTGCCCCATCTCATTTGAATTCCACACCCTTCCCCCTTCATTTTGATACACTTTTGCAATCTTTGATTTAAATTTTTCTTCCACCCTATATTCACCTCTCTACCTTTAGTTTCCTCCCACATCCACCACACTATGTCATGGATTTCCTTAGCTCTCATGCTTCCCAAACTTACTTCCTATCCCATGTTCTCCCAATTGGTTAATAATAAACTCTCGCATGACAACTTTCCTCTATGGAATGGTCAAATCCTACTGATTCTTTAGCCAAATGTCTTCTTGATCATTTAAAGGGACTTAACTTCCCCACTGAAGAACTCATTAAAGTAGAAAACCCAAGATGAAAGATTGAATGAGTTAAACATGAATAGTTCCTTTGTCGTTGGCTTTCTGACATAGCTTATAATGCCCATTATGAGAAAGACCAACTTTCGCTTGCATCGATTAATTCCACACTATCACCTGAGCTTCTCTCCAAGGTCCTTGATGTTGCCTCTGCCAGATACCTTTGGCACACCCTCAATTCTTTCCAATTGGAGCAATCTGAGCCTTAAATTATGCAGCTCCGGGCCAAGGTTTTAAATTTCAGTTCCAGTGTCGGTTTCGGCCACCACTGAAACCGAAATATTTCAATTTCGATGGAAATTTCGGCAGAAACCAAGTAAAATTAGTTTAAAATTTTCGGTATTTTTAAAATTTCCGTGGAAATGTCTAAAATTCCGGCAATTTCGGTGGAAATCTTTAAAATTTCAGTGTAAATCTTTAAATCTCGGTGGAAATTTTGTAAATAAGCGTGAAAACGAAATTTGGGTCGAAATTTCAGACTTTCGCCCAAATTTTGACAAAATCTTGTAAAAATCCGGTTCATAGCGAATTTCATTTCGGCCGAAATAGCATGTTTCAGCCAAAATTTTAAACCATGCTCTGGACTAACTGCAAAACATCAATAAAGGGAAGTTGTCCATCCAGGAATATCTCAAGAAGATGAAGACTCTCTTTGACCAGTTTGCGACAAATCAACACCAGAATGATGCTACGAATAAGGTCAGATACACTCTTTAGGGCATTGGTGATGACAATTCAACCTTCACCATGCCACTTATGTCCAGTAACACCTATTCAACGTCAGTTGAGCTTCTAGTCTCTCTCTTCCAACTAGAGGGTATGATGTCTACCCCACTCCCTCGAAAGGCGCTTCCAAGTCCACGACTCACCAACAATTCCCATGGACTCAGTCGTGGTCGAGGCCGTGGCGATGGTCATGGGCATGGCTTTTTTCCAGCCTAATCTCAATAGCCTTATCACCAGCAACAGCCAACAACCATTCTTTCACGATCCACATCCTTGAACCTACCCTGCCTGACCAGCATAGAGCGGACCCCAAAGCCCTCAAGGTGACCTCCTTCCTACTCCTCATCCGCAGTTTCATCGAGCTGCAAGCACAACAATTGTATATCGTGTTGCTACACCAACTCCTTGTTATATATATGGTCGTTGCAATCATACTATAGTGAATTGCTATTATCGTTATGATCTGCAGTCGTCAGGTGGCTCTCCGACTGCTCGAGCTCTCCATATGGGAGATATATCTCTCACTTTCCCATTAGATACACTCCGTGGGTCATAGCGCGCCACATCACTTTGTCGATGACTCAGGTAACATGTCCTCCGTCCATCCTTACTCTGATTCTTCTCGCATCATCTGAATAATACGCATCATCATCATAGGGGATGGATTCCCCATTTCCATCAACATGTTGGTAGCGTGATCGTCTCCACTTCTTCACGTTCCTTTAAGTTCTCGATGTGGCTGAATGTAAACATCCGCATTTCCTAGACGTAGCTCGCCGCACATGGTTACCCAATATGAAAGTACGGAAACTCTATTGGGGTGATGATGTTCTAACTGTCTGCTACTAAGTTAATCGACTGTCATCGTTCATCTTGCGTTGCCAATCACTAGTTCTGTTTTGTTTCCCAATACTTGTTTGTTTTTGCAACACCCTTAAGTGTTTGCCTCCCGGTCTTAAAAAACCGGATCCCCGTATCATTAAATGTGTCTTTTTGGGATACTTTCATACTAAAAAATGATAATGTTGAGATATAAACCCATTGGTACTATGATGGATCGCAATATAAAGTTAGTAAAGAATAACGGGGAGTTGTTTGAAGATGCTGGTAGATATCTTTGCCTGGTTGGTAAATTTACCTCTCTCACTATTACATGTCCTATTATTTCCTTAAGTTCTGTAATCCAGTTCATGCAGATTTCTTTTGTAGACCACTGGGAAGTTGTTTGATATTTCCTAGGGCATCTTTGGCATATTCTAAGGTTTCCGAAGGGAACTCCAGGAAGGAGGCATTTTTTCAAGAGAACCGATCATTTAAGAGCAGAAAGTTTCTCAGATGCAGATTGGGCAGGATCACCTTTGAACATGAATTCAACTACTGGCTATTTTACATTTGTTGGGTAAAATTTAGTCACATGGCACAACAAGAAGCAAAATGTAGTTGCTCAGTCTAGTGCAGGAGCAGAATATCATTCAATAACCCACACAGCAATTGAATTGATATTCAAAATTCCTCAACCAATGAAGATGTATTGAGACAATTAAATTAAATTGTGATTCAACATCACTAGCAATCCAATGTTTCATAAAAGGGCTAAACACGTTGAAATATATTATTGTTTCATTTGGGGAAAGCACTGGCTCCTCCATTTTGGAAGTATCTGTCAAAGATGGGCATGGATGACATATCTGCACCAGCATGAAAGAGAGTGATAAAGAACTCAAGTGGGATAGTGCCCACTACCTACTCATGAATCTCAGAATCTTCCTATTATATCACCTAGAGTTAAATGCCTCTATATTAGGTTGACAATGCTCATCGCATGATGACCCTAATGGAATCCTTTGTAAATATTGCAAGAGGCATATTATAAACGTATGAGATTGCGGTTTGGGGGAAAATCTGACACAAATTTTCTTTATATCGTATTCTCTACTTCTCCTCTCTTCTTCTTCCTCTTTTTTTTTTCTTCTATCTTTGAATGCCTTTACATGGATGAGAATCTTTTAGCATTTTAACAAACTTTAACTAAGGCTCCATTCAATTGCGTCACTTCGGGTGGAAAGGAAAAGGAAAACAACTCATTACATTGATTAAACAGAATTCAGGTGTTATGTTGAATGGAAAGGAAATTCGGGCAGCCTACGTGGAATCCACCGAGTCCTACGTGTAAAACAACTTTCCCTGCCCAACTTCCCCACTCTCAGCTACAGAAAAGATCCAAAATCACTAGGATTCATTTTTACCGGGAGCCAAAATCAAAACCTTGTCTCTCGTGCTCTCATCTCCTGCGCAGAAGCGTCGCCTCGCCTTGGTCATCGCCCCCAATTTGCTTCTCTCTCTCTCTCTCTCTCTCTCTCTCTCTCTCTCTCTCTCTCTCTCTCTCTCTCTCTCTCTCTCTCTCTCTGTGCAGACATTAATGACGAAATGAAGGAGGTTCATCTTCTTGACCTCCATTGTCGCCACCCATCTACTTCTCTTTTTGCAGAAAACCTAACACCAAACCCCCATTGGGAAGCATCTTCTTGTCTTTTTTGCAGAGAAACCTCAACCCCCTTTTACGGATACAAATGTAAGACGAAACAACTTGTTGGAAATTTTTACATAGCCAGAGAATAAAAAACGAAGAACAAAGATACGGTGGCTCTTTTCCTTTCCATTTCATAAGCAACATAAAATCATTTTTTTCTTGTCTTTTTTCCTTTTCTATTTTCTCTTTTTCTATTCACCACTTCATTTTCTCCTATTTTCAGACTGAGAAATGCAACTGTATGGAGCCTAATGGAAAGGAACCTGGATCAAATTAATTAGATTTTCAACAAAAATAAGATGGAAATTCACTAATGGACATTTGGCTTTGACAAAATGGAAGAGAAAATAAATGAAAATCCTATGAACCATATGGGCTCAGCACAACCCAGCTGCAGTGGCCAGTAAGATGGTAAAGAGCCACCGAGTCCAGCTCAGTAGCTAAAACTGCAAAGAAAATTTTGAGGGAAAAGACCACTCAGTTCAAGACACACTGAGGCAGATCAGCCCGTCAAGTGTGGTCATAAAACTATAATATTCTTGTTTTCAGTTGCCACTTTCCAAGAGAACTTACCTCACTGCTAGTTGATCTGTACTTCCTCTGATCATTTTTCTGCCCAAACAAGGACAGTGCAGCTTGGACTGATTCAAATGGTTTTGTATCTATCTCACCCATCTGGTCCCGGTAAAGATCTGACAAGTAACCTGCAGAAATCCAGTTCAATTTGATTAATTCAAAACAGTGGTAAACATCTCAAAGAAACTAGCACAAAGACAGAGAAAGCATCTAGGATACGTGGAAATTGTACGAGCTATGATGCTAATGTGGACAAAATCGAAATGGACTTAACTAAAAAATTTATATGACAGAGTGAGTGCAATGATGCTTCAAAAAATAATAACAAAGGGAAAAATTCTTCTTGCATATGAGCGAAGAAAACCCAACCTAAAATTAGGAGGAAGAGATTTGAGAAGATTCAAGGCAAGTGTTCACAGCCTGTCCCAAGCCAGGATAAAGGAGGAGGGTTGGCGTCAGGTTGGCAGCCAGCCGTAAACTTTGCCACTCTTCTATGAAATCAATCCTATAGTCATTACAGAGCTCCGGTTACATAAGTTGAAACAAAATACCAGTAGCACATTCCAATAGATATTTCTTCAAAATGATATTAGCATATATTTTTCATACTAGCACACTTTCACTCCAGTATTTTCTACTACTTTGAAATCTCACTTACATGTCTATACTTTATTAAACTTAGAATTCAAGAATTATCTTCACAAAACCACTTGAAAATTGCATGTGTCCTACATTTTTTTAAGAGTATCTACCCAAAAACAACCTTATATCCTCAAGATACCTAGAAATTTGGCTTCTCACATACATTAAAATATTTATGCTTTCAAAGACTATTATTTTTGACTCGTCACTCTTTGCAATAACTCTTTAACATAGTCTCAAGATTTCCAAAATTATCCTTCTCCATAACAAATTATTATCTAACTTTTATGCATTTCAAATTACCACTTCCAAAGAATACTCAACCAAGATGATTAATGTCTTTTTATGCACTCAAGGAGCCTGAAAACCCTTTGATGTGTAGACAGAAGAAGAAGATGAGGGTGTCATACAAGGAGGGGAGAAGGCATTGGTGACACATGATGTCATGCTGATGGCAGCAGAGGGATATGAAAGCTATACGAATTACAAACATGATAATGGACAGATATTTTTGAAGAACTGAATAAACTAGAGATATTTCTCACGATTCTGATCAGAAAAAGGAAAAGAAACACCAACGAGCTGAACAAAAAGAATGAGAATCAATGTTACGATCCTGAGTGGGGGGGCCTAACGAGGTATGTGACTATAGGCTGGTATGGGGCAAGTTTAAAGGACCTAGCCAAATGTGTTCCATCAGTTCTGAAGCTTTTGACGTATTGGTTAGGGACCTAACATTTGGCATCAGAGCAGCCACCACGTCCTGTGTTCGAGTCATGGAAGGGGCGACCTGTGGAGAGGACTACCTTGAAAGGGATACCAGGTAAAAAGCCAGAGTAAAAGAAGCCAGAGTGAAGAGTGGGTCGTCACAGAAGGGGGTACCTGTGGAAAGGGCTACCTTGAAAAAAAGCCAAAATGAAAGCCGCCACAGAGTGGGCTGCCAATGATGGAGGATGAGGAAGTGTGGTAGAATGTTACGGTCGTGAGTGGGAGCTTGCCTAGGTATGGGACTACGTGGGACTCAGGCTCGTAAAACACATGTTTAATGGGCCTAGCCTAATGTGTTCCATCAGCTCTTGAGCTTTTGGTGTATTGGTTAGGTAGATAACATTCAATATCAGAGCATCCACCACATCACGTGTTTGAGTCACAAAAGGGGCGACATGTGGAGTGGACTATCTGGTAAAAAGCCAAAATGAAAGCTTTTAGAGTGAAGTTGCCACAGAGTGGGCCACCGCGGAAGGGGAGGCATGTGGACAGGGCTACCTGGAAAGGGCCATAGTAAAAGCTGCCACAGAGTGGACCGCCATGAACAACGGATGCGGAAGCGTGGTGGAATGTTACAATCGTGAGTGGGAGCTTGCCTAGGTATGGGACTAGGTGGGAGCAACCTGGTATAACACAGGTTTAATGGGCCTAGCCTAACGCGCTCGATCGGCTATTGAGATTTTGGCGTATTGGTTAGGTACCTAACAATCAACCTACTTTTAGGTGTGATATGAGCTATTTTGGAAGGAAATAAATGACAGGGTATTTAGAGGCGTGGTAAAAAGCCCTCATTTCTTATTCACAAAAATTATATCAATATCCATTGCTTGAGTTAAGATTTTGCCTAGTTTTAGGTTCTTATCCAATTCTGACTTATGGAGGTTGGAAATAGATATGCAATTCGGGAGAGATCAGAAAAGATACAGGCCGCAATGGTACCCTCGTAATCAAGGTTCAATGAAGCGTAATTTTAATGGATCAAGTTTGGGCAACCCAGGTCCTGCAAGTATGGCAGGAGTGTTGAGAGACTATCAGGGTATGACTAGGTGGGCCTTTTCCGGACCTATTGAAATCACTAATTCCAATGACAGATTAGTTGAGGAGAGGGTTCTAAGTCAACAGAAACCCTAACAATCAACCTACAGTCTTGGGAGAGTGTATGACCAAAACTAGAATGTAGAAAAGGAAAAAAAAATTACCTGAAGGTGCAGCAGGAAGCAATATCTCAGCTGAAGCAGAGAGCATCGGACCTGCACCGAAGTTTATTAAAAGCAAAATCATATTGATCAGTTCTGCACCAGAAAATTACCAACACCATATGACAAGAGAGAAATTTCTGACCTAGATCTACCGCAAACCAAGGTCTTTTCGTCAAGAAAGAAAATTACAGCAGACCAGACCTGCAACAAAATCCATTAAAAATGAAATCAATCTAGATCTGTTCTTTAGCAGAATATAACAGAAAACCGAAACCGAAACAACAAATGTCTAACCTAAAATCTCCGAAAATCGAATTCCCTGAAGAAATAACTGCGCAGGCCCGAAATCAAACCTGCAACAAAGTCCATCAAACGAAGAACCAATCAGATCTGTTCAAATGAAGGGAAATAAATGTAAAACAAGAGAAAATCCTGACCTAGATCTTCCGAAAACCGAAATTTCAAGGAAGAAAGGGGCAAAATCCAAATATCTGATCTGCAATATGACCAATTGAAGCTTTGTGAAAGACATTTTGGCCTCTCGATTTTAACAATTTGGAGAATGCGAAAAGCGGTATTTGTCGCAATCGAAGGTTCCAGAAATGGAAGGATTTCAGACCTTGAATCCATCGACAGAAACCCTAATTCCAACATTTTGTTCGAATAGAGACGAGCGGAGAGTACGAATGTTCGACTCTGTTTTTTTACTTATCTCGGGATTTACTCCATCAAAGTGTTTTCCTTTGGGTAGTCATAAATTCACCCCCTCCTGGGAGAAATTCACCCCCTCTTTTACCTGGTTTTGAAACTGCAACCGGTACAGGCGGTTCATCCTCTCTCTCTCTCTAGACAAACCGTACACACCATGAAACCCTTACAACCTTCTCTCTCAACACAACTATTTGATGGGGCCCACCAACTAAATGTTTTTTTATCTTTGAACAGGTAGCCACCATTTCTACCTACCAAACAAAAAGGTAGGCACCATTTTATTAAAAAAAATATGTGCACCCGTATGAATATAACAAGTATTTAAAATAAATAAAAAAACTTGGGCCCACCACCTTATTTGAAATCCAAATCATTCATTTGTTGGGCCCAATGTGAATAGGCCCTGTGTTGGAGATGTGAAAGTTGGACATGCCATTCTCATTCATTGAAGTATTGAACGTTATACCTTGTTGCCATTCTTGGCTATTGCCAATCCAGCTCTTGACCGTTGCACCTTGTTGCCATTATTGGGAAATGTGGATGAAAGATTAGCATGATCCCGGTATTCTCTTCTTTTCTATTCTTGATGAAACATTGTATTCTGTTATGAATAAATCTGCCGAACCACATAAAACATTCTCTCTCTTTTCATCTTTTGGGTTATTTCACCTTCACTGTAAAATCATTTCCATAGGATGATCGTAACCCTCGAACAGACACCATAATATAACAGATCGAAGAGTTAGGATCATTCTATGGAGATGCTTTTATGGGAAAAGGCTATTTGCACAGGAGCCCAACAGGTCAACGGTTTGGATCTTCAAACAATGTGGGCACCAATGAATTTTCTAATAAACACGCGTTTTATATTGTGTGCAGGTGGCCCACCTTGCTCAAAGGTTTAAGTTTGTTTTTTTTTTTTTTTTAGATGGTAAAAAAATTCATTAGAGGAGAACCGAGAAAGTCCTCAAAGGAGCATACAAGAATAAAAAATAAAGAATACAGAGAAAAGAGAGCTAACTCAGGGAGGAAGGAAATCAAACAATTCCAAACCCACCCTAGTCACCCCATCCCTTACCAGAGAGTCTGCATCAGAATTAGCAGATCTCCTTACATGTCTAAAGAAATGTTCAATGGGTTTAGGTCTACACTCACTCTCATTGCATACTATTTGCCATCCCTCCAATAAATCAAAGGCCGATACAAATTTCAACAATGAAAGACTTTTCGCTCAAGCAATAGAGAGCAATTACTTTTATGTATAGCCAATATGGGGCTTTGGCCACCCCCTCAAAGACTCTAGCATTTCTCTCATTCCAAAATACCTACCAAGAGGCAAGAAGACATATTCTCCATAATACCTTCCCTTTCCTTTTCCACGGCACATTTTCTCAATAAGACAATAACTCAGTGATTGACCTAGGAAAAATCCAACAAATTCCAAACCACACAAGAATGCGGCTTTACACCTCTCTAGCAACCTTGCAATGAATGAAAAGATGGTTAATTGACTCACCATCTTCCAAGCACAAGGGGCAATGGTCTACAAGCGACATGCCTCATTTCCACAGGAAGTCAATTGTTTGAATCCTACCATGAACCACCCCCAATCCAAAAAAATTAACTCTAGGGGGACAATGAAATTTCCATACCTTGGCTGAAATAGAGGGTACACCTCAGGGCACCAACTGATGATAACAAAATTTGACCGAAAAGAAGTCCGAGGAATCCACACTCTCTTATCAAAACCTGATCTTTTGATGTAGCAACCCCCAATCAATTTCAATAACTAAGATATTGCGTCCAACTCCCTGTCAAAGAAATTCCTTCTGAACTTCGGAGTCCAAGTCACAATAGAACCCTCCCATTCGAAACATTCACAAACCAGAGCCTCATTTGAGAAGCAACCTCAAATAACTCAGGGAACATCAGCATCAGGGGGTCACTCGAACACCATGCACCAAACCAAAATCTAATCCGGTTTCCCGAATAAACTTTATACTTAATACCACCATAAAAAAGATAACTCAGTTTGCAAATATCTCGCGCACACAGTTAGTGACTTCTTTTTATATAAGTCCTTCGAGC
Organism: Tasmannia lanceolata; assembly: GCF_043159265.1. Taxonomy (NCBI): domain Eukaryota; kingdom Viridiplantae; phylum Streptophyta; class Magnoliopsida; order Canellales; family Winteraceae; genus Tasmannia; species Tasmannia lanceolata. The sequence goes on from NW_027518692.1 coordinate 34,529,253, forward strand.
CCCAATTTTTAGCCGAGAATCCATACTTGCTCCCAATTATCTTAACCCATAAAGCATCTTCTTCCACCCCAAACCTCCATAACCATTTTCCCAAAAGAGCATGATTAAAGTCTCTAACTCTTCCAATACCCAGACCCCCATTCTCCATTGGACGACATACATTTTCCCATTTGACAAACGGAAAACCTTTCTTATCCTTTGATCCACCTCATAGAAAACTTCGTTGAATTTGCTCGATCCTTAACACCACGCTCATAGGACATTTAAACAAGGATAAGAAGTAGATAGGTATGTTAGCTAATACTGCTTTTACAAGTGTTAACCGACCTCCTTTGGAAATAAGATTTCTTTTCCATGTTTCTAATCTCCTCTCAATTCTTTCCACAATAGGATCCCACAAGGCCTTGTCCCAACTCCAAGATGAAGACCAAGATAAGACGACTGAAAAATCTCCACCTTACAACCCAAAATGCTAGGAAAAACCCTTACCTCCTGCTGAGAAGTGTTCAATGCATATAGTCTAGATTTCTGGAAGTTGGTTCTCTGGCTAGAGATCATTTCATAGCATCTAAGAGTGCCTTTTAGATTCAAAATCCGATTTTGCTCAGGTGCAAAAAAAAGAAGAGTATTGTCTGCAAATTGAAGCAATGAGACTTTCACACAGTCACTGCCGATCTTGAAACCTTCAAACAACCCCAAGCTGTTTCCTTTTTTCATCAACCTATACAACGTCTTAGCAATAAAAACAACAAAAAGGGAGAGAGGGGATCCCCCTGCCTTAGACCTCTAGAAGATTCAAAGAAACCCCTAGGGGATCCATTAATTAGAATAGAGAACCAAGCCGAGGAAACACACTTTCTAATCCATCCTCGCCATCTACTACCAAAGCCCATCCTCCCAAGGAGATAGATAGTCCAAACAGTCCCACTCAACTCTATTGTAAGCTTTCTCCATATCCAATTTGCATATGACACCGCCTTTCCCAGCCTTCAGGTAGAAATCAATTGCTTCATTAGCAATGAGGGAACAATCCAGAATCTGCCTCTTACTAACAAATGCGCTTTGACTGTTCGAAATAATCAAAGGAAGGATAATCTTCAAACGATCAGCTAAAACTTTCTCTAACAATTTGTATAGGCACCCCATCAAGCCAATGGGACGAAACTCCGGAACCTTAGAGGCCCCTTTCACCTTAGGAATAAGCGTAATAAAAGTAGTGCCCGTTCCCCTATCAAGATCCAGACCATCATAAAATTCATTGAAGAACGCTAAACAAAAGCCATCGGGCCCTGACGCCTTATCCTTTCCCATAGAAAATATTCCCCTTTCGATCTCCTCCTCCTCAAAAGGTTTTTCCAAACTAGAGCTCATGTGGAGTGAAAGGTTACTAAACTCAACCCCCTCCGGAACTATTTAATTTATTATAGAGAGATTTTCAATTTATTTAGTTCCTAAAATGATTTTTTTTGTTGAAGGTTTTTTGACGAGAATATTGGAAGACATAATATTGTTGCTCATCTCCTAGTTTTTTTCAAAAGCATTGGAAGGGAAATAAAAAAACGCTAAAACTGATTAAATGGGTTGGGCGTAAATTTGTCATTTTAAATTTTTTAACGGAGAAAATTTAAGTTAGTGAGTTTTAGGGAGCAAATATTTGCTAAAAGTAGGACTGTTAAACTAATATGCCTTTCTAATAAGCAATTCTTTGCCATGTAGGGACTACCAGACTAACCAACAAAAAAAAAAAAAAAAAAAGGGAAAATTACATTTACACCCCTTATAGTTTATGACACATCCACTTCTACCCATACAGTTTAAAATGTGACAACTACACCCCCTGTAGTTTCAATTTGTATGAGGTAGGCCCCCTCAGTTGACGGTTCATCCACAGATTGAAGGGTTAGGATGATCCGACGGAGCTGATTTTTTGGGCACACCCTATCTATGTCGGGGCCCATCAAATCAATGCTTTGGATCATCCAAACAATGTGGACCCATACCCGAATCCAAACACTACCAAAAACACAATGGGCCCACATGGTTTGGATGATCCGCGTTCATTTGATGGACACTGACATAGATAGGGTGTGCCTAAAAAATCAGCTCCATCAGATCATCCTAACCCTTCAACCTGTGGACGAACTGTCAACTGAGGGGGTCTACCTTACACAAATTGAAACCACATGGGTGTGGTTGTCACGTTTTAAACTATAGGAGTAGAAGTCGATGGGTCAGAAACTAGAGGGGATGTAAATGTAATTTTCCCCAAAAAAACCCTAAAAATAAAAAATAAAAAATCTTGGGCTGGATTAGCTTAAGTACCAGTAATCAAGGCCCAGCTGGCATGTAGAGAAAGAGACGACCAATCATCTCATTCGAGAGAGAGAGAGAGAGAGAGAGTCTACGTACTCTCTCATTTCCACCTACCCTTTGTTTGCCATTCGTCACTTTTTTTCCCTCTCCTGTTCTTACATTACTTTCATTTTTCGTTTTGCTCTCTCTGTTGCACATCTGCATTTATTTCTGGGTCAATTCTGAAGTCCTTTTCCTCTGCCATCAATGGAGGTAAAGCAATTAAAAGCATCTCCTCCTATTTACGCAACCCATCTCTTCAAAACCTCTACGCGCCCTGTTGCCATCCAAACCCAGAAAAAACATTCCTTCAGATTCATACTCAAAGCTTCAGCAGGAAAAAACCTTCAATCCGTTGGAAGTCCTGCTCCCTCTCCTGTCAGGTATGAAAGATTGGATTTTTTTTAACCTTTTGTAGCGAAATTCTAGATGGGTATTTAAGATTTTGATGAAAGATTGGATTTTTTTTTACCTCTGTAGTGAAATTCTAGATGGGTATTTAAGATTTTGATGAAAAGATTGGATTTTCTTTGACCTTTTGTAGTGAAATTCGACATAGGTATTTAAGATTTTGATAAAAAGATTGGATTTTTTTGACCTCTTGTAGTGAACTTCTAGATGGGTATTTAAGATTATGATGAAAAGATTGGGATTTTTTGACCTTTTGTAGTGAAATTCTAGATGGGTATTTAAGATTTTGATGAAAGATTGGATTTTCTTTTCCCATCCAGCCATCCTCCATGCCCCTCTTATTTTGGGTTGGTTTTGACATTTTGTAGTGAAATTCTGGATGGGTATTTGAGATTTTGATTCATGATTCCCTTCCTAAAGGGCTTTTTGAGATTCTGTATCTGATCATTCAAATGGTTACTTTTTTGTTGTTAGGTTTCATTGATCATCAAAGCTTTTTTGGTCTCCCAAGCCTTAGCTTTTCAATTTCCTCTTCTTTTTTTCTGTTAATAAATGAGATGTTGTGTTCTTTTGTTTCTCTTGGGCTGATTTGGTTTGTTATTCAAAGATGGTATTGTAATGGATTGAGGAAATAGGTTTTGGGGCTAATCGTTGATAGTGGAAATGTTCGATGGGTATCTTTGTGGGAGGTAGAATGAATGATTAAGGTCATGAAAGTTCCGGGGCGATTGGAAATTCATTTTCCTTTGAATTTCTTTGTTTTAATTCTTGTTTCTCACGCAATGGTCACCCTCTTTTGTTCGTGTTTTCCTAAAAATATTTGTATTCTACATCTTTTCTTCTTTTCTTTTTTTGAATGGTTTGTATTCTACCTCTTTTCGTTGGGCGCTTTTTCTGAAAATAAATTCATTTGAAAAGACAACATTATGGGTGGAAATGCTAAGGGGGTGAAATATTTCCCATAAATAAAGGGGAAAAGTTTTAAATGGGTTGTTTCTATCTAGTGGTGTACTTTGAACCAAAGATAAATATTTTTCACAAGTTTTGTTCACAATCTGTCCATAATATATTGAGATTCTGAGAAGCATGGAGGATGAGTAAATTTGAATTTTGAGAGACATGGAGGCTCTAGTATTGATCATTGACTAATTTTATAAAAGGCTCTTCTTCTTCTGCAAAAAGAATTCATGACTCACCCAAGTGAGGGAACTTTGTTTTTTTTTATATATGGCAAGAAAGTAATGCTTGCAAGCATATGAATATAGGTTGTGTTTATAATGCACACGTCTGCACCTTACTGTGGCCACATATATACATACACTAATGCATCAATAAGTAGATACTTGTAATACTGAGAAGTTGGTTTGTTTTAGTCTGTAACATAGTTTTAAAACTCCCTCGCGTCATCGTGGACTCCTCCGAGTCAACTCCCTTTTACCTTGGCCGCATTCCACGTTTTATCGCGTCTGCATTCCGCTTTTTAACCTACAGAGTCATAAAAACTCCTTTCACTCCCCCGAGTACTCAGCCGCGTCAACCAAGTACTTGACCGTGTTGTGCCGAGTCGACTAGGATTTTCTTTGTCCGTGTTGCGCTCTGCATCCGTGTTTTTAAACACTGGTCTGTAAGAATCGAACCTAGAGTAGAATTGGTCCATCACAGCCTAAAAATATTGCTACTACAACATTGCATGACTGGTTAAATAATAAAGTATGTGCATTCATGCATGCGTGCACCTAATCAAGATTTAAGGTATCCGTTTCGGTAGTGATGGTAATGAAAAATTGTCCTCTTTGGATGGGAATTTCAGTGGAAATCTTGTAAATTTTGAAAATGTTCGGAAACATATGCTGATGGACATTTAAGATAAAACTTCATGAAGTGCTAGAATAAGCACAAATACACTGTAAAAAACAATTACATAAGAAAAAAAATACCCATAATGATTTAAATCGAATACGTAATGACAAGTGCCAATGTCTGATAATTCAGTACATTCCACATTGTAATTTACTTAATACACGCAATATTTCATATGCAATTCATATAAATATAATTACGTAACATATTGGTATAGTATACTAGTAACACACTTATGATTTTGGTTTTGCTATGTATTTCAGTTTTGGTACTTGTTTTGGTGGGGATGGAAACAGAAACATTTCGGCCGTTTTGTGTCGTTTTTCATGGAAATTTAAAGCGATACGCCTAATGCTTATGACTTGTATTACACACAAGTGCACACTATTGCCAACAAATGCATTTTCCACACCATTAGTGCCTATGTATTCAATTTTTTTTTTTTTTGGAAATAGAGTGCTCATACGTAAACATAAATGTATATATTCAAGAAAACACATAATTATTCATCAATTTGAACTCGCACACAGACATATACAGCCCGTGTACATGTATCATATACACACAAAGCATGAAATTCACGATATGAGCTTGAATGGGTGCACTCACACGTAAGACATATGAGTATGGTGAATACACACACTCATCCATACATATAGGGATTTGCTAGGGAGCATTGCAGAAGGAATTTCACGGATGGGCTGTTGCATGTGCGAGCAGCCACCTCAGATGAGTTAAATGAATAAGACAAAATTTCAGCCTGCTTGGCTGCTCGCACATGCAACAGCCCATTTGAGAAATGCCTTCTGCGATGATCCCTAGGAAATCCCATATATATATATATATATTGTATATATATATATATATATATATATATATATATATATATATATATATATTGTATTTTTTATCAAGTGATCAGGGAAAGAAAAGTACTCTAAAGAGGTTTATGGAAAAAGATTCTTCTAGGCCCTCACTAACTGCAAATTTCGCCATTAAAAAACTGCAAATTTGAAATTAGGAATATATTTTCATTTGCATGCTTGTCTGTGTTCTACTTTCCAAACTATGTGAGGTACATGTGCATGACCCACAAAGTGAAGAGAGGATCTTCTCAATCTCTTTGAATTTCGGAGAAAACAGGTTAAGGCTTGAGATTCACTTTTTAGTCGTTTTACCTTGTTCCATAATTTCCTTGAACCAACAAGTCCTTTGGGCTATCTCCTCAAGAAACTTGATATCAAACCAAATGACCAAAGCCCCCTCTTTGGTCATTTTAGGGTGCCAGCTGGTTGACATAGACAACGGCATTTTCATTCTTTTTCTTTGAAAAGAAGACAATCTCACTCTTATAGAGAAAACGCCCCTGGATTCTTCTCATCCGTTGTTGCTTTCAATATTGCCATTAAAACTTAGTTTCAAACTATCTCGAGGGGTTCCGTTCAAATACCTCTTGGTTTTATGACATATTAGTGGCCCTAGATGACCATCAAGTTCTTAGATGGATACCTAGTGAGACCTCACTAAGGCGAAATATGACTACATTTTGATACTTAAATGATGATGCCACTAATGATGTTTCTAGGCTCCACAGAAATCCTGGTGAAAATCGTGGCTTTCCTCTCATGCCAAGTGCCTCACAAAACATGTGAATAGCTGCACGACATAACTTGTCCGTTCGCTGTTCCATAGTGTGTAGAGGTTAATAAATAATATATCAAAAAACCATCAAATAAACCCAAGCAGAAGTTCAATGTCTCCATGAAAATATGAAGGATATTTTCATGGTAAGATAAAAACATGTTAAAAAAGGATATTTATGCAATTTTGTTGCAGAAAGCACAATTAACCATTATTGCAATTTTACATTAACCAATAGATCCCTTGTCTCATTCCCAACTGCATGATTTTCATCAGCATCAGAGAACTATGCACCCTAGATAGTAGCAAAGAAAGTGGGGTCATTATGGTTTTAGAGCAAAATGACTTATTTGAAAAAAGCCCTATTAAATTCCTAGATTTAAATCACACCATCAAGTCCTGGCGAACCTTGGGGTGAAAAGTACTTATTACTTACCCACAGTAACAGGCGTCCTCACCACACATATATCCGCACATGCATGCATGGAAGTGGCATAGCGATGCAATATACATACATTAATCCATTCACATGTATACCAACATACAAATGTGTACATACTCATGCTTAATACATGCATATGTCTACACACACATGCACATATTGTTAAAGTGATCTGATGTGTTATTAGGCTGCTGTCTCTACCTAGAAAATGTAGGCAACACCTTTAACTTTTGAAGACTTGGTAGAGCAGATGCTGATATGAGTTTTTTTTTTTTTTTTTTTTTACTGAATATCCTTTTAATACATAGATCGGAGAAGAAAATAAGGGTGGATGAGAGTGAAAGCTTGACTCTGGACAGTATACGTCACTCTTTAATCCGACAAGAAGATAGTATTATATTTAGCCTCTTGGAAAGGGCACAATATTGTTACAATGGCAATACTTATGATCATAATGCATTCTCCATGAATGGTTCCCCTTGCTCTTTGGCCGAGTTTATGCTCAGGGAAACTGAAAAGCTTCATGCACAGGTAAATTAAACTTCCATCAAAGAAAAAAAGGGAAACTAGTACTTTTGGAAAATTTGTTATGTTTCTTTCCCAATTAACAACACGCTTTTTATTTTATTTTATCACAAGTCAGTTTGGCAGATATAAGAGCCCGGATGAGCATCCTTTCTTTCCAGCAGATTTACCCGAGCCTTTGCTGCCACCTTTGCAATACCCGCTGGTATATATAATTAACTGCAGTTTGTCATATTGTTGAATACTCTTTTTCTCATCATCTGAGAACTGAAACTTTGATTGATCATATTTTGTTGTCTTGTGCTACAAGTTCTCCAACATTTGCAGAAAATACTCTGTAACTTTTATGTTCACAAGCAAATTTACTACCATTTGTTGGTTCATCAACGCAGAATATTGGAAGTGGATTTGATTGTTTGATATTTTAGCCGCTGAAAGTAACTATATTGTTTTCTTATGCTTCCTTTGGCTCCTTGAGAAGATTAATCAAACTGAGAGGGTCTGTTTTATATGTAGGCTTGTTTAGTGATGACTCTATGTTAACCGGAGCTCTTATCCTCAAGATTTTGCATTCTCATTGAAACAGAAGTTGGGGGAAAATCAAACAGAATGGTTGATGCACTTAGTAGTCACTCTTTATTATTGAATACCTTGCATGCACATGTTGTGGGCTTTAGAGAGATGAAAAATCAGTATGGAAGTGATCTGTTTTTTTCAACCTTGTGTTGAAGGAGCTGGCAAGGATTTAAATGTCGGTTACGGTGTTGGTTTCAGCCACAACCGAAACCGAAAATTTCGGTTTTGACCGAAATCATGTAAAATTCGGAAAAACAATTTCAGTATTTTACAAGATTTCGGTGGAAATTTCGCCAATTTTGGTGGAAATCTTGTAAATTTCGGCGAAATTTCGGATTTATGTACTTTTGTTGTCGGTCCCAGACGAAATCTGAAAATTTGGAATTTTGGTATTCCGGCCGAAATTTTAAACCACGGGAGCTGGAATGTGCAGCTCCTGCGTCAAAAACTTGTTTTTATGTTCATGATGGTTATTCGTTAGAGAGGGGCCCCTCTGTGATCATATCATTAGAGAACTGCACTTGGGTGGACTCGGGGGTCATTTTGGAAGAGATATGACCTTGGCTATGGTGGCTGATTGTTACTTTTGGCCAAAGATGCAACAGGGCGTTGAAAGTTTAGTAAAGATGTGTCAGATATGTCATTTTGGTTTGTACTTTCACCCATTTCACCATGGGTTCATCTTAACATGGATTCATGGATGTTTTGGGACCTCCAAGAATTGCTCGATGGCATGAGTCAATATTTGTAGTAGTTGATCATTTCTCAAAGAGGGCTCACTTTATTCCATGCTCAAGGATAATTGATGCGTTACACATAGCCGAGCTATATTTCAATAAGTAGTCTGCCTTCATGGTGTTCCTTCCATTGTAGTTTCAGACGGGTAACGTTCATGGGATCGTTTTGGAGTACTTTATGGAATAAATTGGGTACTCAATTGAAGTATTCGTGGGGATTATGCGAGAACATGGGATTTGATTCTGCATCAAGCTGAGTTTGGCCTATTATGCCTTGGTTGATTGTTCTATCAAGAAAACCCTGTTCAAAGCTGTTGATTGGCAAAACCTACAGCACGTGTTTGATCTTGTCCCATTACCTTATATACAATAGTGAGTGAAGATGTCGAAGCCTTTCAAAATTTTAAACACACTCATGAAGAAGTGCATGTATAATTTTAAACACTTCCAAAATCAGCATCACGGCTTCAAAGAATTCAGCTAAGGTGATCAATTTTTGATGAAGTAAAGGAACAATTTCATTAGGGAAGTTTTCACAAGTTGAAGGCTAGAAAGATTGGTCTGTACATGCTTTTGAAAAATCGGTTGTAATGCTTATAAGGTAGAGTAACCTGATGATCTCCAGATCAATCCTATATTCAATGTAGCTGATTTGTGCGATTATCATGGGTTTGATGAAACTGATGATCAACCTACAACTAGTGATTTGGTGAAGCAATTGCCTAAAAATCCAAGGGAGGTAATTGAGGAAATTTTGGGCATGAAAGAAGCCTATTCCTATCAAGGTAATCAATATCATTGATTCCTTACCAAGTGGCCTGGACAACCACCAAGTGAAAACATGGATTTTGGAAGATGAGTTTAAGCAGTTAGATCCTAACACATATCAGATGTATTTGCAGATTTTCTCATTTAAGCCTTCATCTCGGGGGGAGTTTTTTGAGTGAACACCATGATAACCTTGGGGAAATAGTACCAGCCGCCATTTTCTTTTTCTTTTTGTGGTTCTAGTGACTTAAAATGGTGAAGACCATCTACTTAAGTCATAGTTTAGATCACGTAATTCAGTCTCTTAATAACTGAAGTGATGAGGACCATCAACCTAAGTTTTTATTTGGTAGTTTTTTGTGTTATTCACTTCAAAGGACTTTTTAGGGCAGAGATTAGATTATTTCAATAGCTGTGATTGCTTTTAGGTTAAACATAAAAACGGGTTATGGCTGTAAGAGACATTCATTATTGGAGATTAAAGAAACGGAGAGGAAACGAAGAGGAGGTTCTCTCCTCTAAATGGCTGTACAGCCAGCAAACACCCTTCTTGGTATTTTTCGATCTCTCTCTCTTCCTCTCTTCATTTGTGTTTCCTCCCCTTTATCTCTTAGATCATATCTGTTCAGATATGTTCTTTTTTACTTTTGTTGCGTTAGGGAACCCAGGTCATTCTAGCATCGGGGGCCTTCTCTGTGACGCTAATTGTCTAGTTTGCTGGGCTGACTTCAATCCTACTGATGTGTCGGATTCTATTGAGGTAGAAGTTCGCACCCTTTTGCAGGATATTCGATTCGTTGATCCTCCTCTCCTTGATTCCCTTGCGGTGGACGGAAACTCACTCAATGTTACTTGGTGGGTGAATGGAGAGGTTTTCTTTGGAGATTTGTGGATGCTTTTGAGGCCTTGGATAAGGTGAATGGTCGTGCTACCGACTTCAGGCTCTCTGTTTAGCTAATGGCGAGGCGAATGCCCGCTCTCGGGATAGCTCTCTACAGTCTCTTTAGAGTTTTTTTTTTATCATCTTCCGCCTTGAAGGGTGACTGTATTTTGGTTTCTTTCTTTGCTTGTATCACTTCTCCATCTTTGGTTGTTATGTCTCCATTTTCTATCTCTGCAATAAAATTTTGGTATTAAAAACGAAACATGACAAAAACTCGGTCAACTTGTGTCTTGTCTGTATCATCTTTGCTAGAGACTGATTAGTCTTGTTTTTAAACCTTGATATAAAGATGAATAAGATATATTGTTCGAGCATACCATTGCATAGCTTGGGCCCATGACAAGATTCACGACACGAGTAGAGACCTAGATGTTATATTCCTTAATATTGAAAAGTGCCCATGAGATATCACTCTCTTTTATAGAAGGCTCGTAGGGCTAGGTTTCACCATTTGGGAAGCTTTGCCCCTCTTTAGCTTTTTCTCTCAATAACACTTCTGCTATTCATAAAATAAATTGTACTAAGGATGTTGGTTATCTAAACGAGATCTAAAAGAGTGTAGGGTAGTGATTAAATGGAGAGGGAGGGTAGATGGGGAGTGGTATGGACCCTTAACCTTAGACGACATCTAGAATAGTGTAAGATAACCAGCCTTTCAACTCTTTTATCTCATCTTTATGCTTGTTACTGTTCACCTAATGCTCCGAATCACAGAATTTGGACTCCAGACCCAAATGTATCTTTTTCGGTTCGTTCTTTCTTTTTCAGGTTGGGCTCCTTGAGTAGTGAAGCATCCCATTGCGCAAGGGTGTGGAAGTCACTGGCTCCTCCTAGGGTGGTGGGATTTTCTTGGACTTAGAAGGAGAATTAATACTTGTGATCGCCTAAAAAATGGAAAGTTCATCTAGCCTCTTGGTGCGTGTTATGCAAGGAGATTGAGGAATCTTTGGACCACCTACTCGTGCAATGCCGGCACTTCTACAGGTTGTGGATGAACACCATCAAAAGCTTTGGACTCTCATGGTCGTTGCAAAGATCTATCAAAACCATTATCTTGTAATGGAGTGGCAGTCCTTTCGGGGAAGTGGGTCAATCCTTCTGGACTCTTGTGCCATATGCAATAATATGGCACATTTGGAAGGAGAGAAATAATTGAATCTTCCAAGATAGTTCGAGACAGTGGGGAGGACTCTCATTGACATCAAATCCGATATTATAGCATGGAGTAAAGCCAGATTGGAACCTTGTCCCTATAGTGTTGGGGACATCCATCAGAACCTTGTCCCTAACTCCCTATAGTGTTGGGGACATCCTTAGGAACTGGAAGGTGATCATCTTTGAAAATAAGTGGAAAAAAAAAGTAAAACCCAAATGAAGCCCCCCGCACCCCGGCTGGGTCAAGCTAAATTTTGATGGAAGTTCTAAGGGTAATCCGGGTCCGGTGGGTATTGGAGGTGTATTTCGAGATTCTAACGGCCAAGAAGAACTGTCCCTTTTCGGATCGGCCTGCATTTGTGAGTCAAATGAAGCAGAAGCTGGGGTGTTGTTATGGGGACTGAAATGGTTTGTGGCCAATAAATCTGCCCTTATCATAGAGGGAGACTCTTCAAATGTAATTTCTTGGGCATGCGGTAAAGACGGGGGACCATGGGCTCTAGCAGATGTTATTGCGGAATTTCGAGATCTAGTGGCTGTGATAACCCCAAGATCCAACACATGAGGCAGTCAGTGAATGAAGAGGCTGGCAAATTAGCAGAAGATGGGGCAGACCAGGAAGGCACAACAATTGTACAAATTGCCTCTGCAAATATTCAATAATTCGGATATTACTGAATCTTACTGCACACTAACTTGTTGCTGGGTGCATCCCTGTTTCGAGCTGTTCCTTCCTGGTGGTATCTTGTGCAAACGAGCAACAATGGAAATTTTGTTGTTTCAGTGTATATTCGCTATAATCCTAAGGGCTAAGGAGCATCTGTTGTGTGGGGCTCCTTGCTTCTGCGAATTTGTGGTTTTATATGTATTATGAGGGGGACGTCTTGTCCCAGCCTATGTATATAAGCCTGCCTTATTAACAAAAGTGACCTTGCAAAAAAAAAGGGTGTTGGTTATCTTTGCTGCAATGCTACTGATTGAATCATAAGATGCATACTATTGACTAGGATTGTTGGGGTGCAACTTCTTTTTTTTTTTCTTTTTTCTTTCTTTTTATTAAATTTCACTTGGATTTAATTGGGTTTGATGAATTTTGCTTTTTGATGTATGATCTAATTGTTGTTGACAGTCCTGCGGAATTATTACTTTGAATAACTGAGCCTAACTTGATCATTTATTTCTGGTCTCAACCTAGGTTTTGCATCCCATTGCTGATTCTATCAATATAAATAAGAAGATCTGGAATATGTATTTTGTTGATCTTCTTCCAAGATTAGTTAAAGGCGGAGATGATGGTAATTGCGGGTCAGCAGCCGTTTGTGACACAATCTGCCTCCAGGTATGTGTTTCAGCCTTTTATTGGGTGACCGCTATATATTGCGTAGTTTAATGGCCATATAGAAGAAAATTGACTAGAAAATTCTCTTAAACTTGCGATTCCATTAACAATAATATCCGAGGAGGATTGTCCAATGTCTCATAGGCATATTATCTTGTAAATTTTTGCTTAATAACCCATGGTTCAACTCTCAAACAATTAGAGTAGAGTGCTTTTCTTGAAAGTTCCCATTTCCGTTGGTGTCCAAGTTTGCAAAGTGTGTAAATTCACCCCTATTGCTAATCCGTTGGCCAATCTCTTTTGCCTCTTTGATCACCTAAATTAATTCAGGAAAGTTCCCTATTAGTCATAATGCTCACATGCTCGAAAATATCAGCAAAGATAATGCTTGTTGGTCATGCCCAAAATCTTTGAGCTACTGGAAGACATTTAATTGAAAAAAATAGAACCATGATATAATTGTATAAGCATTAAAAAAATATCGGTAATAAACTTAGTAGCCAAGATGAGAGAAGTGACTACTAGATGCATAAACTATATTTTAGTAAAATCAAATGGTCATAAACTAATCCATGGGCTCAAATCTCAGCCTAGTTATCTCTCAATAGTGATTCTCATTGGAGTCCAAACTCCGATTTTATTCTTTATAAAATTTCCAAGTTTTTCATCTAGTTTCGTAGTTGAGTTCCATGTTTTTGAACATTGAGTAATATTCATGTCTTGTAGATTGTTCAAAATGGTGAAATAACCTTGTTTACACATTTCGTGTCTTTGTCCTCATGGCTTCAGTCTATTTTTCTTTATACTTCTTAACTGGGTTTATAACAAAATTTTAGGGTGCATTCTTTAAACGTTCTCTTGATTCTCATTCTGGACGTCAAAATCAATTCTTATTCTATGGAGTGCTTCCAGAATCAGAATCACATTTCTTAACTCATTTCTAAGAATAATGTTTTATATTTTTTGAAACAGAATCACGTTCTCCTGTAATTGAAAACAATTGATTCAATATAATTTATTAAGAGTGGAGGAGGGGAGGGAGAAACATAGGAGGAGGGGAGGGAGAACTTGAGCTAATGGGAGGGAGAGATCATCAACAATCTCGTTTGTTTTAGAATTTGAGATCCGATTGAGTTCAAAACCTATGTTTAATTTTGAGTTCAATAATTGGTTTTGGATTCAAAATCAGTTACCAAAATCCAAAACAAGTACAGCCTTAGCCAAACCAATTAGAAAAAATACAGAGAGAGAGAGAGAGAGAGAGAGAGAGAGAGAGAGAGAGAGAGAGCTCTGCAAATGGAAATTTTAAAAAAAATGCAAGAACATAGTTGGATGGATCGGGATGGGTTTGGCCTGCTAGCCCTCATATATTTATTAGAAGAAGACCTTTGGATTTGTCTGCTTTTATGGAATCGAATAATTGCTCAATGCATCGACAAAATACTTCATCGCCGGTGGCAGCCGGTGGCAGCATCTCCAAACCCATTCCCCTTTCTAAATCCACGGACAAGAAGAAGAAGAGGGTTTTAGAAGAGGCCAAAGGCAGAAGGTGTGAAGCTGACGAAACCCTCCAAAGGCGAGAAGGACCGATTCTAGCAACCAATGTTTGCCAGTGGTGAGTACACACAATATCCCATAGCCTCTCATCATGTGCTGTTTTGTACCACTGTTTGCTAATGCAAAACACCATGGCCAGCAGCTCCAAGAGCAGATCTTTGTCCATACTCCAAAACCCACTAATCTTTTCCTCCTCCTCCTCCTCGTCTTCTCAATTTCTTCAACTCCTTCCATCGTCTCCACCTTGCTCATCGCTAGTTTCATAGCTCTAGAGAAAAGAAGGAATCTGATTCAATGAGATCCGAGCAGAGAGAAGGCTTTTGATTTTTCTTCCCCTTTCTTATACGTTATCTCTTTTCCTCTAATTGCTTTTTCATCCCACGAAAGAGTTGAGAGATGAGAGCCCCAAAAAAATGATCCTTATCCCGTGGAGCGAGGAATATCCGCTACGAAAAATTAGCCTAAAAAAGGAGAATGAATCTATTGGATAGAATGTAAAAGTGGTTGAAGAACGACATTCTAGCACAGCATGGTTTCTGGGGAGGGAAAAATACGAAGAATCCTTCCTAAAAAACGTTAAAGAATGCACCCTTAGTTGCTGTGGTTTTGAAATATAGGCTTCATATCGAAAGCTTTAAACCTGAAAGTATAACATTAACCCATATAACCCCTATGGCCTTATTATTGTATAGAAAATATTATTCTTTGCAAAATTGGTGAACTGCTAAATCTGTGAGTCCATCTTTCAGTGTCTGTCAAATGTTGTCTGATATACCGTTATCTTGTGAAACTTAGGTGCCATGTCTACCTGATGATCCTACCACTCTTGTGAATACCATCATATAATGTATAGAGTATGCCAAGTTTAGGGTTGTGCACTATTCGGTTCGGTTTCTACGTATTTCGGTTCGGGTTCGGTTAAGAAAATCATTTAATTTCGGTTATCCGTTTCGGGATCGGTAACTGTTGTCAGAATTTCGGTTTATCCGAAGAACCGAATTGTTGGGTTGGGAAAAAAATTGAAAGAAAAATGAGTTATGCACACTTATGCACACCTATTTTTTTACTTAGGACAACCCCCACCAGTCCACCACTAAAGTAAAAGACTAAAAGAGGGTGTCCCGAGTAAAAAAACGGGTGAATATATATAATATATATTCTTTTAACTTAGGTTAGGCTCTGTTCATTCGAGAATCGAGAGTTGAGACCATCAGACCAATACACTTTCTTTCTTCACTTCGACACTAAACTAGGGTTTCAAGTTTCAACTCCGGCCGTCACTCTAGCCTCCAACTCCGACGAGGCGATGATCTACCCAACTCCGGGAGGCGACGATCTACTACATACCTTATACGAGACTACGACACCGTGCTGCCAAAACCCTCTTCCGAAGTTCCGAACCCTATTTTTCTTATGTGACCCCAATCTCTGTGATCCCAACCGCGCCAAATCTCATTCTTTCAACCCTCAATCTTGATTTCTTTCAACCTCACACCACCAATCAAAGACCCATCCATTCGGTTTCAATGAGGGTTTGGCTTTGGCACATTGGCTGAGAAAGAGAAAGAGCCAAAGAGGGTTTGGTTGAGATATACTGAAAGAGAAAGTTTTTTTTGAGAGGTTCTATTAGGGTTTCAAGGAGAAATAGAGAGAAGGGGTTTTTTTGGAGTTGTAAGAAGAAAATCAGAGAGGGTAATTATATCTTCTTCTTCCCATGTTTATTCTTTTTATCTGTTGTTTTCTTTCAATGTATTTCGGTAACCGAACTAACCGAAAAACCATTTTTTTCCGGTTTCAGTTACAATATATTTCGGTTTGGTTTCGGTGCCCTTCTCCCACTAACCGAAATAATTCGGTTCGGGTATTTTTGGCAAATTCGGTTCGGGTTTAACCGAATGAATTGCCAAGCGGATGAGGATCTAATGCGTGCTCTTGTTTAGAACCCCTATGGCCTTATTATTGTAAAACTACTGAAAACCCCCTAGATAAAAACGTATTTACAAGAATCCCCTCAAATTTTTCTTAATTACCAATAGCACCTCAATGGCTTTTAATTTTTTTTTATTTTATCCATTTTACCCTCAGAACATAACTTAGAAATCCCTAAAATCTCTCACTTCACAGCCTAAAAAAATCTCTCTTACGAAGGCAACATCTCTCTTGTAAGATTTTATATGGTGTAAACCGGTACAGTCCATTATTTTTCAAAAAGTATTATACGTGCCACTGTGGGATGATGCGAACCGTCCATTTGATGTGCACAACGTTGTATGATCCAACCATTCATTTGATGGGCACACCGTAGTATGATCCAACCATCCATTTGATGGGCACACCGTTGTATGATCCAACCATCCATTTGATGGGCCACAATGTAAATAGGATGTGGCCCAAAAATCATTTCCATAAGATAATCCCAACCTTGTGATCTATTGAGGAACTGCATATTATGGAAACTGCTATAGATTTGACGGTTGGGATCATTCTATGGAAGTGATTTTTGGGCCACAACCTATTTACGTTGTGGGTGGCTCATCAAATGGATGGTTTGGATCATACAACGGTGTGCCCATCAAATGGCCGGTTGGATTATACTATGGTGTGCCCATCAAATGGATGGTTTGGGTGCTCGTACGGTGTGGTCCGTACAGTACTTTTTGAATAATAATGGTTTGTTCGAGCTTACACCATCTTGCCTGTGTGTGTGTGTGTGTGTGTGTGTGTGAGAGAGAGAGAGAGAGAGAGAGAGAGAGAGAGAGAGAGAGAGAGAGAGAGAGAGAGAGAGAGATTTTCAAAGGATTTAGTGTTGCTTTTAGTGATGGAGGGATTTAAGGGATTTCTAAGGGTAATATAATGAATGGTATAATGGGTAAAAGAAAAAATAGAAAACTATTTTAGGCACAAAATTGTATCATTGGTAATCATGAAAATTTTGAGGGGATTCTGGTATATATGTTTTAATCTAGGGGGTTTCTAGTAGTTTTCCCTAGAAAATATTATTCTTTTCAAAATTGGTGAACTGCTAAATCTGTGAGTCCATCTTTCAGTGTCTGTCAATTGCTGTCTGATGTTCCGTTATCTTGTGAAACTTAGGTGCCATGTCTCCCTGATGATCCCACCACTCTTGTGAATACCATCATATAATGTGTAGAGTATGCCAAGCGGGTGAGGATCTAATGCGTGCTCTTGTTTAGAACAACCCCCCCCCCCCCCCCCCCACCCTGACTTTTATTTATTTTCCAAGTTCCCGTTATCTGGAAATTTATTTCCTGTAAGCATATAGGTGACCACTAAATAACGGGGGTTCTCCATTTTTAGAAAGTTGCCATGTTGGACATTTCTGGACACAAAGATGGCAACTATTGGGGAAAATCTTAATATCATAGCACTAATATAATCTGATTCATTCTTGTTTATCTAAATACATTTTTGTATCATTTATGCTCAGGAATTTTATGTGATCATGTAAGCATATAACCTTATTGACGTGTATGCTCCTTGTCAACTCCAACGGATGTGCCCATGGCTAAGTTATATAGGCAGACACCAGACTAATCTTTCCATTACACCAATTATGTAGCACCAAATTAGCTGTAGTATAGGTGGAACTTCTGCGTATTACTTTATCTATAATCTGTTTTTCCATGAGTGAAGTTATCAAGTTGGTAAAATTTCAAAATTCACTGTCTTCCTAACTTGGATTTCTTCTTTGTTATGCTTGCAGGCACTCTCAAAGAGAATCCATTATGGTAAATTTGTAGCAGAGGCGAAATTTCGAGCCTCCCCTGTTGTATACGAGGCTGCCATTAGAGCGCAGGTATACTTTCTTCCCCATATGGCAACTGATTCTTGTTCGTGGTCTCCCTTTGTCGTTAAACACAGTTCTGCTATGGATTATGACACTATTCTTTCCCTTTATCCTTTTTGGGGTTTGTAGGATGGGGCCCGGTTGATGCATTTGCTAACATATGAGACAGTTGAAGCAACAATCAAGGAGAGAGTAGAAATGAAGGCAAAAATATACGGACAAGAGATAAATGTCAATGAAGATAAAAATGAAGGTGATCCATTATGCAAAATCAAACCCAACTTAGTTGCTGATCTTTATGGAGACTGGATCATGCCATTGACTAAGGAAGTTCAGGTTGCATACTTATTAAGAAGGTTGGAGTGAAAGAGAACTTTCATCGTTGTCTGTAGTTTACAAAATCTTATCTATCTAGGAGCAAAGATAAAAAGAAAACACAGTTCATATTAGTATGGAGCAGTCCAGTTCCTACTATATATATGGGTAGTGAAGAAATATAGATTTTGTGTTAGAATTTGCTGTTTTTCATGTTACAATCTATTGATTTGAATTCTAGTTTATGATTTTAATAGGGTACTTCAGATTTTGGTCCATCTTAACAGAAATTGTGCCTTGCTGAGATCAGACATTTCTGAATTAATTATATCAAATTAGTAATGAGAATTTATCCATGTTATTCAAATTCAATTGCTTTCTTATCTATTTTACACGGATTCTTCTGAATGGGTAAAAGTGCCCATGTCTGACACGGGTCGGATTCCAATACGTCAAGAATCTGTCACACTACTTGTTCTCTTTTATCTATTTATTCTGAATAAAATTACAACAACTTTACAATTACCGCATGTTTTGAGTTTTATCCATCCTAATAGTAAGTATTTACATGGGAACAAAACAATATATTTACTTATTTAAATTTTCAATATATTGCACATTACAACCATATTATTATGTAAAAATAAAAACTTGATAATTGAGAAAATATTTTGGCGGATCCATGAATCTTTCTTTTCGAGGTTTGCCGAATCCAACACTCATACCCGTGTGTCAAATTCCGACTTTCGTACCGGTGCAACATAGTATCTGATGGGGTTCAGCTTGATTGTTTTAAGATTTTTATCGTGTTCAGAATAATGGGCTTAATTGAATTGGGCCCTTCTTATTTCGATGCCTGACATTGCTGATTCGATCGAAAGCTTGCTGATATTATTTTATTTTTTTTGAAGTGTTGGAAAACTTGCTTTATAGAATAAAAACACACTTAAAACCCCCACAAGACATGCTCATGTTGTAAAACATGGCATTCGTAATGGGTAACTCTTGACTGTGTTGAGGTTCAGCTTGATTATTTTGAGATTTTGAATATATTCAAGAACTGATGGTCGACATGAAACTATGCCATTTTGATTTCTGTGTTCAACCTGGGACAATGAAAGGCTTGTAGATTTTAAAAGGTGATCGGCTGAGTAAATAAAGGGCTTGCAGACTATAGAAGAAGGCATTGGAAAATATTTTCAAAATAAATAGAAAGGGCTTATACTTTTTTAATATAAGTAATTTTGTAAATGGCAATGAAAATTACTTTAATTAGAGTTTTTATAAGGCCGTCAAGTCCTGTGTAGGCAGTACCGCCCTTGATATTTGATCCAACAGCAGCCTAGCATCTTGTTTTTCTTCCACTTCTCATTATCTTCCAACTCGTGCCCTCTCAATTCTCTCCGTCTTACTTAGTAAGCTATATTTTTACCCTCAGAAAAACATGACCAAACACCATATAATTTATCAAGAAAAATAAAATAATAAATCATCTTTTTGCTTAAAAGAAAGAAAAATGTAATATACCATTTGTTGCTTAAAAGAAATAAAAAATATATGATGGTGAATAAAAAAAAAGCGGGCAAAACACAGGCAGGGTTATCCCAACCGTTCATTTGCCGTAGATAAGCTCACAGATTTCCTACTCCCATCAAGCTACCCAATTATGTAACTCACGAGTATTGAATAGTTCGAACTCTTAGGTTTAGTGTTCGTCTATCCCGAGTTCTGGATCTCCCTTTCATCTGTTCTGAGTTGGGGATGGCGTATTGGTCCCCAGCTTACACACCCAAAAAGAAAAAAGAAAAGATATTCCCGTCATGCAGTAAAATTTAACAAGATTAGGACAACAAATAATATCATGAATTTAACGGAATATTTTTGCCAAAAATAAAATAGGAAGGTATCTGGACTATGTTTCATAATCTCGAAAAAAAAATTCGGGAATTTATTGTTTTATCAAGAAATCGCAAAAAATTAAAAAAATAAGGAACATAGAAACATGTGATGCGCAGTTACAGAGTCTCCATTGATCTGTTTTGCTTTAAAAAATGAGAACACAGCTCAAGGGGGGAACATGAGAATTCTTGCCTTCATGATGAGCTCAAGACAGCTTATGAATATAGACATTAGAGGACTCCACTCAGAATGTGATAAAAAGTTTCAAGAGGGTTTGATCAAAATTCAATAGAAATCAGGTATCAATTAATACATACCAGTTTGTACTCTTAGTGATAATTTAATTGCTTATAGACATCTTAGCTACTCTGCGATCAGATGTCTATGCTTCTGCAATGGCTCGAGTCTGTTTTATTCTCTTGTTATCTTCCACCTCATTCTGAACTGTATCACCTCCACCTTCCCCGTCCTTTCTAACTTCGATCCTTGCAAAAATGGGCTTAGGTTCTGCCATGACCTGACCCGCTTTCAGCCCTCCCCATTTGGCATCATTCTACAAAATGAAGGGCATGAAATTGATCAGAAATCGAATTGGTGACCAACAGGCAGGATGAGCTACTTGAGAAAAAATTATTAATAATAATTCATAAAACAATCTCATACTAGGCCAGCTTACAAAAGTAATCTGTAAAAGTTTCAATCAATTTTCTTAAAAAGTTCATTTGAAGATCAATGCAGAAAGGTCTTCAACTGAAAGGAGTTAAAATTAGACGAGTCATTCGCATTTTTTTATGAGTAAAAAAAAGGCTCAACTTTTCGTACATTTTGCGCTCATAAGCATAGATGTCATTTGAAGACAGATGGGATTGTGGAAAACCCATTACATATAAAAATCATTCCCAACTTCAAAGAGGCATTGTTTAGTAGGTATATGCTTTCTCTCACCCTTTGAGGGAGAGAAGTCACACGCACACGCAAAAGCACACTACTAATCCATGCTTAGTAGGTATATGCTTTCTCTCACCCTTTTTTCTCACCACTACTAATCCATGCTTCATATGATCAGGCATTGTACCATATAACTGTACTCAATTGACCATTAAAAATAAAAAAAAGAACGGTACTCAATTAACGGGTCAGGAACTTGAAAAATATAAAGCAGCCTAAGATATGTTCGTTCGGTTGTCTGGGGTATATGAAATACCAAAACTGGTAAAAAGGATAAAATGTAGAAGAATATAATAAATAGCAAGGTATGTGGTAAAGAGAAACAGAAAAAAAAAGTTCTGCACTAAAGAGAAATTTACCCAAGTCACAGCATTAAACTGATCCTTCGAATAGCCAAGCTGTGAATATATCCTCAAACATAAACTTGGGGCAATAGGAGACAAAGTAATAGATATAATCCTCATTGCTTCCAATACAATCACAAGGTCCTGTGGATCAAAGACAGATGTAAAATATTGCTCAGGATGTATAGTGCTCCGGCATTGTTAATGGCCTCATGCAGCATTATTTGGATGAGCTTTCGAGTACCAAATATGAAAATTTGGAAAGTCATTTATCAGTGATGCTTTACAAAAATCAGTGAGTTCTCTTGACTCAGCACAGCTGAACTCAGAAAAGTAATTGGTTTCTGAGCTGATGGTTTTTTTTTTTTTTTTGAATGGCAAGAAATAGAAAGAGAATGATATTTCTGAGCTGATGGTAACCTTATGAACATTAATCATAATGGTGCACCAAAAAATCGATTAGCTGAAGTGGTTGCAATCTTCTACTCGCATGTTTTATTGTCATTAAACCATACAAGAATCAGGCTTTAGTTATTAGTCAGTGGAAGGTTTTCCTTTCTAAGCATCAGTAATCAAGGCTTTCTTCTTCTTTTTGAACAGTACTGTCGCAAGTTTTCTTTCACTAATATATGCAAATTCTGTTAAGACAAGAACCAATATACTGATCAATGTTTAAAAACCTGAAACTCAAACATGGACTCACCCATTGGACTGGGGAAGTGAACTAGGCAGAGTTGAACTAACTTTTCAATGACTAAGCCGAGTCACACGATTTTTTATTGTCTCAGCAGGGACAGACCAAGTCAACTTTCTCAGTCAATGATTGAACAGACGAGTTCCAAAAATATTTAATATCTATGAACCTATGCGATAATAATTTTCTTCATTCAAAATCATATTCTTCACATATGTCTACTAATCATCTGTTTCTGTACATGGTTTAATATTTAGCCAGCTTCCCATGCTACACAATACACAAACTAAATATCAAATAGATCGATTTTTTCCAATGGAAGCTCCATACTCCATAAGATCCAATTATTTTCTATATTAAGCAGATATAATTTTGGATATAGTGATGGCCATGACGGAATCCATACGTGAGATCATCTGGAGAACCAAAGCACAGTCATCAGTCATCACAGTTCCCAGAAGGAACTCCTATGTTGTTTTGGCATGGGAAAATATCACCCTTGCGAAACACGGTCAAGTAGATACAAGGTAATAAATAAATCACAATTCACAAATGGCAGTATTAATAAACCATAACTGGCAATACTAAAGAAAGAGACCATCACTCAAATTGCAGTGAATTCTATACAATACCTTTTTGGCAGCTTCAGAACTAGCACCGCCTTGCTTAAAAAGAGTCCACGGAGCACGCTCGTCAATGTACAAGTTACCAGCATTGCCAATCTCAAGAACACACTCACAAGCTGATAATAAGGACAGGTTCTCATAGTGGAGCCTTGCTTTCTCTACCTACAAAGACTGGGACGATGAGTAAAGGGAAGTGTTGACAGAAAATACAGTATCAAATATATAATCATAATATGAAATATGTAAAAGCAACTTTTTGAATAAACACTATGCCTGTATGCCATATATAAATGACACTGTGACCCAAAAATCGAAACTCGAAACATATTAATGACATCAAGACATCTCCATCAAATATTGTTTCATCCAAACGTGTACTTGTTTCTTCCAAATTAAGTTAAAAATGCTCCATAAAAGAATCTAAGATAACAATGTTGAGAACGTAATGGGTCACTCCACAGATACCCCATTACTGAAAATATCAGTAATTGCTCCATTTGTATATATCATTATCTTAATTGCTCCAATTGTATATATCATTATCCATCCTTCTTATCCATTCAATGAAAAGTAGCCTGCCCTATGCATATTGTTTACAAGAACCAGCGTATTTTCGTGACAGAGAGGGAAAAAAGAGGCTGGTACAAACAATACACTGTATATGGCTTCAGATGGCCCTTCCGGCATGGATTTTATATAAAAAATCCTCATGATAACCCTATCCATCTGACTATACCATAGAGGTCACAAATGGAACATTCAAAAACATGCTAAGATCCCTTACCAAATTCTCTACGGTATCTTTGAAAACATTTCCTTCTGCAATATATGAATTCACTGCTAAGGTAGATTGGCAATTTTTTTTCAGAAGCCCAAGGGTGCGGTTAAGAAGATTCCCTGCACAACGCAAGAGATGATTATATATTAGACTAATGCATCCTTATCACAGCAAAAGCAATGATTGAAATTTCGGTTTCGGTGTCAGTTTCAGCCACAACCGAAACCGAAATTTTTGGTTTCGGCCAAAATTAGGTAAAAAACAAATTTCAGGTTTTTCCGAAATTTCGGAAAAAGTGTGGAAATTTTGTAAAAAAAATAAAAATTTAAATCTGGCCAAAATTTCGGTATTTCGGCCGAAATTTAAAACACTGAGCATAAGCAATTAACTTCACCAATATAGTATCTAACTGTCCGGAAAAAGATACAGAGCTATTGCTTTTTCTTGAACAATAATACATGAGCTATTACTATTGATCAATTAGAGAATACCCGAGTTATTTACCAATTGTATTCGCAAGATGGGCATTTATAATACTGATGAATCGATCCTCCGAAAAGTCTCCGTCATTTCCAAATTCCACTTCTCTCAAGAAGAAGTACCTAACAGCATCAGGCCCAAATCTATGAACCAGATTCTTTGGTTCAAGTGTATTTCCCAATGATTTCCCCATCTTCAAACCATCCTAAAATTTTCAAAATAAAAAGCATTGCTGCATGAAATGAAAATAAATATATCAGATATAGTATAAAAAGAACCAGTATTTCCCCTAGTACATTTTTTCTGTTAATTTTAAGTCTACTAGAATACAGTTTCCTTGTCCAAACTTTAAAAGTCAAAGAAGCTCAAGCTCAACCCTAACAATAAGCATGAAACCCAAAATTACCCACATTTATAATTCCAACATTATAACGTTAAAAGCTAATGTATAGCTGGGGTTCCTGTTTATATCTGGAAACTTTAAAAGAGGCAGATAGTTTCTTATACTTGTAAGATGGGGTCCAATCTTTCGTAACTGGTTTGGTTCCTCTACTGAATGTCTAAAACCCAATTCAAAATTAAGGCATCAAAATAGAGGATTCATTGCCGATAAAATAATACCAGTACTCAAAAATTGATACAACACAAATCCAATAAATGCCCAAAAAAAAAAATCACGACCAAAATGTAACTCAAGTTGGCAAATGGCACTAAGCTGTACCATGGAAAAATCATCTCAAGTTCCTAACCCTTCTATTAGCCAAGTAGCCATCACCCACTTCGCCTTTCTTTCAATGGACCATCATGTGATTCTCTTCATGTGCTACTCCAGCAGAACTTTAAAGCTAAATTTGCCTCTAATTTGAGACAGACACAAGAAAAAAGAGTATCTATGCCAGTGTTAGTGATTACAAGTACTAGTTATTTAGTTTTATTTTATTTCATTAATGGCAAATATGAATATCATTCAGCAAGTAATTACTTATATATAAGTCAACTCCACAATTTGGGAATATGACTCTTCTCCCAAAAATTCTTTAATGTCTTTTTTTTCTCTCCTTTCTTCTCCTTTCCACTTCAGCATGGTATTAGAGCATGTTATACATTAGAACGAGGGTTTGAAGTTCGGCATCTCATCTTAGCAGGTACTTTCTTCCGTTACTTTCTCTTTCCTTTCTTTTGAGGAGGAGATTTCTTTTTGGTCTTCGTATAGTCGTACCATTGACATCACCAGTTGTACAACTTTTAGATTTCCCCTCATCCTTGACCACAGATTTGAAGGTTGAGATCTATCCTCTGGGAATTAATATCTCAACCCGAACCCGACCCGATTTCCCAATTCGGGTCAGGTTGGATAGGTTGACCCAGTTATGATGATATCTTCCCCCTTTAGGTTTTTATGTTATTAAAAAACAAAAAACAGAATAATGGTAATTGTTTTTTAAATGTCGGGTTTTGATGCGTGTCGGGTCAACCCGATACCTTAACCCGAACACGAACCCGACCCGGCTCGGGTTCAACTTCCTCAACCCGAACTCGAACCCGAACCGACTCAAACACAACCCGACCCATGATTTCTTCGGGTTGAACCTGACCCGGTTGCACCCCTAGTCCCCCTACTATGAATGAGATATTCATTGACTACAGCCTGCTTGGAAGGAAATAGATTCTCTCTTTTCTGAGCTACTTGCTTGTCACTAAAAACATTTGGATCTACAGCTTGTAGGCTTGATTTTGATTCTCTAATCAAAGGTGCCTGGAGCCCCGTAACAAGAACAATGATTTGTTGAAGGAATGGTACGCCGAAAGCTAACTTAAAGCTCTACTAATGAGCTACACTTTCGAGCACAAGAAAAGGTGTCCTATCTGAAAGCCAAAAGCAATAGTGAATCTATCATCTACCACTTACTCGGACCGGCACTGAAAGACAGAAACAATGGGATGAAGTTCAAAGCCAGCTTGCACGTCAAGGTTCCAAAGGTGCAACAATGTCCTGACTCCTGAGGAAGGAGTTTAGAGGCCTTATAGTAGCACGGACCTCTTTTTCTTTCTAGGTCAGGCGGAGGAGGCTAGTCCAAGATCGCATTGTTCCTCTACAATGATAACAGATGAACTCAATGGCTAGGCGCCACTCTCTTCCCGAGTTGTTCTAGCTTCTTCATTCTTATATGCCGCGGTGAACGCAAAAAAAAACTGAAAGAGGGTTATCTCCATAGAAGCAGAAATCTTCCCTCGGGGTGCCTCTCCCATCTCGGAACCTTGATTCGGCGCTCCTTAGAAAGGAGCTTCCAGGGAGCGTAACCCCAAAGAGACGGGAACCGCACCCATGACGATCCCAACTTCTATTACTCCATAAGTCCCACCAACTTTCTTGCATCAGATCCCTCCAAATCTGCAAAGTACTTCATTAGAGCAAGCACAAAGGCTTGTGCATCTTCAGAAGACACGAGGAACGAGTGCACGTAAATGAAGATGGTTAGAAATTACGCTTTTTGAGGTACTTAAATTGAAAATGGTTAGAAACTATTTTTTTTATGTACTTGAATTTTGAAAGATATATAAAGAAAATATTACACACACTCCCATGGAGCTCCCAAACTTACTCTTCTAAACCCCATGCTTCCCCGCCTCCGCCCTCGCACCCGCACTCGCTTCGTGCTTCTAAGGTCATCTCCACGGAAGAGGGGAGAAGAAATTTATTTATTTCACCGCTCTTTAGGGTGCTAAAAGGTAATAAAAGGTCATATAGCCGTAAGCAAGTTTCAGAAATTCAAGCAGCAGTAAGACATCTAAGATATCTGTGCATCCAGTAACTATACTTTTAAATTGAGTTCATCAATTAAGATGAAAAAAAGGAAATTTATACAAGTTATGGGATTTTAGTTCTAGCAAGACATGAAAAATCTATATTTGGAGTGGCAATACCTTTGTTAGAAATCCATGACCAAACACCTTAGTGGGAAGACTAAACCCTGCTGACATTAACATGGCTGGCCAATAAACTGCATGGAATCGTAAGATATCCTGTAGAAGACAAAAGAAGGTGTCCATAAAGGCTTTATATACACAGCACTGTGCTAACTAGAGAAGCCTAAAAGCACATTTGTTAATAAAGAGACGACGAGAAAAAAGGGCCATCTGCCATTAAAAAGAGTAATAGAAACTGATGCTCTGCACGCTAAAGTTCGTGAAAAAAAAATACAATAAAATGGGATAAATCATAAATTTCTCCTCTTTCAGCCAAGTTTTACAAAACCTGGTCTTACTTAGTTCAAGAGGAGCATAATGATTGCTCTTGTATGAAAATAATAGTTTGCACCCTGTTTTACAGTTTGGACTTTCATAGTCACTGTGTTCTAAATTCTAATTGCCAAGCTTAGCGTAACGGTCTCAAACTCTCAATCGCAGTCTCATGTCGCGCATAAAATGATAGTGAAATAGACACATCCTATACAACTGATGCAAGTGATAGGCCAAATAAGAGGCATATTTGCCCATTAGGACTTTTAGGAATTTATTTCTGTGTTTTTTAGTTTCTAGGATCTTATTTCCATATTTTTAGTTTTTAGGGCTTTTATTTTTCATGTTATTTAGAGTTCGGGAAGTTATTTACTTTCTATGGAATTTTATTTTAATTGCCTATACATGGGCCTTATGCAGTAGAAATTACAAGTTTTGATGGATTGAATATTGATTGAGATTCTCCCCTCTAATTTCCTCTCTTCTCCCCCAAGACTTTTCTCCTCTTTCTCTTCTATTCTTCCTTCTATTCTCTTCTTCTCTTCTTCTTCTCCTCTTTCTTCAATTTCTCTTCCCTTTCTTTTGTTTCTCTTCCCCAGCCTACACCAAATTTGGTATCAGAGCAAAGGATCCAAGTTTCACGAATTTTTTTCCAACTCCTTCATCCCTAGAAATTGCAAACTGACATCCTTTTTTTATATTACTGAACCCGGAAACCAGTCCTTAAAGCATATGTGAATCAACCACCGACCCCTTTATTCTCCCAAGCAGCCACACCTCTTTATTTCACATCAAACCCATCCTCTTCCTTAACCCTAACCCTAACCTTAACACATAAACCCTCTCCCCAACCCCTACAAACCCTTTTAATTCCACATTTACTTCCTTCACCATCAACCCAACCTCAAAACACAATCAACCCTAACTTTCCGCCCGAACCCAACCCCCACTTGTTCTCCTTTAACCCCACTGAAAAAAGGGCAAACCAAAAACCAAAAAATGAGAGAGAGAGAGAGAGAGAGAGAGAGAGAGAGAGGTGACCTACCCTTCCAACCAACTCGTCGCACCGCCGCCGCCTTATCGAGTGAGGAGAAACCCAAGTGGGTTTCTGTTTCTTCTTGACTTGGGTTTCTGTTTCTTCACGACGAAGAAAACCCAGTTGGGTTTGTAGGTCACGAAAAGAAAAAATTGCCCATGTGTTTACTTGTGGACACCCTCCCCCTCCCATGTGTATTTCATACCATATAAGGTAAATAAGCCCCCTCCATTTCCCCACAAACACCCCCATCTCTTTCACTTAAAGTGGTCACGTGACCACTTTCAAAACAAAAGAGTAATCACCCCTCCCCCTTTCTTCCCCTGAGCATCACTTTCCATTTAGGCCAAGCCAATTAACCCACGCTCTTCTACCTTTAGGGACCCCCCCCCAAAAAAAAAGAAAAAAAGAAAAAAGAAAAACAGAAAAAAGAGAAATAGAATTTCCTTTTCTCTTTCTTCATTCTCTCTCTACACTCTCTCACCTCTCTCCATCACATTTTCTCGCTCTTCATTCGGGCATTTTCTGCTCGAAATTTTGCCTCCTCGTCAACATGAAAGTTGTTCAGAACAACTTGAAGAGTCTATCCAGCCCACTTTCAGCAGCTAGCACCAAGTGCTACGTCGAGCAAGCTTCATCATCCGTCGATTTTAGTCCGACCACCGATCTAGGACATCCAGGATTCCAATTTGAGACCCGCACACTGTGTTCCTTTCAGCATAATAGACAAATCAGACAACTAAATTCATTTTTCGACACCGATCTCAATGGCTCCACCATTTGTTCCATATTTTGATGGGTATGACGATCGATATTTGAAAGGCTACACTCACTATAGCTATTATGAGGATGCATGTATAAGGTGAATCTATGCTTTGGATGCATATTATGAGTACTATGGCTATGATCACCGAGTGGCCATCTGTCGAGCTAGAGAAACTGCAAGAGGACAAGCCCGATCGTTCTAGATACACATGGTGACACAACGCCGTAACTTAGGCGAACCTCCATTCTGTTGACGGGAGGAGGTCCATTATGAGTTTATGGTAGCTTATGCGCGAGTGGCTGTTTATCGGTACGATCAGATGTTGGTACGTGAGGAGGCAGCTCGCCGTGAACGAAAAGTCACAGCACGACGTGCACGAGAAGCCGAAATTGAAGCAGGCAACTGATATCTCAAGCGTCACATGCATGAGAAGGATTGTGCTAACACTATTGAGGAGCCGGATGCTAATGTTGATGAGACCATTATAGTTGTTGAGCCCATGATTATGTCAGATAGAAAGTCCATGATGGCAGATACAGAATCAGAGATGGAAGATATAGAGCCAGAGAGTCTAGTGACTGATGAGGCATTGCCAGAGCATGCACAGCACGAGCAGTTATTTGAGGATGCCGATTTCATATTAGAACATGAGAACAATGACATGATTGATTCTACGATAGATGTTCCGATCGAGATGATTGTGGAGGTTGAGACAGGATTTCAGTGTACATGACGATCATCAGGAGATTTGTCAGTCTGACATCACTGACCGCATAAGATATCCACGGATGCGCTTATTGGTGATGACCTTTTAGATGATGGTCATGGATTGGTACTGCCCATAGCTATCCCGCAGATGCAGGAGTACGTTGCTATATTTCCAGCCAGTTTATAGCCGCTGATACTACCATCCTTCAGAGGAAAGACAAGGCACTTTATAGGCATGGTTGCCAAAGAAAAGCCCATGGATGAAGCAATGTGAGGGACATCAGCATTAGACATATTAATAACACAGGCAACAAACTTTACCCTCTCAATTTTGAACCAAAAGGTTTCCTCAATCAAGGTGATAAGGATATTTAAGTTTTCAAGTTGCGTTTTTGAGGATCTGGCTAGAATGATTGCATCATTGACATAGCGTGTTGGTGATTTACAAAATAAGTCATTTTCAAAATGATTTTTGAAAAAAAAAAGGCTTTATTTTGGGAAAATTGGTGTTTTGAAAGAGAGAAGAAAAAGGCTTGTTACTATTCAAAAAAAAAAAAAAAAAGGGCTTGTCGGAAGGCTATAAGTTTAGTCCCACATTTGGAAAGTGAGAAAAGTGGAGAGGGGTTAATAAGTATCCCTCCACTTTTCCCTCTTGTTTTAAAATTCAAATGTTTTGCAAATAGTGAACCAATGGACAATGCAACGCACTGTCCGCGCGGTGTGGGCAATGGACTGTAGTGCGTTAGTGGAGCTTTTTGGCGCACTTTGCACTTCTTGGATTTGAGATGTTGATCATGACCTTAATTGAACGGTGCGATTGAGTAGCAGATGATCTCAAGCGGCTGCGACCTGCTCAGATGTACTCCAACGATTAGTGCTTGACCAGCTGCGATTTGGAGAGCCGAATCGTGACCAGTCGTGTACCAACAATCAAAGGCCGATTGGGTGTGATATGAGCTGCAGATTGGCAATGGTCAGGATCTAACAGTTAAATAGTCATTAGGCGTAGGACGGGGTTTTTACTAAAGCAAACAGTCGCTCCAGAGCTGATCTAGACCATAGAATCGCAACCTAATGCGATCTAACGGTCAAATAATCAGCCCATCATGATCAGGTGCCACCAAAAGGTGCAATTCAATATGGAAAGGCACCAGAAGGTCTATAAATATGCTAGAAACTCATCATTTGCAAAGTAATCCGAGAATCCATGGGATGGAGATCAAATTTGGGATTTCAATAAGCCTTCTTCACCCTCCTTAGAGATTTCCTAATCTTTTTTATTCCATTTTCTTGTTTTATCTCTGGTTATTTGTTTTTCGCGGAAACAAAAACCAGTATCTCATAGACATGCCAAATCCATGAGTGTTTTAGGTTTGTTTCCGCTTGTGCATAGCGTCACAAACATCAATAGATCCCTATCTATTGGCTTCATTGTATCTTGGAGGGGAACTCGTGGATCCCCTTTGCACATCATTCAACTGGTGGGGGAGAATATCGTCTTAAGTAAAGAGGCGTTGTGATCAATTCTTTCTACCGAGATTTTTCTTCAACATAGTGTAAATGGGATACAAAAATTCCTCCAACTAATATACCCAGGAAAGAAATGGAAAAAATGACAATAATAATGGATGCAAAGTGTTCCGCATAAAAAAAACATGAATCCAGACATCATACCTTGCCTATTAAGTGTAGTGAAGCAGGCCAGCCTGAAGAAATGGCATTTTGTAAAGTTGGTTGCTCCTTGTCCTTCAATAATGCTGAAACATACCTGCTCAACAAAATAGACAAACGGAAATCAAATGAGAGACACCAGATTGTTTTGAAAAACACACACACCAACAAATCCCTCATGAGGGTAATAAAATAAAAAACGAGAAGGTTCACTGTAGTAATTTGAGTAGAAAACCAAAATTTATGTTTCACTGAAGCAAAAATTAGAAGCTAATTATCTGATAGATATTAGGTAATGAAATTTGGCTTTATATAAGTTGAAAGCAGACGTCTTAATGGTCGATCTGGCATATTGATTTGGCATACTAGGAATGCAGGTCTTCGGAATTGTAGAATGAGTAAGGATTTTGTTCCAAAATCATGCTTGACAATAGAGAACATGGCTGATTTGATTTTGTTTAACTGGGTTGGGGATCTGGGGTAAGTATCCAAACTCCATGTTTATAAATCGGCCGCATCATTTTATGAAATTGGCAAGTATGTCATAGTGGACCAAGATAATTTCTAACATGGGAAGTGGTAGAACTTGATATAATTGGGTTAGTTGGAGGAGACTTCAACTACAGATCTCACTTTAGAAGGTTTCTAATCAACTTTCAAAAGTAGAGTAACTTTAGAAACTTATTCAAGTTATTAATTTCTGTGAATCGATGGGACCTTAGTCATCGATTCCATCCATTTCGTCCAAAATAGATGAAATGTTCCGTTCCATATTGAAAAACGTTCCATTATTCTGCCAAAAAATCCGGTCAGTTTCATCCTGTTCCAGACCAATCTGATCTATTTCGTTTAAAATGAATGAAATGGGTCAAAACAGCATGTTCAGGATGAACCGTGCAGAATTTTTGGGCAATTTCCAGATTGGAATTTTGAGGAAAGTTTCTTTGGTTTCCCCCTTTTACCCTCTTTTGGTTACCATTTTGTATGCCCCTCATTCATATTTGGCATTTCATATGATGAAACTGAATTTGAGATTAATTAGGCTCATTAAGAGTCAATTTCATGCACGTTGTACATTTGGTATGATGAAACTGAACTTTGACATTAATTAGGCTCATCAAGATCCAATTTCATGACTATGGTAGATGTTTTGAGTAGTAAAATATGTATTTTTTTAACGGTAAGTAGTAAAATATGTATTTTAAAAAATCCACCTGTTGTAGCGCCTTTTTTCCTGAAACAGAACACTCGAACGGACGAAACAACAGAACGTTCCATTATAATGAGCAAAACAGAACATTCCATTCTAATGAGAAAAACGAAACTCCCACTAGAATGCACTTAATAACTAACTCTGGGATAGAATCTGTATGCTTCCCAATTTGAAAAGTTACCAAACTTAGACCATCTAGCTAGAAGTAGCCACTTCCCATTAGAAGATGTGGAGCATTAATTTTGACTCCTTTTCTCTTTCTAGTTTCTACTCGTACCTCTCCATTACCATCAAGGACAGGTCATGATGTCTCTCTCTATATTTTTGAATAAA
This sequence comes from Tasmannia lanceolata, assembly GCF_043159265.1. NCBI lineage: Eukaryota > Viridiplantae > Streptophyta > Magnoliopsida > Canellales > Winteraceae > Tasmannia > Tasmannia lanceolata. The sequence goes on from NW_027518692.1 coordinate 34,562,418, forward strand.
AACTTTTGCCACCATTCAAAACGAATTAGTAATTTATTATGGAATAAACAGTAGTGGTTTGGGTTAGAAAGTAACCGGTCTATTAGCATTTTTGAGGTTCCAAGTTCTAACTGTTCTAGAAATTGGTATTATTGAATTTTCTTGACAGCAACTAAGTTCAAGCTTCCTTTATTGTTTTCAGTAATCAATAGTTCAAGGAGGTGTGTTATTTAGAATAGAATGTTGAGGTTTTACTAGATAGTTCTTGGATTTGCAGGCTGTTTTATACTAATATGTACATATAATGCAACATATGAATAATATAATTCATGTTATTTTTCTTCTTTACTATGTTATTACGGTAACATGGAATTTTATTGATTGGTCAGATTATCTTCAATCTTTGAATTCTCTCTCACGACTGCACAAGGATATTCCGATCTGCTTTCTGATTTTGATTCAATTCTACTTCAGATTTCAACTTCTTGTTGGTGGGGGCCTCTTCAAGTAGTTTTAAAATCCTCTAAGTTGGTTATTTCGGTGGGTTTCTAAAACTGGTTTGCGTCAGTGAAGTCCGGATTTTGTAGAATTGAAAGATAGTTCGGGAAAAGTAATGGAGCACATATCTCGCAGCACAAAGCATAGAAAATTAATAGAGAAGCTCCACATACACAGGATGGTTTTATTTTATGATAAAGACATGGTTTGAAACAAATGGTGATCAAGAAGAAATTTATTGTTAAAACTCTCAAAGCTAGGCCCAACTCTGGCTTAATTGACGCGTGCTTATGCATGTAGATGCACACAAAATCAAACACGATGATGAGGGTTTCTACAAAAATATGATTGACCTGCGAACTTTTGAAGATATTACCATTAAGTATGGCCTTTAGTCAGTTAAACTCCACTAAAACCTAAATGAAAATGCCTATTGAGCATGATGCAGTTATGCAATATTTCATGCATCACAACCCATGAGTATAGTTTTAAATTTCGGCTGAAATCCGAAATTTTGGCATTGAATAAGATTTTTACATGATTTCCCCAAATTTTCATTTTTCACCTTTATTTACAAAATTTCTACCGAAATGTTAAAGATTTCCTCCGAAATTTAAAGATTTCCACTAAAATTACCGAAATTTTATACATTTCAGGGAATTTTATTTTTTTTAAAAAAAAAAACCAAAATTTTGTCTAAGTTTTACGTGATTTTGGCCGAAATTTCCACCAAAACCATAATATTTCGGTTTCGGTGATGGCCAAACTGACACCGAAACCAAGCCCATGAGTAGTACGGTTCATCAAAAGACATGAGAGCAAACATGTACATGCAGATGTGCATGTGTGCACCACACAGCCGTGCATGGGCATGCACTCCAGTATGCATAAGCATGTGTGCATGTGAGTTAAGTTAAAGATGTAAATAAGAACAAGATACATGGTGAAAGATCATACCCCAATAAAGCATCAAACCAAACATATATAGTTTGCTTATTGTCGTTTGGCACAGGAATACCCCATTCCACTGATGCACGAGATACAGAGAAATCTCTCAGTCCACTTTTAATCCAGCTTTGCACCTGCAACACTAGCTACATCAGAAATGAAATGAACAAGAAAATTATATAGGAAAGGAAGAAATTTCATATAGACATCTAAAGATGAGCTTTAAGGTTATTTTCATTTGAACATCAGAAAGAGGTTTAAGTTTAGCATTACTAAAAACATTCTAATAAGACCGGAAACATTCGATTTCAGGATTAATGCAAAAATAATAAATTAAAAAGAGGAGACCAAGAATAAAAAATTGACATGGAACAGAGCTATCTTTGAAAGGTACATTTGCAGTCAACTGATTGACCCGTTAGTAGGAATAGAAAAACAATGAACATCGGAAAAAAATTTACCAAAAAGATTCAAATGCGAGGCACGTAAAGCTCCATCTCGAATAAACAAAGATTCAAAGAAAAACCCAATTACGACCTATGGAATCTCTACTGTGAGAGGAAGCAACAGGAGGATATTTCCAATATATGTGATCTGTGGATAAAGTCCCCTGGCTAATGACAGCTGTTTATGGGCCATCTGTGGACTCTGATAGGGAGGCTTGTTTGCAAATATACAGAGGTTAATATGATCTTCTCTGAGCCATGGTGCTTGTCTGGCAATTTTAATGTGATTAGATGGCCAGATGAGAAGTTGAGTGCCACCGCCGATTTAAGGTGGGAAATGAAATATGGAACTGAAAAGGTTTTTAGTTTATTCATAGAAGTTTTTTAAACATTGATAGAAACCAAATAAAAGAAAGGAACTCTACAAAATCATTATTGGTTGACTACTAATTACATGACGAAAACAGAATCAATCTTCAGTAAAAGCCTCGGCAGTACATATGTCATAAGATAACATAAATACAAGGATGTCTACCTCCTAAATGGAAAGAAGTGCCTGATGTTATAGTTTAAGTTTCTATAATAATACACTAAGAACCCAAGCATTTGGGCATATAAATGATAAAAAAAAAAATCCAGATATAGAAAAAACCACTTAGCCTCACCTCCTTCAAGCGAAAAGGAGGCTGTACAAAATCTGGATTATGTGCTAATAACTCTTCAAGCGACTTTTGATACTTAGATAAGGCAAAGAAGTAGTTGTCCTCCCTTCGTTGAACACAAGGCTTAAGGTGCATGGGGCAACATCCATTCTCAAGCAAGTCCTTCTCATCCTGAAGGTATTCAACTGAAACTAATGATGGCCAAGCATGGAAAGACAAACAATTCACACAATACGCCTATTAACTAAAAACATGCCATAATTTACTCAATCCGGATGTATTCCAGCTATCACAAAACAAGACATAACAGAAAGAATAGGACCATAGTGGTAGACTGCCACGGAACAAGGGCAGAGCAGATCACACAAGTCTCAGATTTAGCATAAATAGTCAATATGCATATCTAAACAGAAGAAAACCATAGGGCAGGTCAACTAGCTGATCAAGGAGTCAAATTAGGGAGGTGTGTTAAAGTGTAAAAGATTAAATAACGCCTTCTCCAACACCTTAAGCTTTTGGAGTAATTGGTAGTTTCACAAGGTGCACAGAGTGTAAGGAAAAATTCCATAGGTTTGAAAATAATAATGGCCTGAGACACTCCAAACCCTCCCCAACTGTCACACATTTGCATTTTTTATCACATTCACACACACGAGAAGAAGCTTTCAAATCTTTGCTCAATCATCCATTCATCCGTCATAGCATAGTATCATCCATTCGAGAAAAGTGCCCGGAAGCTACATATTTAAGAAAAGAAAGAGAACTAAACATTTCTAAAATCCTAAACAAAAAGTTAACACTTATCAACTAAAATACCCTCTAATGACAAAAACTCTCGGCCCACCAAAAAATTTCTTAATACATGTCAGGGGCCTATATAAAACACTCATAACTAAAAGAAACCAAGTTATGTTGGGTGGAAAAAGACAGTGGTACCCCTTCTATAACTTAAAAGACCCCTAAATAGCACATAAAAATTATAATGTGGGTCCTAGGATGGTCCATATCAACCCCCCTCCCCCTCTTATTTTATTTTGGAAACTCTAATGCTAACTTGCACATACCCAAAAAAAGCAGGATATAAATAAATAGATTCACTTTCATCAGTGCAACCATGAAACTCTAGTGTCACTTGCATACCCAAAAATACCTCTGAATGATATAATGGCCTGTTTCATGATTTCATCATTGCAAGCATTGCAGGGAAATACTTAAATGGTGGAAGTTTGTGGTTTGAATAGTCCAATTCTTAGTAAATCAAGAAACATATGATGAAAAATTGCAACAACTATACAGACATCTGATAAGAATATTATATTACAATAAGTTTGTGTCAGCAATCTTCTAAGAACGTATTTGAAAGATAATGATATTAGATGAAAGAAAGGAACAGAAAAGAGAGCTGAGATAGCCCCACAAAAAAGGCAACAACCAACCTTGTACGAAAAGGTTTTAACTTTTTAACAAACAAATTACTACACTTAGGGGCCGTTTGGATACGTGGATTTTAGAATCCAGGTTTTTAATTTGAAAACAGTGTCAAAGAGGGTTCATGATCAAGCTGCTGCCGCTGTCTTGGCAGCGTTTCTTGGATTTTAAGTAAGAAAACAAGGTTTTAGAAATCTCTCCCACATCCCGAGATTTTTAAAACCTGGAAAAATGGGAGGATCTGCTACTTTCTTGCTGTTAGAAAGAAGGGCGAGAAGTAAAAAACGACGGCTGGTCCGCTTCTTCTCTTGTCTCTTAGCTACAATTTTGAAGAAATCCCGGATCTTAAAATCCGCGTACCCAAACGGCCCCTTAATGATATTGAATTGCCATGTTAATTTGTACAATAAACAAAAACAATCCATGATAAAAGATTGGTGAATTGCACTTGAATTATGATCTCCAAGGTTTCACCTTATACTCCTCGCAATTGACACAATAAAGCCCCTCATAGTCAGCACGGTAAATGTCGCCATTGTTGAGGACCCTGGAGTAAAATTCCTTTACAATTGCTTCATGACCTGGATCGGTAGTGCGAATGAACTTGTCGTAAGCTATGTCTAGCTGCAATCAGTGAGTTAAAAAAGAGAGAGAAAAAGAAAAACATCATGTTATTAGACTATATACAGATAAGTTATAACAAAATAAGACAACTCCATGTTAAAGTAATCCAATTTGGATGTTTATCAATAATATTTTGATTAATGGATGCAACAATCCCAGTGGAGTACAAAGTACATCTTTCCAAAGCATCCGGTAAGCATGTGAAACAGCGTCACAATGTTCACTTGGGCTGCAACCTTGACCAGCAGCGGCGGTTGCGATTTTTTCCCCGTGCTCATCAGTGCCCGTGACAAATATAACTTCCTTCCCCAACAGCCTCTGGCATAAGAAACAAAAATTCAATCAGAGAAAATTGGAACTACGGAGATTTTTTTGAATGGAGGAACAAAGGAGGTTGTTATCACATTCATTCAAATTGCTTTTTTTCCTCTCAATTATGGACAAAGTGAAGAGGTTGAGATCACAAAGAAATTCATATGAGAATAAGTAATTTGCATGAATTTGAATTTTTCAGATTGCAATCCAAATGTATTGCCGAAAGTTTCAAATAGTAAGATTCTCCCCACATTCATTTCATCTCGAATACAATTATGGCAGAGAATGTTGGATTTACAAGCAAAGAAATCCCCATAGAATATTCTTAAAAAAACTCAAATATTATTTAGAAATTGAAGATTTTCAGAATCCTTTGGTGATGTGGTCTCTGAAATCAGGCAAGATTGTGGAACCTACCAACCATGAGATTGTCAACACATTCATTGCAATCACTCATGTCACAGAATTTATACAAAAACTGAGGACCTCTTTGATGCCGCCAAAATTGATCCTTATTTAGAAATAAGATTGTTCCAACTCGATATTATTTTCAAAGGGGCCATTAACTATATCATCTCTAAAATATTATAGCCATTATTTGCAAATAATCACATTTAACTGCAAAACCATACGCATATAAATTCTAAGGGTATCCAATGAGCCCACATAGGTTTATCCACTCATTTCGAGTCAAACCAATGAAATGTAGAAAGTATTATAACCATTATTTGCAAATAATCACATTTAGCTGCAAAACCATTTTCATATAAGATTATCTTCAAATAATTTGTAGAGGTATTCAAAGAGGCCCTAAAGTTGCCCACAATGGTTTATCCACTCATTTCAATTCAAACCAATGAAATGAAGAAATCTGAATGTCTTTGGTGATAAAGGGCGGCCTTAAGTCTGATATGACTGCCAGAAAAAAAAAAATCAAACTCAAAATGGGTCAAGATTCCAACTGATTTCTACAAAAATAAGCACACCCACGAGGCACATATTACAAATTTCAATCAGAATACAAGATACAAAGACATTTCAAAGCTTGTATCAATAAAGGGTACCTGGAATCGGGCTATGGCATCAGCTGCAATAGTAGTGTACGCACTTCCCATGTGGGGCGGAGCATTTACGTAATAAAGAGGCGTAGTGAGTACGAAAGGTTCGGTTTTTGTGGGTTTTGCTTCTCCATTATAGCAATAGCTTCTACAAAAAGACGCAGAAGAAGATGGGTTTTTGCGAAAATGGAGGGTTTTTGTGAGATGTTTGGTTTTGGAACAGAGAGAAGAGAAAGGAGGAAGGAAGCAGAGGCTGTTTTGGGAATAGAATAGTACTCTTCTCGCCATCTCTCTCTCTCTCTCTCTCTCTCTCTCTCTCTCTCTCTTATTTACAGACGAGTTGAAGAAGCTCCTGTGAGGGATTGAGTTATTATTCTCTCTTTTGCCCCCATTCTCTCGCTCTCTTATCTACCTGAAGAGTGAAGACTGTCTCAGCCTTTTATAGACAATTGGAGCACTAACCAGGAATCGCCCGAGTCGAATGTACAAGAAAAAACGTGTTGACTCGGCCCTCCGATTAGTTCCATTAGTATAGATGTGAACATGATATTCCCACCCCCTTCCAACACCGAGTTTGGTTGCAAAAACGCTCGGCATTCATTGGAATTTCAAATGCCAATTAATGTTGATTCCTTATTTGGTTGCCAATATTGCATTGAAGTTCCATTTAACTACCAAGCATCTTTGACATCATATGCCTCCGCTCATCTTCCAATCAAATTCTATCAAAATGTTAAGTTTTTTGTAGAAGAATGGTGGTCAAGGCCTTGGCTTTTCTATCTTTCTCTCTCTTCACTCTCTTTCTTGGGCATAACACCCCAACTTTTTTCCATTACTCTTGGATAGAATTGCTTGCTACTAAACACTACTTATCACTATTCTTCTAGACATATCAAATGCTTGACATTTCCAATAAAAAAAAAATTACAAATACAAACAAAAGAATGTGGGAATACTCCTCAAAAGGTGAGGTGGGGGTTTTGCTTTGCATTTGGGTGTCACATCAGCAAAACCCCTTTTTTGATTGCTAATATAGCATTAAAATCCCTCCACTAGTTTACTTATCTGTTGATACATCACCCTTGTCTCCTCCCAAAGAAATACAAGCCAAAAACTAAAATAAAAATGTTTTTTCCTTGGATTTCTTGAGAACCATGCTCTCTCACTCTCTCTGTCCTTATTGGTGATGACACACTCTCTACCACTAGAAAAGGTTGACAACCAAACAGCACTTACCACAATTTTACAAGGTAAGTTCCAAGCAAATCCAACGCTTGTCTCCTCCTTGTTGACCGCTTACGCCACTATTCTACGAGGTAAATAGCTGCAACCAAACTTAGCCTTAAGTTTGCCTTTACTTTTATCCTACTCTACATCTCTTTTTCTTCTAGCTACTTTAACACTACTTAGATCCAAAGGGGTCATTTGAGTTTCCTCCCAAATCAAGGACAGGGAAGGTAAATCGGATTTTTTTTAATAATAATAATAAGTAAATAGGATTTTTATTTCTACTTTGTCTTTACTTGGAAAATGACATTATTTTACTTTCCTTCTGCTTAAGGCAGAACTTTTCTTTTATGGATTTTTTCTATTTCTTCATAGTTTTCTAGGGGATAATGATACGTTTTTTCATTTTCGATGAGGCAGAAGGATTTGTCCGATTAACACTTTTGAAGTTCTACCTGTTTGAGAAGGATTCTCGGTTGGGAGTTCTGAAGATGAAATGAGATATTGGAAATATAAGCGCTTTAGGGCTAAATCCTACCCCCCCTAGCGGCGGAAGTTGGTAGTTGTTGTCAATCTCTCTGTTTTAGGGGACGGCATTCCTCTGTTGACATTCTGACTTTTTCCAAACAGACTGATGAAGGTGATCTTGGTGAGCTCCTTGTGGTTTTTGGATTGGAAGCCAAGACTCGGGTGGGACTAAGGCATTAATCTTTCGGTGTTCCCTGGAGTCTAAAGCGACTAAAGCCAAGTTTCTCAACCTCCTCTGTGCTCATTTTAGATCTTATTTTAGGGGAGTGATAAATCGGCAGTTTTTAACGTTAACCATTAGGGCGTGTGAGTTGAACACTTGTACTGTGTTTAACAGCAGAAGAAAACTTTATTCATTCTCTTGGGAAAGTTGCCTTATTTCACCCACATAATTTGTTTGGGTGGGAAGGCAAGAAGGCAAAAAAGGAAAGTATCTTATTTCCCTTGTTTTTTTCCTTTTTGGTTGATATGCCAAAATAACAAGTGTTGCTCTTAGGTTTCTTAGAAAACCTAAGTATAAAAATGAAGACGAGTGTCTCTTGTGTGGCTAGAGAAAAGAGAGTGAATGTCTCTTGTGTGGCTAGAGAAAAGAGAGTGAAAAAGAGACAGGAGAGAGAAAAAGAGAAAAAGAGAAAGAGATGAGTGAGAAAAATAAGAGAAAGTTGGCTTTTCTTCTTGGGTTTTCCACTTGTACAGTCTTGGTTTGGGAAGCAAAGAAAGGGTTGCGGGTTTTGGGTTAAATCCATTGTAATCCTTCTATATTGTTTTTCTGATAGTGGAAGATCAAGTTTCTCGCCCATGGAGTAGACTTGGCCGAACCACGTAAAATCTTGGTGTTCATCGTGTGGCTTGATTTGTTTATTTTACTTTTCCGTTTAATTTGTGCACGATCGGATTGTTTTGCCTGATGGATTTTTCTCAACACACACTAACGTTTTACGTTAAAAGGGGTTGATTTAAGATATATGAGGGTCGATTTATCACTGCTCAAACAAACAATTGTAAGAAGGAGAAATTATATGCTGAAGGGCCGTATGAACACGTAGAGGTGGTACGATAAAGGACTACCCTTGATATTTGATCTAACAGCAGCTCCTCAAAATGTGAGCTGCCATTGAATCAAATATCAATGATGGGATGATGAGTACGTGCTCATAAGGTCCTTCATCATATAATTTTTCTGGAAATAGTGCTACAATAAACTATTAGAGGATTACCTCGTTGACTAGGTAGGGGTGTCAATGAACCCAGACGGTCCAATGGACCCAGGGGCGATGGCACATGAAAGGGAAGGGGGACAATTGCCCCCCTTAATTTTTGGGGAAAAAAAATGAGGAAGTCTAGCGTTTCGGGACTTTATTGGCCAATAGGGAAGGGGGACAATATGAAGCCATTCGGGACTCTATTGGCCATAATGTGCCTTTCTGGCTTTCCCTTCTAAAACTACAATTAATACATCGGCAAAAAAAATCGCACATCTCCTCTTGACGCTAAAACTGATAGGCTGGCATTGATTTTGAAATAAATCATTCTCTTAAATACCATCAATAGAATCATAAATAGTCGGCATTTTCCTCACAATCCAAACGGTTGATTTGTTGCGCCCTTGCCCATAAAACCATCTCCATTGGATGATCCTAACTCTTCAATCTATAGATATTTCTAAATGTAATTTATCCACATATTAGAGGGTTAGGATCATCCTATGGAGATGATTTTTTCACCTGTGATTCCTAAATCAAAGTGTACTAATAGGACACACGGAGAATCTAATATTTGCACTCCATTTAATTGAAAGGTCTCAGATCCCTTGAGAGACATCTTTCAGAGAGGGAGATTATATGATGGCCAGTCATGTATGAGGGTGCAGCCCAGGCCCACATCAATTTGGTGATCCAAACCGTTCATTTGTTGGGCCCTAATGTATATAAGATGTGCCCCAAAATATCTTCTCAATTGGATTTATGGAGGTTTAAAATTGACGGTACAATATAGAAATCTACACCTAACAGAGGGTGAGGGTTCGGATGAACAGTATGTAGAATTTTTTTTGGGATACACCCTATCTACATCTACGTAAGACCCAAAAATTAATGATTTAGATCAGCCAAACGATGCGGGGTGGCCACCATATATAATCTCGTTAGAGAGGGGTTTTTTTGTTGACTCAAATAAACCCCAACAAGTTGACACGTGATAGCATAGAAGTCTCAAGTAACTATATTTACTCCGTCAATGCCTGTCAAGAATAACGCTATAACGAGAAAGGCGCATTAAAGAAGGGAGCAAGGCCGACTATTTTGACCGATTTTTTTGCCGCTGTATTAATTGTAGTTAGAGAAGGGCAAACCAGCAAAGCGTATTATGGCCAATAGAATCCCGATTATAAAATAAGTTTAAAATTTTAATTTTACCATTTTTATATCCCTTCCTTGTAAAAAATATCTTCTTCTCTTCCCAAGTGAGGGTTTTTCCCTTCATTCTAAAAAAATATGCCCCCCTTTTAGGGATATAACAATGAACATTTGAGGTTTTTTTTTGGAAACTATAATAGTGCTTTCATTTGTTTGGAGAAAAAAAATTACTATAATTTTTGCCCCCCTTGTGCAAAATTTATGGCATCGCCCCTGAATAGACCCTCCTAGTCCTCAGTTTAACGGACATGATCGAGACACATTTCAGATCCACATCATAGGATTAGAAAATATTTCTAATTGGATCCAAACAACTAACAGAAGTCCGTGGGATGGTCCAAAATCCGATTTACTATACAGGTTTACAAAAAATACCCTCTAATTTTAATTACTTAAAGTATTATTTAGGCGTATTTTAGTAAAAATAAGTCCTATGCACCTTTATTTTTCAGAAGGATTCGTATTTTTAGAGAGAATATCTTTTTTCATATGAAAATTTTTAGACACGTTGCTGATCTGACCATCACATCTGTTTTTCTTTTGTAGGAGTACAAAGAGACACCCCAAAAAAGATCAATCTCTGGTCTTCTCAAAGAGCAGAGTAACACTAAAGAAACAAATTAAAGTCTCTCTCCTTCACCCCTTTTCAACCAACTCTACAGTAAAAACAGTGCAGCCCCCTCTCTCTTTACGTCTCCCACTCCATTTTTTCTTCTCCTTCTCGGTTCACCCAACTCTCTCTCTCTCTCTCAAGACATCCTACGAACCAACCAAGTCTCCTTTCCTTTATTTGTTACTAGCTATCTTGGCCCCTGCCATGCACAGGCGTAAAATAATGGTACTACCCTCATCAAAACATTTGGTAAAATGGTGGGCCCCACCCTCAACGCTGGTTGACAGCTGGGATTAGCTGTAGATAGTGGGACCCACTACATCAAAACATTCGGTAAAATGGTTTGGTGTACGTGTACGTGGAGGTGGAGGTAGTGGTGGTATAAAATGGTGGGCCTCACGCATGGGTATTAAATGATGGGCCTCACTTTTCAATGGATTTTGTCTTATTATCTGAGGTGGCTGCTCTCTCATGCAACAACAGGTCCACAAAATACCTTCTGCGATGATTCCTAGCAAATCCCCTCCGAGGGGGCGGCAGAAGGAGCACCACAAAAAATAGTTTCATTTCTATGGGCCATGAGAAAACAAGCAGACATAAACCAATTGAATGGTTGTTGGGTTCTTGTTCCAAAACCCTAATTTCTTAGTGGCCCCCACTGGTAAATATCTAAATGGAAAAAAATAAGGGGCCTCACGTAGAAAGAGTGGTCTTAAATACACTGTAGGGTGACCTAGGGAAGAAAAAGAGCAAATTTATCAATTCCCCCAAAATAATGTCATCCAGTTGACTCAACATACATTATCTCCCCCACCTCTTATCATGATTATTGATTGGTCCAGTTGCAGGCAAGGTTTAAAATTTCGGTTTCAGTACCGGTTTCGGACCGTAAAATTTTGAAATTTCGGTCGAAATCTGGTACTTGACCCGAAACTAATATTTTATTCAACATTAAATTTCTATCGAAATTTCGGTGAAATATTAAATTAATATTAAAAAAACATATTTTTTGGGTCAAATTTCGGAAAAACCAAAATTCTGAAATTTCGACAGAAATAAATAACCGTTTCGGTTTTGATGCATTTCGGTGTTGGTCTCCACCGAATTCAAAACCATAGTTGGAGGCACATTGGTGATTAGATCTTTTGAGATATAGAACTCATTTCTCGGAATCCCACTAGATTGATGTTCGTGGTTGTCCTACTCCTGACCATAGGATCAAAACAACGGGACAATCCTAACAATCAGATCGATGAAATCTTGCCCATTGAATATGGTTCCTTAGCCTTTGTAGCTTTTAATCAAGATCTGACTTTGTACTCAGGTCAATCCACGGGGATCCCTCTAGATCTATGCTCCCAGTTTCCTTGACTGCATGATCACAATAATCGGGAGATCCTAACCGTTGTATCGATGAGCTATTGTGAATAATGAAACTATGGTTCCGTACCCTTTGTTGTTCTTCATCTAATTCGATTGATATTTTAGAGTCATCCCGACCGTACGAAGTGCCCTTAGTTTCTCATAAAACAACTCAAATGACACAAGCCCGTTTTTAACGGGGGCATTAAAATTAGTTAATTATATTAAGTAGGATGAGAGGATGTCAAAGGAGCGAAAAACGCGGGGTATTTCCGTCATTATCTTAGGTTGTCTGGGCAAGCAAGTCAGTATAAATTCGGAAGGTGGCTGCATTTCATTTGACTGTAATTTGGACCAAATTTGTCTGTCATTTATTCAAGATATAATCGTCCCCTTTCCTTACATGGGACATCCCATTCTAGTGTATTTTATGACTACTCTTTTGCAGTAGAGGGGGCTGTTCCAAGTAAGTAAGAGGGGAGAATATATATCATTTCCAAAAACATAAAACTAAAAATCTCTCTATACGTTCCTTCGTCTTTCTCTCGTGGACTTTTTAACACTGATTTCCAGATCCCGCAGAAAGACAAAAAAGAAAGCTGAAAAAAAGAGCGGAAAACGAAGAGGATTTTAGGTGCAGATCTCAGAAAGGTCTGAAAATTATAAACATGGCGGTTCTCAGATTTTGAGCTGAAAGCACAGACATGAAATTAAGCTGAAAAAGGAGGGAAAAACGAAGAGGATTTGAGTTGCAGAGCTCAGAAAGTGGTTTAGAAACCCTATTCATGGCGGTTATCGGATAGGTTGATATCGGAGGCCATCACAGTGAAGTAATCTGAAAAGGAAGGGAAAAGCGAAGAGGATTTGAGTTTCAGATCTCAGAAATAGGTTTAGAAACCCTAATCGTAGTGGTTATCGGAGGCCATGGCAATATAGTGAGCTGATTAAAAGAGGGGAAAACGAAGAGATTTGAGTTGCGGAGCTCATAAAGTGGTTTAGAAACCCTAATTTTCGCGGTTATCGGATTAGTTTGATATCGGAGGCCACAGACAAGAAAGTAATTTGAAAAAAGAGCAAAAACTGAAGAGGATTTGAGTTTCCGTAAGTTAGAAACCCTAATCATGGCGGTTATCGGATAGATTGACATCGGACAAGAAAGTAAGCTGAAAAAGAGAGCGAAAAACTTAGAGGATTTGAGTTTCGGACATCAGAAATAGGTCTAGAAACCCTAATTCGGAGACCATGGCGGAAAACGAAGGAGCTTCGAAGACGGTGGGCCCTGCTCGGCCTACAATCGCTCTCCCACCACGCGAAAATCTCTTCATGTGGGGATCTGAAGCAAGTCCAGGCCCCATGACTCTAGTCTCCTCATTCTTTTCAGACAACGATCCTGATTCCGATTGCCGGTCTTTCTCTCAGCTCCTCGCGGGGGCCATGGGGTCCCCAGTTGCGTTCCCTACGCGGAGGAATACCTTTTCCGTCGAGAATTTGGCGGATGATTCGGCCGGAGATAGGGATTCCGGTGACGTAGGAGGGGTTTCAGGTGGTGGCGTTGCCGGAGCAGGGGGAGGAGGGTTGAGGTTTAAGCAGAGCCGTCCGTTTAGTTTGGCGATTGCGCAGTCGCCGCTGTTTACTGTTCCTCCTGGCCTTAGCCCTGCCAGCTTGCTCGATTCGCCTGGATTCTTTCCTTCTGGGCAGGTGGTGATTCAAATACTCTGTCTTTCTGTCTCTTTTATTTTCTCTGTTTTTGTTCTTTATGATATTGTTAGGGTGTGGATTTGATTGATTGCTTGGAAAGTTCAATTATTAAGCAAGTTTTGTGTACCCTGTTTTGTGTATTTGAGATGATTTTCGTAGGAACAAAAGAATTTTATCTGTTAGAATGCAAGAGTTAATATAATTTAATTTGTGAGCATTCAAAACAGAAATGTAATTTAATTTGTTGATTAATAATCTCGAGAACAATATGTTTGACTTGTTTTTACTTGGGGTTTAGGAATGGGAATTAGGGTCTAAGTTCTATTTCCTTGTTTCGTCTACCTCTACTATTAGCTCAAATGATATAGGCAGCTTGCTTCTTCTTCTTGCTGTTTTCTGTAAATACACACTTGTTACCATTAAAAAACTTGTAATTTAGGGAAGTTTCAATTGTTATACGTGGTGTGTTTAATGGTTTTTTTTTTGGGACAATAAGGTGCAGATTGAAAAGCAGAACAGAGGGTAGATTTCATTTGCCATTTTCATTAAATGGAACGGAATTTAGCTTGCTACGTGGAGTTCCTTTAGGCTCTGTTTCTTCCGACGTAAAATTTGTTTTATGTTATAAAAATGAACATACAACAAATTTTACGTCCATTTTTATGTCGAAAGAAACGGAGCCTTAATGCCAATCTTTTCTTGCTTTGAGCCTTGTCTGTAAAATTTAAATTCGAATAACCTTATAATTTACCAAGTTCACCTGTGTTTAATAGTTGTCCTTTTGAAATAACATACGGTGAATGTAGAGATTCGAACTGGACAGTAAATTTCATGTGGCATTTTTTCTTAGATGGAATTTGGATGGAATCTTCAGTTTTCATTAGATACATTCTTTCAAACACCTCCTTTGTTGGATAGTTGTTGCTATATCGTATGGGTTTGACCTCGTAGCTCCTGTTCCTTGGTCTGGGACTCCTCCCTACTTTAAAAGCCCACAATTTGCAATAGATAGCTTTCCCTTCTCTGTGTGACAGATGCTTGTAATTCTTTATGTGTAATTGAGTAAGTTTCTGTCTTCCACTATTCTCTGAGTGGAAATTCTAGACATATTCCATGCTTGTCTACTATTTTTGACTTCGATTCCACTACTCTCCAAGCCACCCCCGAGCAACCAAATGGGCCCTAGAAGCCTACAATTTGCACTAGATAGCTTTGCCTTTTCTGAGTGACATATGTATGTAATTCTTTCTTTGTAATTGAGGAAGTTTCTTATTATTAAAAGGGTTTATCAGTTTAACTTCAAAACCATTTTAGTTTAAAGAGGTTTTCTTGTTATTGGTATTCTAGTTTGCAAATATATGGTGGATTCGACGTCAAACCTTACAATGGATTTCATGTGGCATTTTTGATAGATGGTGGCAGGCTATCTAGTGCAGTAATTGTCATGAGTGAGAGTTTTTCTTACTATCCTTTTCTTGTAGAATTGTTGATGTATCTTGATCGATTCTTTCATCTAAATAAATAAGAAGAGCTACACTTTCTGAGTTCCATAGAAGTAATCGCTTCTAGATGGTAAAATACCTCGTATAATCATCTAACATTCAAAAAAAAAAAAAAACGAAAAAAACAAAAAAGGAATGGTATTACCTCGTATTTTATACCAGGTATGTTTGATAAATTGCTTCTTGTTGCATGGGATTAGATTTCAGAGACTTTCATATGGTATTTTTTTGTCATTTCTATGCCAACTTATCTAAAAAGAAAATTCCTGTAAAATAAATGACTTTATGGGGGTTTATTATTTTAACTGATTCATGGAATTTCTATAGGGTCCCTTCAGGATGTCCCATCAACAGGTCTTGGCTGAAGTCACAGCTAAGGCTGCCCAATCCCAATCTCATGTACCTATTCGAACTGAATATCCATCTTCTCTATCAGCGGCAACAACAGCTTCTTTGGCATGCACTACAGGCCCTTCTGTCAATGCAACTCCACTCAAGCAGATGCCAGTCTTGACATCAGAGACTAAAACCACCACCATGGAATCACAAGGGGTCTCTCATTTTGATCAAAGATCTCAACAGCCTACCCTTACAGTCGACAAGCCCGCCGATGATGGCTATAATTGGCGAAAGTATGGACAAAAACAGGTGAAGGGCAGCGAATATCCTCGGAGTTACTACAAGTGTTCCCATCCAAGTTGTCCTGTCAAGAAAAAAGTCGAACGGTCTCTTGATGGCCAAATAACCGAAATCATCTACAAGGGCCAGCACAATCATGAGCGGCCTCAACCTAATCGACGTGCCAAAGAAGGTGGCCTTTTGCCATCCGTACCTTCTGAATTGAATGGAAACACCAATTTGGCCGTTGATTCCGAAAAGTGTTCGATTGGTCAAACTGGAAATTTAAGCAGATCATATGAAATTATAGATGGTCCTTCAGTATCTAGGAGGGATCAGGAATCTGGCATTGTGACAACAGAACAGTTATCCGGGTCAAGTGATGGGGAGGAGGAAGTGGGTGATGCTGATGTGAGGAGAGATGATGGGGATGATAATGAGCCTGATCCGAAGAGAAGGTAAGTTGTTTGAACCTAGTAACATAGACACTTTATATTGCAAATTTTTTTTTTTTTTGAAACAGGGAACTTTACTGATGAAAATAACCCAAAAACAGATTTGGGAGCAAGATGTCCCACCATTTGCAATTTTTTTTGTTGAACAAGTATTTTGATCATGGCTCAGGAACATAAACTTACAAGTAAACGAATCAACTTCTTCGCACAAGACAGTCACGGAGCCTAGGATCATTGTGCAGACGACTAGTGAAGTTGATCTCTTGGATGACGGCTACAGGTGGCGAAAGTATGGGCAGAAAGTGGTGAAAGGGAATCCTCATCCAAGGTGGTGAAATCATTCCTACTTGCATGTTTATCTCTTGGTGCAGAACAGTAATAATTAGTCATGATATAAAACAAGTTAATTTCGTGAAAGCCTGATTGGAGTCTTTTTACATATATTTTCCTCTTCTTTCATTTTGAATATTTTGAGTATTGAAATTGCAGTTTATACTTGTTCCTTGTGCATGTTAACCGGTCTTTTAGGAATGTTGTATAAAGTTTGTTCTCTAAATGGTGGACTGCACCTGTCAGTCTCTTGAAATCGAAACCAGGAACTGCACCCGACAATTCATTTAATTCCGAAGCTAATACAATTCATACAAAAAAAAAAAAGAATAAAAATTGTCAAGCATATAACATTGAGGTTAGGGGTTCGATCTTCACTTGCTCACAAAGAATGGAAAATTGATCTTCCTGTCTCATAGGCTTGTAAGTGTTCAGGGGGGTTAAAGCAAATCTCACACAATTAACAAGTGACAGGATGGCATGCAGAAAGTGACTTTTGAGTTGGCACAATGCAAAACAGTGGAAGGATAAGCACAACTGGCCATGCGCGGAAGTCGTTTTTACTTATTGCATAAATTAACTCAATTACTATGATCTTATCTTAGAAAATCATGAATAGTTGTGAACTTGCAGCTTGAGTTATTGGCACAGCCAATCATGGAAGAGACCCTAGCAGATCAAGATGAAGCTTCATCAGAAAACCCCTTCTTGTGCACGTTGATTCTTTTTCTCCAAACCCTGTCTCATTTACGTACTCTTTTTTTTTCCTTGTGCCATAGGGTATCCCCACCCCACTTTGTAGGGCGGGACTATTCCCTAGGGATGCGCGCAGGCACCCGGAAGACCACGCACATCGAGTAAACAAGGGGGATTCGAATGCTTGTCACTGGGAGCAAACCTATGACTTTACGCCAAAGAGCCACACCCTTCCGGGTTTCTCATTTACATACTCCTATTACAAAATCACTACTCATAATAATAAAATAATAAAAAAAGGATCATTGAGTAAATAATACAAAAAATGCATTAATATAAACAAAAAAATTGAAAAATATACTTGTCCTAAACAAATAAACATGAAATGATAAGAATGCTCCGCATAATGTTTGATCATAGACTTAATCCAGCTTGCATGCCAGTTGATGGCCCATGTATTGCTTAGAGAAATATTTGCTAGTTGGTCTTGGTTTCTGCATGGAGTTCATATGATCCATTTATTGTCTTTGCCTTCTCAAAAGGACCATCACACCCCTATGCTTTGTACATGCCATTGCATGGATTTATTATTGCTATATTGAATATTTCTGGATTTTTAGCCTCCCATTGGTTACATACAGGAGCTATTACAAGTGCACAAATGTGGGATGCAATGTTCGTAAACATGTCGAAAGAGCTTCAACTGACCCAAAGGCTGTCATCACAACATATGAAGGGAAACATAACCATGATGTACCTGCAGCTAGAAACAGCAGCCACAACACAGCCAACAGCACACAATCAAAACCACTTGGTTCCATATCTGATAAGCATGGCTCAGTTAAAGGAGTCGAATACGGAAACAACTATCGACAGCCAGTATCACTTGTGCGGCTTAAAGAAGAACATATCACTTAATTTTATAGTCTTGTTGCAGAAAAAAGGTAGGAGATGGGGCAGAGGCTACCCAAATTTGCTGCGAATCACAGCACGAATTGCAGAAAAAACTGTAAGTTTTGTTATTTGAGATCCGCTGGGTGCCAAGTGCTCGAACCTGTGCGGCTCAGGTAACAATGGTGTAAACTATGTTAGATGCCTACTTGCTGTATTTAATCTATGTTGGTCTTTCATATGTATCGGTGATTCTTTTCTTTTGTATATTCTTTATGGGTCTTTTTGGTTAGGTTACTGATTACATTATATGATAAAACACATCAGTTTCCTACACCATCAGACAAAAACATGGAAATGCACAAAGTGATTTTATTTTAGTTCTGATGGATCTTCCTCTTAACTGTCTTACGTTAATTAACTAGAACTGATGATATACTTGGAAATGGCTATATTGCATGTAGGTTGGGTTGAAGCTATAGACACAGCTACTTTTCTAGGAAGCAGCTGTTGTATTCAACTTCATTAAGTGGATTGCTGACTAATTCTGTATTTAATGCAGCTACTACATTTTTTTAACATTGGCTATGATCAAGAGTGCAAACTAAATTGTGGTTTGACTTGAAATCGTGTTTGTATCATAGTTGCTAGTCCAAGAAAAATACTGCTAGTTTGACAGCTCCGTACAGATTAAGGTGCTCATACATTACTACCTTGTTTGACAAGAGATAATGTCTCTTCTAGCTTACTACTTTCATAAGTTTGTGAGTTGATTTTTAAAATTGCATGAACATATATCGTAAAAATACTCACTTAAAAGCCCTCGGTGACAAAATGATAGTATGAAAAGGAAGATTTGTTGCATGTTTCCTGCATTGAGTATCATAAAATTGCTATCTTAAACTGAAGAACCGTATCCCTAAAAGGAAGGTGAAAAACAGTATTTTTTTTTTTTTTTTTGCAGTTGTTAATGCCATCTCTATGTCAGGAAAACATTTAACTCTCCAAGATTTTCATATCAGCATGTTAAATTCCTTTATCATCTTTATAATATGACTAATCCGAGATTTTTCATATCAACATGTTAAATTCCTTTATCATCATATGATGTAATCTCATATTCTTGAAGGATACGTATTTTTTTGCGGTAGTTGATGCCATCTCTATGTCAGGAAAATATTTTAAGTCTCCAAGATTTTTCATCTCAAACTTTGTAACTATTTTGTCCTTCACATGTTAAATTCCTTTGTAGCATCTTTATAATATGATGGCATCTCATATCCTTGATGGATAATTTTGCTTGAAGAAGCTTTATGGAACTCCTTGATGAATAAACTAATTGAAACTGAGATTGGAATGAGCAAACTAGAACTTGAAAGGCATTACTTCTAAGTTGGGCAACTAGAAGCGTAACCACACAAGTTTTATTAACTCAGAAGTTCCATAAATATGACATGCAAAAACATGTAACTATTCCCCTATTTATATACCTAGAAAAGAACTCTTTAAGACTCCCAGTACAATTACGAACTCCCTTACCTTTTGTCATCTTGCCAAAATAAGAAAACTCTACTATAGAACTGTTTATCCATGCTAAAGAGGGACTGCTGTGTGCTCAATCCATGATCTTGAAATTTAGCTGGTCCCTGTTTAGATTGCAAGAAAAACATTTGACAGGAAAAAAATTTTCTTGGGCATTTTTTTTATTTCTACTATTTGCAGGGATATGTTATGGTTATGTTTAATTTAGAGGGAAATGTTATTATTATGGTTATGGCTGTGTATGTGTAGACTCAATTGTATGATGCAAGTTTGGTAAGAAACAGAGGAAACGGAGGCAATATATGCTCTAAGGGAGACAAAGAGGTATAGGGAGTAGAGTTATAAATGGGTAAATGAGTAGGTATTCCAAATTTTCCCTATGTACTTGCAAAAGATAAAAACATCTTCATTGTGTGTACAAGAAAATTGTTATGACAATGAGATTAATCCCTGCCGTTGATCAACCCCACAATTAATTATTGATGAAGAGATTAGTTGCTTCCAAATGACCACAATATCCTCAACCCAAGCCAAGAAAATGCAATCACGTGCTTCCATCAGTTAATACAAAGGATGACCCTTTTCTACTCAAAGGTGCCCTCAATTTTGCATGGCTAAAATCTATAAATATGCATATCCTGCCGTTTGATAAGGACACCCAGAAGTGCTGTATTGAAACTCCCCTGCAAAATCTCCAAAAAATTCCCTGAAAGTTCTCCAAACATTACTAACACATCCATACTCAATAATTCAATTCCGTTTTGGCAATGCTTTAATTTCAAACTTTGTGGGGTTGATAGCCAAACTTATTTAGGTAAGATAGCCAAACTTTGTTTAGAATTGTAAGTCTTATCAAGTGATTAGTATTTTGTACTTAAAAGATACTAATGCGTATGAAAACTATATGATTTCTTGAACAAGTGTTGATGTAATTTTTAGTTGGAAAACACTTCCAAAAGGGAACTCCGTCTTGGTAAAAAAAAAAAAAAATGATGGCTAAAATGACAAAATTACCTTCATTTAAGAGTTAATCCTTCAAACAAATGCCATTCTCACTAGAACCGTTATAGGTAACTGGAGCAAAGGTTCGATTTTGGATCCGTTTATGGTGATGGACAGAAGTGTTTATAAAAGAGGGAAAGTCATAATTTATGTGTTTTAACATATATTGGTCGGGTTTCGGGTCGGGTCGGGTTGGTTTTTGCAAACCCAAACCCAACCCTAATTGAGTAAGGCTCAACCCAACCCGCTGAAAATTTGGATTGAACCCGACCCAAGCTGCACCCGTAGTGGAGACCACGGTCATTATTGCAAAAAAATCCTCCTTGTACAGGGGTATTTTGCTCATTTGGTTGAAAAACCAATACTGAGGCTGACCAATATGAGCCTCTTTCTTGTTTTCTTGTACATAGTTTCAACAACCTGTCCTCATTTTGTTAAAAACGGGTTCTCATCTTCCTAGCAGCTAAATATCTCAATCAATAACCAAAGTCTTTGATTTTGTACCTTATTTGCCGATCTTCCAAAAATGCCTTGGTAAAGGCCATAGGTGTAATGGGTATGGATTTCATTTCCTATTGCAACTTTTCTTCGGAATCCTAAGCGTAAGTGCGAATCTATGTTCACATAAAAGAAATAGTGAGGACACCTTAATTTAATGAACTTTATACTTCACTATAGAGTATAAATTTACAAAACAAAAAATTAGCATCTAATCATTGAAATCTGGAGTGTTGATCTCATCTTATAACAATGAGTATGGACAACACTAGGGAATTCCTTACACTTCAATTGGGATATGGATAAGGTATTCCAAAATTTACTTACAAAAGGTAAAAACATCTCTATGTGCGTAAAGAAATTTTTTTTAGGACCGTGGCTTTAAATTTTCACTGAAATCAACACGAAACCACCGAAATATTTCCGTTTTGATCTCCAAAGAAACCGAAACCGAAACCGAAATGACTGAAATGCATGGACCAAAATCGTAGGTCAGTAGGTGTAATAGGGGTATACTTTATTAGTATCCGTCATATAATTATATTTATATGAATTGCATGCGAAATACAGTACATGTAATATGTATAAATATTTATATGGATTACATTTGAAACTTAATATGTGCTAAATTATGAGAATCAGGTATGTACTAGGTGTTTGATCTTTTTTAAGAGAAATTATATGGTGGCCGATCAGGCACCAACAAGGGCGGGACATCCACCCTCGATATTTGATCCAACAGCAGCCTCTTAAAAGGGTGAAAAAGTGGGCCGCTGTTGGATCAAATACCAAGGGTGGATGCCCCGCCCGTATAAAATCTCCTTTTAAAAACCATTGTGAATGGTTGTCTTGTGTGTGTGTGATGGTTTCTAAGTATAGATTTGTGCTTATTCTAGTATTTCGTGAGATTTCATCTTTAAATTCTATAATTTGCACATGTTTTCATATATTTCAGTGACGATTGAAACCGAAATTTAAAACCATGGTTAGGACAACATCTGATTTTGTCTAATTCATTTCATTCATATGAGGTGGAACCTTGTCGGCTGTGTATTTTTCCACACCCAAGCCTTCTTTTTTGTTCTTTGATTTTCTTCTTAAATCAAGTGGAAAAGTAAAGTAGAGAAACGAGAATCAATATTCCTTCTAGAAAAGTACGCATGATAAATTTACCCCTCCATTTCCCATATTCGCCCCCTTAAGTTTGAAAAGAAGATAAAAGAATGCAAAATCAAGACTTGAGACATTAAAGAGAAATTGAGACTGAGATTTGAGACATTACCTGCAAAAATCAATCGCAGATTTCTGTGCAGTAGAAATCCAGTTCCTGATTTCTTCTTTTGATGACTTTCATTTTTCATTGTATTTTAATTCTATTTTCAGAGGATGCAATGGACTGATCTGATCGGATGATCTGAACCGTAGACTGGCAGGTCCGTACGTCTCCTACTTTCATTTCTAAATATCTCCCAATTGGAGGCTTTGAACCACCTCGTCAAAATGCAAATCAACTAATGCGGACCCTTGATGGACTTTTCCTCAATTTTTAGAAAATGACAAATGTGGAGGGGTGCGACTTGGGGTGGGTTTGGTCCCGTTGAGGCCAACCCTAGCCTCAGGTCGAGGATGGTCAATCCTAACCCAACCTGGGGTTGAACCTCTAGCTCAATAGGTAAGAGGCTTTGTTCCTCAATGAAGAGTAGGAGTGCAGCTCGGGTCGGGTTGGGTCGGTTTGAGGCCAACCCGACCTAAGTTCAACCCGACCCAATTGGAGTTTTCAAGCTAAGTAAAAAGAAAAAATGATTAAAAATGTAGGGTTTCACTTGGAACGGGTTGCCCAAGCCCTCAACCTGAACCCAACCTGAACTCAACTCGACCCGACCCATCTTTTCTCGGGTTGAACCCGACCCGAGTTGCACCCCTACCAAGAGGTTGGACAGTTGGAGGTTCAATACCAGCTTACCTATCAATAAAACCCCCTAACCCAATCCTACATTTCTCAATCCTAATTACCATTAAAAAAATAAAAAAATTCTCATCCCTAACTCGATTTTTCCATATCAGTTCAGGTGAGTCAATTTGGGTTTCAGTTGGCCTAGAGCCAAAACAAAAAACAAAAAAGATAAAAGATAAAAGAAAATACAAAAACATAACACTAAGAATTTAAAAATAACAACAAAATTAGAAGACGGAGGTCTGGTCAACACCTCAACTGTAACCCAACCCGAAATTAAATCAGGTTGGCTTTTCCCAAGCCAATATGTGGAAATGCCACCCCTACTGTTTGGGGTGAGCTGGACCCTAGGTTCAACAATACAATTAAAGTTCCCTTTTCCTTTCCACACTGCAATACTCATGTCCCACATCTCTCTCTCTCTCTCTCCCTTGCTTTTTTTCTTTATTCAATGCTTCCCCGCGTTTTTTTTGACTTGACCACCCGCTTTCCAGTCCTTTCCCACCACTCCACCAAAAACAAGGAAAAAATAAATTGCACCGTATATCTCTCTCTCTCTCTCTCTCTCTCTCTCTCAACGATAAAAATTACAAACTCGGAGCCCACAAAAGAGAAAAGAGACAAATTATTAGGGCCGGCAATTTCACCCGTGAAACTGGGAATCCGCCTCGCGCCGCCCCGAACAGGGGCGCCCGACTTGGAGCGGGGACTTAAAAAATTCCCCGAAGCGGGGGACGGGGCGGGGATGGGGATGGCCCCGCCCCGTTTTACTATGCAAGCCATTATCAATATTATCTTATTTTAGTATTGTTTTAGTGTTTTTTAAGTTAACAGTAAATATTTTTTTATGCTATTGATATTGGCACTACCATATTTTGATAAGTGCACAAATACGGCTTGTCTTTTTCTTTTTTTGGGATGTTAAAACGCTTTTTTGTATGAGGTAGGGATGGGGATTAGGTATTCCCTGTGGGGCGGGGACGGAGATTCCCCGTCATCCCTGAAGCGGGGACGGGGAATGCAACATCCGGCCCGGCCCGGCCCCGTTGCCAGCCCTACAAATTATAAGCATATCTCTCTAACACAATACAGAATTAGAAACTTTCAAAGCCCATCTTGAAAGATATTACAAAATTTCAAAGGCCATCAAGGAGAGCGAAAAATTACAAACATTTATCTCCAAACAATACAAAATTACAAACTTTCAAAGCCCGTGAATGAGAAAAGGAGAGAAATTACAAACTTTTCTCTCAATACAATACAAAATTATACGCTTTCAAAGCCCATCAAAGAGAAAGATGGAAATTATAGACAATTCTTATTGAACAACATAAAATTGCAAATTTTAAAAACCCAGAAGGAGTAAGAAATTACACACATCTCTCTCCATTGCAATACAAAATTACACACTTTCAAAGCCCATCACAGAGAACGATGGAAATTACGAATTGTTGCTAGCTCCCGGAAAGATGACTTGCGACCTGCAACCACAGAAGAGGGTCAGAAAGAGGACCGGAGTTGGACTCCGAGGGGGAGCTCTCTGAGAACTCAGGTAGGGGTGGGGGCACATATAGCATGAGAGGGCCCATGCGCCCCCCCCCCCCCCCAAGACCTGCAAAACCTCTTTTAATGTGCATGGTTGTACATGCATGCTCAGCTAGTTTACTGGCCATGGCCCCGACCAATGCAGGCAAGTGTATATTAGCCCCGCCCCCCAAAGTGTAAATCCTAGCTCCCGCCCCTTAACTCAGGAATACAAAAGTGACACATGGTAGAAGCATACCTTGAAGTTTGGTCCTCTTTTATATACTAGAGTCTTCAGTTTTTTAGGAATCTTCCCTTTCTAGGGCTCTTTTCTGATCAGGTTGTTTTATCGCAATATCGGTTTTCGAATTATCCTGCTAGGGTTTCTAGGATTTCTGAAAGCGCAGCTAAGTTACCCTTTTACCCTCACACCTATAGGTCTTCGCGTGCCATGTGTCAGCTCCGTATTGGGTGGTGGATTTTGCCCCCAACACAAACAATTCGCTTCAAACATGACAAAATTACTAACTTAAAAAAATCCCACAAAAAAAAGAATGAGAAATTACAAACATCTTCCTCCAATCAATACGGATAGAGACAAATTACAAATATTTCTCCCTCTTAAGTCTCCAACCAACAATACAAAATCACAAACTTCCGAAGCCCATTAAAGCGAACTAGAAAAATTAGATACGGGAGATAAAAAAGTCCAACGGCTACCTGCTCCTTTTACACGGGCAAACCAGAGAGAGACTCGGATCCCAATCGGACCCACAAAGAGACACGGACCCCACTCGAACTCGCGTTGATTGCGGAGGAGTTTGTTACAGAAATCCCACTCATTAAATCCAGGCATACTCCATCTTCCTTAAATCTTGCAAGAAAAGCAAAACCCATCTCAAATATCTATAAACTCGCATTTTGATTATTCCCTTTTTAGTCCTTCCCATTCCCTTACCCTTTCTTCCCCACCTTTACTCTTTGCCAAATGCTCCCCTTTTTTCCCCATTTCTAATCCAATCCTTTCTGCGTTTCTACAATTTCTATCCATTTTCTCAAATCCTTTGCCCTAATGGGTTGCATTCCCTCCAAGCACACCGTCTCTATAACACCCGCTTTCGATTATTCGGGCGCTTTACGGGACCAGGGTCCGGGAATATTGTCTTCTTCGTTGCGAAACCAAGCTGCGTTTGGGGATTTAGAGAAGAAAAAGGGTGAATTGGGAGAATCTGGGGGTGAAAATTCTAATAATGGTGGACATTTGGTGAGCTTCAGGTTGGGCAATTTGAATAAGTACATAGAAGGGGAACAGGTCGCCGCCGGTTGGCCTTCTTGGCTCTGCGCCGTTGCCGGAGAAGCAATTCAGGGTTGGGTTCCTCTTAAGGCAGATTCTTTTGAGAAATTGGAGAAGGTAATGGAAAAAATCTAAGCTGACCCATTTCAGATTTTTCAGTCAATTGTCTTTTTTTTATATTGTTTTGTTTTGTATATGTTGATTGTATGCAATACTTTCATCGGAGAAGTTATTCCATATGTAGAGTGTTCATATGGAAAATTAAGGAAAATGCCTATGGCTTTAGCCTCAGAATTTTTGTTTCATAACATATAATGTTTGGATACATGGATTTTATATTATAGGATTATAAAATCCTGGATTTTCCTCGCTAAAACCTTGATTTTTTAAGTTAAATCCTGGATTTTACATCCTAAACCTGTATTTTAATGCGTAAATAAGGTGTGCTACTGCTCAATCTCGACCCATTTCAGATTTTTCAGTACAAGCTAAAACCTTGATTTTGAAGCTAAATCCTGGGTTTTACATCCTAAAACCTGTATTTTTAATGCGTAAATACGGTGTGTTACCACTCAATCTTTACCCGTATCAGATTTTTCAGTCAACTGTCTCTTTTCATATTCTTTTGTTTTGTATATGTCCATTGAATGCAATACATTCATTATACAAGATATTTGTTACGTGCCTAATTGGTCATAACACAAATCAATAAAATAAAAGATAGAAACGAGGTTGATTCGAGGCAACCACATCTCCTATTGGTTCAATTAGAGAGGAACCATAACTCTCCTTAACAATAATTTTCTGTTTTGGCTGCGAATTCTCTACATTTTCGTTACGATAAAACTCCTTAAACACAATCACAAAGGTGTGCCACATCACCAACCCATTTACCCCACATGATAAGAAACAAACACCCACAAATCTAAAATGTATAATCCCACAATAACTAATTTGCAACTATATCATATACACCATAACATGTATGTATCAATATTCCATATCTCGAGTGTTTCATCTTGAAAATTAAGAAAAATGCTTATGACTTTAGCCTCGGAATTTCTGTTTCATAAACTGAGTACTCAGGGTACCTTGAAAAAAAAAAATCAAGTCTTGCCCGTTTGGCCTACTTCCCATTCAGTCAAACATTCGTTTTTTTGTTTATTCTAATCTGAATGCAACATATTTTTTTTGAAATGAATTGGGACAATTTCTGAATGCAACATATTCATCAGAAGTGTTTCATCTGTCTTGGGTTTCTGCTGTTACTCTCAGAAAAATATGAAAATGCTTGTGCATATGACTTCAGCGTTTTGTTTTCAGAACGGAGCATACAAGGATGTTCCAATACCACATCCAAGATACCCATGTTGCTTGTTCATCCACTTGTCTGTTTATTTCTTTTTGGACCCCCCCACCCCCTGTGATTTCGTCACTTTCACCCGCTTGCTCACTCCATCATCATTCATTTCAATTGTTAGTGTTATTTGAATGAAATATATACTGTTGCTTCATTAGGGAAATTGAAAGAAATGCTTCTTGGTTACAATTACATGCTCGACATTCAAATTTCGGAAGTCAAATGATTGTTATTATTAAAAAAATCAAAACTTATCAACTGCATCCGGTTCACACATCCCTTCATTTGTCTACTCATTTCCTTTATTTATTTTAATTTGAGTAGAGTAGATTTATGGAAGGTTCCGTTATCTATCTTGTAATTCTCTTGCTTTCTTTACCTGTATATTTTCAACAAGGTGAATGTGTGTTGATCTGTCAGTCGATGACCTGTTCTCTGAGCTGTGTTTATGTTTCTTCATTGGGAAAATTAAGAAATAGCCTCTTGTTATCTCTGGGTTATGTTTCTGTTTCTTCATTGAGAAAATTAAAAAATGGCATCAAACATTTTGGTTTCAATTCCTGTTTGCTACAACACATATCTCTAGAACTCGTGTGGTGATGTATCATTTTCAAAGCGCATGACTGTACTAAGCTTTCGATTTCTGAGATAAGTAAACCAACTCACGGGATGGTACCTTCTCCTTTCCAAAGAAAGAAAGTGACCCACGTTCATACAGATATACCATTATTTATTGTTTTTCCACTTCTTTCATGCCCGACATATTTAATCAACTGGATTATGGATTTATTCAAATACTTGATATTTCAAAAGCAACTCCTATCAAAGTTGCCCCAAAATGTTACTGGTTTAGCTACAAATACATTTTACAACTGTGATCCTACTGATCTTTGGATTTTATTGGAAAAAAACTAATAGAAATGCAGTACAAATCAAGGTTGGTAGGCGATAGTCTTTAGCACAATTCAAACAATCATCTAAGATTATGGCATTAAATAAAGGGAAATGATTTCAGCGCTTCAATGTTTTGATAAACATGCTCTCACTTGTTTGTCATGTAGTATTTAAAGGGTTTTAAGAGCTTTTTGAAACCGTAATATCCTTTGACATCCCTTTAAATACTACACGACAAACAAGTGGAGCGCATATTTATCGAAACGCTGGAGCGCAGAAATCATTTCCCTAAATAAAATGGTTACAATATGTAGTCTACTAAGGTTTATGATTGACTTAATATGAGAGGTTTGTTGGTGCTTGTCAAAACTATTGTAGGTATTGAGCCCTTAACAGCTACTCTGATGCTAATTTAACAACAGAATATTCTAGATTGGATATTTACCTCCACGGAAGATAAAATTGCTCAAAGTTCCCTCGTGCTTCTATTTTCCATTAAATATACGATATTTGTTCAGTATGCCTTTTTTTTTTTGTGACCAGTTGGTTGTTGGTGGTAGGACTGAATGATTGATTACTACACACACACGCGTGCGCTCGCGCACTCACATATGGAAATAATAAAATTGCTCAAATTTCAGTTTTGGTCCTATTACCATCACATATTCTTTATTTTTTCTGCATGCTTTTCATAACCTGTTAGTTGTCGTGGCAGGCTTGACTGGTTTCTTATTATCTCTCGTATTGACAAATTTTCTCTTAACCTCTTCACAAATCTAGCTAATTTCTCACTAGATCATGTTCTATGTCAATTGCATTGGAAGATAGGACAAGGTACATACAGCAGTGTCTTTCGAGCACGTGATATTGACACTGGAAAGATTGTGGCCTTGAAGAAGGTGCGCTTCGACAATTTTGAGCCTGAGAGTGTTAGATTCATGGCACGAGAAATACAGATTCTCCGCAGACTTGACCATCCGAATGTTGTGAAATTGGAGGGTTTAATTACTTCTCGATTATCATGTAGCATATATCTCGTGCTTGAATACATGGAACATGACCTTGCTGGATTGTCATCTTGTCCTGACATCAGTTTTAGTGAATCACAGGTTTGTTAATGTTGAACGACTATTGGTTCTCTCCATGACATTTTCTTTAATTCAGAAATAGGAAAGATGGGTGTCAGTTACCTAGTGTGCGTTCTTTAACCTTCCCAAAGAGTTTTTTTTTTTTTTTTTTTAGCCTAAAAATAATGAGAATTGTGTAACTATTTCAACAACTTACCTAAGGATTCATCCTAATTTTTAGGCTTTATTTTCTGGAGCTAAAGTTTCTCGCTCCGGGAATTAAATTCAAAAGATCTGTATCTCTTGCCCTCTCTCTACTCCAACATTTTCGCATCTCACCCCATGCAAGGAAACCATGTTTTCCATCTCAATTGCCGCACAAAATCGAGAACCCCACTCTCCAACTTTTTCCCTGTCTCTCCCTATAGAAGGAAACCATGTTTTCTAACCCACCTGCCGCACAAAATCGAGAATCCTTGGATTTCTGAATTTTTAGAGATAGTTAAAAAACACAATTCTGATTCCAAAGGACTCCTCAACTCAACTAAACTAAGCCTTTGTCCAAAAGACTCCAAAGGATACAAATTTATTCTAATTTTTAGAATGAAAACCATACGAATGGTTAAAGAACGCACCCTTAATTCACTTTTTCATATTCATTAAAGCAATGAATTCTGATACAATTAATTATTGATGCTTATATTGTGTAGGTTAAGTGCTATATGCACCAGTTATTTTCTGGGCTTGAGCACTGCCATTCACGAGGTATTATGCATCGTGACATCAAGGGATCAAATCTCTTAGTCAATAATGATGGAATTCTGAAATTGGCTGATTTTGGTCTCGCAAATTTCTTCAAGCCCAGCAATAGGCAACCACTAACAAGTCGTGTGGTGACCCTTTGGTACCGACCTCCTGAGCTTTTGTTGGGATCAACTGACTATGGAGCTTCTGTAGATTTGTGGAGTGTTGGTTGTGTGTTTGCAGAACTGCTGCTTGGGAAGCCTATCCTGCAAGGCAGAACTGAGGTGATCTCACATAACTTTTTCCAGGTTTTTTGTTTTCATGGCTTTCCTTTTCTCACAAATTCTACAATTTGGACTTCACTTGCGTTCCCTGGAAAGCAAATCCCTGGAAACAGCCTCTTTTTTCCTTGACAAGACCTTGACAAGACAGAATTCCGGTGTTCACTTGCTTTCCAGTGAAAATAGAATTACACATGTGCAATTTCTGCAATAAGTCAAAAAATGACATGGAAAAGCCCATTCCCCCCCCCTTTTAGGGATTTCATTTCCGACCAAAAACACATGGATTTCGTTTCCCTGAGAAACTAGTGCAAAAAAGAAGGGCAAGTAGTTTCCTTGGAAACCTTTTCCTGCGCAAGTGAACAGTCTAGAAACAGTCCACGGACACCTTTTCCTGCACAGATTCTCTGGATTTCTTTTCCTAATGCCACGTCAGATTCCAGGGAAACATTTTCTTTTCCTTTCCCGGGAAAACAAGTGAACAGAGCCTTATGGAAGGAGGAAGCACAATAATAATGAAAAAGAACCATCCAACTGGACCTTTCATTGACGAGATTTCTGAACTACACATAGTAACAAAGCCTTCCTTTTGGGAGAAGGGATAGCTCCTCAATCCTCATCAAGTGATGCGAGAGCGTCATCATCCATGTTTAAGATTCACACAAAGTAAACATGACATGATGGATATGCCCCCTTTGTTTATAGGGGAATGCTTTAATGGTTTTAAAACTGCTACAAGGGGATATTCCATGGTTAAAAAGGGGGCACTTTTATCATCACCCTTAGAAAAATAGTAGTAGTTTGATGGGTCCCACATGTTTCCATCACTTCTTTTTGCAAATCATTTCTTTTTGTTTTATTAAATGGATATTTTGAGGATGTTTAGAAGTCATATGAACAAGAATGCAAGTAGACATTGTGGTTTTGAATTTCTATAGAAGTAGGGGTGCTTTAGGTATTATAAAAGTTTCACTGGAGTTGTTTTAAGTGATTTTCATTGACCCTATCATTGTAAAACATATATAGCGCTTTGGAGTAGAAGTTGTACTTTAGTTTACCTTTACAATTTTCTTTTTTCGTGGGGGTGTGGGTGGGTGGGGTGTGGGGTGTTTCAAGTCAGGTATCCTACAGATTGAGGCCAGGATTAATCTGTTGAGGTTGGGAGCTATATAAATTCCTTTTTAGGGGGTGTTTCAAGTCAGGTCTCCTACAGATTGAGGCCAGGATTAATCTTTTGAGGTTGGGAGCTCTATAAATTCTTTTTACTATAGTAGTCTTTATAGTTCTTTATATTGGAATGAAATTTCTTCTTCTTTGATGTGGCGCCCCTCTTGTCATGATTGGCGGTTTAATGCTACCAAGTTAGTGAGTTTTCTTGTTCTTGGTTATGATGCTTTTAGAGTAGGAGTAGATGTGAAATAAGTTGGAACAAATGTATTGTTGAAAAATTAGAAGTCCTATTTTTTGAAACTAGAGATGTGACTTTTTTTTTTTGGTTTCTAAATGTCACTCTTATTAGTTGGAAATTTTTTCTAGTTTTGAAAAGATT
Organism: Tasmannia lanceolata; assembly: GCF_043159265.1. Lineage (NCBI taxonomy): Eukaryota > Viridiplantae > Streptophyta > Magnoliopsida > Canellales > Winteraceae > Tasmannia > Tasmannia lanceolata. The sequence continues at coordinate 34,594,419 of NW_027518692.1, forward strand.
ATGCTTTATTCAATTGAACTATTGAAGCCCTTTCAACTCCGTCATTTGCAACGGCATTGGCCACATCGTTAGCCTTCCTCAAGATATTGAAGAAAGAAATATTAACCTCACTAGATATCTCATAAATCTCATTTAGAATGTGAGAACCAAAGTGATTAGCAAGCATCCTAACTCTCCCATCTTGGAATTTTATCCTTGCCATCACAATCTTACTAGCATTGACTCTCAAGTCTGATAAAGCCTTTAAATATCACAGCATCAACTTCAAGTTATCCATCTCTTGGAGTGATTTCCCTACAAAAAAACGAGTTTAGCATCCACAAATTGCAGGTGGGAGATGCTTGGAAAAGTCTTCTTGCACCGATTTGAGTTTTTTGTTTCCACATTATATTAGTTGGTTGGTTTTTCTGACTTTCATGTTAATTTTTCCTCATGAGATTGTGAGCGGGGAAGATTGCGTAACCGAGCACCCTCATTTGCTTCTTGAATTTTCCATTGTCACCATATCTATTTATGTAGATGGAGATGTTGGAATCAAAGTTGCCAGAGCGGGAATCAGAAGGCTCTTGGAATGGTCGGAAGTAGGAATTGTGAAGTCGCCTGAGAGTCATCGGAGATTCGCCGGGGAGTCGCTGGGAATCGCCGAAAAATTGCGTTTCACATAACATTAAACCGCGGTTCCCAAAAGTGGGAATCGCGTTTCCGGGGAATCATAAACCGCGATTCCCAAAAGTAGGAATCGGGTTTCTGGCGAATCCGAATCGGGATTCCCAGTTTTTGGGGATTCGAGAAGATTCCCGTTTCGGATTCACGAACTGGGAAATCGCGGTTCCCCACTCCCAGGGAAGAATCCTGTTTCCTTGGTTGGAATTATAGATACTTCACATTTCTTTCCCCAAAAATTTGGGTGGAACATTACACACGACTTTTTTATGTTCCCAAGGAGAAAACTTTTGAAATTTACCAACTCCTATAACACTCTTATCTTGGCTTATTCATGAGGTGTGAGCTACTGTAATCAAATGTGCTCATTTATCAGGAGTAAATGTAGGATAAACTCCTATAACAAACATATGCTTTGATTTTCCCAAGGACAAAAACATTGAAATTCTATACCTCATAAGTATTAGTGTAATTTGTAATACAGCATGCTTGTTTTGCTATTAGAAGTTATAAAATAACAGTTATTTGTCCACCTGCAGATTGAACAATTACACAAAATCTTTAAGCTCTGTGGCTCACCTCCGGATGAATACTGGGAAAAGTCTAAGTGGCCTCATGGAACAATTTTTAAACCTCAGCAGCCTTATGAGAGTTGCCTTGGAGAAACATGTAAAGGTTTCCCGGAGACTGCTTTGGGTCTGGTAGAAACTCTTCTTTCTGTCGAACCTTCCAAGCGTGGGACCGCCTCTTCTGCTCTTGCATCCGAGGTAATTCTTATTTGTTGCTTACTATGGCATTGTTACTTTTTTTACATATTGTCATTGCTGAGATTGTCTCATCTCAGATGCTTAAAAGTCAAATTTCCCATTTGTAGGTAATCAACTTTTGAGGGTTTTACCACATCTTCATGTTCATATGCATTATCTTACTTCTTGTTTCCTGTTCGGACCCCTATGTCTATCCGTATCTCTGTTTTTCTTAGCGATGCACTGGAAATAATCTAGACTGATAAACCCAAAATTTATAACTAATGTTCCACATGATTGTTAATGCAACCAACAATGCATTTGCAAATAATTATAGAAATTTACTGGAAATAATCTTGACTGAAACCCAGGTTTTACGCATAATTTCTTCGTGATTTTTAATGAAACCAACCATGCTACTTAAGAGTCGGTATTTGGGAGTTTTTATCTCTAATTGATCTTTTTTCTTGCATTTATTCTCTCCCACTTGGTAGTTGCTTCAGCTTGGACTGCATCAATTGTATGAATAATTTTTTCTGATTAATGATTTAAAAGCTCACAAGCCTCTCTAATATTAAAAATTGACCAAAAATGTTGATTGACTGTGTTTTAGTCACGCATTCATTCAAATGGGTGAGAAATTGTTGTTGAGAAGATTTGGCCTACAGAGTTAGATTTCTACAGTATATTACAGAAAATCCCACTGTAGATAAGCTTTGCATAGCCGTGTTGTACATGATCATCATGCATTCTTTCATGTATTAGGGATGAATATGTGGTGTTATTTTGTGTCAGATTATTTGATTTTAATGATTTTCCTGAAATTATAACGCTTGTGATTGTAAATGGGATTCCCTGTTCCCATTTGCACACCGCACTGGCAACCATACTTCATTCATCATCGAACACCTCTCAACTAGTTTGACCATTTTGTTACCCAGGGATTATTGGATAGGATTCCATCCTCTTCTTTAATGCAATAGCTTTTTTCTAATAAGGTTTTCTTAAAGCAATTGCATCATCTTAAAAATAACCCTAACTTGAAGTTTACTGTATAAATTCCAGCCTATGCCTTTCAAAAAAAAAAAAAAAAAAAAGTGTTCCAGCCTATGCACTACTTAATCTCCTGGGCAAGCCAACTTGCCCTATTATAGTAGCTGGGATCAATGTTTTACTAGCAACCGAAGAGTTGCCTCACCGCATGTAATATCATAAAATATACGGTTTCCATGTGGAATCACTCACAGGCTTTAGCTATGCTGGCAGCGTCTACTTCCCTGTTCAACGAACGACAAGAATCCCAATATCCTACCTGTGTAAAATGACATATTTATGTTTTCTTTTCATGTAGAGACAGACATGTGAGACAGACATGTGGTGACACACATCTTATTTCTTGTAGCCGTACCAAATTTGTGCTTAATTTTTCTACTTTTTTTCCTTTTTTTTTCTTTTGGGGTATTTTAATATGATACGATTACTTTCTTTCACAAACTTAAATCTGTTCACTTTGAAGTGTTGGAATATCACGTGTCTTGTAACCACCATTTCCGATGCACTCAAAAGCATGTTCACGGCCAAGTCATGTGCATTTTAAGCATGTCTTAACATTTGATAAGCTTAAGAACATGAAAGGTTGCTTGGCTTCAAATAACTGCAATCAAAGATGATAAACTTCTGAAGACAAATATCTACCTGCAGCACACTTCCGTGAGCATAAATCCCTTTTCCTTCAAAGGTTAGAATGCATAGGATGTCTTATATTGTACGTACATGCAGTTGTCTTTGTAGCAGATCTATTGTAGCTGGGTTGCACTTATCATTTGATCTTATCTAATGTGCAGTACTTCACAACAGAGCCTTATGCATGTGATCCATCAACCTTGCCAAAATATGCACCTAACAAGGAGATTGATGCAAAATGTCGTGAAGAGGCACGCAGGTGAGCATTAAAAGTCTACAAACTCCTGAAAGATTCCTATTTGGATCGTTATCCTATCCCAATAAATGTTTCAAGGTCTTTTGATTTTATGATTTGATGCTTTGTGGTAAAAAATTGCTATATATGATCCGGATTTTTTAACTGGAGAACTCGCGATCATTCGAGTGTAGCAAAAAACTACAGTGGGGCCCATTTTATTGGGTGGTCTAAACCATTTATTTGTTTGGCCCCGACGTAGATAGGATGATCCTGACCCTCCGAGCTGGCGGTTTCTATACTGTGCTTTCCATTTTAAACCTCCACAAATTGGAAGGTTAGGATCATCCTATGGACAAGATATTTGGGGTCCAGCCTATCTACATCAGGGCCCAACAAATGAAAGGTTTACACTGCGCAATAAATTAGGCCCCACTGTATTTTTTTTTGCTACATGCACGTCTATGTGTTCGGCATATAAAAGCTCATATGGTCAGTGTTTTGGTTCTTAGATGAAGTGCTGAACCAGCAGTTGCTGATGCACTTCCAGTAACCTCCTTCCCTCAAATGATTTCAATAATAACTCACTGAATATGGAACTAGACTTGGTAGGACAAATCATCAATTTAACTTAGACATGGGACACATGTGCCGTGTCTCATGGGCAACAAGGTGCCTGATAATAATATGTAAAGATTTATATTGGTTCATAGAAGCATAAGATATCAAACTACATATCTTGGTAAAAGGAAAAACATGATACTAGACTTTGTAGGATAATTTCAATGTAACTTAGAAGTGGGCACATGTGCCTTGTGTCAAATGGGTAATAAGTCCTTTGGATGCGTCAAAACCCTAGAAAACGCAGCATTTCAACACATCCCTACAGTCACAGAATAGCATCTAAAGATATACAAAAAAATTGGTTCATAAAATCCTAAGATGTCAATAGATGTATCTCGGTAAAAAGAAATACATGAAAGCTATACATAAAGTATACAAAAGATACCAGTAGTTAACAGCGTTCCATGTTTTTTAACATAATTTTCTGTGAAAATAAAGAACTTTGTTTAATGGATTTCTTCGTATGTGCACATGCTTCTGTGGCATGTAGATTAGGAGAACTTCAACATTTATAATCATAAGTTCTAACCTAGAAATATTTTGATTTTTTGAGCAAGAATGTCACTAACCCTTCCGTCATAAGCTATATTCTCTTGTAGCGTATATAAATTGAGCACTTCCAAGTTCACTTAACTTACTAAAACTTGGAATAGACTGAAGTTTTGAGTTTTTAAACCCTGTTCTTATGTCAAACAGGATCAATGGAAAGCCTTTATATTCCTCCCATATTGTTTCATGGTGATTCCTGTAACATCGTTTCACTTTGGCATTTTCAGGAAAAAGGCTACTGATAGAGTGCGTGGTTTGGTAGCAACAAGAAGACCAGCAAATGGCCTTCGTAAATTGGCTGTACCCACACAGGTACTCCAAAATGTTCCTCCATATTGAACTGGTTGACTCATGCATTATTACTTGATTCATATTCAGGCATGGCTTGAAATTTCGGCCGGAATCCGAAATTTTGGCCGACACCGAAAGTACCTGAATCAGAAATTGCCGAAATTTCCACCGAAATCTTATAAAATACCTAAATTTTAAATGATTTCGGCCGAAACCGATTTTTTTTTGGTTTCGGCCTGTTGTGGCCGAAACCAACACCGAAACCAACATTAAAACCTTGTATTCAAGTTGCAGAAAATATTGTACAAACAAATTTGTAGTTGTTCTCAGAACTGTTTCATCTCTGCAGGACCCACACGTCAATGCTGAAGAAACCCAAAGAAATGGAAGTACACAGCTTAATCTTCCCAAGAAAAATGGTGATGGTAGATTATGTGTTGAGCCACCAAAGACGGCAGTTAATCCACCACAAGTAGCTTTCCACACAAAGCAGGAGTCTCTTGGGGACCTACCTTTTTCGGGCTCGTTACATGTTGCCTCATCCAGTGGGTTTGCATGGGCAAAGAGACACAAAGAGGGCAATGGTACCTTAAGATCACACAGTAGATCTAGTTCAAGAGGCTTAGTTTCGGGTGCCTTGGATGCCTCGACTATCGTGCAGCGGAGAAATATTTCAGACTCGAAGAGGCAAGCAAATGGAGATGTTTTACATGCGGCCCGCATTGATTCTAAAGGACGTGAGGCGTATGAGTTTGTTAAGCGTGCAATGCTGAGACAATGGACTAAGTTCGAACGTCCGGAGTCTTTTGATTCCTCTGATATATACCATTCTCAGGAATTATCGGCAGCACTATACCAAAGGGATGAACTGTCATCTAAACGAAATATTCTGGTATGGATGAATTATATTGATTTCCTTTTCATTCTTGTCCCGTTGCAACCGACTAAAATCTTATTTCATCTCAAAAAAAAAATCTCAGGGTTACCAGGATGAAGGAGAGAGAGTTGAGTTCTCGGGCCCCCTATTGTCTCAATCAAGTAAAGTTGATGAAATCTTAGAAAGGAATGAACGCCATATCCGTCAAGCAGGGCATAGGCCATGGTTCCAAAGAGGTAAGGGAAAAGTGCCATTTTATGGTATCCATTGTTCCAAGGAGCAGGTCCTACTTGATTCCAAGTATCAAGTATGTTAGTGTTTCTAGCAGCTAAGGAACTCAATATAGAGTAATAAAAACTCACCCACCGCCCATCTTGATTTCACTTGGGTCAAGTTAAGGCCATACTCAGTTTTTTAACAACCTGGGTTACTCAATTGAGGACTCCTAACAAGTACTCATTTATCTTAATCCAGAACTAAAATACTCAAAATGATCAGATTATATCAGTCTTTTTAAACATTGGTTGTGAGTAAAGATGACTTGGATTTTGGCCCTCAGCAAGTTTTATAGAACTTTGATACTAATTGGGTGACATTGTAATTCCAGGGAGAAGGCAAGGAAAGTGATGCTTGGGTATTAATTACTAGAGAGAAGCCTTTGAAGATGCCGATACATGACTTTGGTTTCTAAGTTCAGATATCTAAGGATGCTAGAACCTTAGTGCCCCACAGTCAAGGATAATCAAGTCTACAACCAAACGACGCAAACTAACAGCCTTGCCAGTGCAACAACAATCAGACGGGCGGGTGTTGGTGGGAATTTGTATCACTTAGGCCCTGCTTGTTTAAGATTATGACAACCTATTGTCAGTGTCAAACCAATTTTTGGACTCAAAATTACGCTTAAATTTGAGTCTAATAATTGGTTTGGTACTCACAATCGGTTGTCATAATAAACGAACAGGACCTTAGTTGATGAAATTGGTCGAACAGTAATGGGTTTTTGCTGCTCTAAATGGGGAATTGAGGGAAGGGAATTTGAGCACATGACAATGTTTTGATTTGGAGTTTACTAGAAAGGTGATATGGGGAGGGTTGCATTTATAGTCAGAGGAACAAGTGGGTCTTATATCATCATCTCAAAGAGAAACCAGGCATTTGTCTCCTGAAAGATCTGTTTTGTGTGAAATCGGTATGAAAATGAGCTTGTATAGGTTAATAGGTATATATATATGTATACTCAAAGTAGGGGAAGAAAGGGTACTCAGACCCATGTAATTCTCTCAGTTTTGTTAAGCAGAAGGTATATATCATAATTATTCTGAATGATTTTCTTGTTTTGACTGCAGCCTTTAATTTGGCCTCTGATCTAAACACTCAATCATAGATTAGAATTCAATTTATCACAGTTAACCTCGACAATGAAAACCATTGTGGAGAATATAAGACATGTCTAACTTGCAGAGGCCACTCTGAGAAAGAACCCCCAACACCATAAAAATTTGAAGAGCTGTATCTAAATATGAGGGTAGTATTTTTCTAAGGTGAAAAGTAACTGCAGAAGTACTTAATTTTTGAAGCAAAGGCAAAACATTCAGAGAAGGTTTTCCACTCCTTTTACAACTAATAAGCATTGCATTCCAAATCTCCTTGATGCATACAGAAAATAAGAAAAAACATCTTCATCTGTCCAACTAAAAGCATAAGTAAAATGCCATTTTTTTGTAATAATTTGGGATTTGCTGAGCAATTCCCACTTGGGTGTTACAAATGCATCACCACTAGATAAATGGTGTTAGTGCATTATTTTTGTTTGAAGTAAGAATCTGTTTCCCGCCCCAATAGGCCGTATGCTGATTCCGCCGGGGTCGGAATGGAATTTTTATTGATTTTTTTTTTCATTCATTTTCCATGGTAATAGGAATAGGGTCAGATCAACGGTTCAGATCCATTAAAGCAAACACAAGTAGGGCCTACAGACTGTCTGGAAGTTCCTACCAGTTGCAAGGGGACACGTGTCCACCAAAACCTGAGTTACGGACAGCGCGTCTTCATGCCCCTCTCCATTTCAACCGAAATTTCCTTTGTCGTTTTCTGCGAAAATTCAAAGCATTTCCCTTTCCTGATTTCACGAGCAGCGACACGAGCCCAGACGTTTCGGCACGTGCTACCGTCAAATTTAACAGGAACACCAACCCCGTTTTCCCACGGAATCCCCGTTACGTTCGTTATATACATTACTCTCCCTTCTCCTTCACGAAATTCCCACCCCTCCTTTTTAATATTCCACCCCCACGCGACTCTCCTTTTCCAACAATATTCCCACCCCCTCTTTTTTCACGTTTCACCCCACGCGAATCTCCTCTCTTGATTGCAGATAAAAACTCAATCTCGAGCTCCATTTTCAGCCTATAAATGTACTTCAATGAGTTTATAAATCCTCCATTAATGATTGCTCCTCTTCACCTTTCAAAACCCTAGGAAATCGGAGTTCTTTGATTGGCTATCACGGTGGAAGAGTAAGGGAATCAGATCTTGCGTTGAATTCGTAAAAAAAAATCAGGTCATTCGCTTCTCCAGATCTGCTTCTTTTTCTCTCTTTACCTGCAATTCTCGTTGAGATTTCTGTAGATCTTACCCATTTTTTGGAACAAGACATCGTATAAATCTCGTTTTCGTGCTTCTTTTTTCTTGCCGCGCGATTTAAATTTGAATGCGGAGATTTTATCGATCTCTATCTGCATTTTCGTTGAATCCTCCATAGATCTAGGGTTCCTTATGTAGAAATCGGGTATTAACCTCGGCAACTTGTAAATGGAGAGTTTCTTCGATGTTCTTGGGTACTGGAAGTTTGTTTAGACAGATCGGATATACACAGTGAGAAATCTTTCCGAGAAACAAGAATTCGTTATGTTGAGAGTCAGCTAATGTAGATTAAGCGTTTGATTCTACAGAAGCTTCTGGTGTATGTTTGAAATATACTTTGGATTGTGAAGATCTTGTAAAAGATGGAGGTTTCTAGTGAAAATATTTGTAGAGTTGCCTTGGATTCTTCGGAAAATGAAGGATCTGAAGAATCAGGGTTACAGAGCCCGAAATTCGAATTCTCTGGATGTGCTATCCCGCAGAGCATTGGTTCAGGCCAACGTTTTTACTCAATGAATGCACTGGAGATCTTGAGAGAAACCATTAGGATCCTTCGTTTTAATTCCATAGGTTTCATGGTGATAGTGGCAGTGCTTATTTGCCCCATATCTGCAATCATCCTCTCAAATGCACTAGTCAATCAGTCCTTTGTAAAGAGATTATCCATTAGGCTTTTGTTGATCGCTCGGTCGAGTGGACTTCCTTTGAATCATATAGTCAACCAGTCCTGCCAACGTTTATCCGAAATGGTTGTCTCCCACATATTCTGTTTCCCTTTATTCATCTCATTCTCTCTGTTATCCAAAGTCGCGATTGTCTACTCAGTAGCCTGCACATATTCTGGTAGAAAGGTTGTTACTTCCAAGTTCTTTGCTGTTGTTATCAAAATCTGGAGGCGTGTATTTTCAACATATCTATGGGTGTGTATGATGGTTGTGGGTTGCCTAGTCTTGTTTCTCGTTCTCTTGGTCACTGTCTGCAACACATTTGCAATGTTAGGTTTTCCTTCGGAGCTAATTCTCTACCCCGCATTTGTAGTGGCAGTTGTGTTTTCAGTGGTTTTTGCTCATACGATTATTGTCTGTAGTCTTGCCAGTGTCATATCTGTTTTAGAGGAGGTATCAGGACCACAGGCTTTAGTAAGGTCAGTTTTTCTGATAAAGGGTCAGACTCATGTGGGGCTTCTGATATTTCTTGGATCCACGATCGGGATGGCTTTTGTGGAGGGGTTGTTTGAGCATCGAGTGAAGACTCTGAGCTATGGAGATGGGTCTTCCAGGATATGGGAGGGACCTCTGTTGGTGATTATGTATTCCTTCGTGGTGCTCATTGATTCTATGATGAGTGCAGTGTTCTACTTTACTTGTAGATCTTCTAGTATGGAAGCATTGGATGGAGATGATCAAAACCTTGAAGAATTAAACACAATTTCCCCTGGACCAGCCATCGTCAAATGACATCATAAGGGAAACATTTCATAGTAAAACTATTTGGCACCATTTTTCCTGGTTAATTTGCAGAGGAGTTATGGCTTATGACAGGCAGATAACAGTAGCATGCCTCTGTTTGGGTCCCAAGAGGCGACATCTTACTTTTCACTGAGTTTGTGGTGGTTACGTGGATTCTTGAGGGACGAAGGCACATGAAAGTCCCATGCTTGGAAGCTCAGTGAATGCATATCATATGGAAGAAATTTCGAACATCTCAGTTCATACCGTATTCTTTGTAAATCATGTGTTCCTTTGTTCACAATCAAAATTTTAAAACCAATACAGGTTTACATTCATTGTTAGAGAGACTTCTGTGGCTTCTTTCCCTTTCATATCTGGGAAGCACTTCAGAGTGCTCTTATTTCAAAGATTTCTCCAGAAAAATAATGGGTTCAGTTAAGTGAACTATACAATTTTCATCATACCACGACTTTTGGGTTATATTTTGTTCCTATCATATTTTTTTTGAATGGTAGATTTGTTCCTTATCTTAATAGCTTGTTTTTCTTTAAAACTGTATCAGTTGTGACATCCATAATCAGTTTTAATTTGTGGATTTTGATTATCTTTGTGGCGATGCACTCTTAATGGCACAGAGCTTCTTCCTACAGATTATATTATCCTCTTTGTTTCTGGCTTAATGACCATTGAAATGCATTTCCAATTTGCTAACATGTTACTGCTACCTTCTGGTTCACCTTGCTTATTATTAGCATGCCCATGGGAAACATACTGGTTATATTGAGGATTTCTACTTTTAATCACAGCTTTCTATAATGGTAAGTGTCTCGCATATCATGGCTTTAACATACTATGTTTTCTTACTGCAATGAACTTTTCTCTTAGTAGGACTAAGCAAATTTAATATTTAGATTCTATTGAACTGGGAATCATTTATATGGGTGCTTTGGCCGAAATGCTTGCATGAAGTAGCATGCCTTCTCATTTTCTGCTTTGTGCGAGCTCATTATCCAGACCGCCTTCCGACAGACAAGTCCTTTTCTGGTTGTCAACAAGCCTTTCTAGGAGTATCACTGACAACTTGGAGTTTCGTTGAACGGGACCCTACCCACTCTAGTCCTCCTCTTTTAAAAAGCCTGTGGTGATCTTTCCATTTAAAATTTAGTTTAAGGGATTTGCTAGGGACCATGCAGAAGGCATTTCGCATGCCGGCTGTTGCATGAGGGAGCAGCCACATAGGCTCACTTTTCAACAGATTTTGTCTTATTCATTTAATTCATCTGAGGTGGCTGCTCTCTCATGCAACAGCAGGCCCGCGAAATTCCTTCTGCGATAGCCGCTAGCAAATCCCTTAGTTAATCTTGTGATTTTGTGCAGGCTAATTTATCAGTAAGGCCTTCTACTGAGTTCCACAGTCTTTTAAACAGTTTGCCATCTGTTTCACCTTAAGGTACTCCACCACGTGGTAATTTTTTTATATTTGAAAATTGGCTATAAAAATTCAGCGCACACATGGTAATATCCTTACATAGAACAGTTTAATGGTTTTACTGACACCTTCCACAAGATTGCATACAATAAGGGATTCTTGGGGACATGGATATTGCTTTCTCCTATGGTTACTCATTGAAATAATATGAGGCATCATGTACAATAAATCAGCAAGTGATTTATTTTTTAACTGCATAATTGATAAGACACAACAAGTTGCTATGACATGTTATTGTCATGCAACATGCAAGCCAAGCACCCAAAATATAGGCTGGACACTGCAGGTTTCTGCACGAGATCATGTCTACTTAATCTAGGAATCATTAAAATAGTGTTTGGCATTGAAAATTGTACTCTTGATAATTTAGTAGTGCATGAATCCCTTTGAATTCGGAGACGATAGTTGCAGCCCAGTGTTTAATAAGTCGTTCGAGTGGTCCCGATTTTTCCTCAGCCAATTTTATGATCAAGTATGATTTTTAAACATTCATCCTCACAGTGCATATGAGGGCTTCATGAATCTCCTCAAAATCTGTTGCACTTCTCAACTGCAGTAGTTATACACTTCGGTTGGTTCATCTACTCTAGGAGCGTGGGATAGCTATGATACAATTACATGATGGTCTTTTTTCTACTCTAAGAGCATCACATTTCATACTTCTTATGCACCACAACATATTATCTTAGAGGTATGCTAATCCTACTGGGGAGATTTTGGATATATTGGCACCATTCAAGTATGACTAAGAAGTATACTAAGAAGTATGACTACTTATGCACGACAACATATTATCTTAGAGGTATGCTAATCCTATTGTGGAGATTTTGGATTTATTGGCACAGTTCAACTGTCCTTTAGTTATGATTAGTGGGAGGTCCATTTGGAGGCCAATTCACTTGCTAAGGAAGAGGGTTCATAGACAATCGGTTGGATACATGTCTCATTTTCTTTTGACCTAGTTCATAATAATTTGTTTTTTTATTGTGACCGATAAAAAGAAAAAAAAATGTTGACTGTTTTCAGTGGTCTATTGGATTCATATTTCTACATATTATGTAAATGTTTGAAAGGCCCCTAAAAAATTTAAGTACACATTATTTTCTTATGCCCAAGAACGATATTCTTGTGGCATTTTTAATTTATGTTAATTTTGTTAACATTGTAAAAGGAAGATATAGTCAATGGTTAGTATTATTGGAAACCTTCCAGTGAGAGCTTTCAAACAAACTCACTTTCCCGACAAACCTAAATTAGGCCCCACCATACCCTGTCGCGCTCATGTGTTGTGTTGCTCACATTGTGTTTGAGGTGCACCTATGTTGTCCTCATTGTGTTCATGGATTACACATGGGCCCCACCACAAATGTAGGAAGAACTTGAGTTATTAGAGTAAATGATCTATGTTTTACAAGAAACATGAGAACTTTGGCAATGTGTTGTGCCATAAGAATGAATGGGTATAGACCGGTGCTGCTCTTTCAAGTTTTATTGTCATTGGAGATTTCAATGAAACTGTTACTAGGGCATTTCTAGAGGATCTAAAATTTTCGCGCATTCTTATCTAACCTCTTTATTGCAGGGGTAATTCATTCAACTTGGTTTGGTTGGCAGTTGGCTACACCTAAAGGACTGGACTCTAGAGGTTGTCTTTTTTTTTTTCTGCTGCAGATTTTTAATCTAGTGGAAGACTTAGATATATTTTTTTTTCCAAATGAGTTTGATGACTCTAGAGAAGATATTTTAAGTTTCATTGTGCATCGGGGTCTTGGGGAGCCTGGGGGAGCTTTGTCTCCTTTGGTGACTTTGTTTCTTCTTGAATTATAGTACCTTTTATCAAATTTGTTAATTATAAAAATAATAGTTACATCCATAGTTTTGAAAACTCCCCAGTGTCATCGCAGGTCCCTGAGTTAAGTCACTTTTACCTTTGCCATGTTCTTTAGTCCGTGTTTTCCCTATAAAGTCAATCAAAACTCCTTTGACTCTCACGAGTAAGGACGAATCAACTGAGTACGCAGCTGCATCAATCGAGTACTCGACCGCATCACGGCGAGTTGACTAGGATTTTCTTTGGGTGCATTTTAAAACACTAGATGACTACTTTTCTCAAATGCTAGGAATGCAACCTTGTTGAGGACTCGAGATCAGGGAGATGTTTCAATCAATTTTCAGACTCCACACAATAGAAACTAACTGAATATGCAAGCTTACAATATTACACTGTTTTATTTGTTTTAATTTTATTATTATTTATTCATCAATTATTATAAGTATATGCATAAAACACTACCTACAAATTGATCTAATTTCAAATACCCTACCATTTCACAGTTCCTTGCATTGGGAATTAAATTAGTGCTAGTGTAGTACATTTTCCCTATCTAGTTCTGTTATTTGAGAACATGTAATGGGACGAAGGGAGAGAAGAACTGAAACATCTGAAAATAGAACTAAATGAGTGAAAATAGAACCTGCACTAAGGTCATGATAGACACTGTTGTTCAGTTAGGACATATCTTCGACAAAGCTCTTAGTCACAAGTGAAGGTCGTCAAAGATAAGTTGGGAATGATTGAAGCATGGGCGGGCTGGGGTGTGTTTGGGGGGGAGGGGTGGGGGCTGGGCTTGTGAGCAATTCTGTCATTTCTTCTCAAGACACGTTTATTTTCCCTTAGTTAACTAGGGACTCTTAAAAGTTTATCTTGAAAGTGAGAATACTCATAATCATTATCTTGAAAGTGAGAATACTCATAATCATCCTCCCAAATCATCTTTATTTTCTTTATAACATCGACGATGAGCTTCCATCCTGGGGAGGTTTTCTTTTGAGAATACTGTGATTAAAAATGAAAATATCTTCAATGGGAGTTAATCTTTTTCACTCAAAGGACCACAAGCCTACGCTCTGTATAGACAGTTAAAATATTCTGGCAAAACCCATCTCAAGTTTAAAAAGTTTTGAAGGATCTGGGTTGTGGCTGGCTATGTGAGGGTTGGCCTTTTCAGTTCTTTTTTTATCCATAACATAATCTATTTTATCTTTCTTCATCATCTGTTTCTGTTTCTTTTAATATTTTTTGTTGACTTTTCCAGTTCCTTTTTTAACATTAACATAAGGGATAATTACATTTACACCCCCTCAACTATGGCCAAATTCCACTTCTGACCCCGTGGTATCGACTTCACCAAAGACACCCCTTCATCTTTCAATAATGCTTGTTACGTGACAAGGTGGACAGAAACGGAGAAATTGTCAGGGGGTGTCTTTGATGAATTTTGAACTATAGGGTGAAAAGTCAGGGAGTCTACTTAAAAATGTCAGAAAATTGACGGGGTGTCTTTGGTACCTTCGATACCACGGGGTTCGAAGTGGAATTTGGCCATAGTTGAGGGGGTGTATCTATATTTTTCCCTTAACATAATCTTTTTAATCATTTTTTCATTATCCTTTTATTTTTCTTTTGATTTTTTTTTCCATTCTTTGGGGCATTCTTCAGTGAGTTGCTCAACTTGTCTTAGTCGATTTGGAAATGCAACGGGGAATCTTTTTCTGATTCTTTTAATATTTCGCTTTTCTGTGAGGCGTTCTTCAGTTAATTTAGGCTGAGTCGATTTGAAAATGCAATGGGCAAGCTTTGTTCTTGGATGTGGTTTCTGGATCTTGCTCCCAGACATCTGATATTTTTAGAGGATGTTAATGTCCAATAAATCATAATTCTTGTGCTGGGGTATGTCCAAGGGTATCCAATTGTAACTTTTCTCATGCCTTTCATCTTCTGAAAGCAGTTGAGGGATGTACTATACCATTAAACAAAATGAGCGGAATTAAATATCAAAGTGATCATGAGTGCATGGTTTTCGAATTGCCGTCAGAGTATTCTGGCATTTATGTTTCAGTTTATCTGTCATCTCAGGGACTGTCACAGTGTTTGGAATCCTCTGTTTCTCTTGGCTGTTTCATTGCTGGAAAAGGCTAAATTCGTTTGAATGGCTGTTGGCGAGATCTCATAGTTCTATTGTGTGTTCCATACATTTAGGCCACGTTTGGATACCCACAACATTTAGATTTGGATTTCTCACATTTGAGTTGAGATTTAAAACTGGATCAGATCCTTAGATTTCCAAATCAGCTACAACAGTGAAAAAAAAATTAAAAAAAAATCCAATTTTCAAATCTGTTCCACAAGACGTTATTTGGAAATCAATATTTGTAGCAATTACCTTCACCCTCGCTGCGGCAGCAGCAAGACAACGTCAAGAAATTTAAATTGCTATCTTACTGTAACAACTACTGTCGTATGCCCATGGCTTATTTCTACTGTAGTTGATAATGCATAAAACACTATTTCTGATCACATTGATCAAAGTAACTAAATTCATTGATATCAATAGACTGATGCATGGAAATGTCATTGTTGTTGGATTGCATAATACTACAAAACTTGGTGAAGCGGATTGTACTTTTAGGGAGTTATTTCCATGGTATTTAGTTTCTATGATTTATATTTCCGTGTTTTTAGTTTTTAGGGCTTTTATTTTCTATGTTATTTAGAATTAGGGATTTATTTATTTTTCATGGAATTTTATTTCAATTGCCTATATATAGGATGAAATTTTATTTCAATTGTCTATATATAGGCCTCATATCTTATGGATTCTCAATTTTGACGATTAATTGAAGTGCACACATATTATCCCCTCTATAGATTGCTCTTCTCTTCTCCCATAATTTCTATTCCCCTCCCCCCCCCCCCCCACCCCCCCTGTTCTTCCTCTCATCTTTTTCTTCTTTTCTTACTCTTCTCTTCTTCTATTTCTCTTCCTTGGCCTACATCACTTGGATTCCATATTATTCATGGAGGTGTTCCAAAGGGTATCTATTTGCTTCAATCAACGGTTATTAGGTCGCTCCAAGAATCCTACCACTGCTTGGGATATAATATCCTCGCAAACTTTAGTCTCCGACTCTTCAGATTTTGCTTCCAAAGTCAAAAAATCAATGAGAAAACTGTTGGTGAGCTTAAAGCTCACCATTTTTTTAGTGCGCTTAAGTTGTTATAACGCCTCCCATTCGTTTAAATGTTTGGGTCCCGCTGGGTCCCGCTTAAGCGCACCAATGGGAGGCGTTATAACAACTTAAGTGCACCAAAAAAATGGTGCGCTTAAGCTCATCAACATTTTTCTCAAAATCAATCATGTTAATCTCGTCCTCCATACTCTTCACCACCGATTAAGCCCTGTTCTTTTAAGATTATGACAACCGATTGTGAGTACCAATTATTGAACTCAAATTTAAACTAATTTCGAGTCCGATAATAGATTTGGCACTCACAATCGGTTCCTATAGTATCTGAAACATACCGGGCCTTAGTTTTGAGTACAATAATCAGTCCGGTTCTCAGTCCAAAACATACAGGGCCTTAGTTTTGGATTCACAATCGGTTCTCAAACTCCAAAAAAAACAGGGAGACAATAGAATATAGTGATCTGATTCCTCCCTAAACCTGACCACTGCCTTGGGCCTTTTCTTATCAATCAAAGTACTATAAACATCAAGAAAAACCCAAGAAAAAAAAAAACCTTGGCTTTTCATGATGTTCAGTTGAAAACTCTGAAGCAAAACAAACCATAGATTTCTGATTTGATCAATTAATCACATAGTTATTTAAAGGAGGCTTCTTTAAACTTGTTTTTTCTCCATGAATCGATATTTAGAAAGCTATAGAATACTGAAAATCCAGTGGAGAATTTAATAAAGTGCTAAAGTGCAATTATCAAAAAGTGGGAGTGTCCATTAACTTTCCCTAGTGAAGACTAACTCGTCTACTTGCTAGGAAAACGGGTTGATTCGCCCAAAACTTGTATGGAAAAAGCCGAAAATTTTGGGATTTTTTTAAACATTCAACCTCTTTGTTATCAATAAAATAAACCACTATGCCTTGCCTTAAGCCTGTTTTATTTAACCCATCCTTGTAAGTCGTAATCTATTTCTAAAAAAACCACCTCAAGTTTGAGATATTTGTAAACGATCACCTCTCCTTTAGACATAATGTGTAAAAAACTATCTGCTGTAACATTCTTGCTCTTTCTGCTGTCAGATTTTTCATGGGTAATTTGGATGTATAAAATATCCAAGTAGAAATAAAGGAAAATACCTTCTTATTTCTTTATTTTTCCTTTTCTCTTGATTTGAAAAGTTCACAGCCAACAAAGATTTCTCATGTTAGAAGCAAATGTCAACCAGACAATTACAGGTACAATTTGGAATGGTAAAAGCTTAACACAAATTCCTAAAAATTGAACTGAGTTGCACTCATGTAGAAACAGTATTAAAAAACAAAAATATGTCCTTTTACTTTCATTTTCCCAATTTTTGGTGCAACCAAATGGACCCATATGGCATCTGCATTTGGTTGAGAGAAAGGTGATGGTGAGCGTTTTATAAGAAAAAAAATACATTGGGGCCCAACTAGTTTGAAGATCCAAATCATTCAGTTGGGACCAAACATGAATAGATTGCGGCCAAAAAATTATCTCCATAGGATGATCCTAACCCTCCAATATGTAGCACCATAAAGAACCTCTACAGATCAGAAGGTTAGGATCAAACTTAGGAGTTGATTTTCACTGTAGAGACCTTTTTTCACCTAAAGGTTCTCAAAAGCCTACCATTTCAAACTATCACAGAGAAAGAAAGGGTGCAAACCTACATATGGACACTATATGATAACGCCATATAAAACAGAAAATGTTCCTATGATGTGAAAAGACCAAAGTACCATTTCATTAAGGTATATCATATCCTCCAACCCTTCCCCCTCCCCACTCCCCTTTAAGCATAACCCAGATGGAGATTTTTTTTATTTTGATGAGAAATTCAGTAAGGAAGATGCTAAAGGTTTTCTAGTAGAGACAAAAGAACACAAAACTAGAAAAATCTACAAAAATACTAACAAATATCGAATTTTGATTATCACCCAGATGAGTGTATGAGATTTTGAAGAGGATAAGAGGAAAAAAAAATTACACTTTGAGAGAGTGGGGGGGATGGCCCCCCTCATGCTATATGTGCCTCCGCCCCTGGTCATATGGCTGATGTATAAACTAAGATCATGGTATTCAATGATCATACATTTAGAATAAGCCATGATCACACATGCAATAGATCTAATCATCAAAAAATTGAATAACATAGATCTAACCATGCACATAAACTAGAATACACAAGAGGGTTAAAAACTTATCTCGAGTGGTCATGACGGTGATGGATAGGACTGGATCTACTTCCTCTCGGGTTTGCTTGATCTCTGTCTGGTGGGGAGATCTCCTTTGGTTAGTTAGATGACAGCCCTACCTGTTGTAGTTGAATCTAGGGATACACTTATCATCATATGTCTCAATAAGGATGAGATATTAATTAACCTCATACCCTTTATTGATCGCTTTGATCCATTGGCAACTCCAATAATTTCACTCTTAATCTTTGACTGCCCACATAAGATCTTACATGATGTTATCATCAAACCTCTTAAGTTCCAAACGTATGTTTGATGGAAAAGCTCAGACACTGCTGGAGACCATTTCACTTGCGAGGGTGTGTTAAGTATACAGCCGTGATCATGAACAATCAGGGATTGAGGAAAACTTGTGCTAATCCAATCATTTGTAATCTTATCATATATGCTTGAATACATCAAACCTCCAATGACCAAAGGCATTGAGGAAAACATACTCAAACTCAAGCTTTAAAAAACAATGTCAATTTATCATTAACTCAGATGAGAACTTGGCCATGGTAAATTTGAGTCTATTTTTGTGGGTCACTGATTAACTCTAGGGGGTTTTAAAAATTAATAAAATTAATTTTGAAATGCCAAATGGTTGGAGATTCCTTAGTTCTCGTAACAGAAGACATTTCTCAGTCATATTAATGGATCACAAAATCTTTCATGATCCTCCTGTGTGCATGCTCTAAAGTGAACCTTGGTTAGTTTTCACTAAGCAATACTTAGTAAGTGGTTTAAGTGTTGAACCTAATGAATCAACCTAGTTAAGTATATATGAGAGTTGTTTGAATTTCGCAAACAAGGGAGATAAGCTTGCTTCTACTCTCGAAATGGATGAAATTAATTCATCTGGGTTTCTCAAATTCAACAAGACTGCCATGTACAGAGTGATGATCTCACAAAGTGTTATGTGAAACATCTTGAAGCATTCCTTTATGCTCAAGGCATGGAGAGCTTTCACATGAAACATTCTACCCAGGGCGAGTGGGAAAGCCTTGCTAGATTTACGATAAGACCATATCTTATGCTATATTGTACTTCTTACATTTGAAAAAAAGCGACCCAAATGACTGGGGGAAGGTTACATTGTTCGAGAGACTACTGTGGAAAGTTTATATTAGATGATCCTATAATATTCTTTTCTGAAAAAGAGCAACTGATGTAGGACACTAGTTACTATTTCTTTGGATTTTATCATTTTAGAAAGTAGGTCATTAGTTTCTGGATTTATTAGGATTTTGTTTCCTAAGTGTAGTAGGATTACCCTTCTAATTATAGGTGTTCTAATTTAGTTACTTTCTCTGTGTTAGGATTCTAGATTTTACTACTTTAGAGATTGCTTTTCTATTATATAAACGCTGTGATATGTGAGTTAGAATTAATCAATGAAATATTATCAAAGACATTTTATCTCTCTATCTCTCTCTTCTTCTCCCCTTCCTAGTGGATTCTAGGGTTCTTTTTCTTCCTAGTGGATTCTAGGACAATTATCGGATCGTATGCTTTGGGTACGATTCTATGTTTGATCCGCTGCATTAGCAACAAAGAAAGAAAATTATCAATCCTTTCTTACCATGCATGCTTGATTCTTTCCTTAATACCCATCAATAAATTAATAGTCAGAAATGGAGAGGGCGAGAGGCACAAAGAAGGAGAAACACTAAAAAGAGAAGATCATAAAGGAGAAAAATCACAAACACAACTACATAAATTGCTGCAAATCATTCTAAATTCATCCATAAGATTTTGATAATTTTCAATGCATCGCACCCTTTTTGTGTTTGTTTAATTGTAGAGAAGCGCCATCAAAGACAAACATTTAAACAGAAGTAGATTGCAGTGCAGAAAGCTGACTTTATTCCGATATCATCCTCACAGATAAACGTCTTATACTATTTAGTCTCTAATTTACTGTATGCCCAACTCTATCATATAATAGTCATGATCCAGTATTAAAAAAAGAAAAAGAAAAGAAGTCATGATCCATGAATATGGAAAAAGGTTTAGGGAAGAAAGCTAAAATTCATCTCATTTGTTCCTTACAAGATAGGATGAAGAGTTATGCATGGAAATCTTACAAGAGCTTAGATAGAATTACAGAGTGAGATGAATCAAAAACCTTCTTCCAACTAAGTAACAAGGCATATGGGAGGGAGATCAAGTGAGCTCCAAAGAGAAGATTCGCTGTCATTGGTTGAATTAGTTGTACCATTACTAGTAGTAATAGAGGATGAAGAAGCTTCTATTTCAGTAGATATTTGTGGGTTCACCCGCTCATGAACTTGTTCCTCTTCCTCATTCTTGTCCTCTTTATTTTTAGCACTCCTAAGATTAGTCAAGTGACTAGAACCTCCTTTCCCACTGCCCGATCCGAGCCTCAACCTCAAGCACTCTGATATCCCGTTAATCGCATAGAGCGATGCCGAGATCTTCCTTTCATACTTCATCCTCTTCATCGTTGCTCTAAGCATCGATGGCTCGTCTCCGACGTTCTCTTGCTCCATTGGCTCCGCAATTTCCTCGGCGATCTCAAAGGGAGAGTAGTAACAAGAGTACCCAGAATCATCCACAAATTGGAAATCAATGGCCCCCATATCAATCTCTTCTTCTTCTAGTACCTCCACTTCTTCCTGTTGCTCTCCGCCGATTAAGCTTCCACCACTAGAAATCTGACCCATATCAGACCAGTCATAATCCAATTCAAATTCCCTTCCACCTTCACCTTCTTGGCTAATGAAATTGGGTTCAAAACTTGCAGCCCTATAATCACTAACAATAGTACTACTAGTAGTAGTGCTAATAGTAGTATTAGAAGTCGAATTTTCGGTGTAATTCAGGAATTCTGAAAATTGGGTACCTTGTTCTTCTACTGTTGCAGCTTCTTCTGCTTTCCTATATTGCCTTTGTTGTTCTAGTTGCTCTTGTTGGTTTATGGGCAAAGTAGAAGAGCAAGGAGAAGGGTTGTTTCTAGCTTTGAGTCTGAGGAGGAGAAGGTTGGAGACCTTTGAGGTTAAGGCTGACGAAGAGGACGATGAAGGCGAGCATGGCCAGAAGTTGGTGCGCGTATTCGCACCACGAAGCAAGCAGGCAGCCTCATCGTAGGCCCTCGCCGCATCTTCAGCGGTGTCGAAGGTGCCCAACCAAACCCTAATTTTCTGTATGGTGTCTTTGATCTCAGCCACCCATCTACCCGATGGCCTCTGCCGCACCCCCACAAAGCGCTTTCTTGCTCGCCGCACTCCGCCAAGTGCCGCTGCCACCGCAGCCTCCTTCACCACCTTCTCCCATTCCATTTCACCACTCTCCATATCCTTCTCTTCTCCCTCCCCAGCCTTCCTCTTTCTCACCATCTCTCTCTCTCTCTCTCTCTCTCTCTCTCTCTCTCTCTCTCTCTCTCTCTCTCTCTCTTTTATCAGTATATAAACATGTAAGGATTTGATTTGGTTGTTGCATCCATATGATTGTATGAATGAATGAGATGCATTTATAAGAGAAGGGAAGATATGCTGAAACAAATGAGAAAGGGGAGACTCAAGTGGTCTTCTACTCCTTGTCTCTACCTTCTTGTTTTTCTTTTAAATTGTTTTTAGGTTTCTCATGAAACCACATGGAGGCTTCTCTGTGAAAGGAGAGAGAAATATAAAAAGATATAATATCTGTTTTGTGGTGCAATTCATGAATTTCCATTTGACTTAGACTAGAAGAGAACTCTCTTTTCTTCTCTTTTGCTTTATTTTTCTTCTTCTCTCCTTTTTAAATATTTGAATGAATGTAGTTTTGAATTGGTCCTTAATTATTAAACTATATTTTTTTGGTTTGCATTTTACGTTAATCAGGGGTTAACTCAACTTCACCCTTATAAGGTTATAGAAAGACTATCACTCCTAGGAAAATTACTAAATTCTTCCTTGTGAGCTCAATTAGAACTAACACGGGAGTACATCAGTGAATTTCTCTTTCTAGCACAAGTACTGTAGTATACATGTAACGGGCTACATTAGGAGGGTAAAATCGCCCTAGTTGACTCCATTTTACCTTGGATGAGTTCTTGTCTTGAGTCCGTAAATCAATCACCAACTCCTTTGTCTCTCTCCCAATTTATGACCATGTCAACAGAGTACTCAGCCACACCAATTGAGTACTCAATTGTGCCGCACCAAATAATCTAGGATTATCTTTGATAGCATTTTGGTCCGCATCCGCGTTTTGGAACACTGTAAAACTGAAAAACCCACCACCAGCCCAAGTGACTTTTTTTCCTTAAATCCTAGGGATAAATTCGTCTTTGCATCAACCTCTTGGTTAGAACTTAGGGAGTAAGAATTCCCTTTGTATTTCTATTGTTTGTCAGAAAAAAAAACTATTTTATCTAGGGTTTGGACAAAGAAAAATATTTAAAGAGCACCTTGGATAGTTAACCATAGTTTTTTAAACATCTAAGCCTAATCTTCTATGCTTTCGTCTTTGCTGATGAGGGGTGAAAGAGACGATTTCTCCAAAGAGCCCCACAATCCATCTATGAGTACCTATTACTTGATTTTTCTTCTTATTGTCCCTTTCTGAAACTCCTTACTATTGAAATGTAGCAGCTTTCTTCTTACAAAGTAGACAGAGAAGAAAACTTCCATGGACTGAACATATCTTTTATACCCTCATCAAAGATGACAAACAGTAGGGTCATTCACAATATGGGTCACCATATATAGCATGAAATATCATACACAAAATTGCTAAAATGACAGTGGCTGTTAAGCTCTTTCCCTAACTGCCACTTTGTGGGCCCCATGTATGCTTACATAGATCGATCGGATCCATTGATTCGATTGACCACCACAAGTCTGGCCCATTTCCTTCTAACCACGCCTTGATCGGATCATCCTAGCCCTTGATCCATCAAGCCTTGTTTAGTGTTCCCCCAAGAAAAGCTAAACCGTCGATTTATTCATGCCTTTATTTTAGAAGCAGAATGATTGTTCGACATGGGACTAGAATCGTGTTTACTGTCCCATGGTGCTCTACAAGATCAATGGTCTCGACCAGTGTTTCAAAATCCGGATGCTGGTCAGAACGCTGCTAAAGAAAATCGTAGTCAACTTAGCATGATGTGGTCGACTACTCCGTTGACACGGATGAGTACTCAGTTGACACGTTCATAATTAAGGAGAGTCCAAAACGCGGACACGGATGAGTACTGGGTTGACATGATCACATTAAGGAGAGTCCGAAACGTGAACCCATACAAGAACGTGGCCAAGGTTAAAAGGAATCGACTATCGGGGAATTCCACGATGACGTAGGTGAGGTTTTATTTTTTGAATATAACTATATATGTTTACAGCATAACAAGAGATTAAAGATTGACATCAATGGGGAGAGAGGGCCTGGGATAAATGGTATCCCTAGGAGTGCCAACGATCCAGCGGATCGGTTGGTTAGATTAGGGGCATTAAGGGATATAACTTAAACTAATCTCTATATATGGACCAATTCTCGTTCCTTGAACACAAGAAATGACATTTGAGGAATCCCCTTCCACCTCCAGCTTGTCTTCCATTTGATCCCTAAAAAAGCACATGCCGAAGTGAAGAGCACGAACCTCCACTTCAGTAGAGTCCGTTATTCCAATCAGCCAGAGAAGAAGATAGAGTTTCGAAAATATGGTTTCAGCTACATGCATGTCTATGAGTAGTGGCATTATCAAAACATGTTGGTGTGAAAATCAGTCCCATCTCTACATACATCATGCAAAAGTATATTCTATACAAGATACGGTATGCACGGTAGGATAGCTATCGAAGATGACAAGTAATAAAAAAAGACTAGTGGGAGAGACGCCGAAAAACTTGAAAGAAAAGGAAAGAGTAGTGGAAGGATCATGAAATTTGCATATATCCTTTGGGTGTTTTTTCTGCTGTTTTTTTACCTCTTGTTAATAACAACCCATGGAGCAAATTTCGAAGTCAATACCACCATCACATAAGACAACTGAGAGAGGGACAAAAATTATGGAAATTGTTTTTCATGGAAACAAATCAGGGGTCTAGTAGGTTCATAAGCGTTGCCGAGGAAGGTTTCCATGAAAAAGTTTTTGTCATGTGTTTTTTCTTTTCTTTCACAGAATAGGTAAAAAAAATAAAATAGAGGATTGGAGCTGACCACTTTGTCCATTTGGCATGAATTTTTCATTACGAATTAGTGGGGCCCACCCCATGAACAAGGAAGACCTAAGCCCATTCTTGTTCCTCCACGTGGATGTCCATGTGTCATTGAAGCGTCTATTTCCCAAAGTGGTAGAGAAGAAAAAAAAGAAAACAATGAATATATGCTAAAATAATAATTATAAAATGGGTTAATTGGCAAGCTCATATCCACAGCTTTTTAACCATATAATTTTGTTAATTTTTTAGGGATTTGCTAGCGTCCATCACAGAAGGCATTTCGCGGATGGGCTGTTGCATGTGAGAACCCCACTTTTGTCTGCTCATATTTTTTATATAACATCCCAATAAACACTAAATAATTGAGTGGAATGCTAAACTCAGGGGCGCCATTGCAAAATCGGATGAAAGGGCGACCCCATTGGTTGAACTCACCAAAGTACATTTTAACGTTCGACCAATGGGGGCCCCCGCCCTTTCATCTGATTTCTACCAATGGCACCCTTGAGTTTAGCATTCTTCATTTTTAAGTTTCTTAAGAAGATGTTAGGCTTTTATGGTTCAAGTAAAATTATTATTCTTTTTTGTGATTAAGTATAGTTAACAATATAGGTGTGGAGATATTCAAAAAAATCAATTTCTTGACAACTGAAAATATAAAACAGGATTTGTCTTTTTTAAAGTTAAAAATTTAAGGGAAAAATACTGATACACCCATTAACTTTCTAACATTTTCAATGATAACTCCGACTTTTCAAAGTCATCAACGACGCCCCTTGACTTTTCACCATCCATAAAGTAGACTCCTGACTTTTTACCAGTTTAAAATTCATCAAAAGACACCCCCTTACAATTTCTTCGTTCTCGTACACCTCGTCACGGAACAAGCATAAGCGAGAGGTAGCACAACGTAAGAGATAGAGGGAGTAGACCCCTGACTTTTACCAGTTCAAAATTCATTAAAGACACCCCGTTACAATTTCTTCATTCTCATACACCTCGTCACGTAACAAGCATTATTGAAAACTAAGGGTGTATTTGGGGGTGTCGTTAATGACTTTGAAAAGTCAGGGTGTATCTGTATTGTTCCCAAAATTTAATTATAGAGTTTGTTAGAAATTTATGAATCGAATCAAGGGTATCGTCAGAATGTTTGTGGCGTAAACGATAATGGAGATAACAATGGAGGAAAATTTTCTGTAGAAGTGATTAGCCTTATTCACTTGTCACAATAGGTGCAAGAATTCTTCTTGATCAACCGTCCGAATATCAGTTTGCCATTAGCAAAGTCTTCGTAGTTAAAACATAGCCAACCATGTTTTGAAAAATATAGTCACGCGCCTAGTAGTACATAACTGATTTTTTTACTATCAAAATATCCTTTGTCAATGCTTGGCAAGCGGCAACCATGAAAAATAATTTCTTAAATGGAGGGCAGAGAAGGGAGAGGGAGAAACTTAGTTGGTGGGAGTGGAGAACACATCAGTAATCTCTAACACCTTTGGTATTTTGTTCTCCTCATTTTTGGAGTTTTTCAAGCTTCCTTCACAACCTCTCAAGTTTCTCCCGCCTACCACAACCATGGATTTAAATTTCCGGTGGGACCGAAACGGAACCAATTTTTTGTTTTCAAATTTCGGTTATTGCGGCCAAATTTTTACAATTTTGGTCAAAATGACCAAATTTCGGCCGATCAAATGGACGGTTTGGATCATCCTATGGTGTGGCTGTACCGTCCATTCTGAAAAATAGGGGGTGTATTCAATTTAATTCCAATATTCCAGCCACTCAAACCCCAAAAAAAGAAAAAACAAATTGCGGGTGCCTGCGGGTTCACCCGACCCAACCCCTGTTTTGGTAGGTTGGGTGACCCACGGGTCAATTTTGATGGGTCACTCAAATGTCAACCCTTACCCGCAAATTTGCGGGTGGGTTGGGTTGACCCGCGGGTGATTTTGCCAGGTCTAACCACGACCAACACTTTTATGATTTTATGACTAAAGACAAAAATGTTCATTAGGCACAAAACCATTACAAAGGTGTTCATGGTTTAAAAAAGGAGCGCATTTATAATCATCCAATAAATAGTAGTATAGTATCCTTCCTATCAAGGAAACTAGAGTGGACGTTCTTGTCTACTCAAGAAACTTTCAACAACATCACATACCATAGAAAAAAATTGTCAAACATATCTCGACGTTTCCTGGGAATAGCTATCTTGAGTTACATACCCTTATATACAGTCCCTTCCCTTTGAGTAGGCAATCACAAATCATCACCACAACACACAGCATACACATTGTAGGCATAGTTCAACAAGAGATATCGCCATTCTGATCTCAAACATCGGCTGGCGAAAGAAGGGGAGAATTATGGCCGTCGATACTTTCAGAGTCTTGGATTGGCAGCACAGATGGGTCATGATACAGGGTGACTAGTTCACCAAAGAAATCACTCATTGCCGGGTCATCGTGATCTTGTTGGTCTTTCTTTATCAGACTCTGGAAAACAGAATAACCCAGTATCAGATGGAGCTCACCCATGTTGGACACGTCTCGGATTCCAATACTTCAGGATTCTCCGAGACGCTTCTAGATCTCTTTTATCTGTTTTTATGCATACCACTATCACAACTTTACAATTACCTCATGTTTTGAGTTTTACCCACCTAATTGTAAGTTTCATAAATAGAAATAGAATATTATATCTACTTAACCGATTAATTTTTTCAATATATTTCTTGTTATAATCATATTATTATGTAAGAAAACAAATTTTGAAAATTGATTAAAATATTTTGGCGAATCCACAAATTGTTCTTTTTGAGGTTTGCCAAATCTGACACTTGTATCCGTACTGATGCAACATCGATTAAGAGGCATTGAAGATATAGACCCCTGTCTTGTGAGAAAAGAGATAAACTGCTAGCATTATAGGCATCTAGAACAGATAATATCAAGAGAAAGCACGAAAGAAAGTGTTGATTGTTTCCAAAAGTGCAAATCAACTATTGGATTCCAAAAATTCTGACAGGCCATGCGTGTTGAGTGACTGTGTTGCCTCAGATAAGGTTAAAGGACATTAATGATTTAACTTATTAGTTAGGATGGTGAAATATATTAAGGTATTTTACCCACAAAGACTCAGTTTAGTCTCAGTAATCGTTATTTCTTTGCGACTCATTTTTACATAAGTCGTGTAAGCATCTCTTCTCAGCATACTTGAATTTTGCCGAGCAGCTATCCATAGTGTGTTCTCGTGTTGCGATGAGCTCTCCCCTTTACTGGGAAGGAGCAGAAGCATAAGTAGAAGCAGGGGACCCACCATTGTCAGACGCCGACGAGCTGCACTGTGTGGGCTGTCCTTACTAAGGATTGTTTTTCGGTGGGGGAGTACAGCAAGCTAAGTGCCCGAAAAATCGGTCCATTTGAGATTGTGGAGAAGATTAATGACAATGCCTTGAATCTCCCAAGCCACATCAGGACATCAGTTCACATGGTATCAGAGCCAATTATGGCCCTAAATGGTTAATCAATAATCTACATTAGATCTTTGCAAAAGAAAGTTTTCTGTTCAACACCCATGTTTCCCTATTTGCTCGTTCGATGCTCTTAATCAAAACATCCTTTTTTATTTACGCTAAACCTCTCCACTGTTTTACCCAGTCTCATATTTGTCTCGAGTTTTCATTCAATTGTCCTTTTCCTCCTTCCATCACATGACAATGAGCAAAAAAGGAGAGACATATAGCCTAAAGAAACTTAAAAGTCAATATATATAAATATTTTTCTACCTATTTTCTACAAAAAAATAAAAAAAGAAAAAAGAAAAAAAGAAAAAGATGTTTTGATTAACTTCGAATCCCCAAATACTTGTAGAGAGTTGATTTTCATCTTAATTGTCATTTCAAGTCTTATCATAATCAACACTCCACATTCTGCCACAACGAAACTTCAAAGTGGAAGAGATACAACTCTTGCATCCTTTCGACCAGATTGTTTTTTCATTGTCTAGTTGGAGGAGGTCAGCTGTCCTTTAGGTGGATGATGATTTGAAGATCTTTAGATCAACCCAAGATTCAAGGATTTTGTTGGAGTTGATGCACCAAAAGATCAACTGATATCCTCAAAAGAAAGAGCTTCAATTTGTATTTCTTCTCATTATTTCTAAGTTCTAACACATCCCTCAAAGTTCCTAAGTGGTGGCTTGTTAATATATTTTGCTGTTTCAGATGGTTAAAAAAAAAAAAACGGTGGCTAGAGGATTTTGCGTTTTTGAGTCACTTTATTCTCTATTTCTAACGAGGAAGGAGATATTCTTCAGGATAAGCAGAATACTGTTCTCACTGCATTTCCTATTATGTGAAGCACGTGATACCGATAGCATCCCCTGATATATAATATTGTGGAGCATATTGAAAAATAGAAATGGAACATGATAGAATTTTTAGCTAAACTATTTCCACTACTCCACAAGGAGTATTCAAAATGATCTCAAGGTTCTCACACGGACATGAAACATTTGTCAGAACACTGTTTTAGAGAGTCACTTCTTGTTTCCAAGAACACAATAGCCTGAGAATGATTGCACCTCCTTGACACATGTTTCTCACTAGTGGGGAACAAACAAACAAATTTAAACCCATAAAATCATTAATTTTGCTGAAAAATTTACCTGAACTAATGGAAAACTCGACAACTGGTGCCCTTGGGTTCAAAACAAATGGAAAATACAGCATGTTCTAATCTAATAAATTATGATTCAGTGAAGGGCATAGTCATGAGCTTCCTTTACAAATCCATTACCGAATTTGAAGAAATGTTACTTCACCTAGAAATCATTGATCATTTACTAGTGAACAGGATGAGCAGATAATTTCTGCTAAGTTGGTAATTCATCGTGGGAATTATTAGCCACACAAGGTAGAATAAACAATATAACCCTACTCAAAGACATTAAGTAGGGGAAAAAACAAATAAATAGGAATACTATATGGGTTGATCAAATAAATGCAGATAACTATGATAATAAAAATATGTGGAAGTGCTCAGCTCCTTGTTGTTTGAAGAAACCTTCCACTTCAATTGGTTTTTTTTTTCATTAAAAAACAGGCTTGAGATAAAAAAAAAAAAACCAAGTGTTTCACTAAGACCCCCAATAGCTGTCGCAAATTCAAGTTGATTATGTTTTGCTTCTTCCTCGAAGAAAAATGATAAAAGAATTCAAGTCGAGGACATCATATGATTCATAAATGATTTTTTTGCATAACAGAGTTCTATAAGAACATCCATTTGTTGGATAAATATGTGAACATGATAGTCCTGCCCTAAAAATTGGGGTGGGGATACTCTATGTCATCAAAAAAAATATACGAGAACATGAATGGGTGAAGCAAGGTTTGGCAGCTATGATTACCTCAGCAGAGTAACACCGAAAAATGGGTAGAAAGCACTTCCTGCAATACTCATTGAAAAGAAGTGTGAGGACGGGAAGAGGCACTGTCAAGGTTGATGCAAGAGAAAGCTTCTTCAGCCCAAATATTCCAATGGCGATTATTTGCATCAATATCAACGAAAATATTGTAGAATTATGCACAATGGGCCAAAACTTCCCACCAGTTTCAAACTTGGGTGAATACACATTTAATAGCTGCAAGGAAGATAAAGAATCCTTAGAAGTTTAAAAGGCGGAAGGACCATTCATCACATAAACATCTAATACTTAGGATCATTTCCTCTCTAACTAAAACAGTAATGCGAGTATAAGCATAGAAAATCGCAGGAATTTCTTTTTTCTTGTTCACCAAACTATAATAACTTATGGTAAAATCCCATGCAGAACATAAAATTCAGTACATAGTGATAATTGCTTCTTTCCTGCACCTATCCTGTTACTTGTTCAGCTGATATTGGAATTAATACCTAATAACTCAAACCCGTGGAATTACTTATTCCCAAAATATTAATCACTTCATATTAAACGTAAATGGGAAAATTAATTTTCAACAACTTCTTGGTAAAGCATCAATAGGTGGGTTTAGGAAATTACAAGATTTTTGGATGTCATTTATGTGTGTTTTCATCTTCATACTGACCTACTAATAGTGCATATATATACATTGATGACAAGAGCTTCCAGCAGAGAATAAAAAAACAGAACTGAAGCAAGTCAAGTCTTCTATCCAAATTAAGCCAGTTCAAGCCACATGAGAAGGTGTCTCTCTCTCTCTCTCTCTGAAAACGGTTTCTACACACAAGTGTAGATAAGTTATCTACACACTAGCTTAAAAATACAGTGGAGGGCATATTGTTTGGGTGATCCAAACCATTCATTTGATAGGGTGTCCACAAAAAATCAACTCCATAGGATCATCCCAACCCTTTGATTTGCGGCGGTAAAATGGACATGTATAAACCCTCACAAATCTGTCCATTTTTTGCCTCCACGGTTCGAAGGGTTAGGATGATCCTATGAAGCTGATTTTTTGGGCACACCCTATCTATGTGAGGGCCCATCAAATGAATGCTTTGGATCACCCAAACAATGTGGGCCCCCACTGTATTTTAAGCTAGTGTGTAGATAACTTATCTACACTAGTGTGTAGAAACCGTTTTCTCATATATGTATGTATGTATGTATGTATGTATATCTATATGTATATATAGGGAATTGCTAGCGTCCATCACAAAAGGCATTTTGCGGCAGGTCTGTCGCATGTCATACCAGCCACATCGTGAATGAAGACAACAACTTTTGTCTCCATTCACGAGGTGGCTGGTCTGACATGCGACAGACCAGCCACGAAATGCCTTTAGCGATGGACCCTAGCAAATCCCATTTCCTCTCTCTCTCTCTCTCTCTCTCTCTATATATATATATATATATATATATATATATATATATATATATATATATATATATATAAGAGAGAGAGACTCATGTGCCATGTGTTATTATATGTAATAATAGCATGTGAAGTAATATATATGTAACATGTATATTAAACATTTACTTGTTATTATTGAGCCATAGCTACTCGGTCGTGTTCACTCATATTTGACCTACTTTTGAGTCAATGTTATAGACTATGGTCCAACAACAATGCAATTCCATCATTGATCTTTAATTTTTAAAGGTATCTTAAATCAATATGTCAAAAGGAAAATGAAAATCTGATAAACACGAATTTTTATTGAGTACAGAGTTCCATTAAAGTGATATAATTGTAACCAGACATTAAGAAACTTATAATACATGTAACAAATTTCCCTTACCTGATTACGGTATACGATGTATCCAATAAGGAAGTAACCCAAGATAACTGGAAGAATTAGCGGGGCTAATAAAAAGTATGTAAGGCCAAGAAGTCCAAATAAGAGAATTTTGGGAATTTGCTTGTGATAAGAAATTGATGGAGCAGTGAATTCATCATCCTTACTCTTTGAACAACATCCTCCAATAAAATCACCAATGAGAGGGATCACACGAGTGAGTTCTGACGACAGACCAGTCCATCCAGATGTCATAACGTAGGATATGAAGAATGAAGCCTATATCCAAAATAAGCACAACACTATCTTAACATTAGAACCCAAGATTAAAGAAATGGTTACACGAATGCATCTATAAATTCAAACCTAAAAATTAACACTGCCAACAAATAAAAAAGTGTCTTTCAGATTATCATTTCCAAATATTGCCTGGCAACTTGAAAATCCACAAAGGTGAAACATATTCACATTCCCATGGTCAGCATAAGCTATGGGGTATGATAACAGAGAGATTTGAGAATGAAATGTTGTGTGTTAGCCTACTTGCCCTAACACACACATATATATTTATTATGAAAAGAATATGAAAAGACCATAATGCCCTTAGGCTACATAAGCTTATTCTAACACCCCCTCAAGCTGGAGTATGAATGTCATACATGCCCAGCTTGTTACATAAATCACTCAATCAAACTCCATTCAACGGCTTGGTAAACATGTCTGCAATCTGATCATTCGTTCGAGTGAACTCGGTTTGAATTTGGCCTGTCTGAATCCTGTGATGAATAAAGTGACAATCCACTTCTATATGCTTAGTTCGTTCGTGAAATACCGGATTCATAGCTATGTGAATGTCTGACTTGTTGTCAGAGTAGAGGGACGCAGGTGAGGAGTATGAGAAATGTAACAGGAAGATTTAGGGCATGAACACCCGACGGCTAGAAGAGAAGAACGCTATCCTTATAGGTCAAAGAAGATGGGGAAAGATGTTACAAAAGAAGGGAGAACGTGCAAGGGGGCAAACAGGGAAGAGTTGGGTTTTCCAGGGGGGGCGCAGGGGGCAACCAAGGAAGAATTGGGTTTTCCAGGGGGCGCGCAGGGGGGGCAACCAGTGAAGATGGAGGAAGAAAGAAAAAGAAGAAGAAGAAGTTAGGGCATGAGCATGGGCATGGGCTTCAATGGAGGAAGACAAGAGGTCTTCAATGGAGGTCCCTAGGGCATCGAGAACCCTAGAGCTTTGATACCATACTAGCAGAGAGATTTGAGAATGAAATGTTGTGTGTTAGCCTACTTGCCCTAACACACACATATATATATTTATTATGAAAAGAATATGAAAAGACCATAATGCCCTTAGGCTACATAATCTTATTCTAACAGGGTACATTTAGGCTCAACAATCATGACATTTAACTAAATTACATGCTGAAGATTTAGTTTTTCCTTGTGTTGAGATTAAGAACCTTCATACCTGTAAGTTGAAAAGAGAAAGAGAAGCAGAAGTTTTTTAGTAGGTAAGCTGGGGTCTCGTAGGACCCCTACCAGATATATTAAATAAAGGAATAGAGTTACAATTTAGTGTAAACTGATTCATTACAATCATCTAAGGTAATGCAACGAAGATCAGGGGAGGAAGAGAGGAACTATCAATAGGGAAGCAGCTCTCTGGGGAAAAAAATCTGCTGCCCTATGTGCTTCTCTATGATGAGGATCGGGTCCCGACCAAAGCGTAAGAGGGCCTAGTTAATATAGGTGGTAGTTTCATAAATAGCCACGATGGAGATTCTTGCTAATTCCATGTACTTATAGGGTATACATGTAGGGGGCATATTTGTAATAAGTGAGTGAAGCAGTGGCTATGTAGTAAGGATTTGAATGTAAAGGGAGGGAATCCTCTATAAATAGGGGGGAGCTGCTTTTATTTAGTAGCTTTTGGATTGGTAAACATTTGAAAGGGAGAAAATCGTGTGGAAGAGGGAGAATTTCCTAGTTATCTTGGAAGAGGAAGGCTTTGACGGAAGTTAGATAAGGAAATCCGGATTTGTAAGTCCTTCCTTCACTATTACTCAGTTTGTGATTGCAACTGAGCTTAGTTTCTTTTCTGGTTGCATTTCATTTTCATATTCAATAAAATCGTCATTTCCACCAATCTTTACATCTTTTCTTGAATTTCCAGCACATTTTCTTAAATTCCAGCATATTTTCTTGAATTTCTTTTTTTTTTAATGACAAAGGATTAAATTGATATCAAAAGAAGGGGGGAAACCCCAGCGACCGAGAAGATCGGATACAAAGAAGAGCAAAACGGAAAAAAAAACATACACAATACAATAACCCCTCATGGGGGGAGGAAATCAAAAGTTTCTAGCTCTGCCCTAGAAACTCCCTCCCTGGCTAGCCGATTGACCTCACTATTTGCTGATCTTCTAACATGGTGAAATAAAATGGATGAGCCTGCCACAATATCCAAAATCTCGTCAATCCACCGAGCAAACCTCCAAGGTTGGGGGAAGCTTCCCTTCAACCAATTTAGCACATTCAGGGAATCACCCTCCGTGCCTCCACTATGACCTAATCAAGAACCTTATGATCTAACATTCTGATTCCTTGATGCACTGCTCTTATCTCCGCCTCATTGGAGTCAGCAATTCCAAAGAGGCCAGAGAAAGCCCATATCGTTTCTCCATTGACATGTCTTAGAAGCCACCAACTACAGTTGGCCCTGGATTTCCCACACTATACCCATCAAAGTTTAACTTTAGGAACCCACTACTAGGAGGCACCCAAGTTTGAGAGATGATCGGCCTCATCTCACTGCTATTACATATTTCTGACCAATGCTTCCACAAGGCATGCACTAAGACAAAACGAAAACTGGGCAAAGATCGAGCGCAAGCGATGGTCAATGCTAAGAACAAATGTGGAGTTTCACAATACCTTTAAACACCCTGCCATTTCTCTCTTTCTATAACACGCATATTGTAGCTAAGAGTATCACATTTCAAAGGACTTTACCTTTTTGCACAGTGGAACATTAGACCAGCTTTCCACTGCCTCTACAAGCTTGGCTGGGAAAACCCATGCTATGCCAAACCTACCTAGGATTTTACTCCACATGAACCTGGTTGTTTTACAATGAATGAACAAGTGGTCAACTGTCTCTCCCGCCTCCACACATAGA
Organism: Tasmannia lanceolata; assembly: GCF_043159265.1. Classification (NCBI taxonomy): domain Eukaryota; kingdom Viridiplantae; phylum Streptophyta; class Magnoliopsida; order Canellales; family Winteraceae; genus Tasmannia; species Tasmannia lanceolata. Next base: position 34,629,571 of record NW_027518692.1, read on the forward strand.
GCACAGTGGTCTATGATCCACATGCATCATATGATGAAGATGATGCATTGTAAGGATCATGTCCAGCATTGCAGTCCATGCAAAGGCACACACCCTCGGATGAGCAGGTATGTTCCACATTTCAGCCACTGGCAAGGTGGCAGGATTAGATGCAATCAAGTTTGATAAAAAGTGGTCATGTTATACACCTCTCGTATAGAGGGGAATTTCTGTCTTTCTAAACCATTTCAAATCAGTGTGTATGGACCCCAAATTACACCCTGGGCTAGCTTAGGGTCCCACCAAGGTCCCTATGAAATTTCGTCAAGATCCGTTCACATTTGCCTAGTGAACGAGCTAAGGCAGGGTCGTGGTGCAAGTTTGGAAGGGCAGAGGTGAAATACGTCATTTCCCATGTACAAGAGGGCATTCTTGGAAATTTCTATTTCTTCCTCTTCAAGCAATGAGTAAGGGCCATTAGATCAAATTAGAGGGTTAGGATCATGTAGAGAGAGGGGAATCTTTGCCCCATTTTTTTTTACTTGGACACCCCCCCTGTAGGTCATAATTCGTTAAAAATTATATAGAGGAGGGCTGTCCAAGGGAGAAGTAGGGGGGTCAATTTCATCATCTTGTTTTTAATAAAACCCATCGAGCTAGGGTTTGAAAGGAGGGGGTGATTCCTGCAGCCGATCATCTCCTTCGACCGGCAAGCCGGAGCTCTGGCCTCTTCTTCTTCCTCCTCCTCTTCTCCATCTTCTTCTTCTTCTTCTTCTTCCCCGCCTCCCACCACCATCTCTGGCCTCACCATCCTCGCAGCCACCACCACCACCACCATCAAACCCTCTTCTCCATCTTCTTCTTCTTCTTCTTCTTTTATTCTCAAAACCCACATGAACCTCCATCATCTTCTCCGGGGAGAAATACCCAAATCCGGCCGGCCACCATCATCAAAGCCGCACCAAACCCACCGCCGGCCACCACTCCATCCCATTTCTCTGCAAACCCACACACAAACCCCATTTCATTTTTTTTTTCTCTTCAAACCCACATGGATTCTCTCTTTTGCGGCCATTAAAATCTACCCCAAATCACTCCCCATTAAACCCTCCTTTACCCATATCAAAACCCCATTTCATTACCCCTTTTCTATCTTCCCCACTAAACCCATTCATCTCCACCATCTAAGCCACTGACCACCACTTCTCCATCTCCACCCATCTCTGCAACTCCGGCCGGCCACCTCCATTCTCAGCCACTTCTCATTCCCATTTCCCCAGTAAAACCCCGTTCTCCGACCACCTCCATCTTCACAACCCCACTAAACCCACTCCATTTCCACCATTTCTATTTCAGCAAAGCCCATTTCGAATTCCTCCTCATCAGCCACCCCCCCAAACCCTCTACCCCATTAAATCTCTCGAAATAGAAGAAGAGGGTTTCTAGCGATTTCAAAAAAAAAAGAAAAAAAAAAGAACAGAAAAAAAAGGAGATCGAGAAGGAATTTGCACAGAGAGATCAAGAGGAAGCGAAACCAAAGAGTAAGACAGAGAAGAAGGTACCCCCTTTACTCTTTTTGTTAATTCCTATCATGGTTGTTCTTCAATCGTGGGTTTGAATTTTGCTCCTTGCTAGAGAATTTTTCTGCCGATGGTGTCTGAGAAGTGTTTTATTGATGGTGTTTGGATGAGTGTTGAGTGGTTTTCAATGATTTTATCGGTTCTTAATTGATTTCTTTTCTTGGTATTCTAATTCGAGCATTCGAGTAGTAGCCTGATTTGTATCGATATCGGATAATGCTCTGTTTTGTCTGAGATTTTGCTATACCTTAAAAACTCTATAAAATATTGCTCTTCCTAGCTTCATATTCACTACTTCAGTAGTCTCAGATATTTGTTTCGTCTAACTGACATAATTTGGACCTAGGGGCTGATATATTCACTCTTTCTCTCTCAAATGTTCATGTATGAGCCCTGTCATCTTTCTTTGGAGTATTGTATCTCGTTTATCTTTTGGGAATTTTTGGGTCCACCTGCTGATTGCACAAAACCTAGAATATGTACATTTTCTGTTTGTAATAGAACCCTTTCTCTCAGAATTTTGATCCAATATAGATGGGTATGACCATGTTCAAAAACTTGCCATGATCTAGATTGCCGACACCTGCTCAATGGTCATGTTCCCTGTTTTGACAAGAGTCAGCCCATGGCTATGTTCCCAGTTTTTAGCATAATTCAGACCATGGTTATCCTCTTTTATACAGATTTTTCAATGGCTTGAATGGGTATTGTGGTTATGTATATCTGACTAGTCATTTCATTGTGATTAGTTTTAAAAATTAGTTTGTAGGGGAAGCAAAGTACAGTTCTAGTAAGGATTTTCTAGTGATGATTTTACTAATGAATGATTGTTATCCATCTAATCCTGGAGGGTGTTTTCATGGTGATGGCCTCACAAAATTTTGGCGATGTGTGAGAAAAGTTATCAAATTCTAGAGAAAGTTTGCGGTCAGATTCTTTACATTGGATATGGCCCGGTCAGCCCATGGAAGTGTAGTGAAGAATAATCATTTGTTTACAGCTGGCAGCCATGATAAAAAAAAAGGGGGCGGGGATGTCTTAGATTAAAAGCTATTTTAAGAACCATCAAAGCTCTGTAAAGGTTCTAATTCTACTTGAATGGTTGTTACCCTTTATTGAATCTTGGAATTGAAATCTTTTGAGTTAAAGTGATTAGTCATAGGTATTTGGGTAATGAGTGGATGTCTTGACCTGACTTATGAATTCTTTGAGAACTGGAGAATCAAGCTGTAGGGTTTCTAATGAGAGAATCATTTCGGTTAATAGAGCAGAGAGAGTAGAGTAGAGGATTTATCATTAGAGTTTCTTTATCCCCCCCTTTGCCCTTCGTGTCCATTTTCCTATCTCATCATTTTCTACAGGGCTCAGAGGTTTCCCCTTTTTCGAGGTCATTACTTCTTTTACAGTTTAGGAGTTTCTTCACTTTCAAGATCATTTCTTGCGCGTTCCTTGGGATCTCTTTTGAGTTTCGGGATTCTCTCGATTTTGGGAACACTGTGTCGGGCTTTGGCAACGATGGAACATTTCTTGAGCCAGCCTCTTCCCTTCCTGCCTTAGAGTTTTCGCAGGTTAAGGGATTCTCTCCTCTTAGAATGTTTAGCCAGTTAGGACCCTTCCTTAGTGGCTGTTTGTTTAGTAGTTCTTATTATAAGGTTTTTGTCTGGCCCTTTTGTTTAGAAGTCTACCCTTAGGGTTAGAAGCTTTTCATCTCTCGTTTGTTCAGGGCCTTCCCTCGAAGGTTAGTTTCGTTTTCGTCTCTTTGAGATTGTTTTCACGTATCGGATTTTTAGTTCCCTCATATATTTTCTTTCCCCCAAGGCTTTAGGGATCCCGTTTCCCTTTAAATTACTCTACCGCGATATGGTGGGTAAGGAGGCTCTTCTATCGGATCCCCTTTAGCTGAAAGGGTGTTAACTCACTTTTAATCACCAAAAATATAAAAATACTTCAAAACATTTGAAAAATCAGAAAAATCCAAAGTCATCTAAAATGCTGAGTGTTTCTTTTAGAGGCGTAGTTAGGAAAGTTCGTTTCGAACTACGTTGGCTTGATCCTCTTCCACGAGGTACGTAGTGCAGCTTGGGATACATATCCCAGGTCCAGCCAAACTTTGTATATAAATGCTTTAACCTGTTTTTCTTCAAAACCTTGTTTTCCAAAGATCTTCCTCTAGAGTTAGGAATTTGTCCTCGATAGAGAGTTTTTATGGTTTAAATCTTCCCTTTCTTTCTTGAAACCCTCCTCCCCGCCACCAAGGTTTTAAATTTCGGTTTCGGTCACCACCGAAACCAAAACGTTTCGGTTTTGGGCCAAAATTTCGGATGAAATCATATAAAAATATGATTATGATTTCGGTTTTTTTTTAATTTCGACCGAAATGTCTAAAATTTCAGTGTAAATTTCGGTCCAGTGGAAATTTTGGCTATTTCGGTGGGAATTAAAACATTTCGTTGGACTTTTTTAAAATTTCGGTGGATCTATTTATAATTTCGGTGGAAATTTTGTAAAATAAGGCTAAAAACGAAATTTCGGTGACATTTTGACAAAATTTCACCGAAATCTTGTAAAGAAACAACTTCATGTAAATTTCGTTTCGGTCACGCCGAAACCGAAATTTAAAACCACGCCCTCCACTCCATCCTAATCTTTATTTCCTCTCCCTCTGTATTTGTTGTGTTCTATGGCATATGTGTTGATCTCAAAGGTGCACGCCAAGTGTTTGCTGAAATGTCTAAGAGAGAGGTTGTGCCTGTTGAAGGCCTCATGTAGTTCCAAGGATGGAGTGTTGTCTTGTTGTCGTTTCCGCATGATGTAGTTTCATCTTCTTTGTTGGCAGTTCGTTGGTTGGTTGGTTTCTTCTTCATGTTCTTCATTGGTTCCGTCCACGCTTAGTGTTTCTTGGTGTAATTCCTTTTATGTTGTTCACCCTTCTTTGTTGGTGATTTGTTGGTAGGTTGGTGGCTTCTTCGCGTATTTATGTGTGGGTTGGCTAGTGATTTGTTAGTTGGTGATTTGTGAGTGGTTGGTCTGTGATTTGTTGGTGTTTAGTTGGTGGCTTGTCCATATTTGGTTGGTTGGTTGGTTGGTTGGTTGGAATGTTGGTTGGTTGGATATGGTGGTTGTTGGTTGGTTGGTTGGATATGGTGGTTGTTGTTGGTTGGTTGGATTGTTGGTTGGTTGATTGTGGTTGGTTGTTGGTGGACACGGTTTGCGAGTTGTGTCTGTTGATGCTTCTACATGGTGAGTGTAGTTGCTTGGAGTAGTTTTATGCCTTTGTTGCTATTGTAGTGGTTTGCGTTGCAATCCACCTTGTTGGTGCTTCTACAAGTGTGTAGTTTCCTTGCGTATTTTTACTCACTTGTTGTCGTTGTAGTAGTTTACTTTGCAATCCACGTTGTTGATGGCTATATGCCCAGTCGTTAGCGTTGCTTTCGGCCTTGTTGTCGTTGGTGTCTATATACCCGGTTGTTAGCGTTGCTTTCGGCCTTGGTGTCGTTGGTGTCTATATGCCCGATCGTTAGCGTTGTTTTCGGCCTTGTTGTTGTTGGTGTCTGTATGACTGGTCGTTTGTATTGCATTCAGCTTTGTTGTTGTTAGTGGCTATATGTCTCCGGTCATTAGCATTACTTTCGGCCTTGTTGTTGGTGTCTATATGCCCCATCGTTAGCGTTGCTTTTAGCCTCGTTGTTGTCCAAGCGACGTGTTATTTGGCCGTCGTTAGATGGTTGTCATGCGTCCCTTTATTGAGCGCTAGTTGTTAAAATGGGCTGATTTTCTATCGCCTTGTTTGTTGGTCGATTGTTGGCTCTTCTCACCTTTCTGATGGTTGGAGTTTTTCTATTGGCGATGTGTTGTTCTGTTGATCTCTACCCATGGTACTCCGTCGTCGTTCGTTGTTCGTGCCTTTGGTGTGCCTATTTTTTCGTTTGTTTGATCATTAGTGGCGACTCCATTGCTCGTTGGTATGCAGATTTGTTCGTCGTGTCCTCATTCAAGGGAAGGCCCTATTGTGATCGCTCTCGCCGTAGTGCTGCTTAAGGGGGAGTTGTTATTTTTTGGTAGCCGTTGCTCTCGCCGTTACACTCATTGTGGCTGTTGCTCTTTTTTGTTATGTATTTAACTATGTATTCACCACACCGGAGAGTGTTGTACCAAGTTGCTGTGTGTATGAGATGATTATCCCTTTTGTTGTATGGGTTTTATAGTTGTTTGTACGGGTACTGTAGTTTTCTTTGTACTTGAGGTCCATAGTATATACATTCCGGCTTGAGGGGGAGTGTTGAAGAGTATGTAAGGGTAGTTTAGGTACTAAGTGTATGTGTGGAGGGTATTGTAGTCTTTGTACAAGGTTGCCCTACTTTGGGCCTATATATACATCATTTACACGGGACGACTCCTTAGTAGAGACTCCTCACCTTCTCCCTCACTCTTCTTCTTTCTTCCTCTACCTTATCCATATTCTAACAAGTCCCAACCCAATAACAAACTACTGATACTGCTTGAAGGAGAAAGTAGATATCGATGGTTTTCTGAAGGTCGAAAGAATTTTCCTGCCCAAAAAGAAACACTTAAAATCTTTAATTGGCAAGTAGCATATGAGGAATTTGTTGTTACCTGTGTAGGAACTGCAGCGGCTAGCCTCTGAGGAATATCCTTTGGATCAATTAATACATTTATAACTGATCCAGATAGCACATAAGCAAAGAAAATGTTCCATATATTAAACCAAAGTACTTTATAACAAGCACTTTTTTCTATCTCACTATGGGAGATATATCCTTGCATGGAGGAAAAGAGCTTCATGACTGGTGGCACAATGGATGTAAACAACAGAAGAATGAGACTGGGAAGATATCCTGTGATTACTTGACTTACGAATGCTCTGCACACAGATGATTCAATGGTTTAGTTTTTTGTAAGAAATTAAAAAAAAGAAAGAATAATACAGGCACATTTAAAACCACAGCAGCAACCAAAAGTAATATCCTGGCTGCCAAAAAAAACATGAAATTTCTTTAATTTGACTGTAAAATGATTACCAGAATACATTAACAAATAAAATGTTGAATCTATTAAATGAAAGTACTCTGTGATAAGCACTCCTTTCTATCTCGCTCTGAAGGTATAATGACCATAATACATTTACAAGGAAAATGCTTAATCTATTAAATGAAAAAACTTCGTGATAAGCACTCCTTTCTATCTCGTTCTGAAGATATGTACTTTCATGCATTGGGTGATCTCTTTTGTTCATGCTTGAGGGTACTTTAGTATATTTCTCTACTTATATCATACTTTAGAAGGCAATATTTTGCTTGTTAGTGTTCCGTATTTTCAATTACAATTTTGAGCATGAGTCTACCAGACACTATTTTAGATTTATTATTAATTTCATCTTTGAAGTTAAGAACTTAAGACTAGTTGTGTTATAGTGTTTTATTTATCCATATCTTGCGAGTTTGCAACTTAACTCGTGATATGGGATACCACATCCGTATGTGTAAATAGGTATCATAGACTTGCACAATGATAACATAACCAAGCTTTTGAAAATCTTCCAATATATTATTGATGCTTCCAAGAAATAATATTATCTTCCAATATTTTTCAAAAGACAAGTTGTCATGACAATATTATCCCAATGTATCCATCAGATCCAGCATTTTCACTCCAGTTTATAATTTAGTTTATTCTCTTAAGTGTGGATATACAAAAAGTACAAGTATGGACAGCAATAATATTGGTTAGTGGAATTTCATGCCTTCGGATATTCTCAAGAGATATTCAAATGAGAGATTTCTCTAAGGAGATTATAAGGACGACCTTATGGGAAAAAAATAAGTTTTAAAATGAAGAGATAAATACAAGTAATATATTTGCTTTCAGAACATCAAGGATGTTGTGCGGATGTCTTGTATTCTAGCAGTGATTTAGCAACCTGACAAAAGAATGGCTGCCATAAGTATTTGGGCAGTGATTCAGAACATCAAGGATTTTCGATTTACTTTATAAGGGTATTTTGGTAATTATAGTAATGTTTAACATACAAGCCACATATTAGGGTTACGTGTGATTCTTTTGGGGCGTATTCTTAGCTGATAGAAAAATAGTGTAACCCTAAGTGAAATAGTGAAAACTCCTCTCCTGTGTACGTAGGCACACTACCGAACTACGTAAATCTTGTGTTTCTTGTTTGTGTGTTTGTGTTTCTTGCATCTCATCTTGATGCTTGTGCGCATCGTGTTTGACCCTATTTTGAGGGATTAGAGGTCTCTCAGTTTTCAACAGAGGACTTTCAAGCAAGGTTTTTAGAGTTGTCGAATATTCTATGATTATTGTCAACGGGTGTACAATTACCGCCAGTAGTTGTGTAGTTGGTAGGAGAACACCCACAATCCCTTGGGGTTATCTTACACTTGGAAGAAAACACAGACCGGTTCTCCATACTACAAATGATGCAACTTGATATTTAAGGGCTTCTGGTGAATTTTATTTAATTCTTTGAATGGCGACCAAATTACAAATCGTCTTTTATCCATAATTAATTCTTCGTCTGAGATCCAAAGAAAAAGGAAATTTGTTAAGGCACTTACGGATATTAGCTATGATACTATGTTAAGTAGCAAGGAAAGTAAAAAAAGAAAAGAAGAATAATCCTAGAAAAGAGCACTCAAGACGGTGAAAAATAATCATAGGAATGCAGCTTGTTCTCCTCTTGTATGTCATGTAGGATTGAGATGTTGTTTTAGCTAGTCTTTAGCTTAAAATCTGGCTTCCTGAATTTCCCTTCTTACTTTTTTGTTCTTTTGCACATGAAGAGAGAAAGAAGTTAACTTGAATAAAATCTCAATAATCCTCCCTTCCTCACATCACATTCTTGGCTTTATACAATATAAAATCCCACTCATCCAAGACTCCTAACCACTAAATATAGAAAAAAATAAAAATAAGAGTATTCTTTACCTAAGACTCCTAAGGAAAGAAATCCTCTTAAAAGATATACTAAATCCCTTAACACTAATACATAGCTAGCTAAAGTAAAGGAAAACTGTCAGGAAACATTATCTCTACAATATTTGAGTCGCCTAATATTTCTTGAAGACTTGATTTTCGGAATGATAGTCTTCATGTTGGCATAGGATGCATATGCATCAGAATCCCCTGGTTGAAAAGAACTCGTCCTCGAGGCCAAATGATCATCACTTTCATCTCCACAATAGGCCTCCAAATCAACCACATTAAAAGTTGCAGAAACTCCATGTCGCCAGGTAGATCAATTATATATGCATTGCCCACAAGACACGTGAGTATAAGAAACAGTCCATCAGCTCGATTTTGCAACCTCTCCTTCTGTATGTCGATCCAAACAAGGTCTCCATCTTTAATCTCCACATGCTTCCTATGCATACCGACAAATTCTTTGTATTTTTTTTTCTTCTCTTGAATCAGCCCCATATCAATAAGCTCAACAACTTGCTTATGGAGTTCTTCATACTAACTAGAATTCCTTTAATAGGGTGTCTTACTCGGCAAACTCAGGCTCGGGAAAGGGTCTATATGACGTTGAATGTCCCTCACCGGCGATGATCCAGCCGGTAGTTCATGCAGAACAACATTGAAAATTCCCTCACCATGGGTTAAAGTAATGGTGGAATCCAATTCTCCTCATTAACCTCTTTACCCAAGAGCAAAAATGGTCCTAGTTTTCTTTCGATCCCTCAAAAAATTTGGCCATGGATAGAAAGTTACTTTCCACCCCTTTTCTAGGCTTAGGAATACTTTCCATCTTGGACCCAAAATCACTTTCACGCCATCCTTAACAACCGTGTAAGTATTTTGTAGTTGTCAAGGATAGTTTTCCGATCGTATTACCATGATTGACCCAACAACAAGTGGCAAGTATCCATCGCCACAATATCACATCATTGAGCATGTTCATATTGTTTACCAATAGAAAAGGAAACTAAACAACATTGATTAACAAGTACCTCATTCCTTTCTTAAACCATGTAAGCTTGTAAGCCGTAGGCTTCCTCTCGGTCTTGAGGTTGAGTTTGTCGAGCATATGTTGTGCCGCCACATTCTCGCAACTCCCACTATCAGTGATGAGATTACAAATTTTTCCATTTGACGTACATCTTGTATGGAAGATATTATGCCGTAATCAATTGATTATTTTTCTTTAACTTTGGCCGTATTCATAGCACATCGAATTAATGATTTTCCATGGTCACTCCAAGTAGTCTTCTCATCCTCATCATCATTATAGTCGTCAAAGTGTGGTTTTTCATCTAGAACTTTTGATTTGGCCAACTCGTCAAATTCATAGACGAAGTTTACATACCTTTGGTTCCAGCACTCTGTCGTTATATGTCCGAACCCCAAGCCCTTAGGTGCACCACCAGTCCTCAGCTTGTTGGAGGGATTAGATCTTTGACCAATATCTTTTCGACATCATCCTATTTGTCATGCTCTCTCCGATCGTCTTTGCCGTGGACACGACCAAGATTCGCGGCCGCCTGACACTGGGTTTTATACGCATATTCTCAAACTCGGGCATGTAGGACGCCTTGAGCACTGCTTCTATTAGTGAATCTCCTTCTATAACTCCAACAGGATTGTAGCATCATCACATTCTGAATCTCCTTATGTAAGCCTTGCAAGTAGCGTGCAACAGTTAGCTCACATCGTAAGCAAATCGAACTCCTCCGTGTAGTCATCTACGATCCAACTTCCTTGCCAAAGATTATATAGCTTCATATAGTTGTCTTGAAGGTAGTTTTCTGGCTAGAACTTTTTCTTCAACTCCTTCATCTTCTCTTAAGAACTAACCTTCTCTTTTCCCAATCTTTCTCTCAACTCAACTAAGCCTTTGTCCCAATCTTTCTCTACAGATCTTTAATTGTTCCCACCAAGATGAGGCCAAGGTTTTAAATGTCTGTTTCGGTGGAAATTTCGGCCAAAATCATGTAAAACCTTGACAAAATTTTCAGTTTTTAAAAAAATTTTGACCGAAATGTGTAAAATTTTGGTGGAAATTTTGATAATTTCGGTGGACATTTCGGCCATGTCGGAGGAAATTTTGTAAAAAGGGAAAGTTTAGCAAAATTTCGCCGAAATCTTGTAAAAAACCGATTTCAGGTAAATTTTCATGTCGGCCTCAAATCAGAAATTTTGGCCGAAATGTTTCGTTTTCGGCCGAAATTTAAAACATTGGCCAAGGCATGTTTTTTCAACTTGATAGCCACGATCTTTACCTAGCAATGATATGGAACCTCCTTGTAATCAAACACTCGTTCAACCACGTTGAGCCAATTGATAAACTTACCGGGTTGAATCTTCCCTTCAAACTCCGGTATATCCACCCTCATATCAATATCACGATAGGGCTTATTAGGACCCATCCGATCTTGAAATCCCCTTTCACATGGCTTACACCGCTGGGCACAATGATAAAAAGAGTTAACATCCTCCGAGACGAGACTATTGTCATCGCAACCTAGAGTTTTGAAATGTTTTAAATGTTCTATAAGCTGTTGGACTTGCCTCCTTAATTCTTCAACTTCATTAGCTTGGTGATCTTGATGAGAAGCCTCCATACGAACACCACGACCACACCCACAATTGTTAACCATAGTAGTCGCCTCTTCACGACAAACGCCAAGGATAGACGAGAGCTCTGATACCAAATTAGTGTAGTGTAAGAAGACAAACGCAAATCCGAAATACAACCCGCATTCAAACCACTTCCATCTAAAGTTTTTCAAAAACCTCAACACAAGAAGAGAGAAGTTAACTTGCATGAAATCTCAATAATCCTCCCTTTCCTCACATCACATTCTTGGCTACTGTATAAAATCTCACCCAACCAAGACTCTTGACCACTAAATATAGAAATAAATAAATAACAAGAGTATTCTTTACCCAAGACTCCCAAGGAAAGAAGTCCTCTTAAAAGATATCCTAAATCCCTTCATACTATTACGTAGCTAACTAAAGTAAAAAAAATAGTTAGGAGACATTATCTGTATGATATTTGGGTCTCCTAATATTTCTTGAAGACTTGGTTTTCGGAATGATAATCTTCATGTTGGCATGTGGCACAGGAGGCGTTGCATCAGTTTGAATCACATGCAGGAATTTTTGTACCGTTCTTTGCATCATGTTGTGGCTATAACCTTGGGTTTCAAACAGTCTCTTGCACTTGCTGATCCATTATCTCTTCAACCTCGATGTGGGGTTGTACTTCATCAATAACCCACATGAATTCCCTCTCCTCTCTCTTCTTTTCTCTCTTTTTTCCCTTCATCTTTATTTTTCAACTTCTCTTTCTATTTTCAATGTACATGGATGAAGGTTCTTCATGTGAAACCATAAAAAATGTATATATAAAAAAAAAACCATGCTGCTTCATACTTTTGGTAGATACAAGTGACAGTTTTCTTCGAGTTAGGCAAGTCAATGTAGTAGTGTCAGCACCAGTTCTATGTATGTGCACTTAAATGGAAAATCATACTAACTTAACAAATATTTATAGTGTAAGAATTGATATTTGAAAATCAGAGTCACTTCATTTTATCTTTATTATACAATATACAACAGAAACTTGTATTTTGTTTTGTCATATTCTCCTCTCTTTGCATCATAGAAATAAGAATTAATAGCCCTAGGATGAAACAACTATGGGACATAATAATGACTTTAAATAACTAATATATACTAAACCAAACAAAATTAGAAATCAGAATCAACAGCTCTAGTAAGAAACACCTACAGGAGATAATAATGGATTTAAATAAGTCATTTATACCAAACTAAACAAAATTTGAAAGTTCACCCATGATTACGGAAATGATATCAGCACAATCATGTTTTGATAATTGCACTAACGCATTTTTTTAATCTAACGAGCTGTCAAAGGTTATTACAGTTCCCAAAAAGCGCTCACAAGCAAATTAAAAAAGAAAAAACAACGTGAGTTTGTACGAATACTAAAACATGGTTGTGCCGATATCATTTCACATGATTTAAATGTAAGAAGAATAAGAAGAAGAAAAACTTGTTAGTAAACTGGTTGAAAGTGCAAAATCAACAAATGAAATGCAAGATAGAAGAAGACCTATTTGAATTTCGCAAAAATACTGCATGGGGGAAATTCTGTTCAGCCATGGCTAAGGCATAAAGCTAAACAAAAAGAGAAAATGTTAGATTGATGGAACAAATGGTATCCTACATAAGATTGTGGTTTAGAATTGACAGGAATAAGACAAAGGATATCTGAAACAGATCTTAGAAATAATAGTTTCCAAACATACATAAAATTAAGAATTCTTGCGTTGGGCAGGGGCCATAATTTTGACAGTAGAGAACTGCAAGTCAACCATTATGTTTATTTTTATTTTGAATGGTAACAATTTCATTCAATAAAGGGGAGACCGAGATAGTCCACCCAAGAATACAAGCAGAACAGATAAAGAACAAAAAGAGGTGGGAAAGAAAGCAAAGAGTGGGTACTGAGGAACTTCTTCCTTCCACAATGTATCTATTCGCATCAAGACTTCACTCATGAAATCAACAACACGACCATCCCGTGTGTTACTTTCTAAAGAACAAGTGGTTCATATGCACAATTGTATTAATTCCATGTTAGGTCAGGGCCGAAATGTATCTGTATCAACAAACATACATGTCTGATTCCTCGGAAAATGCGGTCTGATGTGAAGCAACATTTTGAATTTGGAAAGCTTTCGATGCAGGCAAGGTGGATGGGAACTGACTACAGAAAGCCCAGGTTTTGATTGAGAAGGCAGTTAAGCCGAAGCTTTGAAACCGGGGAGCGGAAGGAAATCGAACATTTCCAACATAAAATTTCCAGCACATCAAGTACAAATTCTCAGGCATTTTTCAACATAAAATTATGACTGTTAATCAACTCCTCTCCTACTTAAACAAAATCTAAACATCAATGGAAATGAGAGCCCAATTTTCCCCAAAGCACAGGGAGAACATGATACTTTTAACAAACTGTGTTAGTGGAAGGGTGGAACTACCAGCTCTTAATCTGGCAAGCTACCCATAGAAGATCATTATACCATAACAGCCATAAAAGTATTGCTAGCTTCAAAATTTTAAGAAAAGAGAGACCAAAAAGAAGAAAGAAAAAAAGCAATGGAAGGCTACAAGAAAAATATGAGTGCCGATCTACAGTATTGAGAACATTCATCAAACAATAGTCACTTACATGGTGAGTATTCCTTCCAAGAAAGGAAACATTTGCTCTAGCATATCCAGACTGGTAAGCCCTTGCACAAATACAACTGGAACGAGGAAGACAACTATGAGGACCACAGTTGCTACAAATACCACCACCTTGGAAATCCATCTTTGAATGAATTTTGCAGAAAAAAAAGGCCAGTAAACATCATGAGGTTCAGGAGCTTGCTCAGTGACCCACTGTGTGGGGTTGATTGATTGTTGGATGTGGAAAGCAATTGCCGCACCATACCGAGATTTGAAACAAACAAAGGCAGATGGAATCTCCTATTTCATTTACAATACATAACCAGATATAAGGGAACCAAAGTTTAATAATGTACGCCTCAAAAATCAAGAATTTCATACTGTAGGATCATCCAATGAAGTATACATTATATGTCAGTACATATCAGGGGAATTCATATGCTTGGAATAGAATTGATTTCTAAGGTAAATAAGAGATTGTCAAGAATACGTGACTTGTATAGACCATTATGTGGTGTATAAAGTTGTATAAGAAGACTTCCTTTTATTTACTTGTATATGCATAAGTGCAAGAGTATATAAGTTAATAGGATTTGTATTTTCCCATCAGCTTGTGTACAATACATAAGGGCTTTCTTGCAAGTTGATTTGATGGTTATTTATGTAAATGAGAGAAGACAAGTCTTGAGGCTAACTTGAACTCCTCCTTCCTCAAATTCGTGGATTAGGGATTTCCCTATATTTTTTTCTCTTTCTCTGTCTACTTTGATAAGTATAGTTTGACGGGGATAAATGGGAATTAGAGTCCACAATGTAAATAGTAAAAACTCATTAGTTATCAACATGGCAAAAAAAACAATTTTTATAAGGTTGGACAGTAAAACACTGAGTCATGAGTTTTGGGGATAATCAGATGTTTTATAAGAAAGAATTTTACGAGTTAAATATGATTGTGACAAAAGACTAATCTGCCCCTCTAACAATAGCTAATAACCTAGCTAACCTTGTCTCCTGTAGTAGCTAGTAGCTCTTCTGAAGGTAGCTCAGTAGAATACGCATCACAGTCAAGGAAACCAATTGGTCTAACCAATCCTCTAGTTGAAGAGTGATAGGATGGTAAACAGAAGCCAGAAAGGGGGTTTCATTAGTTAGCTGCAAGGGATGAGCCTACGACAAACCTTGCTTGTTTGGAGTGAACAGGAGGCTGCAAATAGTATGATTCCCTTCCTTAAATAGTTCCTTCTCCTAGCTAGCTCTTATCTTCTTTCACTTCTTTTTTGTCTCTTTCGATCTATGGTAGAAGATGCACCTATCTGGGGGATGTTCAGTTCAAAGTGCGGTAGAACTCTATATGCTTTTTTTTTGAGATATCATATTATAGTTGAACAATTGGAATTGTAACCTCTGGAAGGGCATAGTGGGTATTTTTGGGTAATTTTATATAAATAAGATTAGAGGGTAATCTAACTCTAACTTTCTCCCTAATCTCTTCTTTGTTCCTTCTTTGTCTCTCATCTCCTCTCTTCTCAATCTCCTCCTCCTTCAATCTATACATTCTCTACTTAATATAAGAGCGTAACACAAAGTAATACGAACATGTCTGACAAATTAACGACCCAGAGCAGTCATACAATGAATGTCAACAATAGTAAGGTCATTGATATTTTACCCAGAAGCTGTATTCAGATCGTCCTGATTTTAGGAGATTTTTCAAGTTTTTCCCAAAATTTAGTATGGAGATTCAAAGGTGTAAATCTACTTTTTCATAAAAATAAAAATAAAAAAACAGGATTTTTTTATGTTTGTGATGGTGCATCCATACAAGGTAGTTTTCATGAGAGAAAAGTTGCATAGCTAGAATCGGCCAGATTTGAGAGGATTTTTTACTATTTTTTTATTTTTGGATGAAATTTTGAGGGTGAAAATCATTTTTTCAGAAAAAAAATGAAAAATGTAGTTTTTCATCTTTCGCGATGGTTTAGCTAAACAAGGGGTTTTTCGTAAAGGAATTTGGTAAGGTTTGATAGGTACTATAATTTAGAATCCATCAAACCTAACTTCACGCGCAACGAAGGAAATTTGAAGGTACAGTGATGTCGTTTGATCTTTGATGATTGATCCTAGGTTGGAAATTCAAATAAGAGATATTTCCATTTGTTTTAGGCTATTTTTGGTAGATTATGAGGTTTCTTGGTTCCAAGAGAGATGTCATCCATGAGTGATGTATCGTCAGACCTTACCTACCAAACCACAAGATTAGGGAATAGCGGTGGATGCAGAGATAACACAATTATTCCAATCACTACAGTAAAAATTTGATGGGGAGAATTACCTAGAATGGTTTCAGTCTGCCATAGTCACAAATATCTCTGACATTTTCGAAAATATTAGGATATTTTGCGATTTTTTTATAAAATGATATAATCCTGAGATTTTGAAAAATCATCGAGGTATCTTCATATTTTATTCACCATTAAAAAAATATCATCATATTTTATTCTTTTCCGTGAAAATATCACGATATATTCACAATATTATTTGTTGTCCTAATTTTGTTCTTAAATTTTATATTTTTGTATACTTTAAATATATTTATTCCCCTAATTAAAAATAGAGAAAATGATTTGTGAGCACTGCTCAGATAAGCTTATTTGAGCAGGTGCTCACAAACATATGTGGCCCCAAATTTTTTAGGGGATCCAAAGCATTCATTTGGAAGGCCCTTCCATCGATAGGGTGTGTACCAAAAATCAGATCAATAGGATCGTCCTAACCCAATCAAAGGTGGAGGGGAAAATGGACAAACACTGTGTGTCCATGTTTCTGCCCATTTTTTCCCTCCACATATTAACCAAATACTAACCAACATTATCTACCTCCATCCCTCACATATCTAAAGACAGAAATGTTTGCTTTACATATGCAATTTACACAACATAATTATTTCGGTGGTGGTTGCAGTGAAAAGGATTCTTTATCCATGTCTATTCCTTTAGCCATGTTTATGCACTTTGAAACCTAGACATAATATATTCATTTAGCCATGTTTATACGCTTCAACATTCTTTTCAGCTGAAAGTTGTGAAGAATGTTGAGGACAATTCAGAAATACAGTTATGCAAAGAATTGGAAGGCAACAATCATTTAAGAATTATAATTGTACTCCATCCTAATGCCCTGTTCATTTGGGATTGTGGCAACCGATTGCCACCGCCGATTCCGATTATGGGACACAATTCCAATAATCGGATTGGAGGGTGGCAATCGGTTGTCAAAATCCCCAAACGGACAGGGCATAAACAATGACTTCTATAAGATTATATTGTCTAACACCTAACCTTACAAGATGGAAATTGTTATACCCGAAATCATTTATGTTATGGTATTAGGAAGCGAGTTAACTTGTAAGTTACATATGAAAAAATTAAAAAAAAAATGTATAATGTACATGCTAAAAACAACTTGAGCACTTTACTGAAGGTTCCATTAGATGAGAATAATGTGTAGCACAACCACATTAATACAAGTATATGAACAAGTATACCAAAAGAATTCAATCAGACTTTGGTAGAAGAGAAAAAACACAACTTGAGACGTGATTCTTACAATGAAACGTCGAAATTTTCTTGTTTGACGAACAATTGAATGTGATAAGTATGTAGAAGAATGATACTCTGTAAAAAAGCTTTCAATGCTGTCACTTAAGCTTTTCCCAGTAGATGCAGGGATACCCCGAACAAGAATGGTAAAATGATGTGGCTGAGGTTTAGATGAATAGAAATAAGCAAGCCTCTTAGAAGAAATGTATTTATATTCCTGCAAAAAGAATGACATTCAGTATATATCTTGAATTTTTTAATCATGAATAATAACATTTATTCTCACATCCATATGGATAAATAAAGAAGAAACAATGTCTAAAAATTTCCCAATGCAACTCCAAAGTCGGGCAGGTAGATCCAGTTTTGCCATAAAAAAAGAGGGAGAGAGAGAGGGGGAGAGAGAGAGGGAGAGAGAGAGATTCTTCCATTCGACCATTTCTCCTTCCTTTTCCATTTTATTCTTCATCTATCCGTTCTTTTTCATTTTATTCTTCTTTGTTCTCCATATGAGTTCTTTTTTTTCCACCATATATCCCACAAAAGGATGCAATAAGGAGAGATTTTATGGGCCTACGATACTAGAGTAGGGTAGAAGTGTCATTTACTATCTGTGTTGAACTTATTTTTCCTTTAATTAAAGCCCTAATAATTGACTAATTAGTCGTAGTTTGTTAAGTAGTAATCAATGACTAAGAAAGCAAATTATAAGCAGGCGAAGTCACTGAAACCGTAACCAAAATTTAAACCATTGATCCAGGTGACATTGTGGGAACTGAGTTCTTATTCACGTCATTTGATGTTTTTTTATCACATTCTAATCTGTGATAAGACATGGGAGGCTCATCTAAATCATTTGAATGCTATCTTAGAGTTATTACAGTAGCACAATTTCTTTGCCAAAGAAAGTGTGGGAGTTTGAGCTTCCGGAGCTTCTATATTTCGGTCACATTGGGGCAGTGGGTGTTCGAGACTGCGAGTAGACCTGAAGAAAATTCAAGCAGTGCGGGAATGGCCAACCCCCTTGACTTTCACCCAATTGAGAGTTTTATTGGGTTTATGAAATTACTATGAATGCTGTGAAACATGATGATGGATGTGTTTTTCTTTGACAGGACGTTGACAGATGATGTTTAAGATATAT
Source organism: Tasmannia lanceolata (assembly GCF_043159265.1). Taxonomy (NCBI): domain Eukaryota; kingdom Viridiplantae; phylum Streptophyta; class Magnoliopsida; order Canellales; family Winteraceae; genus Tasmannia; species Tasmannia lanceolata. The sequence continues at coordinate 34,648,113 of NW_027518692.1, forward strand.
GGATTTTTATTTATCAGCTTTGAAACAAGATGATGATGGTTTTTTAGCTATAAAAAAAAGAAGATGATGGATGTTTATGACGTGTTTTGCGGGACAGGAAAAGGCAAGGCATGTGCCAATAAAAATATTGTGTTGTCTTCATAGGGAGAAGAGAAGGGATATATAATTATTGGCCAGAGTGACAACTACAAGTGAATGACTACAATGGAGCCAACTACTACTCACACAATACTAGGGAGGAGGCAAAGACCCTGTTCATGTCTTACATGGCTCAAGGCAAAGGCAGTTCCACCTCATGCAGATATGGTGGTGCAACCTAAGCGCGAAATTTCACAATGTTTTCCAACATGGGCACTCCGTGATTCCATGTTTATCTTTTCATGGTTGTAATTGCTAAACTCATGTAATTTTATGTTGCAGTTCTAACTAAAACAATATGAAATATTAGTAATTTTAATAGAAAGTACTGAAGTTTCATTCTAGTAGGCTTTTGATCTATTAAAATGGACAACTTACAGAAGTTCCAAAAAAAAAGATTAATAAACTTAAAAAATAAGACTCAAACAGTCCAATATATTACTGTGAAATAAATCATGTAGTGGGGACCACTAATTTTGACGTTCCAACCATTCATTTAGTGCTACCCATCGTAGATAAGTCGTGGCACAAAAAAACTTCTCGATAAGATGATACTAGCTCTCTGATCTAATTGGTGTAAAATGGACGGTTTGGAAAAGTTATACATTTACCACCTTACATAATAAAGCAGATAGCAGACAACTCCAGTGATAATATATGCAGCACAGAAGTGAACCCACAACCTGTCAAACAGGAAAAAATTATCATTCTTAAATACAACAATATGAATTAAGCTAGAGTTTCCAATAAGACGTATCAAGCCACTATTGAAAGTTGGTAAAACAAACCGACAAAGATTATAAACATCAAGAGCAGCTTAAAAATGCAAACTGTACAACATCATAGGGACTTAATTGAGGGCAATCTAGGTATGTTTTCTATAGCTGGGATCGTTAATAATCCTACATATTTTAACTACAGTTATTGAAAGTAATTAAAATTTTGAACCATAATCAGGAGAAGATCCAACTTTTTAACTACCGTTAGTGAAAGTAACCAAATTTTTTAACCATAATCAAGAGGATGATCCAACTCTTCTCCTACATGTTTAATTTTTTATGTGTACTCTGTTTTTCACCAGGTATCAAAGGCAATTATTTTACAAGATTTGGGCCGAAATTTCGTATCGAAACCGAAATTTTTCCGTCTTGCTGATGACCAAAATTGAAACCGAAATTCAAATTTAGAACCTTTATTTTTGGTGCACTCTATCCATTGAATAAAGAGAAGTGGTTTCTCATTGTCTTTCCTTGTAGTCAATAAAAATTCATGTTTTAACAAATATTATTACACAAAATGAAGGTCTTATGAAGGTCTTTAACAAACATTATTTTATTAAACAAAACTTTTATCAGGTCCTCTCTGCAACTAAACCAAAAGATTCCCCCGTTCTCTCCAACTAAACCGGTGCCTGTGGCAAGCAACCCTCTTTGTAACTAAACCAACAACCTCTAGGCAACGTAGTGAGTTTTTTGCTTCTTTTAATTTTTTTCTACTTCTTGCCTGAATTTTAGAGCTATTTTGTATTTTTCCTAGTCTTTCAGTGTTCTACGACTTAAGGATTTTTCCCTTTTTTTTTGTTTTATTTGCGTTCTTCATCTTCTACTTCTTGCCAAAATTTCAATTTTTTTTTTGAATTTATCCTCTTTTCTGTTTTTCTTCTCTTTTTTCTTTATTTCACACGAATATTACGATTTTTCGAATTTTTGTAGGTTTCTTCTTCCCGACCATCTTTAGGGTTTTGTCCTTAACCTTTTGTCTTTTTTAATCTTATAAGCATAAAAATCTGAGTTATTATTCATTAGAATAAATACCTATCGGCATAAATTCCTATCGAGGTAAAAAATTGAGTTTTAACCTAAGTAGAAATACGAGTGTTTTTCAACCCTATTGGAATCTAGCGGCATAGATCCCTAACGACGTAAAAATATGAGTTTCCTAAACTATCGCATAAAAATAGGAGTTTTTAACCGGCGACCTCCCTTCTCTCTAAACTAAACCGGCGGTCGGCATCCAACGACCCTCTCTGCAAGTAAACCGGTGACCTCTCCTCTCTGTGCAACTAAACTGGCACCCAAAAGCCATCTTTACAACCAAACCGGCACCCAGGGGACCTCTTTACAACTAAACCAACGACCTCCATTTACTCTTTTTTTTTGTTAGTTTATGTTTTCTCTAATTCTTCTTCTGCTTATTCTTGCGAAAATTCTAGGGTTGTTGCAGTAGATATGGATAAGGAGGCTATGGAGATTGATTGTTTTGATAGGATTGGGGACAGGGTTCTTTGGAAGCAGGTTTTTAGAAGAAATGTTTTTGAAAGAGAATTCCAGAGTTGAGGTTTCTTGAGAGGATTTAAGGGTGCTACATCAAGATGTCTAGGGTAGATAAAAGGATATGGATCTGGGAATCTACTGGAGTGTTTGCTGTCAAATCATTCTACCATCAGCTTGTGTCGTGCCCTGTGCCCTCTAGTGAAGCTAGAATTTGGAAGATCCAAGTGCCTCCCCGAGTTTGTACCTTCGGTTGGGTCGCTAGTCTTGGACAGCCCCAAATGGTTGAGTTCTTGAGGAAGAGAGAGATGATAATCGTAGACCACTGCCCTTTATGTATAGTGGGTGGGGGGGTGAGGGAATCGGTCGATCACATCTTCATTCATTGCAAAGTAGAAAGAGAAGTGTGAAGTAGTATCTTAAGAAGGTTTAGAATGACCTAGGTTTTCCCGTTAAAACTATATGATCCCTTGGAGGGGTGGTCGCCGGTATTGTGGATGAAAAAAGGTAGAGATCTCTGGAATGTATCTCTTTTACCATGTGGGTGCTATGGAAAGAGAGGAATTCTAGAGTTTCGATGGAGTAGCAAAGTCCCGGCCTTTCTTGTTCATAAAAGTGACAGCTCTTACTATATCATGGGTGAGGAGCCTTCCCTCCTTCAAGTTTGTCTCTGCCTTCGACCTATGGGAGGGTTGGAAGGAGATTTGTAGCAATTTTGATCAGTGTTCTGTGACCATCCAAGTATGGGAGCCACTGGCCGATGGCTTTCTAAAATTAAACTTCGACAGATCAAGTAGAGGCAACCCAGGACCTGCGGGTATTGGGGGCACTAAGGGACTCAGCATGAGATGTTATTGGGGCCTTTTGAAGGCCTATTGGGGTCTCAGATGCAAGCGAGGCGAAGGTCCGTGCAGTTCATCAAGGAATCATCCACCTTGATAAAGATTGTCTCGATAAGGTAGTGGTTGAGGGGACTCGTTCAATGTCATTCATTGGCTTAGAGGATCTATTGTTCCCCCCTGGCAATTCGTGCAGTTCTTTGACGAAATTCAAGATCGAGTGGAAGTGTCATCGATCGCATCCGTAGATCCGCCAATAGTGGATCGTCTAGCAAGGGACGGTGCTGATATGCCAGGGTTGTAGATGTTTGATTTCCTTCCCAAGTGAATCTTTCTCCTCTCTTTATTTTTTGCTATTTCTTTGTTTGTTGCTTTCCCTCATGTAATTGCAGGTTGATTTAAAGTAAAAAAATCGAGTTTTTAACCTATCGATATAAATATCCAAGTTTGTAAAACTAATGGAATAAAAATCTATCAGCGTAAATACCTATAAGAATAACAATTTATCGATGTAAAAGCATAGATATATTGCCGATAGGGATTTACACTTTTATGTTGATAGCTTTTTAAGGCGATAGGATTTATGCTTTTATGCCGATTGGGATTTACTATTTACACCGATAGACTTTTATGTCTATAGGGTTAATAACTAGGGCTTTTACACATATTTTTACGTCGATGGAGTGTTGCTACAATAGGATGAACAGTAAAAACAATCAGATTCTTACACTAATAGGTTAAAAACTAAGATTTTCGCTAATAGATTTTTACTCCAGGACTTAAACTCATATTTTTCGACGAAATGATTAAAAATAGGGATAAAAGGAAAAAGGGGAGTGATAAATCGACCCCCATATATCTTAAATCAACCCCCTATGTGTCTTTCTCTCTCCTCTTTCTCTCTCTAACCCAGAGGAGAGAGAAAGACACATAGGGGTCGATTTAAGATATTTGGGGGTCGATTTATCACTGCCCAAGGAAAAAATACCCCAAATGTGGGAAAGAAGAAAAAGATGAAAATCATAAAGTTTTTGGTAAATGAAGATGAAGAAATAGAAGAAGAAAAAAATACGAACAATATGAAAAAAATCCCGAAAATTGAGGCAAAAAGAAGTAGAAGAGGAAGAAGGAAAAAATAATAAAACAAGCAGAAAAGGTCTAAACCTCGTATATGAAGAAGAAAAATATAGAAAAATTGGAAAATTATGAAAAAATCCCTAACATTCGTGCAAGAAGAGAAAGAAGATAAAAAAACAAAAAACACTCAATTGCATAGAGGTCGTCGGTTTAGTTGCAGAGAGGGGAGGTGGGAGGTGTAGTCATAGAGAGAGAGGGTCGTAGGGCTTCATTATTTTAATATGCTAAGTAAAATCACTTAATAACACATAATAAAAGTTTAGTTTAATAAAATAATAGCTATTAAAAAGTACTTTATCTTTATCTTTTTTTTAATGGCAAATTACTTTATCTTGTTAGATAAATAATTTCACTAATCTTTGTCTTCATTACAATCAACCCTAATGAGTATTTATATAAAACACGCTAAGGGATAATGGCAAGATAATGATAAATATGGAAATAGACGAAGATAGTAATAATCTTAATATAACCTACCTACCTCATCTAGTCTAGTTGCCTAATCTAAGACCCCGACGATCCAACAATAAGATTAGCATACATTGGTGAGATCTCATATTCTATAACATGCTTAGACAAGATCTTGATGATGGATCATCTCACCCATCGACGAAGGGTGAATGTCAACCATGATGCACCATGATGTGAATCATGGACAAGTCTATGAACCACCTAGTCCATTGATGGGTACTAGGGCCATCTAGAGCAACCTTATAGCATAAGGTTGTTCTATAGCAAGGAAAAGACCAAAGATGTGGTAACTTATGGTACTTTCAGCCTTGTTGCCAAGTGGGTGTCCTCTTGTAAGCTTTTTTTGCAGCTTTTCTAGCTCAGATTACGCGTGTGTGGGATTTTTGGAGAATGGTCCATGTAAGTAGTGAGAACTTGAGCCCTAGGCATGCGCCTCTCCCTGTGGAAACATTAAGCTGAAAATTGACAGGTCCAGCCTTGGGAAACCTAGTCCGGCGGGTGTTGTTGGTCTCTTTTGTGATCATAATGGGTTGGTGAGGCCTATTGAGTCAAGGATTCCAAATGAGGTGGAGGTCTTGTCCCTCACATGGGGCATTAGAGTATGTGTGGTGCATGCCTGGAATTCTTTGGTCATCGAGGGTGATTCTAGTAATGTCAAGAAGTGGATACCAGTTTGGAAATCAGCAAATGGGGATGCCAGTTCGTTGACAAAAGATAGGATCAATCTTTTTTTTTCACTTTTTTTTTTTTTGAATGGCTATAGGGTCAATCGTAGTCCCATAGCCTCCTCTCCTTTTTTTCCCTTTGGAGTCTGTGTGTAGGTTTTTTTTTCCCTGCTCTTGTTGTGTATCTTGCATTGGATCAACTCGGCCAATGTACAGAAAAAATGCACGCTGCCTCTTTTTGCTGGGACGAAAAATTGTTTCTTACAAGAGAATAAATTAAGATATAACTAATATAACTAATGATGAAATTAAAAAAGAAATCACTGACTTCAAAGATTATACAACCATTGAGTAAGGTCAAAAAAGGGCGGCCCAGTACACGAGGTTCCCGCTATTGCGGGGTCTGGGGAGGGCTAGATGTAATCAACCATTGAGTAAGGTTAGAGAAAAAAAATTGGATTGTGACCAACTGATGCATATACCTAAGCTGCACTTAGATACATGAGGAACAAGAAGTGTACATGAATTTATTAAATGATTGATAAAATAAAGAAGCAAAAGAAAAAGGAAAATGAAAAATGTCACAGATTATTTCTGCAGAAACTTTGGATCTGGTTTCTGCTTAAAATTAATAGCTATACTCCTAAAAAATTTGAGAATGCATATTTGAACGATGACAGAAAGATAAAAGTTCCAGCAAGAAGTCACCTTTTTGAGCCAGAATTTACATTTGAAATGCTGAATAGGTCAAGAGACGTATTCGAAATATCGTCTAGTTCGCTCCCCATATAATTTAGTGGAAGAAGAACGAATATTCCTATGATTCCAGCGACAGAAAATACTCTCAAACTGCATAAAAGAAATAACTCAGATTAAGCAAGAAGGAACTTCTAACAAGAAGATTAACAAATTGATTAGTAAACAAAAGGAAGAGAAAAAAGACAAGAACTATGAGAGAAAAACATAAAATACTCAACATGACCAGCTGGCAACCAATGGAAGAGGCTAAAACTAATAAAAAAATAACATGGAATCATTCTGAAAACAAGAAAAATGGATAACAAGATTATATAATGAGATGCAGGTAAGGCTATGTGGTATTCAGAAATAGGATGAAGAGTAACAACAAACTCACCACTATTCAAAATGCAGATAAAGAGCACACAGATCATCTAGGTGGCATATATCGCTCTCCAGAATTTACCATCCCAGGTATCTATTAGGATTATTTCAAATTTTTACATTTTTACTTGGAAAAACTTAGAAAATAAAATAAATAAGTGCACATATTGATGAGGCTCCAGACCTTGATAATGACACTGTGAAACTACCAGTTACTCCAAAAGCTTAAGCTGTTGGAGAAGGCGTTATTTAATATTTTATATTTTAACACTCCCCCTACGTGTGGCCCCTCTTTTTAGGGTTGGCCTACACGTGGTACATGTGGCCCCTGTTTTGGGTTTGGCCATTGCATGTGGATTTTTGCTATCAAGGAGGTTTGAACTCAGGACCTTTGCTCTGATACCATTTGAAATTACCAGTTACTCCAAAAGCTTAAGCTGTTGGAGAAGGAGTTACTTAATCTTTTATACTTTAACATGCACCAAAGCCTAGGTGGGGTTCTACATCAACTAGAAGGCTAGAAAAGATAAAGGTATTTTTGGAAAAATACAAAGGAGAGGCATTTTTGGAAAAATCACAAAGGGGAGTATTGAATTGGGACTACAAAATAAAGTGGAGGGCATTTTGGTCGTTCCCGATCCAAAGAAAGGTGACCTCCATCTTCTTTCCTCTTTTTCATGCCCTTTTTTGGACTCCAACAAGTCAAACCTAGTTTTTAGGGAATAGCTTTTATTATGTTTTGAAAGCTGCTTTTAACATTTCCTCTCTTTGATTAACATTTTTCTGGTTGGATGTTTACGGATTCTGGGTAATTGTAACAGCCGTCAATAACTAATTAGAAAGTGCAAATTAAAGAAAGGAGAGCCATCATCAAATATGGGAGTGCGGATATCATTTCCCTATATAAAATGTAGCCAAAACATATCAAATTGATTTGCTCTGGAAATTCAAGAATATGTTTGAAGACTGCCACATATGCATTATAGAAATTCTAATAGGTGCCTTCTAGACCACACCAACATGATCTAGAACACATATTGGACTAGTAGAAGATTTTGCAAATTTTTGTCACCACCTTTTACCATTTTCCATTAGAATCTGTATCCATCCCATAGTTACCGGATTCACCATCCACCCTCCGATCCGCGATCCGGGTCCCACGATTTGAAACGTGGTTCACTAACGACCCGGATTGCCAAAAATGACGAACCGCGGCGACCCGCGGGAGAGAAAGAGAGAGATGCATATAGACTAGAAGAAAGACGGAGAGATTTACAAATTTTATATATTTTGGGTTGAATTGGAACTAGAGCTTTATTTTGAAAAAAAATATGTAGGGCATACATGAGGTTTTTTTTTTTTATATATTTTTTTATATATATATATATATATGTACTCTCATCATACAGCGTTTCAGACTACCATCGTACCCCGTACCCGTTTCCAAACTATGTGAATATGATTGTAAAAAAAAAAATATATATATATATATATATATATATATATATATGTATACTCTCATCGTACAGCGTACTAGACTACCATCGTACCCCGTACCCGTTCCCGTACCGGAACGAACCGCGTTCCAAGTAACCTTGATCCATCCTTCGATGCATTTCTGACCAGCCTAAAATTTGAAATATCTGCTTATATAGGTACAAAACTTAGAAGTAATATGTTTGGAAAGAATCTCACAATGCTAAATACATGATTAAAGCCAACCAGGCATAATAAAGAAAAATAATAATAATAAAAACATAAGAAATAGACTCTAAGTAAATTAGTATATACTCTCATACATATGCAAGTATTACATCATCACAAACTATGTGAATATGATTGTAAAAATATGCTTCACCCATTGATTTAAATTTCGGTTTCAGTTTCGATCCCTACCAAAACCAAAAAATAAATAAAAATCGAATTTCGGTCATTTCGGCCAAATGACCAAATTTCAGATTTCGGCCAAAATTTAAAACAGTGGCTTCACCAGCTTAATGTTACATAGTAAGATTTCATACTGTTGATCATCAAAGCTGACATTCTACAACTATTTTCATAATAAGGATATATGTTGTTTACCTGAAGATGAAAATACGAATAAAGACTACAGCATCCAAGCCCGAAGTTAACAAGAGTTCCTCTTCGGACAGCTGCCATGCGCTTTTTACCCAACCAGGAGAAGGCAATAGCCGTTCTAGGCTGAAATCACTTTGCTGTGATATTCCCTCAGCAACTAAGCGTGGTGCATACACTTTGACATTTCCGGGTTGTTTCCTCAATATAGAATATAATGTGAAAAATAAAACACATAGGGCAAGATTGATGCCCACGGAAGTCAACAGAGCAGAAACAATCATACTTAGAAACAAACTCGAAACTTTAAATATGTAATGTCTCTTTCCTTGCTACCATCAGTTTAACTGCACATAGAAAATAGAGAAATTCATGGGGCACCCTACTTTTATTTCCAAAAAAGAAGACCCACGTGCAGATGTAAAGGTAATGAAATATACACTATACAAAAAGAACAAGAATATGACATTTGCTATAATGATTAGTAACCCCCATTTCTATAAAATACACAAAAACCTGCTGGACTTCTCATAAGAAAATGTCAAAGCCCCTTTTGGATTCAACAATTGTTTAGATATATTAGTTTTTTTTTTTTTTTTTTTTTTTTTTTAAGTTGATGTACGGCTATTTCTTCCTTAAAAAAGGTAAGAAGGTGCTAATATTGCTTTGGAGAGGCAGAAGGTAAGGAAGTTCTTTTTCACTGAAATAAGAAACAGCAACGGGTGTATAAGGAAATTCATTAAATGGGCACGTGAAAGAACCAAACTTTCTAATGATAATGAGCTAGCAAAACAGAAGCATGAAATCGAAGAACGTAAAAAAAGTCAGTATCTTAGACAATAAACAAGCCTTGGATACAAAGCATGAATGGATAAACATGCCACTGTGGTGATGAATAACATTGTCGCAATACATCACTAACTTGTTTACAAAATAATGTACGGATTTATCGTCAAAATAAACAGACAGAATTCAAATGTAATCTCCACGAATTGTGGCATTTTAACACTGTGATCAATAGCACTCGAACTTTAGATCTTTAAAATAACCCTTAAAACCCACAAGCAAACAAAAAAAAAAAAAACTTCTCATACTTACAAAAGTCAACCGTCCCTTAAAACAGGAGAAGCCCATAATATCTCTTGCCCCAAAAGGCAGAAGCTAGCATTTTCTCCTCCAATCCCATTTTCTTGATAAATCAATCCTAGGCCCTAAAATCCTCTCTCTCTCTCTCTCTCTCTCTCTCTCTCTCTCTCTCTCTCTCTCTCTCTCTCTCTCTCTCTCTCTCCAAGATGGGAAAAATTAAAAAATCTCCTTTAAAGACAATCCCACCTCTCTGGTGGCCACTGGACAACCCAAATCCAATCTCAACGACTCGTTGAGAGCACAACAATTTTTGAAAATGGTTCTCTTCTTTCTGCTAATCCTCCGCACCACAAGACATATCTTCTCAAAGAGTCAGAAATACTTTCTTCACCTCTAAATTTTAAGGAAAATGGATGGATTAATATTTAATAGTAAAGAATCCATAAAAGAAAGTCCACTACAACACCCTTGCTTTCCTCAAATTTTCATAGCATTTTGTTTTTTGCTTTTTCTTTCTCCATCAATCAACTACAGGGGCACCATATTTCAACATCCACCACTATCTTTCCAAAAGCCCGCCCAACCCACCAGACATGCCCCTCTGTTCACATCTGTGCCTTCCACAAATTCTCCATTTAAAATTTGATCACTTCTTTGTCATCCATTATAGAGCAAAACGTTGAAACACCCAAATCCCAAGTGCAACCTACAAGGAAGGCCTAAGCCTTTATTCTCTCTTTATTTTATTTTATTTTTGTTTAGGTTCATATAATTTAGACTATCCATAGATAGATTTAAAATTTTTAATTAATTTAGATGCTTAGTTCAGATGTGTTGAATTAAATACTTGCTAGAACATTGTGCTGAACAAAAATCGTATACAGGGAGTATTTTGCAGACTTTGCTCATGTCAATTTGCATAGATTTATTAGTCTACTAATTTGCATGACTATTCTTTCACCATCTTGCTATGTTGACATCACTACATTTTCATGGTTTATTTGTTTGTTCACTTATTATCTGATTGATTATGACTTACGATATTCTAGAATATAGCAAAACTAGCATAATACTTTGCTTCAGTCCCTGCATTCCAGTATAGCTATTAGATTAGCAAACTAAAACCAGAGCTAATTTTCCTTCAAAAGTTAACAAACTACTAACATCTTTTGGTCACTGCAAATCTTCCTTCCTTTACTGTACTCAGCTTCTTTGTTACCTGTACATGTGTTCAAGCTTAATTGTTTATTTCTATTTTGCGGAAATCAATTGCGGAACATTCTTTAGATTCTCAGCGAAGTCAGCAACTGATTCCTTTAAAATAAAAATTTCCGTTCCATAGATTTTCATTGTTTCATGAAACCAAAATTAATTACATCTTTTTGCACTACTATATCCTCAGTGTGTTCAGCAACTGATTCCTTCTAAAATAAGATAAAATCATTTCTTCACAACTATACCTGTATCCAAAGGCCTTTAATTCATAACTTCTAAAGCTTGTTGACCCTTTAAGTTAATTACATTAAACAGACATTTCTCATCGTCTAAATTTCAAAGTTTACTCTGTTTTCCATCTGTCTTACACATTTAATTGCTGATTAATTTCAGCAAAACTTGCTAATGGCTTCAAAGATTTTATTTCTGTTACTATTTCTAGTTGCCACTTGAACTTGGCTAATTTTATAGAGCACCTCTAGCATGGAAGATTGCCTAATTTGTAGGTTACAATTTTTTTTAATTCAATTACCATAAGAAACTTCGATTTATCTCATTTCCACTATTTAACGTTAGCATTGATTGAACATTTAGTCACAGAAAAAAGATATCAGATCTGCCAATTGATCAATTCTTACATCGGTCGAACATTTTATGGTTGACTGGTAGCGTTCTTTCGTCAGATTTAAAAAGTTATCACTCACCGACTGCTGTCTATAAACTGATATCATCATCTTTACCTCGTTGGCTATTAATTCTGTTCCGGATTGTTCATTGTGATTCAAATTCTTTATCTCAGTTTTATACTTTGACCTTTATAATGTATTTCAGTTCAATAAGTTCTGTTTCCTACTTGTTTTCATTTATGATTCTGAATTAGTTTCATTCACTTCTTTATCCAGTTGAATCTAGTAATTTATGATTCAATTTCTGCACTGATATATCTAATTTCTTGGTTCCCGATTCAAGTTCACTTTAGTTCTTTCAATATAACATTCCAGATTCTATAAATCACCCTATCATCAATTTGTTGCTGGATCAGATCATATCCTGTTAGAATGATATGTCTGCGCTTGTCTCTTACAAACATATACCTTGGAACAATGTAGTCTACTAATATCTTGAATTTTAATTTCTTTAATTTCAATCTGGTTGTCCTTGTAAGATCTTATTGTGGGCAATCGTTGATCTAAGATCGATGGACTAGATTGAAGAATGAGATTAAGAATGAAATTACTGGAGTTACCCACTGACCATAGTGATTAATAAGGGGTATAAGGGTAATCAGCGCATCTCATCCTCTTGAGACATGGATGGTTAGTGTAGCCCAATTCAACTACATCAGCTTAGCCTGGATATTGTAGTTGGTTAGACGGATAAAGTCAAATAGAATTCTATTGTGTGTGGAACTCTAGGAAGCCTTTTTTCTATAAATAAGGGGTTGGTCTCTGCTGCCATCTAACCTGACCAAAAGAGATCTTCCCCACCAGAGATGAGGCAAACCAAAAAGGCAATAGAAGATCCAGCTCAGTCGGAGTATCACCGCCATGGCCAATTGAGATAAGTTTTATGTTCTAATCTCTTCTTTGTATTCTAGTAATTTGCATGGTTAGATCCTCAAATGAATAGGTATGTAGTATCATGATTTGATTTATTGCAAATGTGATCATGGTACATTCAAAGGCTTAGTTGAGTTGAGTTGAGTTGAGTTGTAGGTTCTATTACTACTGTCTTTCACCTTTTTTTTATGAATGATTTTTCTTTCACATATACAGTTATAAAATCTGAAATCATGACAACTCGAAAATTAACTAAGAAATCTATCCACATCTATTCAGTGGAAATTTCCCATATGCCCACAATCAAATCTACATTTATCCTTTTACTCTCTGATTTTGCACTGATTTTATAGCAACCTATTGAGAATTGTCCAAAGTAAATATCACTAAGCATCTACCCATCACTTCAAATAACAAAAATTAGAGAAAAATAACTCTAATCAAACAGATACAGAGAAAAAGAATGCCAGTTTTCTAACATAAGAAGGAGATCAAACCTCTTTTGATTTGCAATCGCGTGAGAGAGAAAACGAGGGGAAGAACACAAATGAAAGAAAGGAGTGACAGATATTTTCTCTTCAGAAAAATATCAATTGTTTGCCTTTTTCCGAACAGAACTTAAATTGTCAGTTTTGCCCTTGTATTTATCACTGTAGGGTAGTGAATATGAAGGATGTCTCCGTCATTTAAAGATCTTTATTTGGCGCGTAGATTGGGAGAGTTCTGTCGTTTGTGCAAAAGTGGGAAAGACACCTGAAAATGAAAATGAAACATCATATCAATAGTCTCTGTTTTGGTAATGGCACACCACACTCTATTGAGAAATTATACTATGGGACGGTGTGTATTTAAGAAAGTATACTGGGACCCACATATTTGGATGATCTATACCATTCATTTTTTGGTCATCGTCTTAGATAATTTGTGTAAAGTGAAAATTGGAGGGGCATTATTTGAAAAAAAGGAGCAGACAGAGGGGGTGCTGATATCAATTACAGGGGTGCTCTTCAACCGACATGTAGAAATATGTCTAACAGTTGGTCCTCCATTTGCATATAAATCCCACCAACCAGTCAAGACCAAAATAAAGACATAAAAAATAGCAATGTCTATGCAACTTCGCACAGAGCCATTTCGCTCCTGTATCTCTCTTAAGAGATGAGTCACCTCCTAGCTGAATTTGTCTTATTTATTTAATTCGTGTTAGGTGGCACCCCTCCCCTGAAAAAGAGGGGCCGCAAAATTGCTTTTAAGAAATGGGGAATGATCCTACGTAGCTGATTTTTCGGGCACAGCCTATCTATGTCAGGGCCCATCGAATGAATGGTTTGCATCACCCAAACAATGTGGGTCCCCACCGTATTTTTGGCCGACTGGGCAGATAGTGTATCTGCTCGACCAAGCAGAAACACTTTTCTGCATATATAAATTATTTATTGGAAATATATCTTCGAGATAATACGAGAAAGGAGACAACACCAGCAACGATAGTGAGGCAGCACTCTCCTCTCCCATTAAGCACACAGCTACGATCACCCAGTTGTCCAGCCGATAGACGTCGACTCGGCCCTCTCATTTACACCATTAGATTTAGCTAAATACTCTCCAGCCTCTGGTTTTGTTAAATACTTTTAATCATTTAGTTTGGTGGCCGAAACTTACACTCCTTCAGCACTTCATCCCCTATTTTTGTCAGAAGAAATATTATAAGAAAAGTGTTTTTATTTCTCGTAGAGTTTCTTGGGTTGGCCATCTTGACTTATATTTTTGCAAAAAAGCATAGAAAAAGGTATGCTTTTTTATATTTATGAAAGAAAAAAAACATTTTAGATTTTACATAAATGAAGGATCCCACCCAAACAGCGCAAAGCTATTTAACTATAAATATTTTTCACGTGAGATTGGTTTACGCTTGCAATACGTCGATTTAAACGACCCCTTATCTTCACAGTTTAGGATAATCCATCACCTTATCATTTGCTGTGACAAATACTACTTAAATCTGCAGAGGGTGTAATCCAAATATACATGAAAACTTCCATGTTCCAAGACATGAACAATCACATGAAAAATAACAAATTAAATGGGTATTATTAATGAGGTTTGAGAAGAGATGTGGGCAAATACAAGCAGTGTTGGCAGTTGATTTTTGGCAAATAATTCAGAACACAACCTCTAGAAAAGGGGGAAAAAATGACTTCACAATGCAATCTATACCATCCAAAACATAAGCTACGTTTAACCAAGCCTTTGATATCGAGAGGGAGGTGAAAAAATTGTCGATTTTTTCATGGACATTTCGATACTCCAACAGAGAACGAAAATTCGATCGAACCCACCGACACAGCTCCGGTGAAAATTGAAACGGGTTCTTCCCGTTCGTCTCATTTACGCCATTGAATTATGCTTAAAATGATCATATTACCTTCCTTGATTGAACAAGGGAGTAACACTAGCTGTTCCACAGTCCTCATCAATGGTTGCACCACCACCACTACTGGCTCCTTTATCTTGCAAGGCTTCCAAATTTATGAGCTTTGAACTACTATCTTCTGGCAGATTGGGTTGCAAAGAGGCTTCTTGGAGTTGCAAAGCATACTCTAAGTTCCACAACACATCTCCCATTGAAGGCCTATCCACTCCATAATCAGCTAAGCAATTCTTCGCAGCCTCAACATACTTCTTCAGTGACATAGGACTTATACTTCCAACTATATGGGGGTCAATTATCTTGTCTAGCAGGCCCTTTCTGTGCCATTGCATAGCCCACTCTGCTAAATTCACTTGCTCTCTAGGAAGCGCCGGATTGATTGCCGGACGAGCGCACAGAACCTCAAACAAGACGACCCCGAATGAGTAGACATCGGATTTTTCGGTTAGTTGTTGCCGCCGAAAGTATTCTGGATCAAGATACCCGAAGCTCCCTTTTACAGCAGTACTAACATGGGTTTGTTCTATGGATGGCGCAGCTTTGGATAGACCAAAATCTGCAACTTTGGCCACGAAATTTTCGTCTAATAGAATGTTGGTGGTCTTGACATCTCTGTGAATTATACCTGTTGAAGTATAAAATATAACGGAATAAATAATGCCAACTCTTAACAGCTTTTACAGTAATTAGTTGTTTCACATTATATTAGAGCTATTGCCTCACTGTAGGTCCTGGGTTCAAAACTCAACATCTCCTTTTGATATTAAGAAAAAGGGGGGCCACATGTGCATATGAAGACTTCTACTCTGCTTCATTTGCAGAAAGAGTCTACTTTAAAATTTTGCAAATAGAGTCATCACATTTGAGCGAATTTTGCAAATCAGGCCATGCCATGCCATGACCAAAATACGCATGGTAAAAACATTTTACTCGTTGAAAAAGACCAAAATGTCCTTACACGTGAAAAGACAAGGATTACCCTGTAAAAGGCCAAAATATCCATGACAGTCAAAGATAAGTTTTGAATAACGGTTTGGGGCTATCATTTTTATTTATACTAGCATTCTTATGCATGGGAGTACAAATGGGCCCACCCCATCAAAACAAAACATGACGTGTAAAATTGTGGTCCCCACCATATTTAAAGGCTTGGGTGGAGATTGTGGGACTACCTCACCAAAGCATGAGGCAAAATGGTGGGCTTCACTTGATGCATGGGTTTGAAATGAGTTGGTGGGACCCTTCCTATCAGAACATATCACTGAGCTTCATGGGTATGGGTATTTTGGTTTTTTTACAAGGTAACTTTCATCTTTTCACTGATAAGGACATTTTGGTCTTCTATCATGGCCATATTTGCAAAATTCACTCAAAGGTGGTGGCTCTATTTCCAAATTGTCGAGGTAGATGACTGTTGACTGTTTTTGCAAATGGTAGAGGACTTCTTTTGCAAAATCCCCAAATATAAATGATTAAATAATGCCAACTAAAACAGCTTAAGCTTTTGGACTAATTGGTTGTTTCACAGTACCTTGAGCCGCACCGGTGTGGAGATAGTGCAATCCCCGAGCTGCACCGATGCAAATTTCTAGCCTTTGCTTCCATGAAATAGGAGGAAGATTAGATCCGTAAAGATGATCTCGAAGCGGGCCATTTGCCATGTACTCGTAAACAAGAATCATCTCTGATTGTTCATCACAATAACCCATCAATGATACGAGATGCCGGTGCCTGAGCTTCGATAACATCTGAATTTCGGTCTGGAATTCAGTAATTCCCTGCTCGGATTGGGGATTTCCCCGTTTAACGGCGAGTTTGGTCCCGTCCGTGAGCTCCCCAAGGTAGACCTTGCCGAACCCACCAATACCTGTTGAAGTATAAATGATTAAATAACACCAACTCTAACAACTTATGTTGGAGTACTTGGTTGTTTCACATGGTATCAGAAAAAATTGGCTCCAAACTGGTCTGGAGGAACTTCCTCCAACACCTCTAATAACAACGGGTTAGGGGTGTGGAAATATCAATTCCATGCTTACTTTTTATTTTAAGAAGGAATTGATATTTCCACACCCCTTGCTATTAGCAAAGGGTTGGAGAAAAATTCTTCTAGACCGGTCTGGAGCCAAGTTTTGTTGGAACAATTGCCTCACAGCAGGTCCTAAGTTCAAAACCAAACAACTCCTTGATATTAAAATCCACATGCATGGCAAACCCAAAAGAAGGCCACATGTGAGGGGGGTGTTGAAGTATAAATGATTATATAAAAACTATAAAGGCTTAAGCTTTTGGAGTGATTGGTTGTTTCACTGTACCGATCACTGCTTTCTCATCGAAGTTCCGAGTGGCGTCTTGTAACTCGGCGAAGGTAAAGAATCGGCCGATTCCGAGTGTGGAGGAGAAGAATCCCGAATACCCACTTTTGCTCCTGTGGGATCCGAATGGGTGGTGGTGGGATCCGACTTTGCTCATGAAGCTAGATTGGCTTACATGTAAAGGTAAAAGCCAAGAAGAAAAGCTGTTTCTTTTCTCCCAATCTTGAGGTCTTTTCTGCCAACGGATAAAAACGGTTGCTAACATCAGCATGGCCCCAATTCCCATAACTAGACCAATAACGGCTATGATTCGCCGCTTCGTGGCGGAGGTTTGACTCCGGGAAACAATCGTTGACCCATCAACCGAGAACAAACCGTCCAAACTTCCGGCCGAATTACTCATCTTCATCACCTCCAGCCCGTTCAGAATGGCGTTAGGCGTACCGGAATTGTCCCCGGATGCCGGGCCCACCTTGTTAGAGAAGATCAATTCCATGTTAGAATAAGATCAAATCTTCTACGATTTGATTTGATTGGATTATAATGCCCCTGTTTGTTTCAAATTATAACAACCGATTGTAAGTCCAAAGCCTATTATTGGACTCAAAATTACATTTAAATTTGAGTCCAATAATAGGTTTAGGGCCGACACGGTTGTCATAATCTGAAACGAACAGGCCCTCAGTAGTTGGATTAGATTAGGCAACTGAATTACATTAAGATAATCTATTTCTATTGCTATCTTTATCTTTCTTTGTTTATCCCTTGAGTGCTATGTATAAGCACTCTTAAGATTGAATGTAATCATCCAAGAATTAGTAGAAATTCCTAAATTTTGTCGCACCTGAACTCTGACCATCCCGTTGGATGCCGTAGATGCATTAACGACAAAATCCCGATAATAAGCAACGGCAAGGCCGGAGGTGAGCGTCGAGAGATCGAGACTGGAGACACCCATCAAACCATTTAAGTAGACATTGAAGTAGAGATTGTTCAAGCTCTTGCTTATAATATCACAAAAATGAAGGCGAACCAAGTAGGAGAAACTCGGGTCGACCGTCAATTCCCAAGTAATATTGAAATTGGGGTCTACGGTGTCGGACTCCGCCATTTCCACTGCTGATGAGTAAACCGAATTTGGCGCGAAAAGAGGGGTCACACCGCCATCGTCCGGGTATTTTACGATCCTCGGAGAAACGGATTTATTCTGCGCGGCGGAAGCAATTTTAAGGAAATTTACGTCCGGTAGCCATGTTCTAGATAATGGGTCGTTCTTCGAGATAATTTCCTGTCCCCCAACGTTTAATCGGTAGGAGATTTCGAACGCATATTGTGAGAGGCCGGAGAAATCACCGGCTGGGGAGACGGCCGTGGCGGAGTCGGGGATAAGGGAGGAGGGAGCAGAGACGAGTTCGATTGCATTGATGAACGCGAAGGAGTTTTTTAGGGGGATGAATGTGAGGGAGAATCTATCTGATGTAATGTTTATGAGGTATTCTTTGTAGATGGGGGAGGGGACGACGGAATTAGGAGGGGTGAAATCGTGGAGGAGGACAGTGGAGTCGGTGGCCACGGAGAAGACGGCGGCGGTGAGATTGTATAATGGGTGGGGGAGAGGGTAGAAGTAGAGGCGGAGCCAATGGCGGCCGGGTTGAGAGATGAAGAAACTATATGTGGATTGGTCGGGGAAGATTCGTGCGTTGAGGTAGAGAGATGAAGAAGAGATGTTGGTAGAGATGTTGGTGGTGGAGGTTTGGACGTTTTCGGGCGTGGAGAGGAAGGAGGAGGATTGGGGGTCGGAGCGAAAGGTGCGGCCGTCGGGGAGGACGGTGGGTTTGGGGGAGCCGCAGTCGAGGAGGTAGTTGTCGGGCGGGGAGAAGGATGAAGAGGAGGAAGCAGAAAAAGTGGGTGTGGGAGAAAAGAAGGAAAGGAGGAGGATGAGGAAAAGGAAGGAGAGTTTGGGTGGCATGGTGCGTGAGCTTATGTAGCTAGCTAATATAATTGAAGAACCCTCCTTGAATTAAAGTTTGTCTTGACATGTGTTTACCCTGGTGGACATGGTGGGTGGATCGTGGGGGAAGACTGGAAATGGTGGAAAGGACGAGGATGACTCCTCCACAGAAAGGAGATGTGAATGGATGGAGGGGAATGGGGTGTAATTCGACGTAGGTTTAGGAGGTTGTTGCGTGAATATGGAGAGAGAGAGAGAGAGAGAGAGAGAGAGAGTGTTTTTGGACAAAAAGATAGTTGGATGCATGTAAGGGAGACTGGGTGGGGGTGTGGTGAGGAAATTTGGGGGGGTGAGAGATTTGGAAGGAGGACTTGGTCAGACGTGTGTATTGGTTATAGCCTTTTTCTGTTCTGTTTCTTACAAGGATTCGGGGGAGGTTACATTGAGGGAGTATGTAAACCGATTAACGGCTGGTCTCCCTATGATTGATCTGGACCGTCCATTTGATAGTCCATGCTTTGGCTCTCTTATGGCCCAAAGATCATGCCAATCATGCAACCACGAGTGTTGTTTCTCGTTGGATGTGAACCATTGAATATAAGTAGAATCAGATGTGGGCCCCACTATATTTTGCTGGGATGCACGTCAGTCTGTAACAATGAGGTTTCGCCCTAGTCAAGCATTCTTCCCTAACATATAATAAACATGATATCCCCACTCCCTTATTTTGGTAATGAGACTCCTTTTTGGCTACTAATATCCGGATGACCATGTTCTTATAATGGGACGACTCACGATGTGAGTCTTCTCTGCTCATTTTTGTCTCCATTCCAATTGCATCTTATTGGGTCCTAGTGTGTGCATTTTGCAACATATGCAAGTGCGTGCAATTAGGAGTGCACACATATTTGTATACTCATTGGTGTGCAATTAATACATGGTTAAAAGTGTAGTAGAAAAATTGTTTCCAAATAAGCACCAAGGCTTCTTTAAATTTTCACGATTCCCTTTTGAACTCTTAAAAATGCGAAAGAATTCGATGGGGTCTCCTTCGGATGAACAAAGAAAATCACAACTAAATTAAACAAACTTCTCGGTTTAAGAATTTAGTTCAAGCTACTTCTCACCTTCTACTCACTACTCACTCATACTCCCCCCACCTTCTTTACTCTTCTCTCACCACTTGATAAGCTAATATTCCATGCAAAAAAATTCAAAGTTCCCAAACATGGCCTTAGGTGGAGCTTCATGTCAAAAAGAAATTGTCAAGTGAATAGACCCAAAGGAAGTGGGGAGAAACACTTTGAACTTACATGAAGGCTATTGATATTCCCGACACAATAGCCACAACTGCACAGGGAAAATGATACCGGCACTCCCTACTTGTACTAATGAAACTCTTCACCTTACTAAACACTTTTCCGATTGGACTATTGATAGACTTTAGAGACTTGTAAAAACAGAAATATAAAGTGAAGTGAAGTGATATTATTGTGGATACCATTTCCCCATTTAGTATTGATTTTATGTATATGGAGCTGGATTCAATGCTTCATCGCAACATAAGAAGCCGTTCACTTCTTTTTAATGGTTGAGATTAACAAAAAAGAAAAATAAGTTGATTTGGCATGTGAATGTAAGAGAATATAAACAACATTTCAGATCATGTTTCATGACTAATGGAAGGTAATTTTTCTTGTTTCTTTTCTTTTTCTCAATGGCCAGTTGGATCCTAAAGTAGCTACATGTAGCTTCATGGAGAACATCTGATGAGATTAAGGTGCAAAAATTTTGGGCAGCAAATGTGACATGAACTTCTCATTTCAGCTCAATCCATGCACTAATTCAATTCAACCCACTTTCAGAAACCTCCTCTGGAATAGCTTTAGAGTAAACCATGTGACTAGATTATAATAAACCATGGTTTATACCTTTAATTTTGAAGCATGTGAAGGTTCTTTCAGAAACCTACTGTGATTTTGTATGCAGTGACTGAAATGTTCAGTTGACTAGTTTTCATTGTAAGACCACTGCTCAATCTATGCATCAATTCAATTCAACCCACTTTCAGAAACCTCCGGCCGAGTAGTTTAGTTTAAAGAGAACAAGGTAACATGACAACACTTCTCATTACAGAAGTTAGTCCTAGAATCAATTCAATTCAACAAAGCTACTGTTATTTTGTACCCTGTGACTGAAATATTCCGATGATTAGTTTTAGTTTCCTTCTTTCTAGGTATGAGGGGGATACCAAATTTTACTGATCAACACTACATAAGATTCAAACCCAAGATGAAGTTGACTGAGTTCATCAGGAAACATGGAGTTTATTGCAAGACCACTGCACCATTGAGTTGCAAGACATGAATTCATTTAACAACTTTAAAACGGTATAACGAACAAGATTGTCCAATAACTACTGATGAAGGGGGAAATAGCTTTCTCAAACTCGAATAATCTACGTGCATATGCATTGGTTTAGGAAGATCAAAGAATGGTCCGAGATTAGCCTAGGAGTCGCCATCTGAAAAGAGTTGGAGAATTGCAGCTCCCACTCAGGAGGGGAGAAAATGATCAAGAAGAGCTATAAAAGACGTGATTGGTTGTTAGTCGGAGGAAAATGCATGCCCTCCAAAGGAATGTCAACCAATATCAACTTGTTGATGGTACAGTTAAATTTCTTCTTGCTAGTAATCACTCTATAGGGGGACGATTTTTCCTGCGCAAAGCGAATAGTGTTGAAATGACCACCTATACACCAAGGCTTGTATCCCCAATGACAGATCCTCAATTTCTGTCCACAAAGATGGTCTCATCTTCAGATTGAGGATCGTAAACCAAGGAAAATTTCAAGCAAAAGCCATCTTGCACATTCTAAAAGCAAACCAACAAGATAAACTTGTCAATTCTAGTTTCACCCAAGTTCAGAGTATCAACATTCAAAATGATAATCATACCCCCACATCTTCCCACGGTCAGGAGATAAATCCAATCAAAGCAACCATGGCCCCACAAAACTCAAATGAAAATGAAGCCTTCTTTGTTTCCGGCAGGCATAAATATCTAATTTCTTGTAGGTTATAATATATCTCGCTGCTCTTACTCCAAAAGATACCTCGATACAGTTTTGGTGTTATTCTCTCCTCTAGCGCAGACGTATGAGCATTAATGATCTCATCCAAAAAAAAAAAAAACCATTGATACTTTTCGCAATTTGTACCGTTTTGGTGTTATTCCCTCCTCTAGCACGGACATATGAGCATTAATGATCTCATCCAAAGACTTGAGCCAGATGACATGCGATCATCCAAAGACGAATAGGATGCATTCTGGTTGGACATAGAAGGTGATGCATAATCCGCTGCTTTATCAGCTCTCATCTGTATAAAGGACTTGAAACCACTAGAATTGTTGCTTGGGGATCTCTGAAGAACTGGATTGGGTCTTCAAAAGTAATTCAGCCTCGTCCAGGTTAGTAGCAATGTTTTCATTCACATATACCCAATTCCTCCCTACTGATATGCCATTAAAGATCAGAGGAAAAGAACAATTTGAACTCAGCTTGCGAAAGAGCATACGTGATTGTTGATTATCATCCATCCAGTGACTGATTGGCTCAGCTGATGTCAAAATCCCAACGGATATCTTTGGCCCTATAATTCCTCCATCCAACGACTCCACTGATTCAACCATGGTGATCTCCTTTCCTTTCAACAATCTAATGGCCAATGCTTAAAGGCATCTCGTTCGAATTGATAATAACACCCGAAAGCATAAATGGTTTCAAGCCCCCCACGCCGGGGCCCACCAGTTGGTTGTCGTTCAAGACCAAAGAAATAGGACCCACTGTGTTTGGGTCCACCGCCTCCCTCTGAATTTTCGGGGAACCATTCTCATTTGGCATTTCGTAAAGCTAGAAGGACCCACTGCACATTTAGCACATAACCTCCTCTTGAAAGAATTGTGATAAACACCATGGTCCACAACTTAAAAGCAACTGATGGACGCAACTAAAATAAAAGATAACACTAAGCAGTAGAAAATAAAAGACAACTAAAATAAAACATAAAATTGCAGCCAATTGCGTCAAACATACTCTATAATGGAGTGGGGCCCATCTACGATTGGACTGAATTCAATTATGAACTATGTGCGGGAATTTTTCTACCTTTCTTTATGTCTTTTTGTGGCTCCAATCTTGGTTCATGAAAAGCCCCAATTCTTCCCATTCTCGCATAGGTTATATAGATTGTGGATGTTCTAATTGTTGCACATGTTATTCCACTTCCTCCTCAACCTCGATGTAATGTTGTACTTCATTTGGGAGGGAGGGAGTAAAAGACGAGAAGGAGAAAAGACAAGGATAAAGGAGAAAAAGAAATAACAGGAAAAGAAAGAAGGGAAGAGATCGTCAAATGGGCATCATCATCTTTTCAGACAGTCTCGAGACTTACTATTGAGAGAAAAAGGGTCCTCACTCACCCTTCCATACAAAAATACTTTAATACATTGGTTTAAAACCTTGAAACTCCTCCATGTTAGTTACATAGTATATGATTCACCCCTTTATCTTCTCCTCCAAAGCATAGCTACTCACTTTTGCTCCTAAATATTGTTGTGGCATTCCTTCCAAGTGTTCAAGAAAGCACTTGGCAGAATTTCCTATCCATAATCCACTATGTTCCCTCAAACTAGCTGATTTTTTTTCTTTTTTTGAGGTTATCGGCTTACAACTTAAATTAGATTTTATTACTTTTTTGCTTTTAGAGCGACAAAGAAGGTAGCAGTTAAAAGAGAAAAATCTGTACAAACAGGAAATGGAGTTGTGATATCCCATTGAAAGAAAAAGAAAAGAAAACTAAAAGGGTGAAAGCTTGTCCAATTTGGAGCTGAGCTCGATTGAAATCTTCTCTAGCTAAGGTATTTTCCACATTGTTGGTGCTCCCCGGGATGTTTTTAGAAGAAAAAACTTCCCTGCTAAGATCGATGACTTGCACATTAAAATTAGCAAATATCCATGGGCCCAATATGTTGCATGGGAACATGTACGGGTGTCGAAATCGGACACGGATTCTGAGTGTAAAATTTAGTACACCTCTAGGAAAAGGATATGTAAATTCGGCAAGATATTTTAACCAACCCAAAAAATTTAATAATTTTATACAATTTTATGGTTATGACAAGTAATATATTGGGAATTTTAATAGTTTGAGCAAATATAATGTCTTATTTCCATGTAAAAAGCATAGTATAAGGATGGATAAGACTCAACACTTGTGGTACTATAAATGTGTTGATAGGATTAAAAAAAGTAGATAACAGATATCTAGAAGTGTCGTATTGAATCCATGAAGGCTCGGAATCCGACATGTGTGAGACGAATACTTCATTCATTCAAAAGAATCCATGTAACATAAGCGCAAACTTAATCTCTTAGCCCGTTAAACATTCACTGAATCTCCCTCTATCTGTAGTGATCTCCCTAATCCCCCTTGAAGATGCCAAAGCCAATAAGAAGTGCCTTCACTTTCACTACATTTGAGGCTACAATCCTTATAAGCCACCAATAAGCTTTGACCATGTGTAGAGATCTCCCCAATTCTCCTTGAAGATGCAAAAGCCAGTAAGAAGTGTCTTCACTTTTGCTACATTTGAGGCTGCAATCCCTATAAGCCACCAATGAGCTTTGACCATCTCCCTCCAAGTTGTTCCTAAATAAACTTCCAATATCGTCAATCCCAAATTGCCGCGTGAATCCTGATCAAAATTTAGCTTAATGGTCTTGGAAGGAAGATGATTCCAGCCATTCTGATCCCAACTTGCCTCTACCCTATCCAATTTGGAGTTGGCTTCATCTTTGTACTTCCATTTGAGAACATGAGTTTTAGTGGGTGTGGTTAAACCCCTAGCTTTTTTATCGTATGTTGAAATGTTGAAGTTTGGTCGCAGATTCGCCTTATTATTTATTTATTTTGATCAATAAGAAGATGTAAAACCAAAAACTGCACAAAAAAGAGCAAGAAACTCATAGCACAGCTGAGATAGTAGTGGAAAGAAAAAAAAAAGCCAAATAAAAAAAAGACAATTGATGAAATTCAGCAAGGCTCACTAACAGCCTTTCCAACACCCAACAGTCACTGCTAATTTGGACCTGAGAGAAGGATATTTGAATCTCTCCGCAGTAATTAAGAGCTATGTGCAATGTTTTGAAGCTGAACCTAAAACCCTCAGAAACTTTGAGGCCAAGTACCAAAGCCAATTGAAATTTGCTTACAATGAAATCACCTGCATCCTAGTGAATCCACCTGCATCAGTGAGGGACTCCAATAGGGCATCACAAAGAAACTAATCTTGAAAATTCCAAATTTTCCTTTTGATTAGATGATCTCCAATGAGAATTTTCCAGTGAAGGATGCGCCACATGAATGCAATCACTAGGGGAGGCAAGGAAATTACAAATATTGGGAAAAATAGGACAACTATGATCATTGCCAGCCAGAACATTGTAAGACTTGAGAGATTATTCCCCATTATGTCCAGAAGATCAAATGCGCTCATTGAGCAGGCATAGGGTGCCAAATTGACATTCTTAAGCTTGGCAAATAATAAGAAAAAATCATTAGAAACTCTTAGAGCCATACCTACTCACAAGTTTGAGTTAATGACACTGCAAGGACCCTCATTACCCATATGACCAGCAATCAATGCTCTGGGTTAACAGCTCCAGCAAAAAAAAAGTTTAGGAACACTATGGCGAGCGGCTCACTACACAACTTATAAACCCAAAAGAAAATATTCATCTTATTTCCAATACAGAAAGACAAAGTAGGGCAAAAATTTGAGGATTCAGATTTCTAGGAGTTCCAAATGATCATCATGAGAATACACTCAATGATTCCTTACATTCTAGCCATACCTTGAACAAGCATCTTATCAAGAAATGGATGAGTGTGTCTATTGATAATTCAATGCTCACACTACAGACAACATGCTTCATGGTCGAGGCAAGAAAGACCACCAGGCCCCCATATTCTGTAGCAGGTCCTAGCAATCACTTGTGATGTGACAAACATATGGCACAGGCCACATAAAAGTTTACCATTTCTTGTACTTGTAACACCCATTGAAGACATTTGTGTCAAGCATTCCGTTTGTGACATATTTGATGTCATATCTATATCATTAGAAAAGAAAAGTGCAGAACTTATGATGTTGGTTAATATGCATTTCCTCTCTAATATAATATCTTAAATATAACCAAAGGGAAGAGAAACCCCCAGAAGATGGGTATCTAGTAAATAGATTAAGTGCTACTTTACCTTCTTCAATCACCCGAAAACGCAGAAGATTGTGAATTAATTAACAAAAACAATGAAATTTTCATAGTAACACAAACAAAATTTACTAACATTGAATGTAAACAAGTTGAACACGCCACTAAAGAATTACATACCTTGAGTTGAAATTATCAAACACAAAGGAAGTCATCAAACTAAATGGCTCTTCGACCTACTGAGTATCGGATCCTGAGGGTTAAGCTGGTCCTTGACTTCCAAAGGGGTGGTAGTCTCATTCCGGGTCCTCTTGAGTTTGGGAGTCGACAGGCCTCTGTGCCTAAACCCGTAGATACGAAGGACCTGATTGTCAGCGAAATTAAAAGCCCTCTCCATGCTACTCAAGCACCTCTCAACAGGGTAATCCCCATAGCTACCACAGGGTTTACATCCAACGAAATGGGTGACAAACGGCCACCGCTCATCACCAAGCCCCGGATGGTACTTCTCGAGCATCTCCTCATAGCGATCGACCAATCCCGCCCAGTATCCATGGAGATAGTACTGGTTCTCAAGAAACACCTTATCCATCCACACATCCTGCTTCGAAAGCAACAGGTAGATCAATGCAGATTGATCGTCAGCCTCGAAGGCAGGCCTTCCCTTCAAATTAGCAGTGAGAATCTTTCCAGCCTCTTCACGAATAGTCCCTTTCGGACCCATTGGTGCCCAAGCATCCAAGAGATCGAGCGACCACTGGCAATTCCGAAACAAGAAACTCCCAGTGTTAAGCCCAATCCATGACTTCTGGTTAAAAATAAGATCTGGGTAGCCATGGAGTACAAAATTATAGTTGTGGTACTTCTGGAACGGGATCTCAAACACCATATCTGTGAATAGTGCATCACTATCCATCCACCAGATCCATTCTACTTCTGGGTGGGACAGCATAAGCCTGCGAATCAATGGGAGCTTCGCCCAATATCCCGCAAGCTCCTTATCAAGATGAGCCATATTATACACAATCTCAATCCCATGTAGCCTACAATAATCAATCTTGTTCTTGATTGCTTTAAGGAGATAGTGATCTCCAATCGGGTTATCACAAGGATTAGGCGGCGAACCAGTGACTAACAAAACCCTAGGTTTTCCATTTACGAAATTGGGGAATCCAAGGTTTTGTTGAAGCCAGAGCTTCCTCTGCTCATTCCAATCATTGATTTGGGGACCTAGGGTATAAGTGACATTAGGGTTTACCTCTGTGTCAATGTCATTGGGATCGTTGGGATCGCCATCGGATCGGATCTCAGCGAGGATCCGATTGGTTTCTTCAATGATGTTCTGTTCGGATTCAGCGGGGCTGCCGGAGAGATTTCCGACCCCGATTGTGCCACGTAGGACGAGGATTGTGATGAATCCACAGAGGATTGTGATCTTGATATTGTTGAAGGTTTTTTGGATTTGTCGGCCGCGAGGAATGCCGGAGCTCCGACTGCCTAATCTGGTGGTCGGAATACCTCCTCCCCCTCTTTTCAAATCCATGCTTTCTTGACCCATCTATACCAAATCCTTATAATTCTACCCTAGATCTCAAAAACCCTTCTCTCTCTCTCTCTCTCAGCTGCTCAACTTTTCAGGATAAAAATGTCAGAGATATGGAATTTGGGGTAATGAAATTCACTGACACGTATAAATCTCTTTCTCTCTCTCTCACATATAATTTCTCTATTAAGAGATGAAGAGAATCAAGAGATCAGAAGAGGAGAAGAACTCGCGTTCCGGAATCTACGCCACCCTTCCCACCACGTGGAACCGACACTACTGTATTTTCAAATGGACAAAAATTTTCAACAGAATGTAATAAAAATGTAAGGGTCAACGAAACGAAAACATAGGAAAAGGGACGTGATGCCTTCGCCCTCCTTTGTTTTACTTGGAACAGTTCCCATCTACTTTCTATACTAGAGAGCGTTGTCCCCAGGGTTTAAAAAGAAGAGAATCTATCATTTCCCCACACGAAAACCCATTCAATAGGAGTGCCCTTAGCTTCTTTTCTTTCTGTTTTTTTGCCGGTGGCATTCCTCTTAAAATTATGGGACAAGTAAGATACAAAGAGGTAGAAGTTGGAAAGTTGGGCCAAAATTGTGTTGATTATCGTGTGATGGTCCCTAGAAAATCCATTTAAAATATGGTTTTAATAGAGATTTTTTTGTTGTAAAAGTTTTAAACGGCTTAATAATGCTAATCACAAGGGGTGCCCTTGCAAAAATCAGCCACAATGAAACCTAAGACAGAGAGTCCTTGTCACACCCCAAACTGAGATCCCGTCTAAGCTCGTAACAGCGCCACACATTCATGATCGCAACCATGGTTTCAAATTTCGGTTTGGGAACATGTTTCATTCCTCACCGAAACCGAAATTTAGGACAGAATCCATTAAATCAAATTAACGTATACTTTATGCCGTGCATAATTTCAAATTTCGGGATAATATTCAATAATTATCCAAAAGAGAGAATCTTGGGTGAAATCCCTTAAATTCGCCCAAAATTTCAGTCAAAATAAAGTAATGTTTTGGGTAAATAGCATTTCGATTTCGCACTCAACCGAAATCTAGAATTTCGGATTTCGGTCGAAATTTAAAACCATGATCAAAACCACAAATATGTAAGGCATCACAATCAACATGTAATAAACAGAGCATTGCTAAACTAATTAAAGTCATTAAATCAAACTACTAATTCTCAAGATAATAAATAAACTATGGAAGTAACTAATTGTCCAGAGGACAACTTAAATGACAAAGAATCTAAAATGCCAACTACTGTCTGAAAACTAATCAACTGAAAATATAAAGTAAACTCTAAGTTCTTTGTCTTTCTCTCTTCCCGGTCCCACGAGACGGACCTCTTGCTCCGTTTGGTTGCCAGTTAAATTTTTGTCCCAGGAAGATTTAGTAAAATTTTGGTCGCATCCCATGTTTGGTTGCCTTTTAGCGCTAGGTTTTTTTTAATCCCACTCTTGTAATGATTGCTTGTGTGGTGAATTTTTTAATCCCACTTTTGTAATGATTGCCTTTTCATCCCATCCCAAAATAACCCCAGGAACAAAAATAAACTCAGAAACCAAAAATAAGATTGAGAAGAATTTTTTTCTACCCAACAGTTCAAGCAACCAAACAAAGGTTTTATTTTTTCCCACCATAATCCGGTCAACCAAACATGGGATTTTTATTTTACCAGGATACTTCTAGGACCTTTTTTTTCCCACCAATCTCCTAGGATTTTTTTTCTCCCACATAAATCCCAGGAACCAAAAAAAACAAACGTAAAAATAATAACAAGGGAGCTAAAGCCCAGTGAATAGACAAGTTCCAAGAAAAAAATACGAATATTAAGCATTAATAATCAAAGTAATACTGCAACTGCCATATCCACGCATCAACAGTATAATTGGCGTATCATAACTGGCAGAAACTAGTGCAATAACTGGCATAATAATTATGAACTAGGGTCCCAAAACTGGTCCAATGGTCTACTTGTTCAAGGCACGCCCTCCGCGAAACCCGTTGTAAGCCAAGTCCCCGGTAAACCAGTGGAAGACCCAATCCCCATCAAGCATTGGGCGACCATGTCCTCACAATACCCATGAGATCCTCACTAAATCCGTGAGAAATCACATCCCCGCAATACCCGTGGAAGACAATAATTTTTCACAATCCTGCGATAAATCCTATCCCCATAATACCTGCGGTAGAAAACTACTCGCTATCCAGTGAGTCAGCTCGTCCTCACGATACCTATGAGAGACTCCAGCCGTGGCTCGTACCAAGACTCCACATAGACCAAAGGAATTCTTGATGCAATTGTATCGATTCAACCGGATCCAAGCTCGGCCCACGTACCTTAGTGGTTTTCTGTTAAACTTGGGACTCACCCATGCCCCATGATATATCCTTGACTATTCCAAGTCAATAACGGCATACACATGCAATCCGATAATTCCATGCCTTAGAATTATTGTGTTAATTACTAGTAGACAATGCTACAGCTCACGTTAAAGAGTTCGATCATGATAAAGCGTACGTGCAATCTAACATGTTACTGATTCAAGTCTAGATAATCATATCTCATGCAAGAACAACGGAACATGTCTACTCA
The DNA here is from genome assembly GCF_043159265.1 of Tasmannia lanceolata. Lineage (NCBI taxonomy): Eukaryota > Viridiplantae > Streptophyta > Magnoliopsida > Canellales > Winteraceae > Tasmannia > Tasmannia lanceolata. Next base: position 34,678,822 of record NW_027518692.1, read on the forward strand.
CAGTAAAGTTATTCGAGAATTCCGTCATACGCAAGACCACAACTTGAGTGTTCCAACTTTCAAGGAAAGTTATCGACTCCTGCTTGGTTGGCAATGGTAGACATGTTCCGTTATGGTTACTTTAACAACCTAAGACCTGTTTAATCACCCGGAGACTGGTAGGTTGACCGACCCCTGCTTGGTTGGCTCTCACGGTTGATCGACCATGGCTCGGTTGATCGATCAACACTCTGGTCAGCCGCCCAAGTCCGGTTCAGCAGGCTGTGAGGCGCACCTTAGGTTGTTCTTTTTACGTGAAACCCCTCCTGAAAAACTTGTTTTTACTTTCCTTAACCATAAAGAACAAACTGAGTAACACTCTTATGATCTTTACATTATTTTGGCTCTTTAAGAATGACAAGAACGATAGAATCAATCCTTCACGAACCCAATTTATTGCCAAACAAACACAATGTTTTCTTCTCTTTAAGGTATGATTTTCTCTCAAGGAAATTCAAGATCATCAACCTAGATCTATGTATGTGAGTTTGAAATAAATCTCCCATCCAATCCACCAAAGAATTAATTTGTAATTGTTTAATGGAGATCAAACCCTTGTCAATTACAAACATTAGATCAAACCCTTTTTAAATTCTCCATGGCTTCTCTTTTCCGGGAAGTAGATGGAAGATCATGGAGAATCAAGGTTTAAAACAAGTATTAAACTTCTAGAATCACCACATACCTTGAGGGAAACGATTTTTCCTCCTAGGACTCCCCACGATTTTTCTCCCCCAAACTCTCCATTGGTTCTTGATCTTCTTCTAGCTTAAACATGTTTTCTCTAAGTTGTTTTTTTAGAGAAACTTGGGTTTAAATGAGTATTTATAGATGTTAATTTAAGAGTCTCAGTTTAGCTAGTGTTTAGAGGGCAAGTCTTGGCGCAGCGGTAAGGTTGCTCTATTGTGACCTCGTGGTCATGGGTTTGAGTCATGAAAACAGCTTCTCTGCAGAGCAGGGGTAAGGCTGCCTATATCTAGCCCTCCACAGACCCCGCAATGGAAGGAGCCTCGTGCACTGAGCCGCCCTTTTAGTTTAGCAAGTGTTTTGAGAGCCCAAATTAATTCAAACTAGGAAACTTCATTAATAGAATTCATGGCCTAAATACCCCTGAAAAAATGAAATTTTGTTTTGGGGTATTTCAGTCTTAATTACTTGAGTAAAACTATTAAGAGTACACTCATAAAGGAAATGAGGCAATCCCAACAAGAATGACTTCGCAAAAGGTCTTTTATGATCAATGCTAAAGCCATTTCTGGGGGTATTATAAGAGGCATAGGAGGGCATGTATACGAAATCAAGACTGTTGATCGTGTGGAATATCACGAGGCAACCCACATGGTCTTGTTCCCATCCCGAACGAACATCACGTGGCAAAGGACTACATAAATCAATAGTTAGAACCTTAAACGAGGCTTAATGGATCAATAGGCTATAATAAAGGATGACGCTTGCATATGGCGCTTAAATTTTCACGCCCTCCTATGATGCAGTCGCCCCCTTTTGACATTTTCACAGTTGTGAAGCACACAACCTATCACATCCCAATTCGAGGCTTAGTCTAGGGACGTAACAACGCCACGCATTCATGATCACAACCACGAATATGTAAGGCATCGCAATAAAAATGCAATAAACATAGCATGCTAAACCAATTAACGTTATCAAATCAAACAACTAACTATTAGAGTATTAATCGAACAGTGGAAGCAACTAAGTTGTCCAACAGATTACATAAAACATGAATCAACTAACAAGTGACAGCTACCGTCCGTATGATAATAAAACTAGAAGTGTAAAGCAAATCATAAGTTCTTTGACTTTCTCTCCTCAGTCCCGCGAGATGAATTCTCCTACTGATCTGCATCTGCAAACACAAATAATAACAAATGAGTTAAAGCTCAATAAATAATCAAAGTAATCCTGTTAACTTGCAAATCCATGTAATAACTGTATACTGGCATGCTATATGTATGGCACAAGAACTGGTGCATAATATGAACCGATATCACAACTTGCCCAATGGTCAAGGTATGCAAAGCCTGCAGTGAGCCAAGTGTTGTCGAATTTGTTGGGCAAGACACTTCCAGGAAGCTATCTATAAGATAGTAATTTCCCACATATAGCTGCAGATGGATTCTTGAAATTCTATCTCCAGGATACAATGCCCAACACTGAGAATTTTAACAAGAATGCACTTCTTGTATTCTCATTCAAAATCCACTTAGAAAAAACTTTTAAACTTATATGAAAGAAAGAAGAGAATGTCCTAAGAATAAGATTTTTTTTAATAAACTCAGATCGAGTCTTTGTATAGGCTTTGAATCGGTACAAAGACACCCTCTCACGAAGAGACTCGCACCCTTTAAAGAAGAGGCACAACTCTTCATTTATAGCCGTTTAACTGATAATTGTTTCGGTAATTAAATTAAAATTGTTTTGTTTACAGCTATAGCCGTTAGGCGTAACCGCCTTTTATTTCTTCTTCTTCCTTCCTCTCTTCTGCTTCTTCTATATATACTTATATAAACATATATTTCTCTTTTGAGAAAACGGTTTCCACACACAAGTGTAGATAAGTTATCTACACACTAGCTTAAAATACAGTGTAGGACATATTATTTGGGTGATCCAAACCATTCATTTGATTGGCCTTCACTTAGATAGGGTGTCCACAAAAAATCAGCTCCATAGGACCATCCCTACCCTACAATTTGTGGAGGAAAAATGGACGTGCATAAACCTTCACAGATCTGTCAATTTCTTGCCTCCATTGTTCGAAGGGTTAGGATGATCCTATGAAGCTGATTTGTTGGGCACACCCTATCTGTGTGAGGGCCCATCAAATGAATGCTCTGGATCACCCAAACAATGTGGGCCCCCACTGTATTTTAATCTAGTGTGTAGGTGACTTATCTACACTAGTGTGTAGAAACCGTTTTCTCTTTATATATATATATATATATATATATATATATAAAGAGAAAACTTTCACAAATCTCAAATCTCAAGACTTTGACTTTTTCTTTCAAAATACATTATTAGTAATATACTATAATTTATAATATAAAATATATTATTAGTAATAAAATATAATTTATAATATATAACACCAAGTTCCCACTAAACCTGTGGGAGACTCGATCCCCATCCATCCTTTGGGCAATCATGTCCTCACAATACCTATGAGAGACTATATCCTCATGATACCCGTGAGATATCACATCCCCTCATTACCTGAGGAAGATAACCGTTTACAATCCTGCGATAAAACCTGCCCCGGCAATACCTGCAATAGACAACTGTTTGCTATCCAGTGAATCAGCTTGTCCTCGCAATACCTACGAGAGACTAGTCCACGCATTACTTGCGAGAGACTCCAATTGCGGATCGTGCCAAGAAACCTGTAGATGAAAGGGTGATCTAGATGCAATTGTGATGACCCAACCGGATCCAAGTTTGGCACAAGGCTTACTGTTTTCTGTTTCACTTGGACACCTGTAGACCAAAGTGTAATCTAGATGCAACTGTGATGATCCAACTGGACTCAAGTTTGGCACAAGGCTTACTGTTTTCCGTTTCACTTGAACATGCCCACGTCCCATAATATATTCATGACTAATCCAAGTCAATACTGGCATACACATGCAATTTGATAATTACATAACTTGGGAAAAAAACAGGTAGACAAGGCTATAGGTCATGAAAGATGATTCAACAATAATCTATGTGTAATCCGACACACTGGGTTAATAAAGATAATCATATCAAATGCACAGCTTGCATAATTAAATTCAGAACATGTCTACTCACAAGAGAAATCTCCCACCTTTTAAACCCTAGTCTTTACTCAATTCAAGATTATGAATTTGTTTTCTTTAACTAGGACTGATTGATCTTTAAGAAAACTTACAAGATCAAAATTCAATCTTGGTGTGTGGTTTCCATGATAGATATACCTTCCAGTCATCAATAACCTTATTGGATGGAGATCAATCAAAACCTAACCACAACCCTAGATCAATATCTCTTCAAAACATCATATTTCCATGACACAAAACCATTCATGGAGAATTTAGGAACTAGAATAATAGAACTAGAACCAAATCTGATCACATACCTTAGGAAAACGATTTCCCTTCTAAGGCTCTACACCATTTTCTCCACCAATGAACTCTCTTTGCTCTTGAATTCTCTCTGTAGCCCACACATTTTCTCCACTTGGATTTTCTGCAAAATTTTGGGTGGAGATGGGTATTTATAAATCTCCCTTAAGAGTCATTAATTAGTAGGATTGCAAAAGCCATAGTTTTACAAATACCCTCCTTCCAAACGAAAATTCATCTCTCTCTCTCTCTGGCCAACCATGGGCCTTGTTTTTCTTAAAAAATACATCCAACCACGTATAGACCTCACATGGTGTATTTAAAAAAAAAAAACACTCGTGCCCAACTTGTTAAAAGATCCAAACTGTTCATTTGTCGGGCCCCGATGTAAATAGACATTTCCCTAAAAATAATCTCCATCAGATGATCTTTACTCTCCGATTCCTAGAGGTTTATGTATGGTGTCGTCCGTTTGAAGATCAGAGGGTTAGGATCATTCTACAGAGAAGATTTTATGGGCACAGCCTATTTATGTTGTGCCGAATGAATGAACGGTTTGGGTTTAATAAGAGGGGCCCATGTGAGTGTTCTTTTAAAAAGAAAAATTATAATGGTGCTGGCTCGTGTGTTGGGTGCATCAAAAGTACCGCCCTTGATATTTGATCCAACCGCGGATAAAACTTGACTCTTTTAAAAAAATACACTCATATAGGATGTTTGTAAATAGGTGTGTATATTATAAAAGGAAAAGAGGCCCCTGTTTTTTTTAACAAGGTGTGGGTTCAGGGAGGGAGACCGCTCTGAGAGAGAGAGAGAGAGAGAGAGAGAGAGAGAGAGAGAGAGAGAGAGAGAGAGAGAGAGCCCCCAAGGGTTATCTACGCCCCATGTATATCATATCAAGACCATTGATCTTGGTACCGTTAACAAGATGAGAGTCAATTTTTTATTATCTCATCTAAATAATAGTGTCTATCAAATAAACGGTCCCGATCAAGCCGATGTAATGACAGTGTGCCCGGATCAGGCTTCTAATCCACTTCTCATAGTAAGTCTTCACATAGTATCACCCCCCTTACTATTACTCAATAGTTAAAATTTGGTACTCAAGGTGGCACTACCATATTTTGATAATTACACTAAGCTATCTTGTCTTTGACCTTTTAAACAGCTGTCAAAGATTATTACAATTCCCAAAAGCATTGGAAAGCCATTTAAATAACAAAAGACAAGATGCGTTTGTGCAATTATTAAAACATGGTACATTAAGAACTTAATTGTCAAATTCTCATTGTCCGTACATGACACGACGGGAGGGTAGAAGGGCTTCTTTTCTCCAGCCGAGGACTCTCTCTCTCTCTCTCTCCAGACATTTTTAGGGTTTTTTCTGAGAAGAAAATGCATGCAATGCTCAACGAAAACGAGTAGAAATCGATAAACGTCAATCGATTTCTAAATCATCCTAATCACTTTCAATGTAAGTACTTTCCTCCTCTTTCTCCGCACATTTTTAGGGTGTTTTTTTATGCTATATTGAGAGTTTTTGTTTTCTTCGACTTTGATAGGTTATAAGAGTTTGAATTTCGAGCATTTGAAATCTGGATTCCCGCTCAATCCATCTCCCAAGGTTCGTCTTCTTTTCTTAATTTGGATCGGATTGAATGTAGGTTTTTTTTTTCCTGATTAGGGTTTTAACTTTTTCTTTTTTATTTTAGTTTTGCTCGGGTTGGGTAATCTCCATGGCCCAGCTAATGATCCGATTATCTGGGTTGTGAGATGCTCCAAATATGAAAGATTGGTAGTGGGTTTCTGCTGTTTAGGGCGATTCTGAAACCAGATAGTGTCTGTCTCTCTGGAGGGGTTAGGGTTAGGGTTTGGTGTTAGGGCTTGGAGATATGATCAAACAAATACTCGGGAGGCTGCCCCGAAAGCCGTCATCAAAATCATCATCTAACAACGATAGCAACAACGGTGATGGAGGGGCTTGCGGCCCTCCATCTGTAAATTCTTCCAATTCAGTTGGTGCTGGTCTTGTTAGTAATTCTTCTAACAATTCGAGGGCAAATTCGAGTCTTTCTAAGGGTTCAAATTCAGCTCAAAACGCTTCCCGAACTACTAACAATGTGGGTTCTGCCCCCCAGTCTTCCTCTACGAATAAATCGACCCTAGGCAAGAAATCGGGCCCCACTGTTCTCCCATCTGGTGGGATTAGCAATGCCACCTTAGCTTCTTCTGCTTATGAGGCATTGCCTAGTTTCCGCGAAGTTCCTAGCTCTGAGAAGCAGAACTTATTTATAAGGAAAATAAACATGTGTTGCGTTGTATTTGATTTCACCGACCCGTCGAAGAACCTTAAAGAAAAGGATGTAAAACGGCAGACACTGCTTGAGCTTGTTGACTATATAACCTCAGTTACCACCAAGTTCAATGAGATTGTAATGCAAGAAATTACAAAGATGGTGGCTGTTAATTTGTTCCGGACATTTCCGTCATCAAACCATGATAACAAGCTCCTGGATACGTTTGATTTGGAGGACGAGGAACCAATGATGGAACCTGCTTGGCCCCACTTGCAGATTGTATATGAGTTTCTGTTAAGGTTCATTGCATCATCAGAGACAGACGCTAAGCTGGCTAAGAGATACATTGACCATTCATTCGTATTGAGATTGCTCGATCTATTTGACTCCGAGGACCAAAGGGAGCGAGAGTATTTAAAGACGATACTCCACCGTATTTATGGGAAATTTATGGTGCATCGCCCCTTCATTAGGAAAGCCATCAACAACATATTTTACCGTTTTATATTCGAGACGGAAAAGCACAATGGGATTGCTGAGTTGCTTGAGATATTGGGAAGTATAATCAACGGGTTTGCTTTGCCGTTGAAAGAAGAGCATAAGTTGTTCCTCGTCCGAGCTTTGATTCCCTTGCACAAACCCAAGTGTGTGTCCATGTACCATCAGCAATTGTCGTATTGTATTACTCAGTTTGTGGAGAAAGACTTCAAGTTGGCTGATACTGTGATTAGAGGTCTTTTGAAGTATTGGCCAATTACTAATAGTTCAAAGGAGGTTATGTTCTTAAGTGAGCTGGAGGAAGTTCTAGAAGCCACCCAGGCAGCAGAGTTTCAGCGTTGCATGGTGCCATTGTTCCGCCAGATCAGTCGCTGTCTGAACAGCTCCCACTTTCAGGTATTGAGTTCACATGGTAATAATCAATTATAATTTTACACGTTTACTCTTCCATGGTTGGGGCTCTTCCTGTCCACTCTCAGGTAGTGAGTTCACATATCTTTTCTTCTTTTTTTTTTCCATTTTATTTCCTTGTATCTTTCAGTTGTGCTTTCATACATACTACCAATGCTGCTACTATTACTTTATGAACTAATCCGTGTATGTTACTACTTAATCTTCCATATATTTTTTTGCCATGCGGTCAGAAGTTTTAACATCACTTTACAAATTTCATCCCAAGTCTTTGCTTTACAGTTTTTCATATCTTATTTGTTTTCTGCAGTTTTGGTACTGAATTCATGTTGGATGCCAATGTGTACGTTCCGCTTCAAAATTGTCGTTCTGATAGATATGCTTGGTTTTCTAACTGCTTTTTTGAATGGAGGTTTTCTAACTTCTTTAAGGATTAAAAGTATGTGATGCGGATGAAATTCCCTTCACAGTCCTTTTCCAACATTGGTTTTGTTACTTTTCTCAATTTAGTAATGTGTATGCATTTGGGCATGTTATAAGGGAAGAAATAGCTGCAGGAAATCCATCCCTTATTTATATGCTTGATAAAATGAGAGAACCAATCTCCTGGTAATTGTAAGATGATTGAAGTTTTTAGATTTCTCTTGATTGGGAGATAAACTATTAGTCAAATGTTGTTATAGTTTCTTGTATCTGTGCATCCATTCCCTTTCAATTTGGCATTGTTATGACTGTCAGCACATCTAAACTCTATTCATGTTTTATTAGTCGAACCTAACCAACATTGACTTATTTATGCCCTAAGAAGCTATTGAACACAATCCTTTTGGTGGTTGCATGCAAGGTTGTTAAGCCCTTGTATAGGTATTAGTTCATACCAATGGTTCTATATGGGTAGGTGGGTACAAAAGTTGTCTCAGGTCTTTAATCAATCTGCCGAGGATGTGCCATTGCTATTTCGGTCTGTAAATAGTTCCAGCCTCTTACTTTTTTTTTATCAAACACACACGCACGCACACATAGATTCTAGAGATTGCCCTCCATCCACATAAATTAGGCCAACTGCATTCCCTTTTTTTCTCAATGATAATAAGAGAGTTTATTAAGAGGAAGCAGAACAAAAAAAAAACAGTAATTCCTTTCAAAACACACACACACACACACCAAAAAAAACAAAGTAAGCCTAAATGCAATGTGTCTACTCAACTCCCGTGATAAATCATTGACTTAATGCAGAGCATGATGCAAAGGAACACCGATATCCGTTGTTAAACTAAATTACTAATCAGTTGGCCAAAGCTCTTGTTTGATGTTGAATTAACTGTGTGAGAAGAATCTCGTTCGACAAGCAACTTCACACCTCATCTAGGGTTGACTTCTAGGTTCTCTCTATGGCACAATGCATGCCATAATTTTGGGACTCTTAACGACATGCCACCGTCAAGAGGGCACCTGTAAGTGTGGAAGCTTTTACTCAATATAATCCTGCCCTCTCTAGTGCTATAAATCCAGCACTTAGAAAATGAGCCATTTGCTTTTAACTTTGTGTAAATAGGAAGCAGTTGTCAGGAGGAACTAAGCACTTTAGTCATAGAAGTCTCATCATTGAATCAGTGAACTTTATCATTATCATTTAGTTTGTCGCTGATTGTTACCATGAGGGATGCAAATTTTCAGTATGTGACTACTTTATGCTGTGATGATGTTTTTTCTGACCCGGTGAGCAAGTTTGAGTTTTAACATAGACTACCAATGATTTAAATATCGATTTAATGTTTAAGAGTTTCAACTAAAGTTGGTTTAGGATGTGATTGAATGATTGTTTTAGTTTATGGATTTCCTTTGAGAACTAAGAAGTGGCGCTTTAAGATTGTTTTATTGATGCACATAGATCTAGGAAAGCAAGAGAACTTGATGAAATTTTCTTCGATTTGCTGATGATGGCCAAAGATTGAAGTACATGCCATTATTGTTTTGGGTATAGTAATTTATTCAGTGTCCGGGCTGCGAGCTTGGGAAGGATAGTGAACATTGTTGAAACTACAATGTATCTGATAAAAAAAATAAAAGAAAGAACTTCTGCACCTTCTTTCAACAATGTTCACTATCCTTCCCAACTAGTTTGGGAGAAAGGCTTAGTTGAGTTGAGTTGTATACATTTTAGTCTTCTCTTTCATCTTTGAGAAGATGTTTTAATGTGAACGACTGGATGTTGGTGGTTTTAGCTGTTGAACTTAACTTTGTATTGTTGTTTTTCAGAGGAATAAATCGTTCAAAACGATCAGATTCTTTTCCCAACTGTTTATTTCTTTGAAATTTAGTTTAGGTGTAAGTGGGGACTAGTTTATTTACATTGAGAGGATTAGCAGCACATAGTTAGAAATGGTTTTTTGTTTGTTTATGTACATGAGCAATATTTTTCCAGGAAACAAAAGATTTTGATACTGTAGAGGTGCTGGTTTAGAACTTTCAGTAGCTACTAGAAACGAGCCTCGATGCTCGAGTGTAGCAGCAATCTGACCGATATAGAGTTGGTAGTTATTGTCACAATGGATGTGGGCCAAGAGGAGTTCAGGGTTCAAGCTAAACATTTTTAGAATAGATTAGTAGAGTATACAAAGGGTACTGGATCAACTTTTCGAGAGATAGATGGTGCAAGGAGGAGCCGTTAATGGAGTGCTTCCCTGACCTTTATGTACCGGCTTCGTTAATGGAGTGCTTCCCTGACCTTTATGTACCGGCTTCTAATAAAAATGCTTCGGTGCAAGATTGTTTTGAATGGTTAGAGGAGTAGATCTCATGGACGTTTAAAATGAGACGACATTTCTTCAGTAGAGAGATTGATCGGTGGATATATTCTTAGATGCTCTTGATTCCACTTTCATCAAGAAGGCTTGCAAATAAGAGGATTTGGATCTGGAATTCTTCCTGGGTTTTTTGTGTCTAAGTCTTTCTATCGTCATTTTGCTCATAGCCCACTATCCTTCACTTTTGTAGAGTTTGGAACATTCATGTGCTGCCTAGAGTTTGTGCGTTTGGATGGACTTCCCATTAGGATAAGATCTTAACTGTTGACCACCTGTGAAACCATAAGGTCATAATAGTTGATCATCGTGCCCTCTATTTAGATATTTAGAGGCAGGCGAATTAGTAACCATATGTTCCTTCACTGCAAGATCGCTAGATGTTTGGAACCACATTCTGTAGAGATTCGGGGTGTCATGGGTGTTTTTGTGTCTGATTTATTAGGTTGCTGGTTTTATGTGCCTTGCCTTGGCCAAGGAAAGAGGGTTTTGTGGAGAATGGTGATGTTGGCCACTATTTGGGTCTTGTGGAAGGAATGGAATGCTCACATCTTCAAAAACTATGCCATATAGGTCCTTTCTTTATGTACATGAAGATTCCATTACTTGTCGAGAATCTTCAAGACGGCTTTGTGAATTGAGCTGGTTTGGGTTTTTGGATTGGTCTGCATTGTGCAATACTCACTGGTTGATAGAAGCTTCAGTAATCGATGGGGTGTTGACCTATGTAGGCAACTGTCTGTGTTTTTGTACAGCTTGTTGGTTCTTCATGGTGTTAATATTATTGAATACCTGTCATCCTGGCCATTGTTTTGTTTGGGAATAAAATTTGTCATCTTTCAAAAAAAAAAATGAAGATTTTATAGCTTGTCATTTCTTGGGCGAAGTCCCTGCCTTGCTTCAAGTTCATCTCTAGTATAGATTATGATGATTCTGGGGTAGATTTGCTTGAGTAAGGAAAGAGTGAAGCTGCGTTCCCCTTGTTGAAGATCTTAGGACCCAGGTACGGTGAAATTAATTTTTGATGGGCCTAGCATTGGTAACCTAGAAGATCTCCTTAGGGATAAGGAAGGAGCTACAGGGTGGGCTTTCTCTGGTCCCATTGGGGTCAAGGACTTTGATGAGGCCGAAGTGAGGGCGATATTGGACAACATCGAGCCCATGGAGAGAAGGGACTTGGCTAGGCTGATCGTGGAAGGTGACTCCCTTACCGTCATCAGATGGTAGGATGGGAGCAGCCCTCACCCGTGAAGATTCATGGTTTTTATTGAAGAGATTCAGAACCTGCTTGATGGGTATCTGGTCATCTTTCACCATGTTAGGAGGTCAACCAACACTGCATCTCAAGTGAAATTACAATAGGATGCTGCCAAAGGCTAAGACTACTAAGGGAACCCGGTCACCCCTTGACTAGAATGGAAAGATCGCTTGGCCTGAGAGGGAGTCGATTGGGCCACCTTGGAGATCTTCGATTTTCTCCCTTCGTGATATACTGATATTCCTTTGCGCTTTTAGCATGTTCTACTGTTTGTTTTTGTGGTTTTTTTTGTTATTTGGCCATATGGGTTGCGGGATCTCTCCTCCCTTTCTCATTAATAAAATTAATCATCTTTCAAGAAAAAAAGATGGAGCTTTTGAATCAAGAAAAGTCTTGGAGGCGGCATATGATTTTGATTACAAATGCCACTTTTACTCTTGTGGCTAAGTTCGCATCGTTCGGGTCCTTAGATCAATAGCTGACATCCAGAGTTGGCCTCTTCACCAGATTGATGTGAAGAGTGCCATCTTCTATGGAAATCTCAGTGTTGGCCTCTTCACCAGCTTGACGTGAAGAGTGCCTTCTTGCATGGAAATCTCAGGGAGGAAGTGCCAACTTCTCCACTTGGTTTTCTACTTTAGAGGAAGGATGAGAAGGTGTGTCGCCCTCGTAAGTCTATCTATAGTCTTAAGGCAGTTGCCATAGGCATGATTTCAACGTTTCGATCGAGTGATACAGGACACATGACACGGACTTTTGGTAATGCCGATTAGATCATACAAAATACACTGCCCATGTTTTTTAACTTCAAAAATCTGACCAAGCTCCCCTTTCACACGCGTTATGAAGGAGGTATCGTCTCTACTGAGGATCATGTTTCTTTCTTAGAGGAAGTATGTCCTTGATCTCCTGGAAGGACACTGGAGTGCAAGCCCTCCCATTCCCCCATGCTAATGAGGGTGATCTTGTTCCCAATCCTCTGGAGTACCAATGCTTGGTGTGTCGTATTATCGACTTGACTATCACACGACTGAATATTACCTTTGCGGTCAGCACAGCCAATTCATGCATGCTCCTCAGTCTCCTCATCTAGCTGCTGTTTATCACATCCTTTCGCTACAAGTCAAACCCTAGCTGTGGACTTGTTTATCGTCGTCATTGTCGTCTGAATATCACTGGTTACACTGATGCTTATTGTGCATGTTCAGCTACTAATCGTCGCTCCACATCTGGATATTGTAGGGGTGCAACTCAGGTCGGGTTGGATCGAGTTGAGGCCAACCCTAGCCCAACTCGAGATAGCATTCACTTTCCAAATTCGTCCGCATAGGGCTGCCTTATCAATGCTTCTCGTAGGGCTGTTGTTGAGAGTTACGAAAATAAAATAGATTAGTTCAATATGCCTCTACTGCAACTGCGATAACTTCAGTTGGCGGAAAAGATGCAGAAGCTGCAAGCAAGATAAAGTGAAATCGATCTCTCCAACTGCTACGCTTTATGTGTGTGTGGTGGTGGTGGGGGGGGGGGGGGAGGAGGAGGACCTCAAAGGGGGAGTTAAGCTAAGGGTAGGCAGTAGCCTTGGGGACTGGTTTTGCCCCCTGTAAGTACCTTAACTTCAAGTGGCGGGATAAATTCCGTTGTTGTTGACAGGTTAGAAACCTTCCAAAATGGGTAACCTGTACTAGCCCAACACCCCTTGTGGAGGTTGATTGTGGTGAGGGCGAGCGGTGGCCTGCCACTGGTAAAATTTTCTCACATGAGGTCGGAGGGAACTCGACCTTATCCATCTTGAGTAGGGAAGTGGAAGTACGAATGGATACTCTAAAAGCCTGTCTGATAGGGAAAAAGAGTGACCATAATGGGACTTTAGAGGATCTTTGGCTTTGGGCACAAAAGTCTTGAGATATTCCATCTTTACAATGCCCCTGTATCTTGGCGAAGGACGAGCTCCTTTTTATGTTTGAATCAGAAAAGCAGGCCTCACAGATCCTCACTAAGGGACCTAAGGAATCAATTGCTCTCTCTCTCATCGTGGAATAGGGATTTTCTTCAAGGTGAGGAAGCTCTCTGGGTCAATTTCTATGGTATCTCTTTACATGCTTGGGCCATATCAATGGTGGAGGCTATAGGGAGCCTCTTTGGTAAGGTTCTAGAAACAAAGATGGAAGGTAATTACCAGCATTGTATGAGCTTTGTCTCGGCCAAAATTCTACCTCCCCGATGGAATTTTTCAGGTTCCTTCGTTAAAATCAGGATCCACGACCACATCTATACCATCAAGATTGAAATTCAAGCAAAAAAAGGTGAATGTTCAGCCATTTTTTAACCCTCCAGCTATTTGGGGCGGCGACCGCCTTCTTTTATTGAAACTCCTACGGGTCTTGTTGGCTTGGGTAATTCGACAATGCCACCGGTCGAAGGCCCTCCGAAGGTTCATGGTTGGCTCTCCGGTGAACCCTTGGAACCCTTGCTGAATTCAAATTTCAAATCTAACCAATCATATTTCAATGGCGCGCTGCCCAAGGATGGACCTGAGAAAGGGCATGAGAAAGGTGTGGTGGGACTTGGAAACAAGAGTTTTGGTCAAACTTGCCTGTCTCTTGCTGGGCCCGATTCCAAGTAAAATGACCCTCTTACTCCTAGAAGGAAAGCTGTTTGGCTGGATCATTCCACCAGGAAGAGTAAAAAATCTGTCCATTATCCAAAAGTAAGGAACACTTACGAATCCCTCAAATCTCGAGTTTCTGGTGAGTCATCTTGGTTTAAAACTCAAGACCAGGATGGCAAGGTCAAAAGAAAAGTTTCTTAAAAGCAATTTGGAGAAATCTTCGGGAGCTACTTTAGTAGGGGTAAAGGAGAAAAGTTGTAGCCGGCTTCCAAAATCTCTCAAACCATTTTCCCATTTGCCTGGCGTAGGTTTTGCTTATGGATAAGTTACCAGTAGCTTTCCCCTAGTCGGTAGAATATTTTGGTTTTTTGGGGGAGTGGGGGCTCCACTTTATGGTGTTTTCACTAGACTTGAGGCTATAGAGGCCAAAGCGTACTGCAGAAGTTTCCCTTATTTTATTATTTCTTGGATGTTGGGGAGTGGGCCACAATTCTTATCTATTTAACATTTTAGTTCTAAAAGAAGCATTTGTCAGGATTACGCTACCCTTCTCGACGTGTCTCCGCGTGGAGCGCATTTCTCTTTATTTAGCTCTTTTATCTAGGAGTAGGAAGTTGTAAAAGGTTTGGGATTGGAATTAGAGGGCATCACTAGTACAGTATCTTGAAGGGGAGTAAGAAGCACAGAGGAGAGTTCATTGGATTTATTTGGTATAACTGGGCGATCCGTTCTCATCCTCAACCAAACAGAAATGGATAATCAAGGTAATACGCACGGTTCATCTTCATGTTCTGGAGGTCGGAACAGGTGGTTGTTTATGGAGATTTTGGTTTTAGAAAAAATTCTTAAGAGGACGAGGACGATGTTCTATGATGAAGAGAGGGCTTCCATTAATGACCCAACCCATAAAGAGATGTCGGGAGATCTTCTCCGGAAGCAATGGAAATTATTTAAGCTAGACCCAAGACTGCCCTTGGACACTTTATAGTCTCTGTGGGACAGACACGGTCAAAGACACTCATTCGTTGTTGCATAAACATCCTTTCTTCAAACTAATTTTGAACGAAGAAGGGGTTGCGAGGAGGCGGAACTGGGAAGCTAACAAGGTGGTGGGCATCCGGCTGGTGGAAGAAAGGATTGCTAGCATAAAAAATCCTGGATTCTTGGATCGGGTTCCGGAGGATCTTCTCATTGAAATGCCAGATTTTCAAATCCAGCACATCTTGGAGGAGTTGGAGAAGTGTTCGGCATAAGTGAGCCGTTTAAAGATGAGTTGATGTTCGAATTTTCTGAAAGAAGGGTGGTTTCCATAGCGTTTGGGACATTGTTAGAATTTTAGGTCTTTTTGGTGACATAAGTACAAATGCGGAGGATTAGAGGAATTTTTTGGGTGTTCGAGGTCATAGCATATGGTATCTTTTGTTCTGTTCTTGGGACTCCTGGTCGCAACCCATGTAAAGATGTTTGAAAGATTGAAATAAACTGTCATTTTTCAAAAAGAATATGTTCTTTCTTTTATATAGGCATGAGATGGATATGGAATGATGGATTTAAGGGCCTTTTGGTACTTTGAGTTCGATTTATGGATTTATTAACAAATATTGAGTTAAGTATTAATCACATAGTTATATACACACGACTTTACATCGTTGTCTTCTTAAATTTATGCAATGAAACACCATACCGTACTCGAGATCAATTAGTTAGTGTAGAGTATTGTGAAGAGAGCCTTTGTTGGTACATGTGGCTGAATGTCTTACATCAACAACCGTTTGGCACACCTCTATCATACAAAAGTACATATACATTGTGAGAGATCTTGACTTTTAAAAGCTTTTGATATTTTTGCCAAATTTTTGTAGTCATTTGATTCTCAGTCATGAAAACTTTTATTGCTACTTAATGATGAAAGTATTTCAAGGGTTTTTGTTTGTTTGTTTGTTTGGGTCTTTTTTTAATCTAGAAACTAATTAAAATTGGTTCAAATGGCTTTATTTGATATTTGGGACTGTCGTGAAATTTGGCACCCTTATATTATGTTCCTCTTCATGGTATATTTGTGATTTCTTTGTTGTTTTTCATGAAAGATTGTCTTGGACCCATGGTTTTAAATTTCGGATTTCGGTCGGGACCGAAACCGAAATTTGAAATTTTGGTCCGAAATTTCGGAAGGTCCGAAATTAATTAAATAATATTTTTTAATCATTACCGAATTTCGGCCCGAAATTTCGGATTTCGGTGGGGTCCGAAATGGGTACCGAAACCAAAATTTAAAACCTTGCTTGGACCATGATTTTATACTGTTTGTTCTATCTGCTGTGATGATTTAGAATCCACATGGATGGTGGTTTTACATACATGATTGATCCCACACGGATAGCATACATGATTGGATGCTTATTACTTTATTAGTGTATGTGTGTATGGTTTTTGTGAGGTGTGTGTCTACGTCTGGACTCTTCTGTTATCCATTGTTTTTGTTCTAATTCGTCACCTAGCACCTTGATCAATTCAAAGATGAAATCTAATTAGGGTATTGATTTAATGGACAACTTGAGGATGTAGATTACTATTGTCAAATTGCATCATAGTTATCTTGAATGGGCACATCCTATCAGAGTGTGTATTAATCGACGGATGAATCTATGATATTAATAGAAGACTCAAGGAAACTTCCCCTAAAGCTCCCTTGTATGGAGAGGGGGAAGTTGAGAATCCGGTTGTCTTGGTTGGTCGTGATTTAAAATTTTTCCACCGAAACCGACATGTTTACATATACATCCCCACTGAAATGCATTCTGAGATATAAAACGTAAGTGTATTAGTATTAGTAGTATACCATTCAAAAAAAAAAGGAAGAGTATTAGTAGGATACTATACCACTATGCATTACATAATTATATTTATTTGAATTGTATATGAAAATTAGTTTATGCATAACTTATAAATCAGACATTCGCTATATGTTTGATGTTGTTATTATGAGTGATTTTTTTATTTATATGATGGTTTTTTAGTGTATTTCTGCTTATTCTAGCACTTCCGGAAGTTTTATCTTAAATGTGCTTCATTTGTGTTTCCATTACAATTTTCGTAATTTTACGGGATGCCCACTGAAATTTCCATTCGAAACCCACATGGTTCCATTTCCATTGACGATCAAAATGCATACTGAAACCGAAACTTGAAACCTTGACTTTAGTCCAATAAACAATTAGTCGAGGGCTTCTTCTGTTTCCACACCACTAGAGAATTTGGGGATAAAGTTTTTGTTAGATTTATCAGTTGCATCAGGAAACTGTGACTCTGTCAATGGGAAAGTGACTGACTTTTCATGCTTTTCAGAGTAAGTAGGAGGAATTGAATAACTACTAAGTACTAACCAATTGTTCCCATTATTGAGACACTGTAGAAACTAACAGAACCTCGAAGGATATTTTAATTCCTTGCAAGATTAAACCTAGAATCCGCTGACTTCTGGTGTAAGCCTGTAAGCATCATTTCAGTTATTAATCAGCTGATTAAAGGCGTACACGTGAAGCATTCTAGTAGTAGAGCAAGTTTTAGATATCAATGGAGGAGTAGTATTATGGGCATTCAGAGGTCCGATTCGGGTTGCAGATGTAAACGAGGCGGAAGTCGGGGCTATTCACCAAGGAATTAAAATGTTTCACAACGTGGATTTGAACAAGGTAGAGATTGAATGGGACCCTCTTAACATCATCCAGTGGCTTAGAGGTTCTCATGTGGCTCCTTGGAGATTTGCAGCCTTATTTGACGAGATTTGGGATAGATTGGGTTTGGCATCGGTCTCTTTCCTCCATGTGATGCGAGGCGGTCTGCCAACGGGGAGGCGGACAGACTGGCGAGAGAGGGTGTTTCTAGGGAGAGTTTAGAGCATTTTGATCTTATCCCTCCCTAAATTCTGATTTCGTTTGTTGTATGTTACTTTGTTTTTTTCTTTTTTCTGTTAGCCTCCTTTTCATCGTAGCTTGGGGACCCTCTCGGTCTCGTTTTCATTAATGAAATCCTTTCAACATTCAGAAAATAAAAATAAAATATTCAAGTACATTTCTAAGATTTGGAAAACACCCTCAATACTTGACCAAAGAGGCACATAATGTCCACAATGGATGAACTTGGTTAGATATGTCTGTAAAGAAAAAGAAGCAACCTTTTGTGAAACTGTGTGTCAGAACAAAACAACCTTTAATGCAACTGTGAATGTTAGAACCTCACTGATATTTATTTCTCATTATAGCTGACTCAGTATTTAGTTTTTCTTTAATAGTTTGGTTTTACTACTGTTATTTTTTTTCAGGTGGCGGAACGAGCCTTATTTCTCTGGAACAATGACCACATACGGAACTTGATCACGCAGAATCGGAAGGTGATACTTCCCATCATCTTCCCAGCCTTGGAGAAAAACACCAGGACCCATTGGAACCAGGCTGTCCAGAGCTTGACCCTGAACGTAAGGAGGATTTTCTCGGATGCTGATTCAGAGCTCTTCGAGGAGTGCTTAATCAGATTCCAAGAAGACGAAGCCAGGGAGACAGAGATGCAAGAGAAGAGGGAATTGACTTGGAAGCGCTTGGAAGATGTCGCAGCCTCCAAAGCTATTAGTAATGAGGCAGTTCTCGTCTCTCGGTTTGTCACTTCCCTTAGCATGACGAGCACAAGCCCACGAGCTACCGTTGGCAGTTGAATTTCCCTCGAATTTCCCTCTTGGATTCCTCGGGTTCCTACAGTTTCAGTACATGCTGAAGGTTTCTAGATTTGCAGACCCCTGAAATCAAACCCCACAATGGGAAGAGAAACGACGAAGAATGGTTCCTTTGTCATTCTCACTCAGGTTGGTGGATCTGTTTTTTTCTCAATTTTTTCTTTGGGTTTTGTTTAATCTCTTTTGGGGCCTTGTTCCATGTTAGCCATGGAAGTGTAAGTGTGTGTATTATAAGGGATTGGGTTATAGAGGAAGCTTCCCTGTGAATTTCCTACATGATATGTTTATTTTGTATGTTGCACCTGACTCTCTTCTTGTGCTTTTGCCTGGTATTTTTTTTGCTTCAAGGCGTCATGACTCTTCTTTTATATTGTTTTCATGAAATTATAAGACTCTCTTGTACATAACTCTCTCTCTCTCTCTCTCTGTGTGTGTGTGTGTGTGTGTGTTTTATTCTGATAGATGAATGCTTTAGTGTGAAGCTACTTCATTGTAATGCATTGTAGTACACTAACTGTTCCATAGATTGACCTTGTAAGACACAACTCAGAGTCACGCAAGAGCTCGATTGATCTTATAAGACACAACTCAGAGTCACGCAAGAGCTCGATTGACCTTGCAAGACACAACTCAGAGTCACGCAAGAGCTCGATTGACCTTGTAAGACACAACTCAGAGTCACGCAAGAGCTCAACTAAAGGGAGTCGACTTGGGTGAGTTCACTGTGCAAAACCTTCCAAAAAGATGAGTTTTCAAAACCCTTTGCTTATGACAAAAATTGTTACAATAACATCAGCAGTATGGCCCCACTTGATGGACGTCTATTTACTTATTTATCCTCTAATACCATCTTGATTGTCCTGGGTTTACATTTATGCTGAGGTTGAATTATTTCCTTTTATATGAGGCCAAAATGGAATGAGAGAAGATAGTGAAATCGAGAGCAAATAACATACATATCATGCTTTAAGAGTTCATACATCCTTAACGAAAACAGGCTTCTCTTTTGTTCCTTCATTCCCTTCAATATGAAATCTTCTTCACTGGTTTCTCTGCCTGTAATTGGACTCCCGAGTTAGTTTGATAATAAGCCCATGTTTGGCAACCATGATTTTTTTTTCCCCATGGAATAGTAGTTTATCAAGTGGTGAATGAGGGTTATGGAGTATGGGACTTCCATGCTCCGTAGCCCTCTCTAATCATTTGATATACTAAAATTCCATGGAAAACATGGCATAAAGGTTAACACAGTTTACTTCAACTCTTATTACCCATACCCAGCCTCTTAACGGAATCAGTCGCTCCCTGATCTTCTCAAATTTGGACTGAAGCAGGTATTTTCCTTTGGTTCTGATGTCGTCGCTCTGTTGAGAAAACATGATATTTGATTATAAGAATGAGTTTCAATTCACACCCAGAATGTAAAACATTCTGATATTGCTTTCTTAAGATGAACTTCTTTGACAACAGATCTAAGATGAGTTTACTCACAATTTCTTTTCAATATGAACTTTGTAACAACAGTATCATCACATCAAGCAACTGTGATAGTAGCAAGGTTTGCAAATATTGTTTTAGTGTTTGATAAATATAAAAGAAGGATATGAATGCATATATCTATGTTGTCCAAGAAAATGAGACCTACATTTAAACATTTAAAATTTATTTTCCACTTGTAGAAGGAAGGATTTGTTTATCCCATTCCATTAAAAATTTCTGATGGATAAATTTTTCTTGGAATTTTTTTCCCTGTTCACGATTTTGAGGGAAATTATATGATTATAGTTAATTTAAAGTTTAAAGGGATATTATCTTAATAAAAATTGAAATGGGTTTCATGGGTTGTAAAAGTAGGAACTTTCAGAAATATTTTTCCTTTCCCAACATTTCATGACTGTACATAATGGAATCCTCTACAGATTGGTGGGTTGGGATCATCCTACAAAGTGGGCCCACAGTACTTTTTGAAAAATACTGGACTTCACGCCCACACAGCATATAGAATCTCATTATAATTGTGATCTAGTTATGCTAAGACAGAGATTTCAAATAAGTCCAAAATTAGAATTTGATGTGCATAAAATTAGAAGAGAGACAGTGAACTTACTCTGTGAGAGTCCTTCTGATTTAGCCTTGGACTTGTTGTCACTTGTGTGTGTTTGTCTTGGCGCAAGTCATTTGCCGTAGAAGCAATAATTGGGTGCTCTTCCTTGGCCACTTTCCACCTGCATTTATATACCAAGGTTTTAAATATCAGAAATTATCTGTCCCTGTTTTTATATATATCGGGGTTTACTACCATATCGGTATATGGCCCAATATATCTTAAAAGATATGTGATATTTTAATGGGAATTGATGTTGGCACAATGGCACCACTATATTTTGATAATGGCACCACTCACTTTGTTTCACTTTTTTTTTTTTAATTAGGTTTTAGTAGCTGTTAATAGTTGAAGTATAAATGATTAATAACCCCAACTCTAACAGCTTAAGCTTTTGAGTAATCGTTGTTTATCGGAGCTAATTGCCTTAGGGCAGAACCCAACCAGATATTAACAATCCACGTGTACTTTTGGAGTCTAAAACTGATCAATGGATGTGAGATTAAACATAGATTTGAGTGTAATAATTAGTTTTGGACCCGCAATCAGTTTTCTATATTCGAAACAAATAGGGCCTTAAATATCCAATCACTGTAAAACAAAATGAGTACGGTCATTATCAAAATTTTGGTAGTGTGGATATCAGCTGGGTATATTAAAAATCTCATGATATAGCGAACAATAATGCATCACAATATTTAAAGGTCTAATATTTGAAAACTGTGATTTATACATAACAAGAAACTAAGATTTTTTTTGGGAAATGATAAATGCTACCCTTTTCATCACTGGGACACCCAGCTGCATTTTACGTGGCAATCAGGTCACTTCATTCCTTCAAATGCGAAGTACAGCAGCCCCATTGCAGTCATAGATACACCGAAGCTGGGTGTCCCAAGTAATGAAAAGAGGCGCATTTATCATTTCCCAAAATTTTGTATGAGTATTATTTTAGTGGGTAGAAGTACTTGCAGGTCTCACTTTTTCAATGATCTAGACCATTTATCTGTTAGTAGGGGTGCAACTCGGGCGGGTTGGGTTCGGGTTGAGGCCAACCCGAACCCGACCCGACCCGAGTTTCGACCCGACGAGGTTCAACCTGACCCGAACCCTACCCAACCCGAGTTCAACCTGAGATTTTAAGCTTAAAAACTAAAAAATTATTAAAAATTTCGGGTTGAACTCGGGTCGGGTTGCCCAAGCCCTCAAACCGAACCCGAACCCGAACTCAACCCTGGTTGAGCAAACCCAACCCGAACCGAACCCAACTTCAACTCAACCCAACCTGAGTTTTATCCGGGTTGAACCCGCCGGGTTCGGGTTGAGCCCGCCCGAGTTGCACCTGTTAGGCCTTGCTATGAATGGGTCATGCATTGTTATCCACTTCCATCCGGCGATCCTAACCCTTCAATTTTTAGCTGCAAGTACTCCAATGGCTTAAGTTTTTGGTAAAAGATTAAGTAACGCCATTTACAAGATGATCAATGTATGCTTATATAGAGCACTTACATGATAAACATGGAATGGAATCAAGATAATTCTAGAAGGTAATAATCCCTAATCAAATTTACCTAATCAAATCTACTTTCCTAATCTCTATTGCTTGCCTCTTCCAATCCACTTGCCTAATTTATCCTCGTTTACCCAAATTTACCTAATCTACCTCCAAGATGATCCAACGGTGAGATCTTAACCCAATCTAACCGTTGGATCCCACATATTCTAACATCTTCTTCATGGGTTTCTTTGATTATCGTTGTGGAATTAGAAACCCTTTTAGGAGGAAGAGGAGGAGAAGGGAGTTTCTCAGCAAGACGACCCACTGCATATTTTGATTCTTGCAAGAAGTAAGTTCCTTCAGTGCTTGCCAATCTTTGATAATTCCTTTCTATTGTTTCAAATGATACTGAAGATGGGTTTTCTCACAATCCTCAAATTCAAATAGAATTAGCTGCTCATTGCCTTGTTTATAATTCATCAATGGTGGCAGTATTGCACTGTTTTCAAATAGATACCTTGGGTTGCAAGTAGCAAACGTGAATAGAATAATGCCATGTAAGTCAAACAGTAGTTTGGAGCAAACGTGGAGAAAGGGAAATGTTACATTCAGCCCCTTTTCTTCCCTGTGCCACCACGTCTAAAGATTATTTATAAATACAGTAGAGGGGGTGGCCCGGGGATGAAAAAAGACCATATTATCACTTCCCAATCTTACCCCAAAAAGAGTTCCACGACCCAGTACATGACAAGGACGCAATATACCACATACTAGAATTTTACAAGCTACTGATATTGGCACTACCTTGCTTTAAGAAATGCACAAATTCAGCTTGTCTTTTCTTTTTGGGAAGTGATATATCCACCCCTTTTGATTACTTGGGACACCCATGACCACTGTACGTGGCAATCAGCCCCATTGAATCCTTCTGACGCTGGGTGTCCCAAGTAATCAAAAGGGACGGATATGTCACTTCGCTTCCTTTTTAATGGGCTTATTGAAGCTTTTTAATAAGAGGGCTGCTAGCAAAATGGGATTTCGTCTCGAAGATATAGATGAAATCCCACATGCACAAAAGACAAGGAAGTGAACTCGTATCCCCCTGAAATACAAAAAAAAAAAAGAGTTGTAAAACTGACCAAATCGTCGGTCAATTCCACTTTCGTATTATTTTCCAAATGAAATCCCGTTTTAGAAGTATTTTCATTTTAATAATAAAAGACAAGACAAGTTAGTGCAATTATCAAAACATGGCAGTGCCAATATCAGTAGCCTTTTACAATTCTAGGCCTAGTACTTTGTAAAGTATATCAAGGGGCTTTGTC
Source organism: Tasmannia lanceolata (assembly GCF_043159265.1). Taxonomy (NCBI): domain Eukaryota; kingdom Viridiplantae; phylum Streptophyta; class Magnoliopsida; order Canellales; family Winteraceae; genus Tasmannia; species Tasmannia lanceolata. The sequence goes on from NW_027518692.1 coordinate 34,702,496, forward strand.
TCGTGTACCGCTTACATGGCATTTTGTAATGTCATTAATAGGGATGCCAATGGATCCACCTGTCTTAGTCACAATCCATTCAAATCTCTTATCAGTCAGATTGGATTGGGAGGGGTTCTTCAAATCCTACTTCCCATGTCTCGGTCATGATCCATTTCAAACTGGACCGTCCATGAGAGTGTTCGTGAGAGTTCCAGTGGCTGTAGGTCTTGAGTCCCCCCTCTTCTCTAACCTTCTCAAACCAAACTTGCAAGATGAATGGGGAAAAAATACTAAAAATAAGAATCATTCGAAAAATTGCATAAAGTTTATTTTTATAAAAAAACCCCAAAAATTAAATTAATAATTATAGTTATAAAAAATAGAGGGTATTTTGTAAAATAGTATAATAAAATCAGATTTAGGATTGTCCCACGGGCTTTTGTTAGTTATTTGGATTCAGATCCCGATGGTGGGTCTTGAAATGTGTCCAAGATCCATGGTAATGTGTCTAGATCAGGTCTGGTTAAGTTCAGATTTGGATGGCCCATCGGACTATCTGCGTCCATTGACACTGCAAACTGTTCTCTATTCCACTTTTGTTTCGAGCGAGGGAAGGCAAATAAACCTTCTTTCCTTTCCATTGAGGGGAGCAAGAGCAACCAAACGGAGTCTATATGAATGGATTACATAAACTGATCTAAGCGCAATCAATCCCCCTAAAATTGTAGGGAGTCTAATCCCCATGCTAAATACAAGAGTAACAGCTCATACCATAGGCTAATCGTCACTTGTTAGCACACTTTAACGCTTGGGTCCACCACATAACCAGTTTCAATGATGTTATAGAGATGGGGTGTCTTGTCCAAAATTAGCCATTAATGACGATAAGAGACTAATGCTATTGATCAGAAGAAATTCATTTTTTCTGTTTTTTTGTTGAACTACCCTTGGTTGCTAACTTTTAAAAAGTAGAAAATAGAGGGGTGTATCTATGAAAAAAGGGGCTATGTAAACTCCTTAATTCAGGTTGTACAATTTCAGTACCTTGATAGCAGAGAGACTAAGTCGTAGATCTGGACCTTACTGAAATTACAACTCTACAAGAAATTTTAGAGAGGCCTCTAAAATTATTAGAACAAGTGGAATTCATCTGAATCACGGAGTTACTGAACGAATTTACAAAACTGTAGATCAGTTTAAGGGCGTTTTCTAAAAGAAAAGTTCACAATATTATAATCAGTACTTAGAACAAAATCTCCAAAAAAAGAAATCACAAATCTAGATAGGAAAATGTAAGAACAAATAATGCAGAAGAAAATTCCAGCCCACAAAAGATTTTTTCTTAGTGTTCTTCGAGCTAGCCTCAATCGAATAAAAAATAAAAATAAGATAAAAAAGGGTGGCAGAAACACCTCTCGAGATCTTTAAAAAAAAAAAAAAAAAACACCTCTGGAGAGGAAAATACAATAGCATACAATATAATTTGTGGTGAGAAAAAGAGACAAAGAAGAATAGCAGACCAGAGAAACTTCAATACGATAGAGTTCTTCCAGCCATTAGGTGTACAGTGTTATAAACAATTACCAGACTTCTTGCTGAAATAGAAGTCTAATAATCTTTAGAATCTTTACTCTTTCAATTGGTTTTCTCCCATTATTTGGCAGACACTTCGAATTTATTGCCGACTCAGGTGTCATGCCGTGTCCGACACGACACGTGTCGACACTCCTTTGGACACTTTTACTTGTATTGCTGGAAGTGTTAGACTTAATGTGGGTGTGTGGACATGTTTTTGTACCGTATCCAGTGTGACATTTTGATTTTTATTGAATATTCTGTTCGCGTCATTTAGACAACTCGTTTCCATGTCAAAACTGGACACACGAATCCATATCCACAAATCATTATTACATATACTTTCTATTTTAGCCGTGTTCCCATTTCTAAAGTTTAGGGGCTTGCCGTGTCCGACACTCCATGTCTGTGTCGACACACGACACTTGTGTCCGTGTCCACAGATCATAGGTTTTCTCCTATTCAAGTATCAAAACACTGAAAAATCCCAAAATGTGCTACAGAATCCTTTCCATGATAGAATTCTTCAAATCTTGAGGGAGTTGGCTGTACAATACCTTCTGAGAAAAAGAGTTTTCAAAACCTAGTTTAAAAATACTGGAAAATATCATAAAATCAAGTGGGATAAAAACAGAAAGGGTTAGAAATGTTTGGGCTAGATCTAATAGTCTGTGAGTCAGATGGGTGTAATACTAATCACTTTAAAAAGAAAGGGTTAGAAATGTTTGGGCTGGATCTGAGAGTGTGAAGCAGCTTAGTGTCATACTATCACTGTTTAAAAACACCTCAAGACAATCATCAACTCGCCCGAGTCAACTCCCTTTTACCTTAGATGGGTTCTCATTTTGAGTCCGAGTTTTACCCTACCAAGTCAATCAAGACTCCTTTGATACCGCCCGAGCTAATGAAAAATTGACTGTGTCAATCAGTGACTTGCCTAAGTCAAACTCTCTTTTCATCTTGGCCAACTTCTGTTCTCAGTCAGAAAGGTTCAGCTGTTTCCTCTTATGTGAAGCTAAAATGGAATGGAGCAAACAATAAATATACACAGTAGGCTTTAAGAATGCATACATGCTCAGAAACCCTTTAAGGCTCTTTTTGGATGCCAATTGCAAGGGATCCTCAAGCATTTCCTAAGCAAAAAAAATGCACCTTTTGAATTACTTGGTGTGTTTGTTTGCCAAAGTAACACCCACATCCTTAAGATTACCGGATAACAAAAAGGTGTAATAATTGCATGTCTGGTGACATAGCGTCACTTCTTTTTCCATATAAAATATATCAAAAAATACAAGATTTCATAGGTAATCCTCTCTCTCTCTCTCTCTCTCTCTCTCTCTCTCTCTCTCTCTCTCTCTCTCTCTCTCTCTCGCGCGCGGGGTTAACTTGCATCCAAACATAATAAAGCTCATGGTTTTCTCAAGGTTTACATGACATCCAAAAGCATGCCCCCTCCCCTTCCATAGACTTTACTTCCCTAAAGAATGCTTAAGGATCCAAACAGACCCATGTCGCCACAGGCATTGTCTAGTAATATTATTCTACAGAAAGATACAAAGTGATCATAGGAGAAAAGATCAACATTCAGCATGCCTGCTAGTCTTATTTTACATACAACATTACGAAGTTATATATGACAAAGTAACTTACATAAAAATTAGTTGGATGTTCTTGGACCAAATCTTTTCGAAAGCTCCTTAACGATAGCAAGCTTCTCTTTTGTTCCTTCCTCCCCTTCAAAACGACATTTTCTTGACATGTTCTCCGCCTGCAATTGCACTCCCAAGTTAGTTCAATAATAAATGTAAATATAAGCTATGTCACAAATATCTCCAATATTTCAAAATATCACTTTTTATCGCAACATTTTGATAAAACGACAAAATCTTGAAATAATACCGGAGATTTTAATAAATTTTGGCAATATTTTCATTTTTTATCATAAAATATTGCGATAATATCACTATATTATCCAGATATTTTATTTTCTATTTTTCTTAAATTTTATATATTTATATATTTTTAAAATTTATTTTATCATTTTTTCCCGATATAAACACAAAAAAATAAAAAAATTTAATACATCCCGAGATTTTCCCTCGCCAAGAAATTTCCGAGAACAATATTTGTGACATACCCAGCCTCTTAACGGAATCAGTTGCTCCCTGATCATCTCGGATCTGGGCTGAAGCATGTCTCTTCCTTTGGTTCTGATGTCGTCAATCTGGCGAGAAAACATGATATTTAATTATAAATTGTCATCAAATCTACTTGATAAGGCAGTTTCTACAAAACAAGATACTAAGAGGTATAAAAATTTAAAGAAAAAAAATAGTGGCATTGACATTCGAAGCTGGTTAACTTTTAAGCCGCCATTTGATGCAGTCACCATTCTCACTTGTCCCTTAATTTCTTTCACCAATTCAACTATATTTGAAGATAAGTTTTATTATTAAGATAGATATTATAAGCTATGCCCTGGTAGCTTGTCAAGTGGATATCAAAAAGGAATCTGTAAATTTAAACACAAAATGACAGTAAATAGCAGCATTGAAGTACGAAGCTGTTGAATTTTAAGCAGCATATCTTACCCTTTGATTTCATTCACCATTTGGAGTCTAGTTGCTGGTGATTTTTAACATTCAGATAGAATTGTAATCTCCGGCAAGGTCTAACAAGTGCTAACTTAAAAAGCTCAAGCTCATCGCAATAATTGTTAGTTTTCAACCTAAGGAAGTTCTATGGAGGAAATTGGTTATGATAATCACTTCAAACTAGATTAACTCACTAACATCAAAAGAGATTGCATTAGATGGCCTTATGTGAGGGGACAAATGTAATAAGCCTAATCCAAAATGCAAAGTCCCAAAATGAAATAGCAAGATTTAACAAGAAATAGTGGACTGTTTTCCACAAATATATTCCAAACCCAAGCAAAGAGCCACAAAATTGTAAATGCTTACAACTGTAAAAAATGACAAATACAAGCCTTAAAATGATTGCAACAACTCTCCAATCACAATTCAAAAGTGACTTGTAGGTGTTTCAAAAAATATGTGTGAATCCGTGAACTGAAATGATGCACATATTCTCTTTTCCCGAAAAAGTATGTGATGGAACCTCTCCCACAAGATGATATGCTGTGAATGGTGTTTCCCATGAACTGAAAACCAACAAGCTTCCTTCACATGACTGGTAGCACTGATGGAGCTTCACAAATGAAGAATGGGGCTGGGATTGTACGAGAACCGCCACCCGAACAAGCACCAAGGAATCAGCCCTTGAAAGGATCCCATCCAAAGCAAGGATCAGCCTTGCCTCTAGTGCATGGGGTTGGATGAAGGACATGGGATTGTGGGAACAGCGCATTCGTAAACTCACAAGTTCAAGAAAACACAAATATTTGATTTGCTCGATATCTTCCTCTCTCTATCTCTCTCCCTCCCTCCCTCCCTCCCTTCCTCTCTCTTCTTTTTTTGAACGATAATGAAAAAAATTATTAAGAAGAAATGAGAAATAAGAAAGGGGGGGAGTGTGTTCCGGGACCGAGATGGTCACTACAAGAAGAAAGAGACAAAGCAAAGCAAAAGAATACAAACAAATACAGAGATTATAACCCTCAAGGAGGGAGGAAATCAAAGAATTCAATCATATCTTGATCAGTGTTTCAAAACGCAGATGCAGATCGAAATGCGGCCAAAACAAATCCTAGTCAACTCAGTGCAATGCGCCCCCAAGTAATCGGTTAACACGGCAAGTACTGGGTTGCCACGGTTGAGCACTTGAGAGAGTCAAAGGAGTATTGATCGACTTTGTAGGGCATAATGCGGACTCAGACAAGAATGCGGCCGTGGTAAAAAGAAGTCGACTCGAGGGAGTTTTGAAACTATGGTCTCGATATTTTCCTCTTTACCTTGCCATTTAAAAAAAAAATCCTCTTTACCTTATAAAATCCGTAATTGGGATTGACTCCCCTTTAAGCACTTTAAACTCCTCACATTTCCTTCTGAAATGTACGGAGGTGATGGTTAACCACCAGGAATCAGGAGTTTGCTCTTGGGGGGGGGGGGGGAGATGGTTGTTACATGAGTGCCAATATATTATTGAAAAATAAAAAAAGGGATCGAAATGCGTTTATAAACTAAACATGCGTACAAAAGTGTGTGCCCTATGGCCAACGGCCAACCTCATAAAAACCATGAACATTTGTTATGATTTGTTTCTTCTTCTCTTTAATGTTTGTTGTCTATAGTATTGTGCTTCGATAAATAAAACACTAGAGATTTTGGAACATAGTAGGTAGTCTCTGCCATGCCTTCCCTAAATATCATGGTAGGTAGTCTTTCCATCTAGGTATAGCAACAAACCAATTTAATCTCTTCTTTTAATATTTTTATTTTATTTTAAACTCAAGTTTTTGAATCGAAATTTGTAACAACACACAAGAACTAAAGAAATATGTCAAATTGCATCCCATAATAACATTTATCACATCAAGAAACTATAGCAGGAACTTTTCTAATAAAGTTTTGTTACCTTATTCAGAAAAAAGGAAGAAACAATAGTAGGGTATGTCATGTAATTTTTATTTTATTTATTGTTTGATCAATATAAAAGGAGGATCTCAAATGCATATCTAGCTCCCAAAAAAAGATACACCACCATTCAACAACTAAAAGTTCCATTTCAACTTATATAAGATTTGTATATCTCATTCCATTAAATATCTCATCAAATAGCATTTGGTGTTTAATAAAAAAATTCAATGCACTTCACTTACATTGCGCAATTGTAGCTTGGAGGAGATAACTGCCAATACTACAGTGGCACCCCCGAAGACAATTGTTGTAGCAAAAACAAATGCCATAGCAACTACAACATACAAATAACAACTGGTTTATTTATTTTATTTCTCAAAAGTGCATTTTATCAATAGAAAAGAAGTATAACTTAAAATCATGGTAAAAGTACACGAGAGCAATACACATGGATGCAGTTCTGGCATTGATGTACACATTAAGAAACAAATAATACATAAGTTTATTTATTCATACATCGATATTGATGCGAAATGGAGGATTGATGTTCTTATTTCTCTCTGTTTGTTTTTTAGTTTCATCCTATTCAAATCCAACACTCATGGGTTTAAAGTCAATAATTTACTAAGAAACACAACTTGTTATGTGGCGACTGTTGAGTTAACTAAAAGCATGTGAATGATAGTCAAAAGTAGAATAATATAAAACTAAGAGCTAAGTTGCAATAATTCATTATATATGCATGCATACATATGTGTACATTGATTATATATTACATAAATATAATGATATGTGATAACTTAGTTAGAAGATCGATTTGGGAGAATACTTAGTCGAGATTTAAGTCTTGGATAATGCGACTCGCGAAAAAAGAGTGGTGATAAGGGATTGCAATGAGATATTGGGGAGAGGATAATCTGGCCTTTAGAAGTTACGTTGAAGATTTCATGAGGTCTATATTCCTCATCAAGGAATGTATGGGACATTATGGTTTAGAACTGATCTGGAGAAGTTCTTTATTAAGTCCTTTTTAAAGATTTTCTGTTTCAATACGCGATAGTCTCATTTTTGTTCCTTTTAAGGTAAGCAGTGCTCCCTTGAGTAGAATCCACTATGTTATTTTTGAAATGGTGGTGTTGCCCTTTTGGCAATAAGCGAAAGAAATGAATTGAGTGCATCATTTTCCCCTATACTGTTTGCCTTACTTGGAAGGTCCAAAGTTTTCTAAGGTAACATTGATAGTCAACCTAAATCAACTGATAGAATAATTATAAAAGTCTTACACCATGCCCCTGAGGTCCAATGTTGAATAAATTCATTTCAATTTTCTTTTTTCCTAAATGGAATGAGGTTAACAGGGATTTTGTGCCACATTATAGAAAACTAGGTGATTTAAAAAGCTAGAGATGAAAGGTTAAAGCTTACTTTCAACAAGAGCAATGAGGGCCACCATGACAAGTTGGGAGACCTAAAATCCTAGAAAAATTGTGATAAATGCTTATGCTGGCCTTGCAGGAGAAGATCAAGCTAAAGATGCAAAAGAAAAAAACAGTTGTTGTGTAGCTTAAGATTTTTGGCAAAAATGGGATGCTCCAAAAGTTGGGTTGAGGACGACTCCTTACTTGTTATCAACTATCAAACAAAGAAAGGAAGAAAGAGGGATTGAGCCTCTAGCTCTATGGTGAAGGATTTGTTCTTCACCCTAGAGGTCGGAGGTTCAATCCAGCTTACCAACCAAAAAAGAAAACCTATCAAAGAAAGCCTCTCGCCCTTCTACAAGTGTCATGGCAGTCTATCTCTGCTTGGCAGTTTTATTTCTTTTTGTTTATGTCATATCAGAAAGCCTCTCGCCCTTCTACAAGTGTCATGGCAGTTTATCTCTGTTTTGCAGTTTTATTTCTTTTTATTTCTGTCATCTCTTTAGACAGCATTTCTCTTGCCTTTACTTTAATACAATTATTTGTTAACAATGGTTTATTTTCTTTCCATTGACAACTTTTTTCATAAAAATTCCATTACACTAAGGGTGATGATCCAAGAGCATATATGTATTGTTATCACATAGCTAGTTCTACTAGTACTTTATGAATGGATACTTCTAAAGGCCCAACAATTCATGTCTCACACAAGACGATGCCCGGTACATATGGATATTTCAAGGATACTTTTGTTGGTCAAATAATTGTCTTGTTTCAAACATATGCTTCTCTATTCAAATTAACTATCACGCTTTTTGCTTATTAGTGTCTTATATTTGCAATTATAACTTTGAGTATGTGTGTCTTACAAATGTTATTTTAAATTTATGATTAATTCTATTTTTAAGTTAAATCAAGTTAATTGATGTCTTATATCTTATCCCATGATATGGGAAATCTATATCCGTATCAGTGTCCTACATTCATCAAATGTTGAGTCCTACCTTCATTCTCGTGTTTGTGTCTGTGTCTGTATCCGTTTATGGGTATCATAGGAGTATTATGTGGAATAGTAATAGGCAAGGCTACTGTGTCGGGTTTCAATTTTTGCAATGAGCTCCTATGCATACACTCTAAGACCCATTTACTCATGTACCAACATAAACTAACTCCCCACAAGTTCAGTGCATTCTTGCATTTCAGGAAAGGAAAGAAAACTGCAACATGAAATTATGCCAATCACAATTACGCTCAAGTATAACAAGATGGAGATACCAAAAAAAACAAAACAAAATATTAATGCACATGAAATCCACAAAATATGATAAATGATAATAGAAAATGAATGAGAGACATAGTATATGCATCCAAGACCAATACCACCAAGTTCCAAGAAGATAACGAATTTTTTATCTACATAATAAGTCCACAAATATCTGATCTAAATAATGTTAGAAGAAAGAAACAGAAACCCACTTCGTGAAAATCCTGCTGCCGCATCCTTCATCTTTTCAGGGTCGATGGAAGTTGTGTGCCTATCAAGACGTAAGTCATTTGCCGTTGAAGCTATAATTGAGTGGTCTTCATTGGGCAATTGCCACCTGCATTTATCATCTTATATACTCAAACATAAAAAGAAACAAAAAAAAAAAACTACAATTTCTAAACCACATTTGATTGCCTCACAGTCATAAAAAAAAAGGCTTAACTTTCACCAACGACGCCAAAAAGATGATAAAAGTTACAATAGGTCCATCTTAGTTGTTAATTGCATTCCGGCGGGTATTTTGTTTCGCATGGTAGAATGGAATGTTTCAGTGTTCAGTTCATTCCAGTGTTCCGTTCCAGAAAAGGCGCTGATGATAGTGAATTTTTAAAAAATAAAGGATACATTTTACAGCTTAAAAACCTACCATATACATGAAATCAGAGCCTAGTTAATATCAACTTTGGTGCAAAACATCAATGATACTCACAATTCATCATACTGTATGCCAAATATAAATGGGGGATAGGGCTTTAGGAAAGAAAATAGTTTTGTAGAAGTGAAAAACTGGAGTATTGATATGTTTGTAGCCCTCTAATTCATGTTGGAGGTTTAAAAGACCTCAAATGCCCTTCAAGGTAACACAAAATGGTCCCTAAAAGATGATAAAAAGGAATACCCAAAAAAATACAGTTATCCACTTCATTTCTTCTAGATGAAATAAATCAAAGAAACAAATCAAGTACCCAAAAAAAAAAAAAATGTACAAGGGAAAAACTATAAGGCCCTGCTTGGACTGCAGGAATTTTATGGAAAACAAATATTTCTAAAATTTTCTACCATTTTTTACACATGAAAAAAGATAACTTGAACTGCCCTGTTCAATAATTTTTATTTAGAGTGACCTTCAATTTATGATGATATTCCTCTAAATTAACCATAATTATAACATTTCTCTCTAAACTGTGCAAACAAAAATTTTCCCATTATGAATGAAATGTTTTTCTTGAAATCCAAACAGGGCCTAATAAGTGAAACATGATAACAGAAACGTAATGGTGTTATGGGTTTCATTCAGAATAAAACACAAACACATGGAAGGGTAAAGGAAAAAAAAAAAAAAAACAGACCTTTTGGGGCCAAAGGTGACCTGAGGGAGAGACACGAAAGCACGAAGAGGGTTTACAGCATCATAAGAAACAGAAGAAGAATGAGAAGAAGAGGCTCTATCAAGAAGCCATTTGGAAGAGGTGGAGAGGGATGAATCTGTGGGGGGTTTTAAGGCTGTGAAAGGAATTGAATGGCGAAGAACCTCAGGAAGAACATCAGCTTGGCCTTCTTCTTCCCCTCTGATTATGGTTGTTTTGGAATTAGGGTTAGAAACACTTTTTGAAGGAGAAGGGATTTTCTGAGCGAGACGACCCACTGCATGTTTGGATTCTTGTAAGAAGTATGCACCCTCTGTGCTTGCCAATCTCCCTGGTAGGAAACTCATTTTGCAAAATCTGATAATTCCTTGTCACTGATTCGAAGATAATTGATTATATGGATTTAGGGTTTTCTCTACGACCTTTCTTTCTGGATTCCCAAATCTCGAATTCTGATCAAAACCCACCTCTTTTTTAAATGACCAAATCAACAAACGCGGAAATATAAATGTCATTCAAGTCAAGCACACAAAACTCTGTTTATATTATTAGGTTTTATACATTCTAGAAAGAAAGATTGGGTTGGGGTGTTTGGATAGCAAGAAATGTTTTTCTTGAGGAAAATATTTTCTTAAGAAAATTTTTAGGGTTTTTTTGCAAAAAAACTCTTCTACTTTGCTTTATTTGCAAAGAATAGTTCCTCTGGTTTGGCACTTTGCAAATAGAGTCATCACATTTGAGTGAATTTTGCAAATCGAATCACGCCATCAATTTGTCTTTTCATATATTTTGGACATTTCGTTTTGTTTATGAGTTAAAAACAAACCCCTTTAGGTATTTTGGTTACAGATTGATGGCAGGATCTGATTTGCTATTTTCAAATTCTCAAACTTGAAGTCTCTTTTTCCAAATAAAGCAAGTATAAGACTTCTTTTGCAAAAAGCGCTTTTTATTTCCACCATTTAAAATATTTTCTTGGTCGGGGCAGTTCTAGTTGAAGTGCATCCCTTGCTACAACTCCTTCAACAAAATTACTGGTAAGGTTTGAAGTGCATCCCTTGCTACAACTCCTTCAACAAAATGCACCCAAACTATATTCAAATACCTGGCTATATTCTTGGAGAAGATGAACAACAAGTAAATGAGGTTTTAAAAACAAAAAACAAAAACAAAAACTGCTTTCGCCTTCAATTTCTTCAAGCTCTAAGCCTATTCTAATGATAAAGAATGAAATTATCTGTCATCAAGCAAACTAGCTCTACTATATTATGTCTAGGACCAAAATTAAAGGGCTCTTTGGATGTGTGGAAATTTTTTTACGTAAAAAATGAATTTTCTAGTATTTGGTATGAGAACACAAGGTGATAATCTAAAAAAGAGATCTTACCAGTGATTCAGCTATTATACAGATGACCCAGAAAAAAAATCCATTTATCACCCTTAATCAAGGGGAAATAATCATCCCATTATACAGATCAGATCACAATAAGTGTGCTGCTTGTATCATTGCTCATGATCATCCTCTCACCAGAATGCGCTGATCATCCCGATAGTTCATTTTCAGTTCAAATTCCAATCTCCAATGTTCTCTTTTTTCTCTTTGATTAAAGAAAGGAAAACTTACCAATTTTGATTGGATTAGGATAATCATTCTGTCTTGCACATGCATTCTGGACAGCGCGGATGTCTGTAAATACTCCTTGCAACAGGCCTTTCATGAACTTTTTTACTTTGCCTCACTGCTTTCCTAATTCTACCACCCAACTCTTGCCATTCTATCGTCGTGTTTTTCATGTAGAGTCCAGCTAACCGCCGTTTGTTGGGTCGTATCGTGGGCAGTTTTCCACCCCCATAGTATATTCTATATCCCGATACTAGTGACGATAATTGGCTGCCAGAATCCGTTATGGCAAATGCATCAGCAGCTGCACATCCAATGAAATCCAAAGCTGCTAACTGCAAAGAAAAAAAAACACAAGAAATTTCATAGTTCGACTACAAACGTGAAAAGAAATTCATAGAATGACTTGGATCTCAACATTATTAGAGTAAAATTTGATGCTGAATGTTATAATGTTATTGATTTTGCCATATCTTATTTTTTCACCTTTGTTCTATTATTATGTTTATATTTAAAAAGTATAAAAAATAGAAATTCCATTTCAAAAAAAAAAAGTATAAAAAATACAAATTAAAATCCTATTATCATGATCCGCCTTGCTTGTGGGTAGAGAAAGTCTTCCATTTCAATTTTAAGAACATTGTTATCCATTTATCGTAACCATATATGCACGTGGGTAGAGAAAGCAGCCAATATCAATGCATCTCTGGTTTGACAGCATTTGAGAATCAATGATAAGGATATTATTTTAATAGGGCAGAAGATGATAGTTGCAGCGCAGACCGGAAAGAACAAACAAAAAGAATTGATCTAGTTTAATCCAAACAAATAAGTACAGACCCTGCTGGGCAATAAGTATTTGATGTTTGTCTGAAAGATGTAGCTGTTATGGTCCTAAGTAGGGCAGTTTAAAAGGCCCAGCCTAACATGTTTCATCAGCTATGGAACTTTTCGTGTATTAGTTAGCTACGTAACATTTGGTACCGGAGTAACCACCACATCCCATATTCAAGTCATGGATGCCCCATATTCAAGTCACGCAAGAGGCAAACTATGGAGAGGACTAGCTGGTAAAAAAAGAAACCCAGAGTGAAAGCCGCCAGAATGAAGTTAACACAGTGGGCCACCGTAGAAAGAACGACCTGTGGAAAGGGCTACCTAGAAAAAAAGGCCAGAGTGAAAGCAGCCACAGAGTGGGCCGCCAAGGACGGCGGATGCGGTAAGAGTGGTAGAATGTTAAGGTCCTAAGTGGGGGTCTGCCTATGTATGGGACATGTTTAAAGGGCCTAGCTTAACATGTTCCATCAGCTCTGGAGCTTTTGGTGTAGTGGTTAGGTACATTACAACAGATCAACAGCATCAGATGTTAGTACCTCTGAAAACCTCGAATTCTTGGAAAAGTATATGAGGTGATGAGAACCAAATCCCCAAAATAAACAATAGAAACAATGAGAAGTATTGCCTTTCAAATATATGAGCAAAAAAAAAAACAATTAATAAAGATTATTTTGGGATTCTAAAAGAAATATTGCCTTCAGTTCTAACTTCTAAGTCATGACATTTAAATTGAATCTCAAAAGTGTAATTTCCTAGAGTGACAATTAACGACTAAATCACCAAATAGAATTTAAAAGTTAAAAATTATTGCATATATGTAATTGTATCAAACGAACTAGTCTTATTTGTTACCTGGGATGAAAAATTAAGGAATGGTTCGATCTCAGATGATGAGAGAAGGTTTTCCTTTGTAACCAAATTCGGATACAAGCTAGATAAAGCGGCCATTCTTGACTTCCCCCCATATATATGTGCACTCGCAAGATATATATGTGTCTTACGGTTGAAACCAAGCGCAGCAAGCATAAGTACTGCCTCTTCAGGTGTTAAAGGACATCTGCCTTCGGATCGCAGTACTGAAGCAGAAGGCAGCCTGTAAAAATATAAAATAGTTCTCTTAAAATTTAATTTGGACATGTATACAAGGTGTGGTAATTTCGGCCTAAACCTAAATTTCGACCAATATATGAAATTCCGAAAAAAACAATAAAAAAATAAATTTGGCTGAAATTTCGGTCGAAATTACCAAAATTTCGGCCTAAATCCTGGACCGACACCAAAACAGGGTACTTTCGGTGTCAGTCCCGGCTCGGTTTTTGAGCAAAATTTCAAACCTATAGAAATTTATGTTTTGCCATACTAAGACATGTCAATAAATAAAAGATAGCTATTGAAACGATGGAAAGTTATCTTTATTTCACACACACACGCGCGCGCAAGATAAATAGGAGAATTTCCAAACTATTAATGGGTACCTAAAGATAACGATAAAATATGTACTTTGTGCTGTTCTTGAGTAGTAGTGTCAGCGCAGGAAAATGAATTTCGCGGTATGCTTCCAGCTCCTTTCTCTCTTCTTCACCACCACCAAAATCACACAGAGAATGAGCCGCCATGTCAATTTCAAATCGTAAGTGCAGAGCTAAATATCGGGAAGTATATTTAGGAAGATTCTTGGTTGCCTTTGTATTTGATTTCGCGGCAAATGGACCCATGAGATTATGATCAAGGAGTCCCCAACGTGGTATATGCTGACGCATTCTTTGGACAATTAGTGCACCGGTTTCTTGTATTTTCGGAACAAATCTCAGGGCATGAAAGTTGCATCTGCATCGAAGTCTCTAAATGAAAACTTTCTATTAGGAATTGAAGTACGCCAAAGAAGGGGTAAGGAACAAAGAAAACCAAGGGGGAAAAGTATAAAGATAAGAAATTGGAACACCGAGTTTAAGATTACTCATTTTCTACATAGTTGAAGTAACATCGATTATCCAGTAGTAAATCCTTCGCTTTTATATAGAATACATGTACCAACTGGGGTTATCAATGCCAGAAACAGATCCTACAAAGTAGATTTTTCTCCAAACATATAAAGACCTAAAGATCCTGTTTGGATTGCAGGAATATTTTGGAAAAGTCGAAAGGAAAAATATTTCTGAACTTACTTTTTTACACATAAAAAAAGATGACGTGAACCAACCCTATTCAATTTTTACTGAAGAGGGGCCTTCAATTTATGATAATATAGCTCGAAATAAACCATAACCATAAAATTTCCCTCTAAATTGTAGAAAGAAACAATTTTTCTAAGAAAACTTTTCTGTTAGAAATGTTTTTTCCAGCAATCCAAACAGGGCCTAAATGAAATTTAGAAGGTTCAATTCATAGCAACAATCATGGAAAACCTATGGCTTTCCCAAGTGCTTGCTAATGATTGTGTGAATATGTGACATTTCCACCTTTCATACAGGGGGATAATCCCCTAGACTAAGTTCCATCAAATTGCGATTAATACGTAGAACACTTGCACATAGAAACTACGTCATAATAAATTAAAATAAAACACAAAAACAATGTCCTCATGGCATATGAAACAAAAATGCGGTACTATATCCCTTAGACAAGGAATGGAAATTTCCTCATTTTACTTGCATACCTGCAATTGATATGGTATTGGGTCAAAGGACAAACGGTTCCCAAAGCCAATGAAATGGACAACTCTATTCCGAAGTAGGATAGGAAGAATGTTTTTCCGAAAGAAACTTGGCTTGGCCTCTTTCATGATTTCTTCATCAGAGACCTAGCAAAAATTTCGATAATTAGATATAGGAAACACATGTGGAATTTCAAAAGTACAAAAGTATCTTGAAAATAAAGAGAATAAGATACTTACAATACTACCTATTGCCTCCAAATCTAAGGACTGTAATTCAATAGGAAGCTCCTTCACTATCCGGATATCAGCTTTCAAGTAGCTCATAAAATGCTCCTCCTGATAGATATCGCTGAATTGGCTAAGAAATTATAGAACTGATACTGTTATTTTCTGCCTCTAAAATACGAGGAAGACATATAAGACTAACACAAGATCAAATATTCACAAGCTCAAATAATTCACTACGGAATACACCTTAAGGCCTTATGAACATAAAATACACAGGAAAAAAAAAAAAAAATTTGTTGCATGAGAAGCTGGTAAAATACAAAAATAATACAGATTGAACCTTGAAGGCAAGACAAACCAGACACAATTGTTGTGTTCCTAAGAAATATCAAAGAGTGACGTAATGAAGATCACTAGCCTTGAATGCTAGCTTCCAAGGATATGGGCCCTTGATGCCCATTTTATTTTGTAAGAAGAATCGCCTTTAACCTACAACTGTCTTTCTAGTATACCAATAAATATACTTAACCCTTCTAAAATACCTCAGGCTTCTGCTTTATTTGATATTTTATACCAAAACTACTCAAGAAAGCTAGCAATGTCCATTTCAAAAAAAAAGAAAGCTAGCAATGTCTCTCCTCCATGCATAGAAACACCCCTCATACATTTACGATCCAGATTGCCTATTGAACTCCCATTGAAATTGAGTTTGGTCTCATACCTTTACATGTAGCTTTAAAACTCCCCCACATCATAGTGGACTTCCCCGAGTCAACTCCTTTTCCCTTGGTCGCGTTCCGCATTTTTAAACACCGCCTTTACGATCCAGATTGCTTATTGAACTCCCACTGAAATTGTTTGGTAGTGGTGGTTCCTTCCACCTTTCTGCTGGCCAACCACCTCATCCATTGAACTTCTGCCCCACCCAAACTGTTGAACAACTCAACAACCTCAAAGCTACAAGCATTTGCTAACACTAATGACAAGCCAGACACAGATGATGCTGTTGGTCCGACAGATGACAATAGAGGATGACACCATTATAGTTGTTGAGCCCTTGCTTATGTCAGATACTGAGTCCATGATGCCAGATACTGAGTCTGAGATCTCCGATATAGAGCCAGCGAGTCCAGTGATTACTAGTCTAGTGATTATTGAGGCTGACATCGACGAGCATGATGATTCAGAGATTTTCCCAGCACCAGTTGCAGAGCATCTAGAGAGACAGCTTGTCACTTCTACAGTCGAGGCAGATATTGTGGTAGAGCCACGTGAGGCTGATTCTTTGACAGAGTTGACCGAGCATCTTGTGTCTGAACCGAGTGACCTGACTTTTGAGCCATTACTTGAGATGGATGTTCGAGAGCATATTGTTGAGGATTGTCCTATCTTTGAGTCGGTTGAGCAGATTGTTGAGATTTGTGCCGACACAGATGTGCTTGTTACGCAGAAGGATTGCCCGCCTAATATCACTATGCCATATACGATTCTAGTAGATGACTTTGTTGTTGATTCCATTGCGCCAGATGTGATACCAGTGGATGGTGACCTTATTGAGGCTTGTCATGTATTGGTACTGCCCGTAGCTGTTATGCCGATCCCACTGATCTATGAGAAGTACGTTGCCATTTTCCCAGCCACATTACTTGTCAAGAGAGGTTCGCGAATTTTTTATTTTACATGGGCGATTTCTTCACTCTCATTCCATCGGCATTTCAAACGCTTTTCATGGTTATCACGAGTCTTACAGATCAGGAGTGCCTCCTACGGATTTCGACTCATGCTACTTGAGTCGGTCGCTTACATATTTGATCCAGGCGGACTAGAACTCGACTCAAGTGGGAGAGAATGATGCAGATATTAGGATTTATTTACAAGTTATTTTGTTTCTAGAATTTTATTTCCATGTTATTTAGTTTCTAGTATTTTATTTTCCATGTTATTTTTAGGAATTTTATTTTCCATAGAATTTTAGTTCCATTGCCTCTTTATAAGCCTCTTTACAGCTTTATTGTGAACTTTGATGATTATTGAATTGAATTGAGAGCTTCTTCCTTAGATTTCTCCTCTTCCCCTTTTCTTCTTCTACTTCTCCCCTATCTCTTCTCTTCTACTTCTAAATCTTCACTTCTTCTCTTATTCTTCGTATCCTCTTCTTCTCTTCTTCTTTACTTCTCCTCTTATTCTTCTACTTCTCTTCTACTTCTTCTCTTTCTCCTCTTTCTTCTATTTCTACTTCTCTTTCTCCTCTTTCTTCTATTTCCCTCCCCGGTCCTACATCAGGCAGACTCGACTTCAGTAAGGATTGCATGGTCATTGCCACAAGGGCATGCATAACCCAAAATAACTTTGCCCCGAGGGGATTTTTGGACGCATGTAAAAATTTTATTCGAAATTTTTTCCATGGAAAATAAATTTTCCAGCAGTTGGGAGAAATTTTCCAAAATTAAACTCTGTTTTCAAGTAAAAGTGCAAACCTACTAGATCCTGAAAAAAAAATTTCGATAGAAATTTTTTTGCCCATAACTTTTTCCCTAGATCCAAACACGGTGTTTCCAAGATCAACCACTCTTTTAACAGTTGCACCAATTATAGCTTTACAACTGTTGTCAAAAATTAACATGAGCCAACCCTCTAGTGGGGTTTCGTAAAGGTCCCAAGGTATGCAGGGATGTTTAGGAAATCAAAGGAAGATTCAATGATTTATTCCAGGAAATCCCCAACGAAAAATACACACGACTCCGTCTTTTCTTACGAACCGATCATACGGAGACAGAGGGATTCGAACCCTCGGTACGAACAGCTCGTACAACGGATTAGCAATCCATCATTTCAGTCCACTCAGCCGATAAATTTTCCAATGCTTTACTCTGACAGTCTTATCGTTAAGAATTCTAGAGTTCCTCTCATTCCAAATTAACCAACGAACCAAAGGGAAGAGGATATTTCACAAACAATTTTTTTTATTATAAAGGTGTGCCTCCACCACTTCCAAAATTCAATAATATTAGAGATTTACCTGGTTCCCCTAATACCATGCTGTATTGCGAGCATGTACATGTGAATTGGCCCGTAATACAGTTCACAATAATGTGCTAAAACCATGGTTTTAAATTTCGACCGAAATCCAAAATTTCGGACCGAAATTTCGGATTTCGGTGGAGAACGACACCGAAGTCGATCAAAACCGAAACGGTCATTTATTTCGGCCAAAAGTTCAGAATTTCGGTCGAAATTTTGGAATTTTGGTCGAAATTTCGGTTTTTCCGAAATTTGACCCAAATGATTTGTTTTTTTTAATATTAATTTAATATTTCACCGAAATTTCGGTAATTTCGGCCGAAATTTAATATTGAATAAAATATTGATTTCGGGTTTTGTACCAGATTTCGACCGAAATTTCGGAATTTCAGGGTCCGAAACCGGTACCGAAACCGAAATTTTAAACCTTGGCTAAAACTAGCAAAATATGAGCAGGCATGAAAGGTACACGGTTCCATGCCCAATTTTAACTTCTGGTTTCAATATTTTCAGGTCACATATTTTTCACCTTCCACTTTTGAATATCTACTTCACACCTTCAATGTATTTAGGAATTTGAGAGGGGTTCGAATGATTTTCCTAAATAAAACCAAAGATGGTGCAAGATCATAACAAAGTAATGAATACAAGTGAACCAAAAGCCTACCCATAGCAAACTGGGTTTGTACCAAAAGGTGCGAACTGCGAACCACAAACCCTCACAAACCCGAACCGGAAGTGAACAACAAATCAATAAACCAGATAACCAAGGTAAAGACGCAATCTCTCAAATCAATAATTCTTCCAGCTTGAAGTTGGACCCTATTAAGTATCTTACATTGGATTGCAAGCCGTGGGAAAGCAGTAGTTTTAGCAGAAAGATCTGTATTCTAGATGAAGAAAATGATTTGACTGGGAATCTTCCAGAGATATCAGGGCCCAGATGTAACCTAAATTTATTGTAGAAAATGACTTAACATGGTAGTGCCAATATCAGTAACCTAAATTTATTGTAGAAAGAATATAGAGAATTACATAATGGGGCAGAGATAGCCCGATGTGCCAGTGTTTAAAAAAGTGGATGCGGAGCATAACGCAGCTGAAGAAAATCCTAGTCAACTAGGCACGACACAGTCGAGTACTCGGTTGACACAGTCATAATTCGAGAGTCAAAGGAGTTTTTATTGACTTAGTAGGGCAAAACGCGGAACGCGGCCAAGGTAAAAGGGAGTCGACTTGAGGGAATCCATGATGAAGAGGGGGGGTTTTGAAACTATGCAATACGCAAAGCCAAATGAACTACATCTCCCCTTACGAATTATATCTTCCCTAGCTAAAGAATCCGCTAAGTCACTAACCTCATGCATAAAGATACCTCTGAAACACCAGATAAATCCGAAATGTCATCTAAAATGAGTATGTTCATTCTACTCTATAAAATGCATTTAGATCCAAACATAAAATGAGCCATATATACTCAATTCTTTCACCAACTGAGATTGTAAACATGATAATAATCAAGAGGACAAATATTATAGCAAGAATATGAGAATAACTCCATGCAGATAAATGAGACTTAAACAAAAAGCAAGTGAAAGGGAAGTGTACCTCCCATCTCTCCAAACACTACTATACAAAAATTTTGGTAGAACAAGAGTGGAATTAAGTAAACGGGCAATTGCAACGGCATTGCAGACCTGTTACCAAGCAAGATAACAGCTAACAGTGTTAGAAAAATGGCATAAAAAAGTAACACTAGCACATGTAGAAACACCATATATCACTGGATATCTCACTTTGTGCCCTTTCCAACAAAGCTCAAAGTATGAAACAAGGAGCAGAAAGGAAGTGCAATAAAAAACAAAAGAACTATAACCAAATTCGTGAAAACTATTTAAAACAACATTCATCCTTATTTACTGCACATTAAATTCTAGAGTGATAATTCTATTGGAAGTTACGCTAGCTTCAAATTCTCATGCTTTCTTAATTTGTGAAGTTTGGCTGCAACACCAACATCTATAACAGTTATTCATTGCCCAAATACATATAAAGTAAGTATGAAATAATGGGCCTCCTAATGCCAAAGAATTACTTCATACAATTTCCATCATTATTTATCCCAAATGTCATAACTTCACTAGTTGGAATGTATCTGACATTAGTAAGCTTCCACTACTTTTGTACATACACTAGATCAATAAAGTAAAGCAGTTTTGTCAAATACTATAGTTTACCTTGATGTGCTTTCTTTAGCATGGTATCAGTTTGTGAATTTTATTACAATGTGGTCCTTTTCATGCACATACGATGCAACTTAGCTGACTTAATGATGAGAAAGGAAGAAGAAGAAGTGAGAGAGGGAGGAAAGGAGGGAGAGAGTACGAGCAAACCTTAAGACCATTAAATTAGTTGACTGACATTTTTATGCAACTTCTAGGGAGGGAGAGAGAGGGAGAGAGTACGAGCAAACCTTATGACCATTAAATTAGTTGACAGACATTTTTATTCAACTTCATCCTATTGTATATTCAAAATACAAGTACGTGTTTCAAAATTTATACATACAGTTTTAGTGTCATATCATAAGAGATTGCAATAAGCTAATAATTGGTGATGGCATCACTGAGATTTTGGTTTGTTAGTGTTAATAGTGATATATGCAAGCTTGAGATACTTAACAAAATAAATATCAAGAGTAAATGCTGTAGGCAAGGTTGGTAGAGCCATGTTCATCTCTTCCTTTCATCATCCATTCCAAACCAAGGAACCAACCAACCCAAGCAACCATGGAAGAAAAGAGATTCATCTGATCTTTAATCTTATCTATTGTCCGAATAAAACAAAGAGGAGCTAGCACGGATATCACAAGTAGAGAGGACCACGCTCTGGAAATTGTTGCTAGAGACGATGGATTCGAAGAGGGGTAGGAGTTGAGATCAAAAGGCAATATTGATGATGGTGGAGAGGCTGTTGTGCGGCTGGTGGGTAATTGCTGTTGGTGTTGTTGCTTCTGCTGGGTATTGGACTGTCGTGGATGTTGTGGTGATTTCTGGTAGAGGAAATGATGAGGAGAGAAAGGAAGGGTAGAAATGGAGAAATTGGTATTAGCCTTGGGACCACATAGTGCACGAGCAATAGTTTCATAGGTAGTGGCATCATTTTTTGCAGAGTCAAAGGTGCTAAGCCAAGCGAAAGTCTTCTCATAGGGGTTGATCTTGGCAGTGTATCTTCCAAGGGTCTCCAACGGTGGTCATCTCTGATGGTCTTGTTGATGATGATGATGATGATGATGATGATGATGTCGTCATTGCGGTCCAGTTCCTCAGGCTTTTCACATCTCTCTCAGATGATGATGTGTGACGGATACAACAATGAAAGGATATATATATATATATATATATATATATATATATATATATATATATATATATATATATATGAGAATAGAGTTCCTAAGGTGTCACCTCATATAGCTTATATGAGGTGGCGCTTAAAAACATAAGGGGCCCACTTTGTTTGGATGATCCAAAGCATTCATTTGATAGACCCCCTCACATAGATAAGGTGTGCCCAAAAAATCAACTTCATAGGATCATCCTAACCCTTCCATTTGTGGAGGTTGAAATGGATGGGTATAAACCTCCATAAATCTGCACATATTTAACCTCCATAAATGGAAGGGTTAGGATGATCCTATGGACCTGATTTTTTGTAGGCACCATATCCATCTAAGGGCCTTTCAAATGAGTGGTTTCGATCACCCCAAAAATGTGGCCCCCTAACGTTTTGTGAGCGCCACCTCATATAAGCTATATGAGGTGACACCTTAGGAACTCTATTCTCATATATATATATAAGGAAATGATAAATTTGCCCCTTTTCATCACTCGGGACACCCAGCTGCACTGTACGTGGTAATCAGGTCACTTCATCCCTTCAAATGTGAAATACTTCAGCCCCTTTGCAGTCATAGATACACTGTAGCTGGGTGTCCCAAGTGATGAAAAGGGGTGCATTTATCATTTCCACACACACA
This sequence comes from Tasmannia lanceolata, assembly GCF_043159265.1. Taxonomy (NCBI): domain Eukaryota; kingdom Viridiplantae; phylum Streptophyta; class Magnoliopsida; order Canellales; family Winteraceae; genus Tasmannia; species Tasmannia lanceolata. The sequence goes on from NW_027518692.1 coordinate 34,725,045, forward strand.
CACACACACACACACATATATATATATATAGAGGAAAGTGTCTCTAGTCTCTCCCCTAGATAAGCTTATCTACTCCTCCCTTTAAAAAAACACAGTGGGCCCACGCTGTTTGGATGATCCAAAGCATTCATTTGATAGGTCCTAACATAGATAGGGTGTGCCCAAAAAATCAGCACCAAAGGGTCATCCTAGAACTTCATTTTGTGGTGCCTTGTGGTACCCAGAATGGACACATATAAACGTCCACGTTTATATGCGTCCATTTTGGACACGGTGTGCCCAACAAAATGAAGTTCTAGGATGACCCTTTGGTGCTGATTTTTTGGGCACACCCTATCTATGTTAGGACCTATCAAATGAATGCTTTGGATCATCCAAACAGCGTGGGCCCACTGTGTTTTTTTAAAGGGAGGAGTAGATAAGCTTATCTAGGGGAGAGACTAGAGACACTTTCCTCATATATATATATATATATATATATATATAGAGAGAGAGAGAGAGAGAGAAAGAGAGAGAGATAACTAAAGCCCGTGAAGGAGAAAAAGCATTGATCTTAGAAGGGATCTGACTCATTCCTAAATTAAAAGGAATTTGAAGCTAATTGATAGTGGTTTTGTGGTTAAACAAGACACAATTTTATGCAACCAGGACAGGGAAGAGAAAGAGAAGAAAGGGAAGAAGAGAAGAAGAAGAGAAAGGAAAGGGAAGAAGAAGGAAGACGAAGGAAGAGGAGAAGAAGAAAGAAGAGGGAAGAGAAATGAGCGGGGAGAAAATTCACTCAACATTATTCTAAAAGATACTTGTCCAATACATGATGCCCTCATATATAGGCAACTGAAATAACATGGAAATAAAATCACTAAAAGTCCTACTGGGCAAATATGCCACTTATTGGGCCCCACAAGTTTGACCCCACCCACCTGAAGTAGCACCTACGATCCTCATCATATGCGCAAATCAAGGACATGGGATAGTTGAGTTATTTTCTTGGAATTGAAGTAGCAAGGTCAAAGTTCAAGATTAGCCTACCATAGAGGAAGTATGATATAGACTTATTGTTAGCAACTGTGTAAGGAGTGAAGCCTATTCATACTCCCATGGATCCTAATATCAAATTGTTAAAGAACCATGCAGATATGTTTGAGGAGCTTATAGAGGTCATTGCCTTGTTGGAAGGGTTATTTACTTGACTGACTATTACACATCCTAAAATTGACTTTGTCATAAGCAGTGAACTAGTTTAAGTTATGCACGCTCCTATTGTTGATCATTGATTTGGAATTTGTATTATTCAGAGATATCTAAAGGTGCACAAAGTTGAGGCATTATCTTCAATAATGACTATTTAGGAGTGAAAAGTTTTTCTAATGCATGATCACCTTCTGGTAGACATTCAACTACATAATATTGTACCCAGCGTTTCAAAACTGGGACTTCAATGAGAACTTGGTCAAGGTAAAAGGGAGTCAACTCGGGCAAGCCAATAATTGAAGTGGTCAATTTTTCATTAACTTGAGTGAATCAAAGGAGTTTGGATTGACTTCGTAGAGTAAAATGCAGACTCAGACGAGAACTTGTCCAAGGTAAAAGTGAGTCGACTCATGTGAGTCAAGGATTGACTTGGAGAGTGATCATACCTTTTCTAGAGAAATGCTACTTCGAGGAGCAAGAAGCCGAATGTAGTTTCATCGTCTAGTACAAACAGAAAGAATCGTGTGATGGTTCACCCTGCATGTGAATTGATGTAGTTGAAGACTCTTACAAAAAGATGGGTCTTGTGGTAGACAAGCCTATGCTGTTCGGTCATAACCAAGCAACCAACTATGTTGCTACTAATCTAATATTCAATGTTTGTGAAAAAGTTACTAGCAAACTGATATCTACTTGGTGTATGGGGTTTGAGGATGAGGAGAGAAGGAAAGAAGAAATGAAATTGAGGGAAGAAGAGAATTCATATTCTGTAGTCTAACCCCATGACCTTTTCTTCTTTTTTTTGAATGGTAAACCCCATGACCTTCCATAAAGTAATATAAGAAGAATTCCATTAATATGATGGGTCCCATCCTAACCTACAAAACTACACATAAATAACATAAAAAAACAAATGTAAACTACTTAGAACTACCATATCTTTTAACAATCTCCTCAAGCGGGAGCAGTGCTATCATTCGTGCCCAACTTTGAACAAAAAGCACCCAAAGACTAAGACCATGGCCCACAAAGAGGTATTTACCTTTCTTGTACTCTAACAATGTCGAATAACAAGCCAATTATATAGCAGTCTAAATCATAGTTGCCGGAGTGGGACGCGAATGCGAGAAGCGAAGAGAGAAGCTAGGGGTTTAGAAAAGAGAATGCGGGAAGCGAAAAGTGAAACATGAAAGTAAAGTGAAAATGTGCAGGAAGTGTCATTGAAAGTCAACATGAAGCATGCAAAAAAGCCTCATTGGAAGCGAACAAGAAGTACACAGAAAGAGTAGGATTGCAGTAGGGCAGGGAGAGGGTTAACATCGGTAAGGTCTAAGGACTACAAGTAGAAAAGAAGATTTTGCAACTAATTAGAATTACAAATTTTAGGAATTTACAGTTTCACATATTTTATTCATGCATATTTAATGTTAAGTTATTGGAAAAAGATTCACATAATTTTCATTTGAAACTTAAAATGAATTTTCGAGTTTTAAATGCACTTTTTTTTAAAAAAATATGCATGTACAACATTATCAGAGAAAATATACCTTTAGGAAGAAATAATCACCTAAAGAGGTAGCGTACTCTTAAATAAGAGGAAAGGCATAATGATTAGTAAGTATACATGACATTCTTAAACTTGAAAATGCATTTCAGGCATGTAAATAAGAAAAAGTTCCACCTCTTACATGAAAACAAAAAGTGGGGCCCAATGGGATGGCAGGAACAAATAAAACCATTGTGGAAGGTACATTGACCTTTCGGATACGAATTTCAATGATATTAGCAAGTATATCACCATAGATTTATTTTTAGTGCAAAAGCTACTAGGGGTTCATTCTAGGCATTCTAACTTTAAATTCTTCTATTCTTGTCGCCATGTCAGGTTCATATGGATGATTCCTGTGCTCAAGCTCACGACAATTATATAGAGAGAGGAAATGGTTTGTAAGCAGCTGCTCAGATAAGCAGAGCTCACAAACCATGGGTGGGGCCACATTATTTGGATGATCCAAAGCATTCATTTGATAGGCCCTCATATAGATAGGGTATGCCCAAAAAATCAGCTCCATGGGATCATCCTAATCCTTCAAAATGTGGAGGCAAAATATGGATAAATTTGTGAAGGTTTATACACGTCCATTTTTAACTCCACAAATCGTAGGGTTGGGATGATCCTATGGAGCTGATTTTTTGGGAGCACCCTATCTATATCGCTATATGAGGGCCTATCAAATGAATGATGTGGATCATCCAAACAATATGCAACCCCCCGCCATGTTTGTGAGCTCTGCTTATCTGAGCAGCTACTCACAAACCATTTCCTCATATATGTGTGTGTGTGTGTGTGTGTGTGTGTATGTGTGTTAACTTACCAACTTCTCCAAAAGCTTAACTGTTGGAGAAAGGCGTTGTTTATCTTTTATACTTTAACCCACCACCCGCCCCAAAGCACGTGTGGCCCACTTGGCAAACACGTGGCACATGCGGTCCCACTTTGGGCCGACCATGGCATGTGGATTTTTGCTATCCGGGAGGTTTGAACTCGAGACTTTTGGCTCTGATACCATGTTAACTTACCAACTTCGAAGGGCAGTATTTAATCTTTTATACTTTAACACTCCCACTCACGTGTGACCCACTTGGCAAACACGCGCACATGTGGTCCCACCTTGGGCCGACCATTGCATGTGGATTTTTTTGACATCGGAGAGGTTTGAACTCAAGACCTTAGGCTCTGATACCATGTTAGAAACTTACCAACTTCTCCAAAAGCTTAAGCTGTTGGAGAAAGGTGTTATTTATCTCTTATACTTTAACAATATATATATATATAGAGGGAAGTGATATGTCCGCCCCTATATATATAGGAGTTAACGTAGATAGGGTGTTTGTAGGAAATCATCTCCATAGGATCATGCTAATCGTTGACTGGTGGATGTTTAAAATGGATGGCCATAAAATGAGTGCATTTTGTGCTTGTATAGATCGAATGGTTAGGATGATCCTATGGAGATGATTTGTTAGGAACACCCAATCAGTGTTAGGTTTTACGGAATGAATGGTTTGGATGAGTCAAACAGCTATATATATATATATATATATATGAGAGAACATTTCCTACACACTTGTGTAGGTAAGTTACCTACGCACTATCTTAAAATACAGTGGGGGCCCACATTGTTTGGGTGATCCAAACAATTCATTTGAATGGTCCTCACATAGATAGGGTGTCCACAAAAAATCAGATCCATAGGATCATCCTAACCATTCAAACTATGGAGGCAAAAAATGGACTAATTTGTGAAGGTTTATACACGTCCATTTTACCTCCACAAATCGTAGGGTTGGGATGATCCTATGGATCTGATTTTTTGTGGACACCCTATCTATGTGAGGACCATTCAAATGAATTGTTTGGATCACCCAAACAATGTGGGCCCCCACTGTATTTTAAGGTAGTGCGTAGGTAACTTACCTACACAAGTGTGTAGGAAATGTTTTCTCTCTCTCTCTCTCTCTCTCTCTCTCTCTCTCTCTCTCTCTCTCTCTCTCTCTCTCTCTCTCTATATATATATATATATATATATATATATATATATATATATATATAACAAGATCACCCTTTCATTAATTTTAAACGGAAAGCTGCACGATACAAAGTGATATCCGTCGCAACTAACAAAAAATCATATTCTCGAATAATCAGCCCAAAAGGGAAATACCGGGCAAGCTTTCAGTCTACAAGAAGAATCTATTAAGATGATGTATTTAGAAAAGTAAATGATTTCTTTCAAACGATTACTCACAGCAACTCGCTGCTGGCTAATGCCACCATTTGCACTGATTAGAATATATCCATTGTTTCCCTCTGCAATATAAAAAATTCCACACACAGCCAATGAAGCTCAGAAAAAAAGAAATTTACAAAAAAAAGAATGCAATTAAAAAAGATAAAAAGACACTCTAATTGGTACTACCGCATGCCTCCCAATTGCGTTGATCAGCACAAGGTGTCCAAGAAGAAGCAGGAACCAATGGCTCCTCCCACAAGCCTCGAGGCTCAGGTTTATTTTCTCCCTGGATAAGACAGCATTTAGAAAGAATCATTGTAGCCAACTTATTGAAAGTTGAAAGGTGCATTTCCCTGAATATCACTCAATGTGATAAAAAGGATCAAACACAAAGACTACCTCTGCCATGGCATGTGCAGCCAAAGCCAACAGCCTAGAATACATGACTCTCTGGGGCCTCTTCCCTTTTCCAAACTTACTCCATTCTCCCTGTAAATATTATAAAGGATGAAAAAGACGTTCAACTTCTTATCGGTACCCCAGGTATTACTAAAGCAAATCTGTAAGATATTTAACACTATAATCATCGCTTCTATTGAATTCCAAAAGATAATTTTCAAAACAAAAAAAAATCAAATTCTATAAGATCATTTCAAGTAACCCTTGAGATTTAGGATATGAAATAGTATCACATGAATTGCATGTGGCATGCTGGAATGAAAATTAAATGGAAAGCATGTAACATGAGAAACGAGTAAAACAACCTATTTCGAGATACTGAGTGAGAGAGAAGGGAGAAGAATTAGATCATGAGATGCTTTTCACAGGCATAAAAGTTCAAAACTCTTCAAATACTTATTCTATTATGTCTAAAAAATCCCTTAAGATCAAAGACGCTTTGAATTCTTACTTCCTTTGAGACAGCACGGTGTCTGCATAGAAAGCAAATTTAGAACAATTTTGGGAAGACCAGGAAGCTCCATTGGTAGAGAAGACTATTGGAATGTGGCAGAGCTCTCCATGTTTCATAGGGATCCTTTTATTTCATAAGAAAGCCAAATTTCAAGCCTTTCGTTGACCCTCTGATTCTTGGAGGCATCTCCAACATGATCTATGAAGTTTGACTTTGCAATAGTAGAGGAAAGCCATGTTGAGCTATGTTAAAGTTGTTTCCCAAGGTAGAAAGAGGAAGCCTACTCTTTTATAAATAATGAATTTATTAAAAAGAAAAGGGACAAGAAAAATGTCAGAAACAGTTTTTGGTGCACATCCAATGAAGCTGATTTTTGGTACACACCACATCCATGATGGGGCCTTTCCAATGAATGCTTAGGATCACCCCAACAATGTGGCCCCACCCTTGTTTCCTGCACTCGAGCGCAGATAAGCTATCTGCGCTCGAGCGCAGGAAGCCTTCTCTCTCTCTCTCTCTCTCTCTCTCTCTCTCTCTCTCTCTCTCTCTCTCTCTCTCTCTCTCTCTCTCTCTCTATATATATATATATATATATATATATATATATATATATGCGTGTGTGTGTGTGTGTGTGTGATTACTATATGTAGTAGCTAATGATCTTAAAAACACAATCAAGACCTGTAGTCTCGGAAAAACCCTCCTATTCGAACACCTTCCAACAAGTTACTACATCCTTTACAGGCCTTGCCTTCCAATAACCGCTTTTTTCAAATTATGATAGATGTGTTGGAAAATGACTCCCCATAATTCCTTGCTAACCAAAACACATGCGAAAACAATATAAGTATCCTTTGGGCGTGTCTTCTCGTCAATTTAACATATTTTTTGAAAGTCATATCAATTCTTTTAGACCGAATTCCCTATGGCTCTGTTTGGTTCGCTGGGAGAGTAGTGGAAGTAGTAGTCAACAAGGAGGTGGTGACAAGGATGGGAGATGTGTACAGTTGTCTAGAGAAGAATGGGGGAAAAGTGGTAGTCTGTTTGGTTGGGCCTCAAACCATGCAGAAAATGCAGGGGTGTCATTACCAAAATAAATAGTAGAAGAGAGAGAAAGAGAGAATAATGTAATGATTACACAAGACAGGACATATTCTACTCTTCTACGTTCTAAAATCCACCAAAATGGATTTTTTCCATTGGAAGATTAGTAGAGGGGACAAGTCCACCACGTAGGCGTCACCTAGGAAAAAAGCTAATAATGATGTCCCCTCCATGTCTTGGAGTCAAATGGAATTTGAGCTCAAATTTGGCAACCAAACAACATCTCGCATTTCATATTCTGGGAAATGCCGAGCTGTCTTCCACGTTTTTTGCAACCAAACAGGGCCTATAGGGTGTTGAAAGGAATAACATTCCAAGACCCTCCAACACCATAAGGAGCATTTTGCCGCTGCCATACAGCTCATGAACCTTAATAGTTAAGTTGTAATAAATCCTAAAAGCCTGAGGAAATATTGCCATACTCGAAACACCACAAAATATTGCATAAAGAAGTAATGCATATTCTCTTTCGTTGTTCACTTTCCTTCACACAGAACTCATAAAAATGGATATCTAAATTTATTGTGGTGGAGATGGCCACAAGTTGGAATGTTATCTATAATATCCTTTGAGCAAAAATCTTACACAATAGAGGGATCAGGAGTGTCCTGCACATTGAGGAGGGTATATTATCAATTGAAACAAGGACCTAAAAGAGAAAGATAATGAACATACAGAAATATTTAACAGAATTTTTCTTGCAAGTTGAAACCATAGTTCTCCTATCTCCTCTCATCTTGGCCGGATATGTCATTAGAGCAAGTGACTCTATCCCTGGGGAGGCCCTACCGTCCAACGATAGCTGATTCACCAACTTGACATGAATGATCACTCACCTATCTCGTTTAAAGAGAAACCAGAAATCCCTACTTTGCTCCATCACATTCAACCTCGAGTCAATCCCCAGCAATGGATCTTGCCTAAAATTGTTTAAGGTTGAATGATTAGTATCCACACAAATTCTGAAGACTGAACATTCCCCCAATGAATCCTGAACTTGTTTCCTTTGTCCCAACTCAACGTACCCAATTACCATTTCAATCAATTCTCAAATAATAATAATAATAATAATAACACATATTTTATCATGCAATTATGAACTAAGTAGCCTCCTAATAGTATCGACTATGGACTTGTTTGAGCACAAAGCAAGAACAAACTGCATTGGATAGTGAAAGAGATGGGAAGAAACTTACCACAGCATGTTTAGCTTTCTAGTTTCAATTTTATTTTTTTACCCAAACACTTAACCTCAAAGTTGATCACCTAATCATATACATGTTTCCGTACCCATTGGAGTTAATCTATTAAAAAAGAAAAAGAAAAAGCACAAGCCAAAAATGGGTATACCCATTCAAAACTAGAGTGGCATACCCGAATGAGGAGGGAAGACGAAGACGAAGACGACGTCTGATTGAGAGAGCTCCCCTTATGAGGAAGAATGGGATCTTGAAGACTCAAAAGCATCCACCAAATCATGAGGAAAAATAATACTACCACCCCAATTCCCGCCGCGAAAACCCTAACCCGTTCCCAATACCAGAACCCAACCCCCTTCCTTTTCACCCTTTGCTGCTGCTTAAAACCCAGATTCCCAAAACCCCAAGGAAACCATAATTCAAACAATTTGGAACCAGACCAGAGCTTCCACCATTGAATAAACCCTAAAGAACTGAAAGGGGATTTCGAATTAGAGATTCCAGTGTTGGAAAGCCTAGTTCTGAAAGAGGAGGTGGAGCTGAAGCCAAAATCCCTAAACATTTTTTTCGAGGTAGGGCTTCTTGGGGAAGCTGGTCTGCTTCTTGGGGTGGTGGGGTGGGACAGGGAATGGAAAGAGCTCGACCCATCTCCTCTCTCACCACCATTAACAGAAATCATTGTTCATATATTTGACAGAAAGTGTAAGAGAGGGAGGTGGGAAAGTGGGTTTTTTTTTGTGGAGAGAGGGGAAAAGGGTTGGTGGGTTTTGTTAGATGGGAGATGGGTTTTTTTTTTTTTTAGTTTTTTACATGTTAAAGAATGGATCGGAGGATTCAGAGAGAAGGCATTTGGAAACGCAAGTGGGGGAAAGGGATGACCTGTTCCTCGTAAGTCTCTTCTGTCGTAAGCTTCTTAAAGGTAAATAATATATTCTACACTTTTTTTACTCGGGACAGCCACTTCTAGTGTAAAAGAGAAGTTATAAAGTACACACTAGAGGGGCTGTCCCAACTAAAAATCAGTTTCCCCAGAATAAATGGATGGGTGGATGTGGATCCCACTGGTAAAGTTTGGTTGTCAACGGATAAACATCTGATCGGATCCATCTAGTCATGGGCGGATCCCGATGTATTCTTAAAAAGGGAGTGTGCTAGCGTCCATGGCAGAAGACATTTCGCGGATGATCTGTTCCATCTGACAGCCACAGAGGCTCACTTTTCAGCAGATTTTGTCTTCATTTACAGGGTGGCTGCTGTTAGATCATCCGCGGAATGCCTCCTACGATGTACACTAGCAAATCCCTTTCAAAAATGTATGTGGGGCCGACCTCATGCGATGATCCAGACGGGCTATTTGCTCGGTTCCACTCTCTTACAATGTCATTATTCAAAACTAAATGGAAGTTTAGCTTTATATAAGCGAGAGGGCAACCAAAGTTTTCCCCATTAAATTCAGTACACATATTAACAAATCTCAATCCGAGTTCCCTTCAACATAAATTGTACTCTTCAGTAAGATATAAGGAAATAGTCAGACTATCCAATACACATGAATTAACAATGCTTTCACTTAATAAGAACAATGTGAAAAAACAAAAACAAAAACAAACTGAGAGAGAGAGAGAGAGAGAGAGAGATATAGAGAGACTTAGTTTGTGGAGGGTAATACATGGAGAGAGACTAGAGAACGTTGCCATATCCATTGGTACCTTGTCGCCCACGAGGGTTGTGCAAGTATTGTTCCATAGTGCTTCCTTCCATAGTGCTTCCAGGGCTATCGGGCGTCCCCACACCGTCATTTAGTGATGCCCCCACATACTGTTGCACCACTAGAACTGATGCCGTACAGGCAAAATCGGACGATGCCAACAGGTCACCGATCGCACCCAACTCCGGACACTCGCTCCAGTCCGTCATTCCCGCCGTCAACGCAGACACCATCCCCTCCCCTCTCCCAACCATATACAAATTGTTACTCCCGTCCATCGCCCTTATCTCCCCCACCGTCTCCTCCCCATTATTCACCACCTTCTCCACATAAACAATAGACTCGTCGCTCACATTCTTTAACCGAAACTCATTCACGAACTCATCGTCCATCTGCTTCTCCTTCTCCTTGTTTGTAATCACAGACAACTCATTTCTGGGCTCCACTGCCTCCTCCCCCACAATGAATCGGAGAACCGTCAGGTTCACCCCGGGGTGTTCCGACATCCGCCACGCGTATGCCAGGGCCTCTCTATCATCGGGCCCACCGAAAAACAACACCACCACGTGATGCGAAACGTTACTCGCCGACACCCTGGTGGTCCCACCTGTTGTGGGACAAATTGGTATCGTCAATGATTTAACGGTGGAGATGTAAATAATCAAAACAAGAAATACAAAAAGACAATAGAAAGAAGATTAGAAAATAGGAAGTAAGCAAGGCAAGGCAAGCCGAAGCTTTCTCTTAAAGACTTTAATTTCCCAACTTATGCAAGTGGCTACCCTGGAATTAAGTCACAAGGATGCAATGCCTGCACTGAACAAGAGCTGCTTCCCCCCCCCCCCCCCCCCCCCCCCCCCCCCCCAAGTTCAAAGCAACCAGTATTATGTTTAGGGCAGGAATAATTCCTATGGATGTGTGCAATCACCCGTATACCACGCACATCGGGTAAGCCTGGGGATTTGAACTCACGTTAGTGGGGAGCATACCCATGACTTTAAGCCAAAGAGCCACACATGTATGGTTCAGCAACATGCACTTCAAAAAAACACAAGAAATAGAGTAATAGAGGAGAAAGTCTTCTTCTTTCTTTTTTTTTGAAATGGCAAGACGAGAAAGCCTCAAAAACATAAAAGAGGGAAATGATGTTAGCACTCCAATGTTTTTATAATTCCGCTCCACTTCCTTGTCTTTTAGTATTGAAAGGCCTTGCGAGAGCTTTTTGGGAACTATAATAACCTTTTGACAGCCTTTAAAATACTAAAAGACAAGAAAGTGGATCGGAAATATCAAAACACTGAAGCACTGATATTATTTCCCATAAAATATTTTCAAAATATCCAACCATACCTAACCCTCTGTCTATTAGTATCGCCACGGAACATGGCGCGTTTGCTAAAACATTCTGATTTACACTTCGAAAGGCCGGGTTAGTGGCCTCCAGAGCCCCATCCACGGTCTGTTCTTTATGGAAAGGAACAATGATCATAGCCGCGCGTCTCTCGTCTGCTAGATTGCATATATCCTCATGCATTGTAGAATAAGGTGAAATCGCGGTTAAAGGCTGAACCGAGACCCCAATTGCCTTCTCTTGGTAGTGTTCCAATGCGTTCACGATGTGGTCCGAATGGGCCTGAGTCCTGTTCGTCGGGCTGGACTTTCGGGTGTTATGAACTATGAGCATTGCCGAAGCCCGGCCCGTGAGCTCGACCAAGTGGAGGGCAAATAAGTAGATGGGGGATTTTTTGGTAGGATGTGAAGCTTCTATGAGATTGATGATGGTGGGGACATTGCGGGGGCTGTGAATGCATGCTACTATACGGAGTTCTGCGTCCGTTTTCGACCGTTGGATCGTCCGACGCTTGTACGGTATAAATCTCCTTGCCGGACGGTAGATCGCGGCTACCACCGGGGTGATTAACACCGTTATAAACAGGGATGAGAAAACCATGATCACGAACGACTCCTCATCCAGAATCTGCTCCAACCATTACACCTTTTGTGAATAATACTCTCATAAAAATTATTAATGACTGCATTTCCACTCCTTTTGTTTTGTCTTTTTCCTGAGAATAAAATTATTTGCAGGAAAGAGACAAAGAGAAGAGGTCGAAATGAGAGAACAACGAATGTTCAACATCAATTTTGCAAATCATGTAATGCCATCAATTTGTGAACCAGGTAAGCTGTACTTATTCACACAACTCTCTCTCTCTCTCTCTCTCTCTCTCTCTCTCTCTCTCTCTCTCTCTCTCTCTCTCTCACAGCTCTGTTCACTCGCGTTCCCCGGAGACCAAATCCTAGGAAAACACCCCATTTTTTTCCCGAGAAGGCTAAAATTCGAATGTTCACTTGTCTTCACCGGATATTGAAGGAGCCTAGGTGGAAAATGTCACATCTGACATGGAAATTGGGAAAAATCATGTGGAAATAAGTCTTTTCTCACAAGGGTGAGATTCCTTTTCCCTTTATTTTGGTCGGATTTGCTTTCCCAGGAAAACTAGTGAAAAAAGTGGGTAAGCAGTTTCTCATGAAACATTTTCTTGCACAGTTCTTGCGCAAGTGAACAGACGCGGGAAACCTTTTCCTGCACAGTTTCCCTGGATTTCTTTTCCTTATGCCACGTCAGATTCCCGGGAAACCTTTTCTTCTCCTTTCCCGGGAAAACAAGTGAACAGAGGGCACAAACCCTTGGTGGGGCCAACAATGAATGTTCTAGATCTTAAAAAAAAATCACTTGGGCGCACCTGATTCCAAGATCCAAACCGTCCAGTTGACAGGCCCAATATAAATAGGCCTTTCCCAAAAATCATCGCATTAGGATGATTCAAACTCTTCAATGACACTACTAATTGGAGATTAGAATCATCATACGGAGATGATTTTTGCGAAAGGACTATTTATATTGGGCCCGTCAAATGAACGGTTTGGATATTGGACTAAGGGCCACAATGAATTTTCTAATAAATATGCGTTATATGAATTATGTACAGTGGTGCACCTTTTTTTAAAAAAAAAAAAAATAGAAATCGCCTCCTTGTTTAAGATCGAAACCATTCACTTGGTAGGCCCCAAGGTAAATACGCCGTTGGGTGATCCTAACTCTTTGTTCTATAGAAATTTCTATATGGTGTAATTTATCTATAGATTAGAGGGTTATCTATACATGAAAATTTTCTAAAGGATTCATTAGCCGACCCCAACTAATTGGGACAAAGGCTTACTTGAGTCAAGTTGAGTTGAGTTGTAATTTCTCTATAGATTGGAGGGTTAGAATCATCCAATGTAGTTTATTTGGGGGCACATTAGGGCCCAACAATTGAATGGTTTGGATCTTCGAACAAGGTGGGCTTCATTGTATTTTTCCAAATATATGCTCACCTATGAAGCTCTCGCCTACAAGCATATATCATATAACGCGTATTTTTTAGAAAATTCACTGGGTCCACCACACCTACGTGCATATATCATTTAACGAATAGTTTTTAAAAAAATAATTGGGTCAATTTGTTCGAAGATCCAAATCGTTCATTTGTTGGGCTTCAATGTAAATAGGCCGTGCCCCAAAAGTCATCTCGATGTCCTAACCCTCCGATTTTATACAAAGACACCATATATGAATCTCTATGGATCAAAGAGTTTAGGGATGCAACTTGGGTCGGGTCGGGTTGAGCTTTTAGTAAAAAAACGAAATTGAATCAACCCTAACCCGGCCCGATTTTAAGGTAAAAGCTCAACCCAAATTTCCAAAAATGGACCCAAGTTGCACCCCTAAAAAGAGTTAGGATCATCCTAGGAAAATGATTTTCGGGGCTAGGCCTATGTACATGGGGTTGCAACAAATGAATTATTTGGATCTTCGAACAAAGTGAGCTCAAGTGATCTAAAAAAAATACATTTTTTATTGTGTCAGCCGTCAAATATCTAAACCATTCATTGTCGGGCCCATTAAGGGCTTCTGCTCAAAAAGGAGAGAGAGGGAGTACTGGGTGGGACCTACCTTTAAAGATTTAAACAATTCAATTGTTAGGCCCCACAAATGGTTAATGTTGGAGAGAGAGAGTACTACATGTACCAGTGTTATACCGGTAAAGGGGAGTGGATTTATCCTAGAAGGGGATGAATTTATCACCTCTCATGCTTATTAAAAGGACAATTCAGATTAATCAAAGGTAGGATCAAGTACTCCATAGTGAGACACGACATTATATTACTAGGTCCTAGTTCATTTTGGATTTCGAGAATTAATTGAGTCCAAAAATGATTATTGGGCTCAAAATTGCCTTCAATATTGAGTCAAAAAATTCTCAAAATCCAAAGGCCCCGTTTTGATTTAAGTTTTGAGAATTGATTTTGAGTCCAAAACCGATTCTCAAAATTCAAAATAAACTAGGCCTAAGAGGTCTTGCCCCATGGCAACATCTCACTTTTAAGGTACTAAACAAAGAAAGTAGAAAGATAGAAAGTCTGATGGAGTTTGAAAGAATAGTTTTGAGTTACCTGTTGATCTATGCCAACGTTGAGGACTATCAATTCAATTAGGCCTTTGGTATTCATCAGCATGCCAAGTGAGAGCCCTTCGCGAAAGGGCATGCAGTAGAAGAATGCAATTATCATGATACCCACCACCTTTCCCGCGCACGCTATGATCACAGTCAGAAGCAAGAATCCCCAAGACGAAAAATCTGTCAATGCAGCCACATCTGTTTTCAGCCCACTAATGACAATGTAGAGTGGAAGAAGCAAACCCGACACAAAATCCTCGATCTTCTCCATCAATGAAATCCCCAATGGCCCGTTTGGGATCACCAACCCGAACACAAATGCCCCGAATATGGAATGAATTCCAATGGCGTCTGTTATGAAAGCACATGCCATTACACCCGTCAAGATGAGGCAAATATAAAGCTCATCGACAGAGTCTCCTTCCGGCGTTCGTTGTATAATCCACCATATGGCTGGACGGACGACAAAGATGCAGAACAAGACAAACCCCACTCCGGAGAGGACTACCTGTTGAAGTTTAAATGATTAAATAAAACAAACTCTAACAGCTTAAGTTTTTTTAGTAATTGGTTGTTTCACATGGTATCAGAGCTATTGCAACTTAAGCTTTTGTAGTAATTGGTTGTTTCACGATACCCATAGAGAGGCAAAGACGAAGCCTTTGTTTTCTGCAATGGAGATGGCCAGAGCGAGCAGGACCCAAGAGCATATGTCATTTATGACGGCAGCGGAAATGGAGACCTTTCCGAGTTCGGTGTTGAGAAGCTTGAGCTCGGCAAGGATGCGGGCGAGGACGGGGAAGGCAGTGATGGAGAGTGTGACGCCGATGAAGAGGAGGAAGGAGCCTTGATGTGGTGTCTTGGAGATGGCATTCCTAAGGAAAAAGGATGTGGATGTGCCTATCATGAAAGGGAGGATCAACCCCGCGAGTGCGATCACCAACGCCTTCTTTCCTGCCCTACGGAACATCGTTATGTCCATCTCCACTCCCACCATGAAGAGGAAGTAGAGGAGCCCAACATTGGCCATAGTCTCCAGCACCGTCACACCCCTATCTGGGAATAAATAGGTCTGTACAAAATTCCCAGCAACCTTCCCAAGACATGATGGACCCAATAGTATGCCACCCTAGGTAAAAGAGAAGGAAACATTTACTTCCATCAGGGCACTCGCTGAGGAGCATTTAAATGGCATTAGTTCTAGGTTCATGTTCATGTAGTTACATTAGCTAGATCCTAGAAGGAACCTTCACATTCACTAAGAACAATTCAAATTAATTCAAAAAATCATAAGCTTTTAATAACATTCACATCACTCAGACACATAGCTCCCTCATCATAAGCACATAGGCATGTTAGCTAAGCATTTAGGACAACACGCGGGCATGCATGAAAATTTCGAAATTTTACCAATTGGAATTCGGCAAATTTTCGAAACATCATTTTACACAATTTAAGACACTCTTAACAAAATTGTTAATTAAATTAGAGAAAAGTTGGAGGAGGAGAAGACGAAGCTCACGAGGATCTCGCCGATGACCCTAGGCTGCCGGAGGGGCTTTAGGATGAACACTAAAGTACGAGTGGTTAAAAAAATCAGAGTCAATTGTACGATGAAAAGAGGGAGCGCATAATTCATTGGATTGTCACCATGCCAAATCCCATCAGACACGATCATGTTTAGGGAATAACACACCGTGTAGGGCTGTGTTGAACCCCGCACATTACCACTACCAGTTTTGTTCGCCATTGCTACCCACTTCTGTTGCACAAGACCTTTTAAGAAAGAGGAGGAAGAGGAAGGAAAAAACAGAAAGAGATAGGGAGAGAGAATTTTGAACATTAGTTAAATGACATGGTATTTTAGGAGGGAGGAATGAGAAAATGAAGGGCGCCCTTGAAATTCATTGACTAGTCTTTCCCTTAAAAACCGAAAGGACGACAAAGTCTCTTGGCTGGAATGGATCATCCTAGAATCTTGATCAATAAAAGCATCTTTAGGGTCCCACCAAGAGAAGCTAAATCAAATTTTGGCCGAGTTTGGGGCAATCCAATCCGGGCTCAATCAGGGGGTTAGTCATTCAATCATGGTTACGGTAGCAGTCACAAATATTTGTCTCTGTAATGAGGAATGCTAGTGACAATCGGATGTGGGTTTGTGAGCATGCCGCCATGGAGAAAGATTGGGTTGGTTTTCAGGAGAGCGTAGTGGCAACGGATGGCATTCCAGAGGTTGCAAATGCAGGCCAATAACCCATCTTTGAATCGCCGCACCGAGCCAGCTTCATGTCCGGTACGCCGTAGATTTTCAAGCTCGACGAACCAACCATTTTTTGTTCTATTTCATTATTAAAGTGTAAATGAAAATGAAAATGGTTTTGTTGCAGCAACCATCTGTTAGGATTTAATCGTAACGATGGACGTGACCTTTGCAATATCGACGGTAGAGATCATTTTAGTTAATTAAGTGTTTAAAGAATAAGATGTATCCCTTTATTGTTAAAGGGTATATTTGGAACAGGCGTAAACAAATAGACGTTTGAGAGAAGGGTCAGCATGACGATGAGTTGCATCCCTTCCCTCAAATGTCTATAAGAGAAGCATCCGGTCCCTGCTTTTACACAACTAATCTTTTCCAATTCTCTAATAATCCATGTATGAGAGAAAGAGGAAAACAATACCCATCATTGTCTGCTGATGATGAACGCTTACACCATCTTCTATAGAAATCAAAAAGTGCGAATCCGACTGAAATTCTTATCAGTTGTCAGATTTCGGTGTAGATGTATTCTGAAATCTTAACAATAATCTGAGGAATATGTTAGCCTCTTGTGTAAGGGGATCCAAATATGAGGACTTTTACTAGTTTGGGTTTTCTTGAGGATTTTTTTTGGGCGCTGATATTCCCCCCCCCCCCCCCAATGGCTGGCTAACGTTTTCCCACCATTTGACCGGTCTCTCTCTCTCTCTCCACACACACAACAGGAACAGTTGGTGGAATGGTGGGCCCATCTTTGAACAACGTAGGCCCCGCCCATACCACACCATAGGATAATCCAAACCGTCCATTTGATGGGCCATAAACGTAAATAGGTTGCGTCCCAAAATATTATTTCCATAGGCTGATCCTAGCCCTCCGATCTAAATAGAAACTACATGTTCTGCAACCTCTATAGATTGTAGGGTTGTGATCATCCTACGGAAATGATTTTTGGGGCACAACCTATTTACATTGTGGCCCATCAAACGGACGGCTCAAATCATCCCATGGTCTGGACGGTACACTTCATGTTCAAAAATATGGGTGGGGCCTAAATTGGTACGAACCACACCATAGGATGATCCAAACCATGGACGGCTTGGATCATCCTATGTTGTGGACAGTACGCTTCGATTTGAAAAATATCGGTGGGGCCTACGATTGGGCCTCAATGTTAGTGTACGACCAACTCCATAGGATTATCCAAACCATGGACAGCTTGGATCATCCTATGTTGTGGACAGGCCTTAATGTTACTGTACGACCACAGGATGATCCAAACCATTCATTTGATGGGCCAACCCTTTTGGGGGCACAACCCATTTACGTTATGGCCCATCAAATGGACGGCTCGGATCATCCTATGGTCTGGACGATACACTTCATTTTCAAAAATATTGGTGGGGCCTAAATTGGGCCTTAATGCTACTGTACGAACCCCACCATAGGATGATCCAAACTATGGATGGCTTGGATCATCCTATGTTGTGGACGGTACGCCTCAATTTGAAAAAATATCGGTGGGGCCTACGATTGGGCCTTAATGTTACTGTACGACCAACTCCATAGGATTATCCAAACCATGGACGGCTTGGATCGTCCTATGTTGTGGACGGGCCTTAATGTTACTTTACAACCAACTCCATAGAATGATCCAAACCATTCATTTGATGGGCCACAATGTCAATAGGTTGTGCCCCAAAAATCATTTCCATAGGATGATCACAACCTAGATTGAGGTTGCGTAAGATGTAGTTTCTATTTAGATCAGAGGGCTAGGATAAGCCTATGAAAATGATATTTGGGGACGCAACCTATTTACGTTTATGGCCCATCAAATGGACGGTTTGGATTATCCTGTAGTGAGGTATGGGCGGGGCCTACGTTGTTCAAAGATGGGCCCACCATTCCACCAACGGTTTCTGTTGTGCCCACGAACTGTTCCTGTTGTGTGTCTGTGTGGAGAGAGAGAGAGAGAGACCGGTCAAATGGTGGGAAAGTGACATATACGTTAAATCCTAACGTTTAACGTTAGCCAGCCGTCAAAGGGGAGGGGGCCGGGGGAATATCAGCGCCCTTTTGTTTTTTAGGTTGGGTTTTCTGAAACATCGCTGTGGTATGTAGAAGATAAATCGTTGTCACCGATCTGAGCTTTTGAGAGAGAGAGATGTACTTTTTGACCGGCTGTGGAGGTAAAAGCCGAGAGAAAAGGCAATTCTTTACTTTTGGGGTTATGAAGTTACACGTGTCCCAATCACTACACGCGTGATTTCAAGCGGGTGTTTACCGGCTTGTCCCTAGCATTCCTCCTCTGAAAGGATTATCTAGGGATATTTTATTTTGGGAAATGTTATCAGCACTACTGTATTTTGACGAGGGGCACTTCACTTTATTAAAAGTACGGTATGGCCCTCACCATAGGATGATCCAAACCGTCCATTAGATGGGCCACAGCCTAAATAAGTTGTGCCCCAAAAATTATTTTCATAGGTTGGATCCTAACCCTCTGATTTATAGTGTTAGGATCAACCCGCTAACATTCAGATCGGAGGGTTAGGATCAACTTACGGAAATGATTTTTGGGGCACACCCTATGGTGCAGTCCATACCATAGTGCCCTCATCAAAATACAGTAGTGCTGATAACATTTCCCTTTATTTTTTATTTCTGGGCTTATATCAGAAAAAAGCTGAAATATTTAAAGTTAAAAAAATATAAATTTAAGAACAAAATTAGAACAACAAATAATATCACGACATTAAGACAAATGATAAAATTGAAAGTATCATGATTTTTTTAATTTCCAGCTTATTTGCGCATTTTTTATTTTTTATTTTCAAAATATCATGATAAAACTGTAATATTTTCAAAAAAAAATTAGATATTTGTGACAATGGTCAGATATGTTAGCCAAGCAGATTCATGAATTCAATTGCATGGTTGAATCGGACAACTTTATTTATTTATTTGAAAATGTCGGACGACTTTATTTTATTACAGAATATCCACAAAATACATTTAAAATGCCAGTAAAGTTAATATACAAGTAAGCAGAAATTCGCTTTGGATTACACTTATCATTCCCCTGAAAATTTGCTCATTTGGGCATTAAAATATCAAACATGAGTAGAGAAAAATAAGTATAGACGACCGAACCTTGGCTGTTACTGATAGAGATCATCAGAAGTGGATGTAATTGAGGACCTGTTGAAGAAACTGAATTCTGTTCACCTCCGCTTCGAGTGACCTTGATAATTGCTTTCTCATATACAAAATTGGAAGAAGTCATAAGAACGGCATTTGGCTTTAATCTCGGACACTTAGAAGGACATATCCGCCGCCTCATGATCCGGGATATTATATGAGAACCTTAATTCATCACTCGAACGCCTTTTGACTATGCTTGCCCTTTGCATTAATCGGACCAATGCTTGGACAACTTCAGACATAGGAGGACGAAACTCTGGCTCCGGCTATAAGAACCATGAAACCACTGTTTAGAACTATTCTAAAGATGAAAGGTATCTTTAGAATCAGAGTCGCCCAGAGCACATAACAAGGGAAACAGAAGGCTAAAAAGTTTAGCACTGAATTATCAAAGAAGAAAATAAAGGGATGATTAAATACTAATTTTCTTTTGCTGATTAGGGAGAGTAGATTATTCTTCAAATAATTTCAGTAACACCAATCTAGAGGGAATAAAACTAGATTTTGATTTCTGAATGGACTATAGGATGGTTATCAAAACAGGCATGATTGGAACTTTTGCACTTAAAGTTCAAACTAGTTATTGCATGTACACATCTGCACACATGCTTAGGTGTGTGTGCAGACCAGTGTGCTCAGTGAAAAGAGAAAATCCATGCATAAATGTATTCCTATCTTTTGCACAAGTACAGACCTAAATGATGCAGCTTCATTAAAGGTTTAATCGGCCAAAAAAAGGGAAGGCATTGAGCTCGCTCGTATTTGTATGAATAGCATTCCTAGGCCCTATAAAAGTTAAATGCTGATATATGTTATTATGGCTTCACTGTTGATAAGCCATGTGTCCTATCCTATAGGTTTGATACATGGGCTCTGTTTCTTTCGACGTAAAATGGGCGTAAAACAAAATTTTACGCCCAAAAAACTAGTGTAAAGTTGGACATATTATAATCCTTTTATCCGCAGACTATTTAAAACCGAGACAGAGCAGGGGTCGTGAAACTGATGTAATAAGTCCATATCAGTAGTCAATTGAAATATGTTGGTCTCCTTTATGCAAGACACTAGCTGCAAATAAGGCATGAACTTCTCTTGAAGAAAATATTAGATTTTACACAATTAAATTTCATGAGCTTTCATAAAAAAAGTCATTTCACTGATATTCCTAATATCATGAAAGCAATGCATGCCAGTGAAATGGAATAAAAGTCATAGAATGTACCTGAACGCATAGGGCAATGATGTCAGCAAAACGTGATAGAGATTTTGCAGGGTACATGCCATTTAGTGCAGGATCAACCATTTTTGCTAAAGCATCAATATCATGAAGCTGTGGAGTGGCCCATCTGACAAGGGATTGTTCAGATCTTATCCTCGAACTAAACAGTGAACGTCCAAAAATTAGAAAGAGACACAAGAAAATGAAGAGAGAGAGCGAGAGAGAGAGAGAGAGATAGAGATAGAGATTGGGAAATGCATAATAGTAATTCACTAGAGAGAACAAAATCATGAGAATATGGAGGATTTACCTGTCCAGGGGTTTGCGACCTGTCAACAACTCTAGCATCACTACTCCAAAGCTGTACACATCACTCTTGACAGTGTAAAGTCCAGACATGGCAAATTCAGGAGCACTGTAACCAAATGAACCCAACATCTGAGTTGAAACCTGTCAAGCATGTGAAACAACCAATTACTCCAAAAGTTTAAGCTGTTGGAGATGGCATTATTTAATCTTTTATACTTTAACACTCCCCTCACGTGTGGCCCCTCTTTTTAGGGTTGGCCAACACGTGGCATGTCTTTTGGGTTGGCCATTACATGTGAATTTTAACATCAAGGAGGTTTGAACCCAGGACAATTGCTCTGATACCATGTGAAACAACCAATTACTCCAAAAGCTTAAGCTATTGGAGATGGCGTTATTTAATCTTTTACACTTTAACAAAGCACATATCAAGTATAGTCCTTTTAAACAATTGAACTAAAAGAAATAATCTTATCACGCACAAAATCACATCATCGCTCAATTATTTACCTGTCTTTCAGTGTTTGGTGTTAGTGCGGCTAAACCACAGTCGGATAAGTGGGGGTCAAGCTCTTCATCAAGTAAAATGTTTGTTGACTTAAAGTTTCTATGTACAACAGAAGGCAAGCAGACTTCATGCAAATACCTGGGCACAGAATGAGGGGGCACCATTTAAAAAGGAATAAGCAGTATCAAAACAAAATAATTTTGAGATACTGTAGAATTACAAACTTACTCTAGGGCCCTGGCAGAGCCAAGTGCTATTCTAACACGTGCATTCCATGTTAATGTCTTGCTTTCATCTTCAGTAAAGTGCAAGATATCATGCAAAGTTCCATTTCCAATATATTCATAGACCAGAAGGCGTTGCCCATGCTCTACACAATAACCTTGCAGTGTAATGATGTTTGGATGCCTTAAACGTGACATGTTTGAAACAGCCTCAAGAAAATTATCTTCTTCTTGCAAAGACAGCGCTACGCTATCAATTTTCTTGACAACTAGTACCTGGATCAAGCAACATAATTATGATCCCTAGTTAATTCTGACTATAAGTGAAAAAAAATGGAAAAGATAAGCAATATAAAATAATTTATAATAAAGCCTGCATGGACTAAGAGTTTTCTGTAAGCAAACAAAATGTCTCGCCAATTCCAGCTCCAATTCAGGAAGACCCCCTAGACAAACACCTTGTTGAATTCAGCTCCAAATTTTTTTAGCAGTTTATACTCGACATGTAATTACCAGAGCAGGAATCAGATGCATGAAACAATGAAAAACGTGGGTTTTGGAGGCTTGGGGGCTGAAAAGGAAGAAATGTCAATATAAACATGTGGGAAACACAAAAGATTGCAGAGGAAATGCCGTGGAAACAAAAATTAAATTTCTGAAACTCATTTCCTTGTACACATGTCTTGGTCGAAGTTCCCTTGTGTTTTTCCTACGATTCCTTGTATTACTCACATCTTGTGTTTTCCCTTCTTTGGGAAATCAAACCGAACTCGTTTCATCTTCATGTTTCAGATGACAGGTTTTCCCGACTTCGAATCAGTTTCACTGCAACTAAAGGTATATCAATGCTACAGAACAAAAAATATAAACAAAGTCCTAAAAAAACATTCATCAAAAGATATCTTTGACTTCCATAATATGACATTTTAATGGAAAAAGGAACTTACAAACGCCTCATAAAATCTAGCCCCAAAATTGGCATCCTCAAATCCATTTTAAACTTATTTTCGTAACAAGAATCCACAACAATTTTTGTTGAGGGTTGTGTTGATCAATTCTAGAGAAAATAGAATTGTGTTCAGATTAAAGTATTTTGGAAAACGGAGATTTTAACGGAGAACATAACTGCAAAGTTGATGAAATAAAAGTTGAAAATACCTTTCCGGTAGGGAACTCAGCCCTATAAACACGACCAAGGGAACCTTCTCCAACGAGGCATTCCTGACTGAAGCTGTTTGTTGCAGTTTGAAGAGTAGCAACGGTGTAGGAAGTTGCAGTAATAGGGCTTTTTGGTCGTTTTACAGACCCATTTTTCTCATATACCCTCTCCCCCATCAATTTTTCTGCAGGTGGAGGTTTCAGATAGGTTATAGGAGTCACAGTTTGAACCCTCTGCTCTTGCACCTCTTTTTTAATTGCTACAAAAGAAAAATAATGCATAATAGGAAGAATGTCAGGATAATTGATTGCCATGTGAACTTTCATTACTCATGAAATACAAAAAGAAATTATAAAGCTTGGGAACACAGAGTTTCATACATTACATTTCATACATTGCGTAAGGTTTACTCAGAAAAGGTGATATTCACATAGTGTATGTAATTTGAAAAAATTAGGAAAGGTTTAGAATGAAGGAATATAACAACAGTCTTGGTAAATAGCATAATTCAAATTTCATATAGCTATACCAAAAAATTTGAAATATCTTTCTAATAATGCTACCTGAGAAGCCTTGCTCAATATCTTATGTCTCTTGGATTCCAATAACAAAGATGTGGATGCCAATCAAGTAATACAAAAAGACATTATGGTATGTGTACAAACATTAGAAGCCCAAATACAACTTCAAAACATGTGGATTGTAACATGTTTGTTTTGCGTAGTTCTGTTCCTTTCTAAATGTTTCCTCCAAAATAATTTTTTGGCCAAGATAATTCTGAAACACTCGCATGTTTCATGTGGATTACAAAATGGGAAAGCCATTTCTAGTGGGGAAAACTCCTTCCCGAAAATCATCTTCATTTCTTCATTTTTAATCATTTTGGTGGTGAAAATCAAAGGAAAAATATGTTTCATTGGATTAAACACAAAGATGGGAATGGAGTATATACAAATCATTCGCTTTAACAGCAACCCGCTGATTTTGCTTTTGAGTATAGCTTTTAGTTCATTAGCTATGTTTTAGCAATTTTTCAGTTAGATCTATGATAACATCATAGATCCATCCATGGATATGCAGCATAATTGAAAGAAAAGAAAGAAGAGGATGCAAGAGAGGGAGAAAGAGACTTTTTGTAATCCAATAAATGTCGGAATCCTATAGTTAGAAACCTGTTTAAGACACGAGCAACCCAAAGTAAAATGGCAAACCTACCATTGGATAAACATAAATAGAAAAATAGTAACTAATAGTCTTCTTTTTTTAACACTCCTAATAGATAGCTTGGCAAAGAAAAAAATGGTATCGGCCTTCTATAAATCCTTTTGTGAAAATATCAACAACTTGATCATGAGCAAGAATGTATTCAAATGTTTATTCCCGCCTCAAGTTTTTCTCTAAAAAATGTGTTAATCAATCTCGCTATGCTTTGCCTACAAATGAAAGACTGGATTTTGAAACAATTTGATAACATTGGTTTTTATGATGAAGAAAATATTATCGGCTTTATTCTCAATTTCTGCATCAAGTGTTAGAGCCAATTAAGTTCCATCAATGCTATAGTCGTTGATCTGTATTATGCCGCTGCACTTGATCTAGAAACAGTCCTCTAATTCTCACCAATCCAAGAGATGAGACAACTATTTATCATAACAATATCCAAGAATGGACCTCGTACTATCAGCATCACCTGCTCAATCTAGTGAAGCTTGGTAGAGAGAGAGAGAGAGAGAGAGAGTTAAGCTTTAAACCTGTCCGGAAGGAGCATGAGGTCTACCCTTCCTGACCCTAGCTGGATGAAGTTAAACTTTGATGGATCAAGCCTTAGTAACTCCGGGATGGCAGTAGTAGGAGGTCTACTCAGGAATGAGGAAGGCTCAACTAGATAAGTTTATTCAGGATCCATTGGGATTAAGGACACCTACGAGGCCAAGGTAACAGCAGTTCTGATATGGACAAGCTAATTGTGTGGAAGGAGATTCCCTCAACATGATTAGATGGATGGTCAGTAGCCGGCCTCACCTGTGGAGGTTTGAGTTAATCGATGAGATTTAGGATCAAGTGGAGGGGCACATGGTTCGCATGCATTATGTTCTCCAACCGGCTAATAGCAAGGATGACCTGCTTGCCAGATCAGAAGTTAATAGGGAAAGCCTGGAGATTTTTTATCATCGTCCCACCTTGATCTCTCACTTTTTTTTGTTTCTTCTCGTTCTGTAGATTCCTTTGTATCTCCTATCATCTTGGTCTCGGAGTCCCTCCCCTTTTATTTTTTAATAAAATTTGTGCAACCCGCGAACCATAAAGTTTGCGCAACCCGCGAACCATGGGTTTGCCCTAGTAGAGCTAAATAAACAAGAAAGTCAATGTATAATAAGCAAATCTTCAAAGAATTCCATCAGAAATGAATGAGATAATTGACCAGAACTTTCCGTTGATATACGGATACTTCTCTTCGGAGGGAATTCTTAAGCTGATTATTTCATGACAGATTTTAAGCAAAGCTGACCATGAAAAAATACAAACATGGATAAATAGTCGTAGGGTGGATTTAGTTGTGCGTTCACAATGCGTCCATTAGGAAATAGTTCTAGAATTATTCTCAAACTTGTAATAATGGATGTGATCATCCATCATGTTGTTAGCAATTTCCATCTGGTGGCATACCAGTAACAAAATATTCAAGACTCCTAGCTAAAATATTCCATCTTTTTGTTTAGTAGAACCTCAAGCTAATATCAATTGTGTATGATGCACATCACAATTCAATATTTTAGAGAACAGAAATCTCCATCTCAGGCAAAATTAAAGCTTGCCACCTCAGAAAATCAAGGGGCTTCATCTTGAAGGAAGAGGAAAACAAGAAGTTAACTAAGCAATAACTACCTTTATCTGTACTAACTGAAAGAGATCCCAAAGAGCCTTTCCAGCTTTTTTTCATTTCGTCTTTACCCTTGGAAGATTTCCAAAGGCAAAAAGCAATAGCCAGTGTTGCACATAGAGCCACCAAAATGGAACCCACAACTATGCCTACTATCGGGCCTGCTGTCAAACATTTCTTATTATTATGATCTGGATGAGAGGCTTGACTGTCATTTCCTTGAGATGGATTCATGGCACCGGTATGGTTACGGTTATTATGTGATCTACCAGGAGGAGACGTGGCATGCGGTGGTGGAGGAGGAGCAAGGCGATTATCAAAGGAATTTCCAACAGTTCTGTGTAATTATAATTGTGAGATTAAAAAATGTAATGGAGAATAAGGAAGGGGAAAAAAAAGAGGAACAAAATCAATGGGGTAAACAGCTTACATAAGATTTGGGATCGATTTAAATTCCCATGGAATCCACCCACGAAAATGGTTGTTTGCAATATTTCTGTTGAAAACTCCAGCAATCAGTGTAAAAGCCAAGCAGAGCATAGAACGATAATATGAAAATAAAAACTTACAGAGTATTTATAGGCAAACCCCCAAGAACACCAACTTCACCGGTTAACTGATTATTTTGCAAATAGCTGCCACAAAAATTCAACTTCAAAAATTATGGAAGATCGACATAGTGCATGAAAATATAAAACCAGATTCTTAGCAAATCCTGCATTCTCAGTACACTCACAGAGTAGAAAGGTTTGACAGGGAACTAAAAGAATTTGGAAGATCTCCTGTCAAGTTGTTGAAAGACAAGTCCCTGCCATGGCGGCGCGCACAAACATCAAATGCAAAGCATAAACCATTAAAAAGCTCAAATGCAAAGCATAAACCATTAAAAAGCTCAAATGCAAAGCATAAACCATTAAAAAGCTTGAAATTTAAAAAGTTCTTAAGGCCAGGATTTCCTTTCATCCAGATTCAAAAGTACTCTATCACTAGGGTGGAAGCACAAAGATATTAAGGGTATGACACGGTCACGCAGTACAACTCAATAAATCTCAAGTTTTAAAGTATCGCCCGCGAGTATTTATATACTTGTTAGAATTTCACACAGATGTGGCCACCCTCCCCTAGAACTCGAAGTATACAAATACGTGTGTTCTTCAAAAAAATACTTAAAATCAATCATCTCCATAAAGTCAAGGATTTCACACCAAAAAAAAATTAGATGTGTTCATATTACTATGATCAAATAGAATATGCAGACATTAGAATTTTATGTGGCCTAGCAAGTTGCTTTTTCCCATGGCATTTGTAAATAGTAAGTGGGAAACTCCACAATCTGTTCAGGTCCACCTTTGAGCTCAAAAATAATAGTATGTACTATGGGACCATAGAACCAATACTATGTGCGGAAACACGTATCTGACCACCTTGGTCATTTGGCATTGCGCCTTCGCGCCTTCTTTTACTATAGTTTCATCATTGAGAGAAAAAAGAAGAAGACTGAAGAAACGCACTGGATCTTTGGTCTGGTCAGTTCTAGTCATTCTAATCTGTTCCAAACTACTCTGAAATTTCATTTCTAGATCATTTTTGCCATAAAATTTAGATAACCTTAACAAACTATTGTTAAAACTCCATAATCAAATACAAGAAGAAGATAAATTGTGTGATCAACGGAAAGACACTGATTTCATTAACTCATGACTGTATATTACAATATCGTTTTTACAAATAATACCAAAATCTAAATTATACCTCAAGCTGATGTGTTTCCTATAACATGATCAGCTTACACGTCAAATGCATGTGATGATTTGGGGTAAGACCCTTTTACAAAAATGTCAACAAACACAAAACAAACGATGTCACCATTCACGACTTCTTCTGGAGCAAAGTGATAGTCAATCTCTATATGGTTTGTGGAAGACTAACTCTAGTATCACAATAAATAGCAGGAGATGATTTTTTCGCACCCCCCCCCCCCCCCCCCCCCAAAGAAAAAAAAAAAACCCCAGGATAATGCACCCCCCTTTTAACGTGAGTTGTGGGTGGACTTTAACACTTTTTAACGTCAAATCACGTTAAAAGAGGGGCGCATTATCCTAAGAAGGGGAGGGGGAGAAAGAAGATCATCGCCCTAAATAGCATGCGATGCGAAACTCATATTTCTGAGCCACATGAACTACGCAGTGGTCGAAGTCATAGCCCATTATTTTGCATCTACACTAGGTCTTGCAATCATGCACTGGATCTTTGGTAGGTAAGTTGGGATTGAACCTCCAACCTCTAGGTTGAAGGACAAAGCTGTTGGGACCCAAGTAGAACACACCCTCAAAAGCTAGCCATTAAGGGGAGGATGCCCATTCCCTTATAACCCATCCACATCTCCTTTACCTTTCCGATGTGAGATCTTTGCTTTCACGTGGAACCCCCAACAATCTCCCCCGCCACGTGGAAGCAACATGGACAATCTCGCCCATCCACGCGGGTGCAACGTGGGAACTGTGAGATCTTCCCCAAGAGATTTTTCCGTCCTCATAGGCATACCCAAGATCTTCCCCAAGGGATATTTCCATCCTCGGAGGCTAAACCGGGATTACCACGCCCTGGCTCTGATACCACTTGTTGGTGTAGAAAGAACCGAGAAATACCTTCTCAATACGGATCGAACACGATGTGCAGCAAAAACGTCAAGAAACAATGTAAAGAAAACAATCACACAAGAAACATAAGATTTTACGTGGTTCAGCACTGCCCATGTCCACGGGAGAAGATTTTCATTATTTCAGTCTAGGGTTACAAACTCTCTTCTTCTTGGCCAAGAAACACATCAGAAAAACCTAATCTAGCAACCCTAACATGTGACTTATATATCAACGCCACTATATAGAGAAATTTACTGAAATACCCTTAAGAGAAAACCCAAAACTTAAATTTACATTCAGGGGCATTGCCCTGGAAACCCCGGCCAGGGCGCGTTGCCCCCGGCACCCCAACAAGCTAACTACGTGGCTCGACCTGCATGTGCGTCGTGCACATTAGTCTGTCAGACATCTGCACAACATTTGGGACTCGGGTAGAACTCACCTTCAAAAGCTAGCCGTTGGGGGAGGTGCACATTCCCTTACAACCCATCCACATTTCTTTTACCATTCCGATGTGGGATCTTTGCTTTCACGTGGAACCCCCAACAATAGCCTTGACCATTGAGCTAGAGGTTCAATCCCCTTAGGCATATCATTCTGTTCTAACATAACCTTACATCATCCATGTGCTCCGGTGAAGTATATATATGTGTACCAATGCATTGACCTAGAATTAGAATCATGCCAAAACATCCTGCTATAAGAGAAAAATGGGGCGCCAATCAGAATGATTACCATGGTTAAGAGGGTAGCACTTCTTGATTTATCAGCCAAACTAATTATTAGGCATCCAACTGCAGCAAGCATTAGTTCTAATGAAATGGAATCCTTACATCGCAATTCTAAAACCTTAGAAGCAGGATCTGCTCCCCTAGGGTTGCAAGCCTACTCCCTCGCTATCGAGAGTGAATTCTCCCCCTCTTGGGAAAACAATAAATCCATCCATTATGAAAATAGATTTCTCTATACTATATTAGAATGCATGGAAGTATAAACTAATGCGTATTATAGACTACACATTACATGTTTATCCTATGGACAATTGTTGTAATTTATTCAATGCATTATTTTATCATGTCTAAAACATGAATAGATTGAAATATCTCATTAAGACATCTCATATCAGATATAAAAATTCCTTTACTGGTAAAAAAAAATAGCACAAAATTGTAATAGTCAACTAGTTAGATGACACTCTTTTATGTATGTTCTTTCATTGATTTACTTGAAAGGATTAAGTGGAAATACCACTTTTCTATGTTTTATGAATATATATTTAGAAACAATTAACAAACTCTATAAATATCAAGTTACATGTGACTATTTATGCATAGATAGATACATATATACTGTGTTGGTGTTCTCTAGGCCACTCCTAAATCTGAAACCACTGAAAAATGACCCTTTCACTGTTTCATACCCTCTCCGGCTTTCCATGACAACCACATACTAAAAAATTTGTGTTCGGAGGTTGCATTGAAAAAATTTCTTTTGTCCAAAATTTGTGGGTGACACCCAACTCATGAGCACAACACAGAGTTAACCTTCATCCAAAGGAGAAAATCTTGCTGGGGCAACATCAGAATATAAGCAGTACAAGCAATTGCAGTGGTGAATGTCTATGATGTGCCTCGTTGAATATAAAACTTGACTTCCAAGGAGAAACACTTTCCTGTGTTAAACTATCAGTAAAGTATTGAGCTTTCCAATGCCTTGGTACTTTCTGAAATCACACGCTATATTAAACCAAGGATAGTATCTATATTTTGTAGTTAACAAAATGTTTACTTACCAGTAAAAAAAATGTTTACTTACAATGGCAAGAAAAAGGAAATGAAAGAACCAATCAGAACGGTGTTGCTTATGATGATGCCAGAAAATAAAGATGTGACAAATCTAAAAATCTTACAAGACAGAGAGATTCCCGAGATTCGCAAAAACATCTCCAACTGATTGCGAAAGTGAGTTGTGGCTGACATTCCTACAATCAAGGACTTGCTGTTAAAGCATGGTGTTGGGTTGTCAAACATCAATCTACCATCCAAGAACCATTAATTGCACCCAAAGACAAACAACTTACAAGTAGTTGAGGGAAACCATGTTAGAAATAGAGTAGGGAAGATTTCCACTGAAATTGTTGAATGCGAAATTTCTGCATTGTGGAACAGAACACTTAAGTGGAAATTAACATCATCTAAAAGAACAAAAACGGCATGAGAGTATAGGACATTACAGGTATGTCAGATTTGGTGGTAACTGGTATGGTATCGTGTCATGTATGTTGTTGATGCTTAAATCCCTAACAAGGAAATAAAAAAAGAAGATAACTGAATATATGTGACAAGGGTACAAATTTCATTTGTAGAGGAGAAGGGAATAATTTTCTCACATTGTTCTTAATGACAAGAGATTTGAAAGCAGGAATCCCATGGTTCCAGTGAGCCCCAGCCCAGAAATCCGACTGTTGCAGTAACAAAAGAAGCATCATTACTTAAGAACATGCAGTCAGCACTTTTATGTTAGAGGAATGATAGATGGAAGGGCACCCTTGCATAAAGAACCAGAAAAGGGCCCTAGATTGGATCCACGTCATTTTCGCTAAACTTTTAAAATCGGTTGAAAAAGTAAATTCGGTTGCACTTAATGACATGGATCCAATCAATGGCCCTTTTCCGGCTCTTTATGCAAGGGCGTCTTGCATCTATCATTCCTCTTTAGTTTAAAGCCTTTCTTTTCTTTCACAACTAGGAATAGAGTAAAAAAGATTTCCACCCTCTATTTACTGAACATCAAGGAATACATACTCTGAAACATGAAATTAGTCTGAAGCTTAAGATGCTAGAGTTGGTGTTATTTAATCATTTATGCTTCAACACACCCCCTCACGTGTGGCACCTCTTTTTTTGGGTTGGCCATACACGTGAATTTTTAATACCAATGAGTTGTTGGGTTTTGAACCCAGGACCTGCCTTGAGGCAATTGCTCTGATACCATGTGAAACAATCAATTACTCCAAAAGCTTAAGCTGTTAGAGTTGATGTTATTTAATCATTTATACTTCAACACATACGTACATGCCTATGACAGCAGGCCCCGCACAAGATATCCCCTTCCATGATTCTCCACAAGGATCACCACCACTTGACTTCCATCCAGATAGCTGAGAAGGGCTATTCAATGAACTGTAGATCACCTGAAGAGCTTCAACTGCAAATCAGGCAATGAAATCCTCAGTGCCTAAATACTAGAAAACGTGATTTCAATTTCAAGTTACAATTCCATTTCCATAATCCAGATTTCTTAGTGCCACAAAAATTTCAATTACTTACAATGTCTCTAGACACAACAATATCACAAAAATCACAGCTGAGAAAGAAAAATATATGAAAATAAGCAAGGTTGCCAGAGCGGGAATCAAAAGCGGGATTCGGAAGCTCCCAGGGAAGAATCCTGCTCAAGGTTGCCAGAGCGGGAATCGAAAGCGGGAATCGAAGGCTCCTAGGGAAGAATCCTGCTTCCTTGAAAATAAGTAAATGCAGCTGGGTATGGCGCTTGAAGATCGTGTGATTAGGTATTTTGGATTTTGAAAGAACCAAGCATGATACATCATCATAGAGCAATAATCAAGCTGTTCGGCTACTATGATTTCAAGAGCTCCATAAACACAAATTTAAAATGTCTTAAGAGTAAAGACACATCACAAAAATCACAACTGAGAATTGAAAAGGTATATGAAAATAAATAAATGTAGCTACGATACAAGAAGATCATGTGATTACTTTTTCGAACGAATCAACAAAACTTATAATATAAATTCCCAATCATTTAAAGAAAGAAAGAGATTTACACATAAAAATTTAGCATTGAGCAATAGATCAAAGAGGAATAATGAGAATGTAGAGATTATAAAACTTATATAAATTCACATTAAACAAGAATGTAGAGCTTACCGTCTGAAGGATCGGTAAGTGCATGGAGAGTTTTGGGAAGAAGAAAGAAGAAAGAAAGGAATAGAAAGAGTGTCTTTTTTTCCACCATTTTTCTTCGTAAGAGTCAGAGATTTCTGATTCTACGCCATGGAAATGAGAATGCAGAGAAAATGAGATTTTTCTGTGAAAAAATCAGAGATATTTCTGATTCTGAAATGAAAATGTGGAGAAAATGAGATCTCGTTACGTTGTCGACATCAAAAGAAAGGAATTGAGAGAGAGTGTGTGTGTCGGCGAAGGAAGGGGAAGGAGTAAAGGGAGGAGAAAAATAAAAAGAGAGTGGGTGTACTTAGTAAAAAGGACCCTAGAGATTGTGTCGGCGAAGGAGAAAAGGGGTGTCTCTAGTAAAAAGGGGAGTTATGAAAGGCGTGTCTATTAGTCTATAGCTGTAATGTATGTGACTGAGTAGACTATAAGTTGGTGGGATTCAGTCGCCGTCAATTACTCCCTCTGTCTCTTTCTCCGACAGAAACGTGGAGATCACGAGGATTTAAAGGGAAATGAAATAGGGAGATAATACATTCGCACCCCCTATAGGATAATTCGCACCCCTTTAACGTTAAAAAAAAACGTTAGAAAGTTAGAAGTCTACCACATACTTTAACCTTAGAGAGGAAGGTGGGCGAAGGGGTGCGAATTTATCATCCCCCATGAAATATTTGCCCCTTGTCTTAATTGGGCCATCCGCTTTTAGTCTTTTAGTTTAAAAGAGTGGTCATAATTCATAAACACACTCGAGGGGGCTGTCCCAGGGAAGAAAAGGGGAAGGACAATGAATGGTACGTCAATGACAAAAATGCCGCTAAATTAATAATGTTTGTTTTCTCTTTTATGTGGAATTGATATATTCGCTAGGGCTGCAACTCGGGTCGGGCGGGTCGGGTTTTGGAGAACCCAACCCTAGAACCCAACCCTACCCGAGAAATATCTCGGGTCGGGTCGGGTCGGGTCGGGTCGGGTTTTTTTTCAGAAAACCCACGATTCCCAAACCCAGCCCTACCCATGATAAATCTCGGGTTGGGTCGGGTCGGGTCGGGTTTTTTCATGTTGACGCAATTTTTTAAGGAAAATTCTTATTTGGCAAGGCAACTCAACTCATAGAAGCAGAAATTACACTCACATTACACTTAAATCAAACAATGATGTAATTACACTCACATTACACTTGAATCAAACAATGCCGTAATCAAACAATGTTTTAATTACAATCAAACAATGCTGAATCAAACACTTGAATCAACTCAACTCATAGAAGCAGAAATTACACTCACATACAATAACAGTGGGTGCATGGGTTTTCACTTTTAACTTTTAACTAACAATAGAAAAAAAATGTACATACTATAACTTATGTAACTCGGGTCGGGTCGGGCTCCTTCAAACCCGGCTCGACCCGAGATTCATGCGGGCTTTTGAATGCTCAACCCGGCTCGACCCGAAACCCATGAAACCTGAACCCAGCCGAGGTTATTTTCGGGTCGGGTCGATGCGGGTCGGGTAAAACCCGGCTCGAGTTGCAGCCCTAATATTTGCCCCCTATCTTATTGGGCCACCCGCTCTTAGCGTAGAAGAGTAGTCATAAATATTACTTGAGCCCGGACGGGTGTGGCTCTTCGGCATGAAGTCTCTGGTTTGCTCCCTGGAGACGTGTGATCGAATCCCACCCGGTTTTTCCCGATGCGCGTGGTTTACGGGCTATTGCGCGCATCGGGTGTGGCCGTGAAGTCCGGTATATTTTTTATATTTTTTAAAGTACCGTACGGCCTACTTCATAGGATGATCCAGACCGTTCATCTGTTGGGCCATGGTGTAGATAGGTTGTGTACCAAAAATCATTTCCACCGATGATCTTAGCCCTCCCATCTATAGAGGGCTGCAGGGTTGGGATCATCCAATGGAAATAATTTTTGGTGCGCTGTCTATTTATGTTCTGGCCCAAAAAATGACTGGTCTAGATCATCCTATAAAGTAGACCTATTTATGTTGTGGCCCAACGAATGAACGGTCTCCATCATCCTATGAAATAGGTTGTACAGTACTTTTCTTAAAGTAATGGACTTTAGGGCCACCAACCATATAAAATCTCTTAAATTAGAGTAATGATAGAGACAAGGGCGCCCTTGTAAAAAGAGACGCAAAAGGGCTCTTGTCTGATTCCACGTCATCAAATTTAATTGATTTTACTTTTTCAGCCGATTTTAAAGGGGAGAGGTAAATCGACTCCCATATATCTTAAATGGACTCCCCATGTCCCTTTCTCTCTCCTCGGGGTTAGAAAGAGAAAGAGGAGAGGGAGACACATGGGGAGTTGATTTATCACTGCCTGATTTTAAAATATAACTTAAAATGACATGGATCCAATGAAGGCCCTTTTTGTGGCTCTTTATGCAAGGGCGCCCTTGTACCTATCATTATTCCTTAAAATTAGTATTATTTGTTTCTATTTTTCATTTTTCATTTTTCATTCTTTCTATTAGAATAAGCATTAGTAAAATGGCTAGTTTTGTCAAAAGTCTTAAATACGCTTGACTTGGGCATTAGCTTTGTGAAGAGAATTGGTAGGAAGAGGACACCATCTACCAATTCACTGTATTGAGAGAGAGAGAGAGAGAGAGAGAGAGAGATTGGTTTCCTGGTGGTGTGTTTGGATTGCCAGAATCATGCATTGGAATCGGCATCTGATTCCGATTCCATCGGATACCGGTGTTTGGTTAAAAAAACGAATAAAATCAAGGAGTTGAAATTGACCTGGGGTGGAATGAGAGATGGAAAAAATGCCGAAATCCATTTACCATCCCAAGAGGTGGTATTCTAATTCCACCCGTCTATAATAGAAATTTTATTAGAAATTTTTTTTGAAATTGAATCTTTATTTTAATCCTTTTCTCATTCTATTTAAGATAGAATCGAGAAAGGAATATCGATTCCGATTCTTGTGTTTCACTAATCAAGGAGTTGGAATTGACACCAGGGAAGAATTATAAGTGGAAGACTTGAAGATATGCCGAAATTTATTTTCCATCCCAATAGGTGGTATTCTAATTCCACCCCATTCATAATAGAATTTTTATTCGATATTTTTTTTAATTGAATTTTGTTGTAATCTTTTTCTCCTTCTATTTAAGATAGAATAAAAAAATGAGTCAGAATATGATATCAATTCCGATTCTTGTGTTTGGCTAACTAATGTGAATCCTGCTTCAGGCTGGATGAAAGCAACGAGAACTATTGAAAGAGAGAAAGAGAGACAGAGAAAGAGTTTTTGGTTTCAGGACTGGGGTGTTTGGATTACTGGAATCAAGCATCTAATTCCAATTCCATCAAACCCTGATATTTTGCTCAAAAAATGTACCGGAATCAAGGGTAAGAATTGACATCGGATTGGAAATAGAGGTGGAAAATGCTGGAATCTGTATCCCACGCCATGAGAGGGAATCCTAATTCCACCCGTCAGAATAGAATTTTATTAGAATTGTTTTGAATTGAAAATTTTAATTTAAGGTTTTTTTCTTCTCATTCCCTTTCAGAGGGAATCGGAAAAGGAATCAGAATATGATGTCGATTCCGGTTTTTTATTCTGACAATCCAATTCAAACACGGCCTAATGCCTTGTGTGCGCGACGTTCACTTTCAAGTCTCTCTTTCTCTCACTATACTAAAAGCGAGCCTGAATCAGACGTTCTTTTCTCCAATTCCCTTCGCCATCCCGCCTTCACTTTACGTAAAACTTTCCACTCTTCCACTTATGTCCTTTCTCGCTACTTCTTTTTCGTAACTTCCGCTTCTCTTTTGCCCTTGCACATGCGTCAAAAAAAAAAAAAAAAGAGATGCCAGCTGTCTCCTTTCTGCGCCTCTGTCATTCCTCTACACCTCATCAAGTCATCATTTCCTCACCGCCACCTGTCTTCCATTTTAAATATTCTCTATGAAGTTACCATCGCATCCACACAGTGTTTTAATAGTTGCACTAACTCGCTTTGTCTTTTATAATATAAAATACTCCCAAAAGGTTATGATCTTATGCCCCAAAAACATTTCCCTAGGACGATCCCAACCGTCCGGACTATAGAAATTTCCATAATGTTACTCCCTCTTTAGAACTTAGAATCATCCTATTTAAATAATTTTTTGGAGCAAAGACGGTTTCAGTTGTGGCTCATCAAGTGTGCGGTTTGGATCATCCTATGGTTTGGGCTATACGGTCCATTTTGACGGGGTGAATTCACACTAGAAGTGGGTGAATTTATCACCGTCCATTATGAAAACATGGTATAAAGAACCCTTCATATTTATGAGAAATTATATGATGCCCGATTGGGCATGCCCTGAGAAAGGGCCGCCCTTGATATTTGATCCAACAGCAGCCCCTTAAAAAGTTGAAAAAGGGGGCTGCTGTTGGATCAGATATCAAGAGCGTGCTTGCACGTATAGCACAATAAAAATAGTCGCACCCGCGTTGTTTGGGATATCTAAACTATTCATATGTTTGGGCCTTGGGTGAACGTTTCTTCGGTAAAATCCCTTAAATTTCGGAGGAAATTTCGAGATAAACAAAATTTCGGCCGCAAAAAACTGCCCTTTTTCGTATTACCGTTTCGGTTTCGGTCTTGAGCGAAACCTGAAAGTTTGGATTTCGGTCGAAATTTAAAACCATTTGCAACTCATCACATCTAAATTGACATATTCCAATAGTACTTTTCAATTTTCATCATTTGAAAGTATTTAGGGGAGTGATAA
Source organism: Tasmannia lanceolata (assembly GCF_043159265.1). Lineage (NCBI taxonomy): Eukaryota > Viridiplantae > Streptophyta > Magnoliopsida > Canellales > Winteraceae > Tasmannia > Tasmannia lanceolata. The sequence goes on from NW_027518692.1 coordinate 34,762,594, forward strand.
ATCGACTCCCCATGTGTCTTTCTCTCTCCTCTTGGTTAGAGAGAGAAAGAGGAGAGAGATAGACACATGGGGAGTCGATTTATCACTGCCCAGTATTTATTATTAACTGGGAACTTGTCCCATTTAATCCTTTCTTTTTGTTTAGATACCTTCTATTTATCATAATGTCCTTGTAAATTAACCATAATAATATTAAAGCAACAAAATTGATACCATCAACAAGAAACTATTCTACAAAGTCTTGTGATTTTGTTCTTTCATTATGTTTAGGGAAATGTTATCAGCACTACTGTATTTTGATGATCGCACTCCTCACTTTATTAAAAGTACGGTATGGCCCGCACCATAGGATGATCCAAACCGCCCATTAGATGGGCCACATCCTAAATAGGTTGTGCCCCAAAAATCATTTCCATAGGTTGATCCTAATCGTCCAATCTATAGAGGGTTAGGATCATCTTTGGACTTACTATTCTAAAAGTATCTTTAATGGTTTGGAATTTCATGTCTGTAGCATACAAGTGAAAAGTTTCACTTTCAGTGTCAATTCCTTATTGCTCTGTGCAGAAAGAAAAAATTAATTTTTTTTTATGATAGAAGAAGTTAAAGTTTAGGTGGCTTAAGTCTTATGTTCAACTCAGATGGATGTAGACATACTTTTTTTGCATTTTGTAGGATGCAAATATTATTTTCATCCGTTATACTAAATTGACTTTTAAATTTTTATTTTATTGGGTAAATGTTAGGGGGCATAGTAGTATTATTTATGTACTAAAGCTTAATTGGAAAATCAATAAGATTGACAAATGGCGGTGTTTGGATTGCATGATATCAAATCTTATCTGATTGCCAAGTTTGAGATCTGTTAGTTTTACAAAGAGTAGAGTCATTATCGTACTATGGGAGTGCAGTATATCACTTTCCTTCCATTAATCAGGTTGCATAAATAATGAGAGCTTGAGTATCATTATCAAAATATAGAAATGCAGGATATCATTTCCCCCTATTATTAAGGAGTTTCATGAATATTGAGAGCTATGATACCAATATATAGTACAAAGCAGCAGGATTTTAATTATTTTTTTTTTGCATAATAGTAGTAACTCCAAAAAAATTATAAGAAGCTTGTATTAGAATCAACTTACCTGATATTGGCAATTCTCTATCTTTATCACCTTATTTTAATTAGTTGACAACTTATTTTATTTAGTTGCAAAATGAAAATTTTCTATAAAGTCAGTTTCCTATGCTTATACTAAATTTTACTGTAAAATACCTTCGTTCACGCACGTGCAATTGCACGTGCGCGTTTTTACTAGTACATAAAAGGACTTGGACATCACATGCACTTTTGAGAATTGACAAAACTAGATATCTTATTCTAGTGGCAAAAAAAGGAAATGATAAATTCGCCCCAATATTTTCCACATTCACCCCCTTTTTAATTGCATCACTTCACAGTCGAGGGTGCGACTCAGGTCGGGTTCAACCGGGGTCAGGTTGGTTGCATTCGGGTTCGGGTTGAGTTTTCCCAAACCAGGTTGAGGGCTTGGGCAACCCGAACCGAGTGAAACACAGCATTTTTTATTATTTTTTTATTTCAGTACGCTTAAAAACTCAGTTTGGTCGGGTTGAACTTGGATCGGGTTGGGTCAGGTTGGAAAAAAGGGTTGCTCAAGTCAGGTTCGGGTTGGCCTCAACCCAACCCGAGTTGCACCCCTACTTCACACGGTAAAAAGGAAAAAAATATATGATGAGTGGGCGTACAAACACACAAAAGGCGGTACCACCCTTCATATTTGATCCAGCTTCTCGAAAAGTTCTTCCCCTTCTTCCTCTCTCTTCATCTTCTTTCTCTAAGACTGCAATGGATGAAAATAATAACATTTAGGAAGCCATGCACCAAGAGAAAAATTACATTGAAAATCTGACAGAAAAATGAAATGCCAGCAAAATCAACAAAAATACATAAAACCTAGCTCAGCTTAGCAAGTTTATCCGCTGCCATCGCCTTTGTAAAAATCGATGGAATCTGCTTCGAACGACGACGACACATCCATGAACTACTATGCCCGTACATCCTGTTCTCCTAAAACCCTAAATCAACAAAGAACACCACATCAATCGATAAGTTCGTGGGCGGGGTTTTCCTTGTGAGCTTCCCTTTCTCTATGTGTTAGGAACCTTATTGATACACCTAAAGCTCCACACGCTTCTGAATCCGCCATCCTCGGCGGCCGACTCTGTAACGGTTTTCACTTTGGCCTTTCCGCGTAGCCCTTTCTACAGGTCGCCCCTTTCGTGACTCGAACACGGGTACCGATACGCCAAAGGCTCCAGAGCAGATGGAACGAGTTAGGCAAAGCCCTTTAAACTTGACCCATACCAGGCTAGGTCCCACCTAGTCTCATACCTAAGCAGGCTCCACTCAAGACCGCAACACTATGGTCCTAATCCTGAAGCGGAGTGGCATTTCAAGGTGTCAAGCATTTGCTCATTGTCATTTTGGTCGGGATATCAGTCCAAAAATGGCATCACGGAGGATGTATGGTGAAGCGACTTTCCTTTTATTTTTTTGCAAGTAGGGAAGTTGGGATTTTTGATGGGGGCAAATTTACCATCCCCCAAAAAATTATCTTTTAGAAGAACTATACAAATACGAGATATCATCTGCCCAGCCAGCGTGAAGTCCGATATTTTTCAAAAAGTGCAGTGTGCCCACTTCATAGGATGATCTGAACCGTTCATTTGTTGCGCCACAACGTAAATACGTTGTACCATATAAATCATTTTCATAGGATGATCCTAACCTTCCGATATGTAGAGGTTTCTACAGATCATATAGTTAGGATTATCCAATGGAGATGATTTATGGAGTACAACCTATTTACGTAGTGGCTCAACAAATGGACGGTTTGGATCATCCTATGATGTGGGCCCACTGTTCTTTTTGATAAATACCGGATTTTCTATGCACAGGCATATAAAATCTCATACAAGAACCAACATGTTAGGGGAATTTCGTAAAAGACCATCTTAATTGTCACGCCCCAACCCGGAATCATGGGCTAGGCACGAGACAACACCGTATACCCCATGTGATCAAATTCTATAGGCATGCAAGGCTAATTATCCTCACATAAGCATACTGAGCAATCTAACTTTCCACAAATAAGTTAAAAAAAAATCCACTAGAAATTAAATTCTCAAAAGTAATGACAACCACAGATATGTCTTGCAATCATGGTTTGAAATTTTGGTTTCGGCATAAATTTTGGACCTAGCAAAAACCAAATTTTCAGCCAAAATCCCAGTAAAGACGCATGAAATGTCGAATTTTTGGACCGATTTCAGCTGAAATTTTAGAAAGGAATAAAAAATTAAATTTTTTTTTTCAAATTTCGCCGAAATTGATGAAATTTCCTCAGCTGAAATTTTAGAAAGGAATAAAAAATTAAAATTTTTTTTTCAAATTTCGCCGAAATTGATGAAATTTCCGAAATTTCAACCGAAATTTGGTACGTTTCGCCAATTTCGGTTTCAGAACGTTTCGGTTTTGGTCTTGACCAAAATTTCGGATTTCGGACGAAATTTCAAACCATGCTTGCAATACCTTAAATAAAATCTAAGCCTTTGATAAGCAAATAAACAAAGTCAAATCCTAATCGTTAATCCTCACACTCCCTGAGATCTCGTGATGGACTCGATGATTATAATAGATGGAGTGAATTTGTCAGCTTAGCAAGTAATCCCGTTTACTATAGCTGGCAGATCAAGCATCTGCACAAAACAAGATAGAAGCATGCTAAAAATACAAAGTTATTTACTATGGCATGAGAAGGAAAACACCTCTAAAAAAGGCCTCCGTTATCATATAATATAATAGTAAAATGGAATCCTGGAAAACGTGGTTGCGCCACGTGGCACCCCTTCTACTCCCGATTTATCTTTACTGAGTTTTCCTCTAAAATCATATAAAAAATAGGAATTTCCTCAGAGGCTCCTCTTTATTTTGAACTCTTTTACATAAATCCTCACGTTTTACTAATTTGTCCTCAACTCTACGTGGCAAGAGTAAATCGTATCTAATTGGAAGTTTATTCAATTAGTAGGAAATCCATCTATCTTATCATGTTCTATTCAAGAAGTTTATTCAATTAGTGGTTATCTTATCATGTTCTATTCAAGAAGTTTATTCAATTAGTGGTTGACTGTTTTGCAGAAAAATAAAAATATTCTACAGCTTACAAGGTAACTTCCACCCGAAAAAGGGAACATAGTCTTAGAATATGTATTTAATTCACTTAATTGAAAAGGGTGTAAAGTCTACATGACGGATGATGTATAGGAGACAGAGTGGACCTCTTCTATATATTATTCTCCAGTGGTTGTTATCAGGTTTCTTATTTAAGAGTCTTCTTTTATTTGGGAAAGTTTCTTCATTTTACAAGGTGAGTTTCATATTTTATTTATTTTTTCTTTTATAAATTGTTACTTAGTATCTTCAACTGCGGTTACATATTGAAGGCGCAATGGCTAACGATGGTAGGCCGCTCACTATTTCTGATATCTTCACTCATGCCGGTTTGTTTTTGTTTTTCTTCGCTCACTATTGATTTATTTGTTTGCTTTTTCCCATAGAATTGAGTTCTTATTTGGATGGGTGTTGGAAATTTTAAAGAATTTGAAAAGCAAAAAGTGATTTTTGCCTTGTCTTTAAAATTTAGAGGAAAAGATTCAAATTTTAGTTTCCCTCTTATTTCAAAAGCTAGTGACTTTTGAGTGTGTTTTTTTTTTAAATGAAAAGATTCTTTTTAATGCCCAAAACGGTTTTCATTTTACCCCATTAATTGCTAAATGGTTATAATAATAACACATATTAAAGTTGCAAAACCGTTTCATTTCCAACGGTCACAAATATGAATGTTGGAAGAGAAACGTTCAAGGCTCTTAATTGTGGCTTTTCTCAACATTAATACCCATAAATGGTGGCTCTTTCCAACTAACACTTTGGTGTCTATAAAAGGAGAAGAGAATACGGTTTGGGTAAGGCAAAGAGTTTTTGGGGTCTACGTTTGGGGTGGCTTTTGCCAACAGAAAAAGAAAGAGGTTTACACAGAAAAAGGTTTATGTTTTCTAGTTTTGCTTCATTTCCTTCCTTCTGTTCCTTCCGTGTCTGAGCACAGTTCTAAGGTGGTTCTGGGTGGACCAGTCAGCGAGTGCACGTGGACTGGAGCCATATTTGGCTGTTTTATCTTGGAGCATCGGTTCGCGAATCCCGGTTGCACCGGTAGGGGGCGGATACGATTCTTAAGGAGAGTGACCAGTGACACGACTCAGCCTTCTTCTTCTTAATCGGGTTTCCCATAAACGTTTTTCCATCAAAAGAGATAAGTGCAATCTGTTTTTCATGTTTTATTTCAATTATGGTTTAATTTACAATACATGAATTTTTGGCTTCGACTTGCACAGTTTTGAGGTCGAGTAACATGTTTTCGTTTCAAGTAATGTGTTTTGGGTTCAACTAAGCCATATATTATTCTTTAATTATTTGTTTATAAGATCTGTAGAAATCTGATCTGTCTATTTTATCCAACAGTCTTAAGAATCATATTTGGGCTTCTTAAGATATTGATTCTATCCAACAATGGGTATTAGGCAGAATTGAAGTTTGCTAAACTTGGAGTAAAGGGTCCTCCAATGGAGATGATTTCCCATGCTTGGTCTATTTAGGTCGTGGGGAAGCAAATGAATGACTTCAATCTTTACTGGAAAAACTATGCATAAGGTGAACAAAAATTTGTAGGATGAGAGATTGCATTGCCAAAGAAGATGCTGAGTTTGGTCCCAAAAGCAACAAATTCTAGATAAATATCTTTTGAATAAGCTACTTATCTAGAAGTTTACAACTCACTCAATCGTGTAAAGCTCATTTTTAATATATTTTACAGATATATCCTTCTAACGATGTTTCTAATTTTATTTTTTCAAAAATAAAAAATTAGAATAATTTTTCCTCTCACCCCGTCCATCGCACGGGTCTGCAACTAGTAGCAATAAATACTAAAGACACGATGAGTTAGTGCAATTATCAAAACATGGCAGTGTCAACATCAGTAACCTTTAATTATTTGGACTTTCTCTGCACCATTTGTGGCCATCTTGTTACCTTTAAGAAGATTTGCACTATTTTATATGGCAACTGATATTGTCACTACCATGATTTAATAATCGCACAAACTCAGCTTGTTTTTTTCTATTTTAATTGGCTGGGTACTTTTTTGGAACTACAATAACCTTTGATACTAGTTTAAATGATAAAAGACAAGATGATTTAGTGAGATAATCAAAACATGGTAGTGCCAATATCAGTAGCCTTTTTATAAAGGGATTTGCTAGGCAAGGAAAACAATTCCCCAGCTCACTTTTGCAAAGACAACAGCCACTTAATAGTTTAATATGTTCCTTTGCCATATTAAATTGAACAATGATAATATGAAGGGCACCCTTGCAAAAATCAGCTCCAAGGGCGTCCCCTCCATTGGTGATTTATGCGAAGTCAACACCTTTTTTTAGGGGCATTCCACTTTTTTAGGGGCGCCCTTGGAGGTGATTTCTTCAAGGGCGCCCTTCATTCTATCATTCCTCTATTAAAATTCCATGCTGCCCTATCTCTAAGTCTCTAACACCTTACAAGTGATTAGGGATTTTGATCTGATGGGCCATTATCAGTAAATCAGGACATTTGAAATTGAAGATTAGGAAAACATGAACCAAAAACTGAGCAAATTGTCAAAATCCAACTGTGAAAAATCGCACCCAATTGTGCAATCCAATGGCTCAGAACTTCTAAGACCATCGTGCTGTACTGCTGTAGACCATCCCCACGAGATCAAATTCCCGGGGCATTTTATACGGGAAATGATATATTGGCCCCCATTTTTACTTGGGACAGCTCCTTTTGTGTAAAAGAGTATTTATAAATACAATAGTGGGGCCTGTCCCGGGTAGAAAAATGGGCCGAATATATCACACCATTTGATACACTATATCCGGCTAAGGACCCAGAAATTTTTTCCGCAGGGGGTAGGAAATAGTTTTTATAATATTTATTAATTATTATTATTATTATAAACGGAAAAGTGTTGCTACTCGGTCAGGTTAAATACAGTGGGGGCCCACATTGTTGGGGTGATCCAAACCATTCATGTGAAAGCCCCTTACCTAGATAGGGTAAGGTGTCCACAAAAAATCAGATCCATAGGATCATCCTAACCCATCCAACAGTTGAGGGAAAACTGGGAAAAAAATGGACAAATCAGCCTTCTTTTTTTTAATGTTTTTCCTATTATAAAATCAAAATATCTCATAAACTTCAATTCAATTTGCTTGTGTTTAACCAGGAATTTATCTAGGATTCCGTGGCGGCACCTTAAATTTTTTTAATTTGAGTAAAAGTTACAAGAGGAGAACATAAAAACTGCATGTGTTTCTCCATTTAAATGCTTAAAAAATTCACTTTTTTGCTCCTTCAACATAGGGGCGTCAACGGATCCACTTCGGGTCAAATCCACCTGTCACGCTCCATTCAAATTCCTTATCGGTCAGGTCGGAGTCGGATTGTTCTTTGGATCCTACTTTCCACGTCATGATCACGATCCATTTTAATTCGGACCTTCCATTGGAGTGCCTTATTATATCCCACTAAGCTAAGTAAACAATTATTATTTTTTAAGGCGAGCAATTTAACAGCTTGAAGAAATGTCATTGCAGAGGGATCGATCTCGTTGACGGCGAGCTGCGAAGGAAAGATAAATCAGAACCCTAGTTTTAAGTTTTTATGTTAAAAATGAAATGGAATAAAAACCTGAAAGCTTCCTAGGCCAATGTAAGATCTACAAACGAGGGAGTCTCTCTCGATCGAGTCCTCTTGAGTTTCTTGTCTTCTTGAGAGAGATTGGGATTTGGGATCTCTATTGTTGTTAATGGCAGCCGGGTAGCCAAAAGAACAAAATCCTAAAACCTCTCTCTTTTCCTTCGTGAAAGTATAAAAGGAAACGACTGAAATGAGTGAAATCGCATTCATGTTCGATTCATTAAGTGATAAGAGAGGTTTTGACCAAAATACCCTTCATAGAACAGTTAGCATTAACAAAATTTGGATGGTATTTTTGTAAAACATTTCGGATCGTAACTACCCAATAAGCATCTGTGGTGTGCCCGTACCCAATCCAAAATTTTTCGGATCTCAGATTTCATGATCTGAAACATACCCATCGATGATATTCATGTTTTTAGATCCCGTTCATTAACGTTCGAATTCGGACGATCCATCGGACCGTCTGGATCCATTGACACCCCTACTTCCACATACACTTATTGGGCCCCTCTTTTGTGCATTTGGCAACCATTCTCTTCATTCTGATTCTGGATTCGAATACAATTTTTCAGTGTCCCTGGCAACAAAATCGCGTTAGGCAAACTCACGTCGAAGAATGAATTTTCTGTTTCTTTCAGTAGAATGACGTTTGGTTGCCACAAAAGGAATGTATTTTGTTTTATCAAATTTATGCGATCAAATCAATCAAATGATGGTCCCTTTATTGCGTATTATTATAGCATAATGAAGCATATTAATTGCTAAAATGTTTCATATCATGGTTCTTATTTTCTTCATTTTGAACTATAACATAAACCTTACTATAATAAGTCCAACCAAATGAACTATGTCCCAACTTGTTCGAAGATCTAAACCGTTCACTGGTTAGACCCCACGTAAATAAGCCTTGCCGATAAAATCATCTCCGTAGGATGATCCTAATTCTCCAATCTGTAGAATTTTTTCGGCAAAGCCTTATTTACAGCAGAAGGCATTTCGAGTATGGGCTGTTGCGTGTGAGAGCAGCCACCTCATGAATAAAGACAAAAGCTGCTGAAATGTGAGCCTGTATGGCTGCTCTAACATGGAACCGCCATCTGCGAAATGCCTTTTGCGATTGACCCTAGCAAATCCCTTGTTAAAAATTATCTTTTTCAAAGATCTAATCACCTAAATCATTTTTTAAGATTCGTGTGTGATGAGATCGACAGTGAGGTCAAGGGCATATTTGGTAACTATGAAAATCAGAGCAGATTTGGTAACCATTAAAATCAGAGCTGCTTGGCTTTTTATGAACCACCACCTTTTGCTTTCTGCAGGGTGTTAACCAAAAATGAAGTCAAATTCCTATTTTCCCCCCACTTTGGCTCTGTCACTGCCTCTGAGCCAGAATTTCCACGTTCCAACATGGTAGAACGCGAAATCGGTTCTTGTTTTAAAGTTTTTGGCTTTGCGCGAAGGCTCCTAGCATCTGATGTTTTTCTCAATGTCCTATCTTATTCAGGTACTGTAATTTCAGGTAGAGATACCGTACTGTCATGGAGATACAATTGTAAGCTACTGATATCGGCACTACCATTTTTTGATAATTGCACTAACTCGTTCTGCACTTTATTGTTTAAACAGCTGTCGTAGCCCCGTAGGTTATTGCAGATCCTAAATAACTATTAGAAGCCAATTTAAAAAGAAAAGACAAGCTCTCTTCGTTCAATTATCAAAACATGGTATTGGCAATATCAATTTTCTACTTGAAAACAGACATGCATGTATTAGTTGTCATAGGTTATTGCAGATCCTAAAAAACTATTAGAAGCCAATTAATAAAAAAAAGACAAGATGACTTCATTCAATTATCAAAACATGGTAGTGCCAATATGAATTTACTACTTGAAAACACACATGTATGTCTTGGTATATACACCAGCATATACGTAGGAAAGAGAGCATCCATGGATAGACAGCGTTGATAGAGAAATCCCAAACTGGCGTGTGTTCTCTTTATCTGAGACAGGGCAGAGCTAGGGTTTCTGTTTTTAGAGCTAGGGTTTTCAAACCCTTCACCAGCACCATTCCGTTCTCCAGATAAAACCCATTTCCCAGAAAAAAAGATGCATTTGTTTGATAGATTGATTGTTAGATAAGAGAAAAAAAAAAGGATTGAGAGAGAAGCTGCAGAGAGAGAGAGAAGAGAGCATGGCCAAAACAAAGCCTGGTAAGAAGGATTTGGATTCATACACCATCAAAGGCACAGAAAAGATCGTCAAAGGTAGAACCCAATAATCCCAACTCACAATCCTCCATAAACGATTTTCTTTTCCATTTTTTTTTTTTTTTTTTTTAGTTTTATGGATTTTTTGATAATGGGTTTTTTCTGGGTTTGGTCTTCAAAGGTAGAAACCAATAAACCCAACTCACAATCCTCCAAAATTGATTTTCTTTCTCAAGTTTTATGGATTTTTTGATATGGGGTTTTCTGGGTTGGGTCATCAAAGGTAGAAACCAATAAACCCAACTCACAATCCTCCATAAATGATTTTCTTTTCCTTTTCTTTTCCGAGTTTTATGGATTTTTTTATGTTGGGTTTTTCTGGGTTTGGTCGTCCAAGGTAGAAACCAATAAACCCAACTCACAATCCTCCATAAACGATTTTCCTTTCCATTTTTTCCAAGTTTTATGAATTTTTGGATGTTGGCTTTTTCTGGGTTTTTGCTGCACGGTTCATCAAAGGTAGAAATCAGTAAACCCAACTCACAATCATCCAAAATCAGTTTTTTTTTTTTTTTTTTTCAATTTTTTTTAAGTTTTATGGATTTTTTTTATTTTAGGTCGTTCTGGGTTTTTGTTGTGTGGGTCATCTAAGGTAGAAACCAGTAAACCCAACTCAAAATCCTCCAAAATCAATTTTATTTTTCAAAATTTTCAAGTATTATTAATGATTTGATGTTTGATTTTTTCTGGGTTTTTGTTTCATGGCATTATCTCAGCCGGAGATTGTGTTCTTATGCGTCCGTCGGATTCCGACAAGCCGCCATATGTGGCTAGGGTAGAGAAGATTGAGGCCGATAATCGTAATAATGTGAAGGTCCGGGTGAGATGGTACTACCGGCCGGAGGAATCCATTGGAGGGAGGAGGCAATTTCATGGTGCCAAAGAGCTGTTCCTCTCTGATCACTATGACATTCAGAGTGCCCATACCATTGAGGGCAAGTGCATTGTCCATTCCTTTAAGAACTACACCAAGCTCGAGAATGTCAGCACCGAGGACTACTTTTGTCGTTTCGAGTACAAGGCCGCCACCGGTGGATTCACCCCCGACCGGGTCGCTGTGTAAGTCTCAGTCTAAGCTCATCTCCCTTCCATTTTATTCATCGTTGTTTGTTTTTTCATTTTGCTTTATCTTGCTTTTTTATCTTTTTTTTTTGAAGAAATTTGGTCTTTGTTTGGTGATTTTTGAAGGTACTGCAAATGCGAAATGCCTTACAACCCAGATGACCTCATGGTTCAGTGTGAAGGATGCAAGGACTGGTAACCGTTAATCATCTCCCTTCATTGTCTTTTCTGCTAATTAACAAGAACAATGCTGATAATAAATACTAATAAAGCACTATTATTATTCATAAAAAAATTAATAAAGCTCTATTACTAATAACAGTGATAATGACAACAATTTTGTTTGCCCTTTTAGAAATGGGAATTGACATTGACACTGTGGACTGGCCTCTTATTTCTTCGAGATAGTTTTGTCCCTTGTTATATGTATTTGTTGATGGAATTTTTTTATTTACACCCATCATTGCATTAAGCGTTGACCGTGCTCCATGTATCAAATTCTGGAAAGAAAATCATAACAAAGTTTATCAGTGTGCACTGAGTTTCATAATTGGATTATAGCAACACTATATCTTCATTCAAAAATGGCAGCTGACATCTTCCATTGACTTTTTTGATTGCGCATTATCTCTTCCGCTAGTGTCTCAAACTAAACCTTGGTCTATTGGCTATCCTTGCAAGTTTTCCACTATCTTTCTTTGCAAATTGAATAAGGACATGGAAAGCCTTGAAACTTCTCTATTTTTTTGTGAAATAGACGGTCTGATACGAAGACAGCATGGTTACCATGAAAAACTATATTAAACCTCTCGGGCTTTCACTAATGCGTGTAGCTTTGCTCAATATTGTAGGAGTGTAAGACTTATTTTGTAGTTGTATAGCTTGGCTAACACAAATCATGTTATAGGCCATTTGTGGGTGAGGCATCCACTGTTAGAAATTTGAAATGCTCTATTTCAGGGGATCTACTAAAAATTCAAATGTATGTGTTACACATTTAAAGATGCATGTCTGGCAATGTCACAGTAAGTCAGTAACTTGTTGCCTGCAGTGGATTTCGGGGCAGTAAACTTACGTGCTTCATGGTCTCTTTGACAACTCGGTGTTTTGTTATTTGCACTGTTGCATGGATTCGGATTCGCGTGTCGGGATCCAACACGGATTCGAGGTGTTGGATTCGGCAAACCCCCAAAAGTAGGATTCAGATTCAGTAAGTTTTAAATAAATAAATTTTCAAAATTTAAAATTTAAATATGAGGAATATGTTGGCGTGCTTTAAGTGCACCATTTTTTTGGTGCGCTTAAGTGGTTATAACGCCTCCCATTCATTTAAATGTTTGGGTCCCGCTTAAGCAAACCAATGTGAGGTGTTATAACCACTTAAGCGCACCAAAAAAATGGTGCGCTTAAGTGCACCAACACTTTTCTCTCTCTCTCTCTCTCTCTCTATATATATATATATATATATATATATATATATATATATATATATATATATATATATATATATATATATGAGGAAAGTGTTGGTGAGCTTAAGCGCCCCAATCACATGGGTCCCACATTTTTTGTGCTGATCCAAACCATTCATTTGCAAGGCCCTATCATAGATAGGGTGTGTACCAAAAATCAGCTCCATAGGATCATCCTAACCCCTCCATTTATGGAGGACAAAAATGGGCAGATTTGTGGACAAATAATGTCTGTCCATTTTGACCTCCACAAATGGATGGGTTAGGATGATCCTATGGAGCTGATTTTTGGTACACACCCCATCTATGTAAGGGCCTTTCAAATGAATGCTTTGGATCATCCTAACAAAGTAGGCCCCAATGTGATTGGGCGCTTAAGCTCACCAACACTTTCCTCTCTCTCTCTCTCTCTCTCTCTATATATATATATATATATATA